>NC_134210.1:99280780-99942030 GCF_965140235.1 Caretta caretta | reverse complement strand
ACCACCCTTCTCCGGAACTGTCTCCCACAGAATGTCCCTCGGAACCTTTCAGTGGCTCTCCACAGAGCTTAGTTCAAGTGCATCAATGACTGTTTTTGCCTCCCCTTTTTTGCCAGCTCTTCATTGGGATGCTTTTACTATGGTGGCTGGCTGTTTCTGGGCCAGTTTTGGTATTCATTTTGTTTTGAGTTCTTCTGTAAAACATCATATATATTCAATGGAAGATGAGCACTTAATACATTTTTAAAGCTCTATTTTTATCCCCTCAAAAATTCAGATTTGAAAAGAATGCAAAAAAGAGGAGGAAAACATGAAATGGTGAAAATAAAAAATAATGCAATGTGCCAGATATATAGAGTGCTGAAGGAAGTTAACGTGAACAGCAAGGCAAAACACACAGTGTGGTTCTAAGGGGTCACAGGACTTGGCAGCATAGCTACAGCTGTCCGTAACATTTTCTTTAATCTGCCCCTGGAAAGAAGGTTGTGCCCCACACTGTTGGATGATTCATGCCACAGTGATCCATGCCTTTTCTAGGCTCCATTATGGCAACTTGCATACTTTGGGATGCTGTGCCAACCCCTTAAGAAAAGCCCCAACTGATCTAAAGTGTATTAACTTTCCTCCTGACCAACACTGCTCATCCCAATGCTACACGCAACACAATCTTTTATGAGCAGCCAGTATAGTAATTCCAAGCACGCGTCCTCTCTAGTAAGGTCTTTTATGGAAACTTATAGTGTTCTAAACGCAATCATTATGAGTTATGTATACAGCCTGTGGCTGTCAATTTGAGTATATAGAAAACAGTGCTCATAATCTGTGCTGCATCTTCAACTCCACCTCACAGTAGGGTGTGAGAAGTCAGTCAGGCAGGGGCATCTCCAAAACCAGTTGTTTACATGAAACTGGCTTCCATTGTCCACAGCCCAGGAAAGGACATTGTTGGACCATTAGAGTTAATGGAAAAACATTGACAACTCAAAATAGAGAAGAACATCTCGGCTCCCAAACTTCAAATCAGGAGTCATGGTGGAGACAGAGAGAGACAGAAAGAGAGAGAAGGCTTTTAAAAGCAAGTTTGGGACTGAGATTTTTTTAATCCAGAACACGGGGGACAGTCTCAAGACAGGAGGTTGTCCATGAACACTGGCTCCCTCGCATATTTAGGGGGTATGGTGGGGCACGGTTTTAAGGCAACAGGCAATTCATTAGGAAAGGAATGTTATATAATATGAAAGTGTAAAGCTGGAGGTTGTGTCTTCATTTTGATTTTCTGCTTTTTTCTGCTTTCCCTTATTATTTAATCTTTGAATTGGTGGTTTTTCTATTAAATAAACTTCGTTTATTTTTATTCCAAGCAGGTCTCTGGCATGCAAACTGTGTGGAGTGCATATGCCGAAGGGAGCTGATAACTGGGGGTCTGATTTCATGCCTTTGGGGGTGACAAACTAGAGGGGAATGGTCTGAGTGTCTGGTATTTAAGAACTCACTGATAATGAATTTGGGGAGACTCAGGACTGGATGGCCTATTGGTATCCCCTGCAAAGTGTAACTGGGCTGGTAAAAGCCAGAGTCACACCTTATGCTTGTGGGCTGGCTACTAGTGTCAGGGATCTGAACCACAGCTACACAGCATTAAGGCCCCCAAAGTTACAGGGTAGGTGGTGAAAGAACCCCTTACCAGCATGGGTGGTCCCCAAAATGTCTCTCCATGACACTGGACCAACAAAAAGTGTGACTCTCACTAAGGGACTATGACCTCCCTAGATGGTTGTGTTTCACAGGTATTATGAAACTATCAAGCTCAAAGGTCAAACAAGTGATAGCAGTCTCAGCAATGGGCATGAGACTATGGAGCTCCCTTCTGGGGAAGGTAAAAATGACCATAGACTTCATCACTTCAGACCAAGATGTTAGACTAACTTCTTTAACCATTACCTGAACTTCCACCAGCAGCAAAGAAGAAAATAATGATACATTTTTCAATCTAATTTGAACTCTCTGCAATAGGGAAGCAGAATATTTATACACAGAGCTTTGAATGTATTGGACTTTAACAGAATCCACTCTCTGCTACGTTCCACCTCATGGCTAGGCACGGCATAGCTGTTCCCTCGCTGGGCTAGCATCCTGTACTAATGGTTGCTATGGTAGTTCCTCTTCCAGTGATTGGTGTCACTATGTTAAGTCCACCCCTTCTGGGGCCACTATCGTCTGAATTGAAAATCCTCCAGAAGTCTAACACAAACAAAAATCATTCTTCCTCCCTAGGGATTTTCCTCAGCCTGTCTTCGGTTCAGCCAGTAAGCCTCCTTGCTGGGCTCAATAACCTTTGTAGTGGGCTTGTGTGAGCCCTTCTCTGGGACTGGTAGGGGAACTCAGTCCCACCCACTACTTTGGGTTCCAGTCTGGGGGCCTGTACTGACCAACTAGGTCTGCTCCTTTACTGGTGCTGCAGTTTTCCCTGGGCTACTCCCTATCCAGCCTCTTAAGTTTTCCTCTGAGGGGGTCTGTCTCTTCCCTGCTTTGTCAGAATCTCTCCCAGGCCTCCTTGCCTGGAGAGCTTTTCCCAGTCTCTTCCCTGTTTGGTCAGAGTCCCAGCTGGAGAGTTTTCCTTACTCTGAGCTTTTTACCTGGCTCTCTCTCTCCAGCTGGGCTTTATCATTTAAGCCTGACTCATTCACTACGGCCAAAATTTGCTCCTGGATTTCCCTCAGATAGGGCTCATTCTGCAATCAGGCTGGCTTAGCCCCAGGCTGTCCAGCCCGTCCTGTTACATGGACCATGTAGTGTCTGCAGCAATATCTCACTAGTACAGATAGCATACAGAATTCGTGCATGGTACAGGTAGTGACAGAATAAGAGCTTTCAAATAATCATTTTATATATATTTTCGATGGACTCTTGCTTTGACTCAAAACAAACATGGAATACAAGGTAAAAAAAAAACATTCCAGTAAATTGCTATAGACATTGTAAGGGTCACCAGGCTTTTAGAGATCATTGCAAGCTTTTACACACTGTAGGATTGAGAGGAGTGCAGTAGTTGCCATTAGACTCTTTACCATGGTTGACTGCTAAAAATTAATGTTACCATGTAACATGCAGTATTATGTTAATTATATAAAAGGGAAAACTGTAAAGATGTGACTGATAACCTTTGTATGTTGATTGAATGTTTCAGTAGTATTGGAAGACATAAAAGGAAAAAATTGCTCTCCTGAAGGCATGGAATTCATGGTAGTCTATTGTACAGGGAAGACAGGATTTGGTGAGTCCACACAGTGCTGAGGGTATACCTCTGTGCACTGTTGTGGATAGGGCCACAGGATCCACCACTAGGCAAATCCTCTAGTCTTCGCCCACTCTACAGAAGAGGTAGGAGAGGGAAAGGGCACTAGATCTGCGAACACTACTTGGGAGGAGTGTCAGCCAGTGAGGGAGGATTCTTTCCTTCTTTCCATTATAGGGTCCTGACTAGCTGTCACAAGGTGCACCACTCACCACTGGTCTGGCGCCTCCTTCTGGTCACTCTGGGGATTAGCTCTTGAGTTCAGTGCCCTCTTCTGTTGTTTGCACGCTGTCGCTTCGTCTTTCTCTCTGGTCTGCAGCCCCTCTCTCACTCCAGGAATCGCAGCGTCCTCTTTGTGACTTAGCCCTCCAGCCAGGTCACTCAGTGTTCCCCCCCCTTCCTGGGTATCAAAGTCACTTTTCTCTTGCAGTCCAGGCAGTCTTCCCACTCACTGCCTCTGGTGCTACTCCCCCAGTGTCTGGTAGGGGAACCTGGGCTGGCCCTCTGCTCCAGGTTCCAGTCCAGGGACCCTCAGATCAGCAGTTCTGGGCTTTCCTCTCCCAGCCACCACTGGTCCCTTGACTGCTTCCTACCACACTTGGTTCCCCTTCTCCCTCTGGGTGTACCAGCTCCAAAACCTTCCTCCCTCTTTCTAGGAACTGACTGACTGACTGCTTGCTTGCTTGCTTGCTGCAGCCTTTCCCAGCAGACCCTATCTGTTGCTTACTACCTCATTTTATATAGGCCCTGCTTGTTCCTGCACAGCTGAGCCTGCTTTCAAGTAGTTCCCTGCTCCCTGGCTCCTCCTCCAGGTGCAGCCTGTGGAGTTAATTGGCCTGCCTAGCCATCTTAACCCCTTCCAAACCTGTGTGAAGTGGCCACCTCATCACACTAGTACTCAACTGTTATTTAGACTGGGTGTTAGAAATAAGACTCTGGCCAAAGTAGCCTGTCACTAATCACATCTCTACATTATTATGATTATTTGTGTGTGCATTGTCTATTCTGTGATGAACAGATTTCATGATATGTGAAAAATAATGAGAGAACTCGTGTGTAGAAGAAGAAAAAAAACCCTAGCCAGACTGATAGGTATAATTGTTTAGGAATCTTAGAGAAAACACCGATTCTATTGAGATGATCATTTATGACAAGACCACCCTTTCTTTCCATCACCCTGCTGTCAATCTATTTAAATGTTTCCCTATTTAAAATTTGTATTGACTAGGTTTGATGCACTAAATATGAGTAAGGCTGCGAGTCTGTCACGGAGGATTCCATGATTTTCCGAGACCTCCATGACTTCTGCAGTGGCAGTGTCCAGTCGTTCAGGCAGTCCCCAGGACCAGTCACACTAGCAGCTGCTCAGGCAGCCCCGGGCGCCTGATCCTGGGGACCGCCCGAGCAGCTGCTGGTGTGGCTGGCTCCAGGGACTGACCACGCAGAGGTCCGCGGCCCAGGAACTGCCCAGCAGCAATGGTCCCAGAGATGGCTGGAGCAGCAAGCAGCTGGGGGCAGTCATCCCCCATTGCCGGAACACCGCCCCCCCCCCCCAGGGTAGCAGCCCCCTGAGGCCCTCCAGAGCAGCAACATCCCAGGAGCAGTGAAGATTTAGTCAGGGGTAAAGTCATGGACAGGTCAGGGGCCATGCAATTTTGTTTATTGCCCATGACCTGTCCCTGACTTTTACTAAAAATACCCATGACTAAATCATAGCCTTAAATATGAGTCTTTCCCATCTCTTCCCCCTCAGTGGTGGTTTAAATTTTGCTGAGGCGAAGGAGGATCCTTCAAATTTTTCCCTAGCTGAATGAAACCTCTAAATCCTTTTGATGTTCACTCTTCGCTAATACTCAGAAGTATTTCAAAACAAATCATTAGTAATGCACTTAGAGAGTCCCTGAAATGTGTTTAGTTACTGCAGGCAAAGGCTTTTTGTTCAGACTTAGGTTAAAAAATGACCCATTGTTAGTAGTGCTAAATGAATAGCTGCTGTAATAGTAGTTGGAGCGTAGGAGTTATGTTATAAAAGACCAGCATTATATAATGTCTTCAGTAAGGAGAAGTCAATGCAAGTGCATCTTACTTAAATCTCCTGCATACAGTATAAATATCTCTGATGCCAACTTTCTGAATTAAGGGTATAAATATAAGTGTATTAATTAAAAAACACCATATATACTAAATTAGTTGAGCTACAGTAATTGTTCAGGTGGTTCTGTTTGTGCCAATTCATTTAGGCACCTGACAGAATTTTCACTATTAATCTCCAGAAGTTTATTGCTCACTCAGCCATTGTTACAATCTCCAAACTGAAACTTGAAAGACAGGGTTAAAAATATAGACTATGGGGTGCCTTTCCCCCCAATTACAAGTGCCTTTCTCCTTCAAGTCTCCTTGCTCCACCACAAAATAGCCCCCCTATTCTTCCTTTGTGCCTAGATTCAGATCTACTTGCCTTTGGTATCAGCCCCAGATTCAAAATGCACAGCAGCTTTGCCTTGCATTTTAGCACAACTGAAGATACAGACATACATTAACCCAAATTATTTTTTAAAAGAAATAAAAGATTCCTTTCATTTCTATGCTATTTAAAAAGATTACCTCTCTCTGAAACTTGACATTGCAGCTATTTACATTTGCCCCTAGCTTCTGTAAGGTGCTCTGGATGAAAACCACTATCTAGGCACAATGTCTAAGTGCAAAGCCTTTGTAATTATCTACAGATGTTACATGTATACTATTTTGTAAATTATACCATTTAAACACTGTTAAGCACTGTGCAACATAGAATCATAGAATATCAGGGTTGGAAGGGACCTCAGGAGGTCATCTAGTCCAACCCCCTGCTCAAAGCAGGACCAATCCCCATTTTTTGCCCCAGATCCCTAAATGGCCCCCTCAAGGATTGAACTCACAACCCTGGGTTTAGCAGGCTAATGCTCAAATCACTGAGCTATCCCTCCCCCCATATTTGTCTGCATTTTATTATAGCCAATTAAATTGTACTCCATAGTAGTATAACTGCACTAAAGACACTGTGCGTGAGAAAAAAGATACAACAGCTTAACTAACTGGACTTGGTGACTTTACTTGGTAAAGTACCATGGCTTGTGTTATGCAGGACATCAGATTAGATTGTCATAACAGTCCCTTCTCGCTTTAACATTTACCAAAGTACAAAAATAGCTCCCCATGCATGCACAGACAGAAAGAAAAAAAAATCACTTAACCAAGATTTGCACGACACTTACTTAAAATGCAGCCCCTTAGAATACCTGCTCAGTGATACTAAGATTACCAAGCAGCTAGTCATTCACCGCACTGCACCGACGCTGTCAAAAACAGATGCAGTGTGTCCTGGACTTGTTGTCCTATCTACTTACAAAGAAGGTGGCCATTTACCAAATATGGCAGCCATTCTCCCATATGTACAAGTCTGCTGTGTGTGTAGCTCTATCCTTTGTGAATGAAGGAGCATCTAAAAGTTGTGAACAAGCTACAAAAATATTTTTTGGCTCTGAGCCTGATTTCTATTTTTTATGGATATCAGAGAGGATCAATGAATCACAAAGAGAGGGCCATAGGAGTTACAAAAATCTGTTGTGGTGATTGCTCTCTTATTGATAGGCTCCTACAGAAGAGAGAAGCAGTAAGTATAGATCAAGGGAAGCTAATTAAGGATGAAATAATACTACGACTGGACAAGAAAGTTCAAAAACCAGCGTGGGTTCTACACGGGAAAATCACACCTCTGTAACCTCATAAAATTCTTAGAACAGATAATAAAAACATCTCAAGGCAGACATAAATCATTACATTTTCAAAAAGTTATCTTCAGAAAAAGCTGTACAGGGAATTGATCTCACGACTATTAAGACACAATATTTTGTAAAAGATGAAAAAGTGATAAAGCAAACCCTCTTTTCCTGGGAATATCATCTGCACTGGAGTGGCAGAATAGTGAGAGATCAGAATAAATATGCTACACTGTCCCCTGAGTATTCTCACTATACCAAGGGAATCCCCAGGTTTTAGTGTCTTATCAATAATGAATATTTATGTAATAGTAGTATCCAAAGGCCCCAACTGGGGTCGGGGAACATATAAACACAGAAAAGAGACAATCCCTACCCGGAGGACCTACAGTCTAAAGACAAAGGATATGGATACAACAGACAAGCAAATTAATATAGTGAAAAATTGGCACAGCTACGTTAGGGTAAATGGCTGTTGTTAGCGGTTGCTTTTAAGATATCTGAGGTGAAAGATAAGGAGGAAGGGAATAGGAACAGGAAAAGGAAAAGATCCTCTCTTTATTACCGCAGTCTGGTTTGACCACATTTCCAAGAATCAGTAAACATTTAACAAGTAAACTAGGATTTAGGGACCCCCACCCATCACCAAGCTGGCTAGATTAAGCTTTTATGCCTTATACCCCAGAGCAAAATTTAGAAGTAACCAAAATATACCAGAAAGTTTCCTCTAAGTCCTGGTACAATACTAGAGATTAGGTACTAGTGCTATTGCCACTACTAAAAAATTAGCAGTAGTAGAGCCCCTATCAGTCTTTATGCAAAGAGGCTGAAATCTCAGGAGTATACAAAACTGCAGGCATTGAGACAAAGGTGCACAATTCACCAGTGTCCCTTGTCTTTTACAAGGCAGACGTTTTCCCCATGAGCTGCCTGAGGCTTTACAAACGTTAGAACCTTTTTAGGAAATTAACTCCAAAGGGTATATCTGCCCTCTCAGCTCCCTCCCAAAGGATGACATATCTGAAAAGATAGTTCCCTTTGTACCAAGGGTTCAGAACTGATCATAGGCGCTGACTTGCTCAGATCCCAGGGGGTGCTCGACCTCCACTCCGCCCCAGGCCCCGTCCCCACTCCACTCTCTCCTCCAAGTCCCCACCCTCACCCTGGCTCTTCCCACCCCTCTGCCACTTCTTCCTCCTCTGCTCCTCCCTACAGCACCTCCTGCATGCTGCTGAACAGCTGATTGTGGCGGGTGGGAGTCACTGGGGTGGGGGTGAGGCGCTGATCCAAGGGGGCTGCCGGTAGGTGCTGGGTACCACTCTTTTTTTCCTGTGGGTGCTCCAGGACTGGAGCACTGACAGAGTCGGTGCCTATGAAACTGATCCGAGGATTGTTATAGCAGTAATAAATAAATATACTGTTAGCCATATTCTGTGTACCGGATAATAGCAACTGCTCTACAGTACCATTGGGTCATACTCACAAAATCATAGAAATGTAAGACCAGAAGGTTTATTTTATAGTATACGTGAAAAAAGTTATGGAGAACGTCTTCATAAATACAGGGAGGAAGGAGAGTCTTGCGATTAAAGCACGGGATAAGAGGTGGCAGAAGTGGGTTCTACACCTAGCACTCTTCAGTGGAACCATCTTATTTTCATTGTTTCAGTTAGGAAAAATGCAGTTGAGATTGAAAAGGCCCAGAAAGGGACAATAGTTTAGGGATACTGAGTTATATATGACAAGAAAGCACAAGAATTAAGACTATTTAGCCAGGCTAAGAGCTGTGTTAGAGGAGATATGTTTGAAGTATTCAAAATCATTAAAAATGTATAATAGAATAAAAATATAGTCTCTCTGCCTTTTGCCCTATCCCATAATACAAGACTCAAATTTAAAAACTGATCAATTCAGCACAATCACGAGGAACTGTTACTCTACACAATATATAGCCAACTTGCAGAATTTTCTGTCAGTCATCAGAGAACTGACTGGATTTTTTTAAAAAGGCTGTTTAATTTTACGAACTT
Source organism: Caretta caretta (assembly GCF_965140235.1). Classification (NCBI taxonomy): domain Eukaryota; kingdom Metazoa; phylum Chordata; order Testudines; family Cheloniidae; genus Caretta; species Caretta caretta. The sequence goes on along the minus strand of NC_134210.1, from coordinate 99,932,947 downwards.
TTAAAACATTGGTAGCTAAAATTAAAGGTAATCAGATTTCATGCATCAAGATGCAAACTGATCACCTGCAGGTGTTAGGTAGGAATATTTTCTTCTGTGAGGAGGTCTACCCAGTTGGCTGGGGAGGGAGGGGGCGTTATTGTTATCTTCCTCTGTGGCAACAATACTGGCTAGCACTGGAGGCTAGATATTGTACTTAATGCCACTGTATGGTACAGTAGGTTCATAGACATAGAATCATAGACTATCAGGGTTGGAAGGGACCTCAGGAGGTCATCTAGTCCAACCCCCTGCTCAAAGCAGGACTAATCCCCAGTTTTTGCCCCATATCCATAAATGGCCCCTTCAAGTATTGAACTCACAACCCTGGGTTTAGCAGGCCAAAGCTCAAACCACTGAGCTATCACTCCTGGCTGTAAAAAGAAAGGTAAAACAAGAGTAAGGTAACAGGCACTGTATAGTATGTTTGCTTATTTATTTATGAAGGATATGGTGGCTCAGGGGGGAAATAACTTCACAATACATTGGGCTATGTGAAACAAGGAGTTGGAGAGCTGCCCATATATGGTGCCCTTGTACATAACTTGTAATAAGGCACCAGAAGTTCCAACCTAATAGGTTTTTTAGGGTTCCCTTAGTATTGGAGAGAAGATCACAATTTCTGCTAAGGGGAAAAGTTGCTGTTTTCTATTGTTATCTGCCTCCATGCCTGTTTTTCCAGTTTTGCCATTTGCAATGTGCTGAGGCCACATGGATGCACATGTGGAGAAACTTTCTGGCTGATTGCATTGCTCACATGATATAACTTTTAAAACTGTATCAACATATTTTATTGAGGGTATGGAAGAGTCTGTTGGGTAATGTGTCGTTAGAGGTTATGAACCTAAAGAGGAAACCCTGCTTTTCCACATTTTTTTCATAATCCCTGAATCTTTCCTTCTGTTCATTTTCTGCCTCATGTTACTGATCAGACTTCACAATTTGGGGGAAAGCCTGATGAAATCTGGTTTGGTTAGATTAATTGGCCAGTGTGTTCTGAGGATTTCAGCTAACTTCCAGGTTCAACGTCTCAAAACAAACAAAAACAACCATCAAAGAACAAAAAGAAAAGGAGTACTTGTGGCACCTTAGAGACTAACCAATTTATTTGAGCATAAGCTTTCGTGAGCTACAGCTCACTTCATCTGATGCATATGATGATGCATCAGATGAAGTGAGCTGTAGCTCACGAAAGCTTATGCTCAAATAAATTGGTTAGTCTCTAAGGTGCCACAAGTACTCCTTTTCTTTTTGCGAATACAGACTAACACGGCTGTTACTCTGAAACCATCAAAGAACAGTTCACTACCCTAACATCGGGTCCTGCGAGAAGGCACGCCATGCCCACCCTCCACCCCAGGCCCTCCGGACCTTTTCGTCGGACCCCTGCCCCGTGGACCTGCCAGGCATTCCCACCCCTTTACCGCAAGCCAGCTGCACGACTTGCAGCTGGTTCGGTTCTGGACCGTGCCAAGAAAACATCTGTGCATGCTCGTACTCCACACTCTTTACGTCCTCACCCTCGTGTCCTGCCCCAATATGAAATGGTGGGACTTCTTGCCACCTCTGGAGGGTGAGGAGCCCCGGTGGACCAGTCTATATTCTACCCTGGTCCCGAGGCCCACCGGGGATGTCAGCTGGCGGATCCTTCATGGAGCTGTGAGCAAGGGCATTTACTTGGAGCGGTTCATTCCCCTCCCAGACACCTGCCCCTTTTGCGGCATGAGACAGACCCTGGCGCACGTGTACCTGGAGTGTGCCAGGTTGCAGCCCCTATTCCGGCTCCTCTTGGCTATACTATTATGTTTTTGGTTGCACTTTTCCCCTCACCTGTGCATCTACGCACTCCCCATTCGTGGCCCCACAAAGTCATGGGACCTCCTTGTCAACCTTCTCCTGGCCCTGGCCAAAATGGTCATCTACAAAACCAGGGAGAGGACATTGGCCGATGGGGTTTCCTGCAACTGTGGGGCCTATTTCTGCTCCTCAGTCCATTCACGCATCCGGGCAGAGTTCCTCTCGCTGGCTTCCTTAAACCTTCAAGGAGCAGTGGGCGCTGTCTGGGGTTCTCTGCTCAGTGTCCCCATCTGGTTCCCTTCATTTAGCCCTATGACCTCACTCCCGTTCCTGTTATCTCATTAGTTGTCCCCTGCAATTATTTGGAATCCCGGACCTGTGGATCCTTCCCTTAGGCTGGGGGAGGTCCTTTAGTAGTGGGCGGGCAAAGCCACTGGATACCAACAGGACATATTCTGTCAAAATCACTTGGAATCCCAAGTGCCCCAGATAACGGAGAAGAAGTTCAACCATCCATTTTCAGTTCAGCATTTTATCTCTTGCTTTCAATCAGTATTAAACACTTCAGAACAGAAGCTAATGTGGTTTATAAATTATAGGGTATGTTTTAGACAAAAATTGCTGCAAGCCAAAAAAGGAACATATCCTAAGTAGATGAGTGTAGCTGGAAAAAAAGATTCGTCAACATTTTATTTTAATTTCAATCAAGTAGCACTACCTGCTGAAGATTAATAAGAAAACCTGTAGTTAAAAAAAAACTTTAAATGAGATGATTCATGATGAAATACGTTTGGGAGTATTTACCAGATATGTGCCTGGCCTTGCATACAGAGATTTCTAATCTTTAATATTAAATCAACATTACTGATAAAACACACAGGGACAGATCCTCAGCTGTGAATGAGGAATATTACTCACTGCAGGTGGGGGTGGGGTAGAGGACAATGGTGGATTTAAGCCATATTTGCATTCCCCAGTCATAGGGCTGCATTTTGTGGAACTGTTTCCTGAAAGCTACCCAAACTCACACCAACCAGCAATAGCCCCAGAGACTGCTTGAATCCAGGGATGCCCTGGCAATATCCTTTGCCCTCAATCACATGCCCCTGCACCAGCCAGAAGTGTGTGTTTGGGCTAGGAACCCTTATAACAGTTATTCAGTACTCCAGAATCTTCCTACATAGGGTTAGGAAGATTAAAAAACAACTTTTCAATAGATTTTGTCTTTTATTATTTGACACACACTGGGCCTTTTCCTAGTTGAGGATATTCAGCCCCTTACAGATGGGGCAACATTTTGTTAGGCTAGCCTATGTGTTTTAACACCCAACCCTGTGTAAATGGTGATGTGGAACAGTATCAGCCCAGAGGGAGCACTGAGAGAAACTGGGCCTGAAGGAGGTGGGAGAGAGGAGGGTGTGGCATGCAGGCTGTTCTACTCTTGTTCAGAAAGGGTAATGGGCACTGTGTGGTGTATATATGCACATACTCCTTAAGCATCCTTCCTGTGAATGCATGTAAAGGCCAAACACAATCTACCCATCATAATGATTTTGTGTTAAGTAGGTGGCTTATAAAAACATAAGCATTCTACTACTGCACTGCTAATGGAAATCTTCTGCAAGCTCAGATGATAGAGACCTGGGGTGAAATCCTGGCTTCACTGAAGTCAATGGAAGGTTTGCCATTGACTTCAATGTGGAAGGATTTCATCCTGATGTCTCTGCTCCATGCTGCCTGTGTGCAGTTCAGATGATAAATAAATTGGCATGTATATAGCCACAGATTTTTCACAAGGTAGTTTTAAAAGACAAGGCCTCAGGTGTGCACAGATGTGTGATGGCAGAGTGGTGTCCATTTAAAAAGTCAACAGCTATCCCACACAGGTATATAAAATACCAGAGCATTTCTTTACACTTAGAATAGCTGTAATGTCTTTACGGCTGACAATTATTGGTAAATGTTGAATTTTTAAAGGCAATCACTGTATCTCATAATAGCATTTCCCTTCTGTATGTTGCACTTCTACATCAAGAATTTACACCAGTATATTTTGTAAAAATTTGAATAATGGGAACACTTTTTCACAAAGTTTTTCATGAAGAATTTAGAGGGTTTAGGTCAAAATTCAAAATCTTGTTTTTACCAGCTCTATAGCAGCTGGAAAAGTGGAAAAGAAACTTTTTGTGAAAAGTCATCCATTCGTTTTTCAATCAGTTCCAAAGTTCAACCAGTTCTAGTTAAAAGCGGTTTTGATGATTAACAGACAGTGCGACAATTCAGTGCATATATCCATATAATGCTATTTCAACTACTCTGATTACCTAATGCACCTTGTGCAAATTCATTCAACCAAAGCACCTCTTGGTATTAGATTCAAGGCAGGATAGGAATATGTCCCTATCTAGAAGCAAAAGGTGCTTTCTGAATATTCCCCTCACCAGCATATAACATCTTTTATTCTAATAATACATAACAAAATGGCCAGCTTTTCAAATTTGTACAAGGAATACAATCACACTCTATTAAGATGGGACATTACCTTCCATTACTTTACTTCTATTTCTTAAATTTATTGGAGTGAACTATCAACAAAGTGAAGCATGTATAAAATACCACTGCACTTTCCAAAGGCCACATTCTGGTTTTGTATACGTGTGCATGGTTTCTATTTATACCCAAAAGCCAGAACATGGCCATAAGTGTAGGGCAGCTAACACCAAGTACAAGACCATAAGTATTAATTAAATCATTAATATGCTGTACGGGGTGCATATCCCCCCTGTGGCTATGTCCATTTGAAATTCTGGTCTGAAGAACTACATTTGCTTTATATATTGACTCTCTCTTGACATTTCATAAGTATATTCCACATGATCAAAGATTCCAAATGTTCCAAATGTAACTAATGCTGATTGCATATGGGCCCCAGGGCTTTCCTCAGATGGCTGCAATGCTTACTCTTTGGTATTATTGTATGTAAATTATTCAGCTGGCTTTAACTGCACATCAGTCTACATAAAGCAATAAAATGGGGAGACTAGACAGGCCTACAACTAAAACAGTGTAGATTGTGAATGATGATCTCCTCCATGCTGGACAGTTTATAACTGAGGTGAGAGGGACAGTTTCAAGGTAAACTAGCAGAAGATATTTAAATAGGTCAAATACAACAGGACAGAGTGCCTCAGTGCACCCTTTCTCCTGAGGCCAAGCTACAAATGCACAGCTTCATTGCCTTTTGAAGCTATGTTCTGAGGAGAGGGTCATTGTCTGCTCTTGTTTACCTATTACAAAAGGCGAAGATCAAAGACCCGAGCTGCCCAATCTCTGTTCTGGATCTGAGACGGATAAACTTGTAATCACTGGGATAAACCAGTCATGGGTTTTGAAGGACTAAAACCTACCAGAGCCCTAGGTTGGAATTGGGTGTGACCTCTGTTATTGATTTAATATGTTTTCTATTAAACGCTTTTACTTTAAGAATAAAATGTGCTTGCTTAAAAGATCAGGTAAAATGATGTATTTTTTGACACAATCCTAATCTCCAATACTTGAAGATTGCCTATCAACAATATTTTATTAGATGTTAAATGTGGGGGGAAGGGGAACAAAGTCATCCACAGACCACAACAAACAGCAGCATTCCCACTAATAGCTCAAAAATGATCCTTCTTTGCAGATACTGTATGTTGTAAAGAGAAAAACCTGCTAGATTTAGGATAGACTAAACTACTGACAGATGCAAGTATTTTATTTTGCTACTTTACTTCACTTGTCTTAAAAATGGACTTTTAAGGCCCAGATGACTGGTATGTCCTCTGAGTTCATTCAGATATAACCACAAAAGGGAGACACTTTCACATGTGTGGTATGGAGGCAAAATTCTTTCCTGACAGTGCAGGTGATCAATTTATGCCTTAAAGACAGAGATTTGATTGCTCCAATTATGTCAGTTTGTGTAACTAAAATGTTGATTTATATAAATAAGCACAAAATAGTTCACCTTTTAAACATATTAGCACACATACATGATTAGATTTTAAGCCCCCAGAACTGCATGTTGTTCCATGTGGATGGAACACATTAGAAACTCTTTAAAAACAAATAAAAACACCAGTGGAAAAAGTGGAATTAACATGAAATTAATATAAAAGCAGCTAATTGGCTAGCAAGGTCTCTCTCTACTAAACCAAGAAAGAAAATTTGCACACACTCAGCATCATCTGCAACCCAATTAAATGAAACTGTTCTCAGAGAATTTTGGAATACTGCTCTAAAATCACCCAAACAAATCCACTTAAAATTACTTATTAGTTCTCACACACAAACACTTATCAGGGGCAGTAGAACAATTTTCTGACAGTCTCAGGAGACTGCAATTTTAGAGGATGCTGGCTGGTTTTGCAGACCTGCTGGCTATAAAAAGAGATGCATTCCAATTAGGACTGCCCCTTTAAAACACAGCCGGCAAGCATCCATTTTCACTGACAACAAGGTGTGGTAAACACAAAGCACAGGAGATGCCAGCCTTGGGCAAACCAGATAGTATAATTTTTCTGTATTTTGGGACTGTGGAACCTAAAAAAAGGCCTTTCATTGCTGGTCAATCTGGGATAAACCAGCAAAAAATATTCTCTGTACGCCAGCTCTGGGGTAGCTTGTGTTTCCAAGCTTGGTGTACCTAAAACAGAAACTTCTTCACCAACAAGTTGGCACTTGTTAAATTGTTAAAGGTGGTTTAAAACTACCTTAACTTCCCCTTTCCTCCCTTCAGGCTATGGGTTCTGTGTGGCATCTTTTAGCAAAGTTTTTGCATTTGTATTAGCAGATATGGAATCTCATGAGCTTTATTATTGTGCTCAGTCCAGACACAGAACTTCAGCTAACATCAGTGAAAGTTTCACTTTGAGACAGAAGACAATATATGGCTAAAAACAGTACAGGGCTCAAACAGGTTGACAGCTCCCTCAAATTATTAATTCATGAGATAACATTTCACTTCAAATAGGCACAGGTATCACATGCTGGAGTTTTGCCCCCTTCCTCCCTCTGTAATCCCCTACTACACTGTTTTTCAATCCATGGGTTGCGACCCAGAACTAGGTTGCAGAATGGTAGGCACTGGGTCGCGGCACCTCTGGTCAGCACCACTGGGCCGTTAAAAGTCCCATCGGCGGTGCTGCAGAGCTAAGGCAGGCTTGTCACTACCTGACACCGTGCTGCGCCCCGGAAGTGGCCAGCAGGTCCGGCTCCTAGGTGGGGAGGGGACGGGGGGGTTCCACACACTGCCTGTGCCCCGAGCACTGGCTCCACACTCCCATTGGCCGGTTCCCGGCTAATGGGAGCTTGATGGGGGGCGGGCGGTGCCTGTGGGCGAGAGCCACGCAGAGCCGCTTGCATGCCTCTGCCTAGGGGGCACCTGCTGCTGGCTGCTTCTGGGGCACAGCGCGGTCCACGGTGCCAGGACAGGCAGGAAGCCTGCCTCTGCACCCCCGCTGTGCCACTGCCGGGGAGCCACCTGAGGTAAGCCCGTGCCCCAGCCCTAAGCCCCCCCAAACCTGAAGCCCCTTCCTGTACCCCAAACCCTTCATCCCCAGCCCAGGGCCCTGATCCCCTCACCCACCCCAACCCCCTGCCACAGCCCTGAGCCCCCTCCCACACCCAGAACCCCTCATTCCTGGCCCCACCCTGCAGCCCTAACCCCTGCACAACAATCCCCCGCCCCACCTCTTAGCCCCTCCCACACTCCAAATCCTTCATCCCTGGCTCCGCTGGGTTGCGGGCATCAACAATTTTCTTCAACTGGGTTGCCAGAAAAAAAGTTTGAAAACCACTGCCCTACAGTACTACATATTTTGTCTAGAGGAAAATAGAATATGTATTCATAAGGTCTTTCTGCAAATTTTAGAGCATAGCCAGAGCAAACAGACTGATTTTTCTACAGCATCCTCAGTAAAATATTGCTTAGACTCATATCAGAGATTTGTACTTCTGGACAGTCTGACCTTTCACACTGAAATCTTCACCACTCAGAAGCAGAAACACAGAATGATCCTAAAACAAAACATTCACTTCAGTTTGATTTGGTGCTCACTTCCTCCAAAAAAAAAAAAATGCATTTTCCTAATTCATGAAGAACTCTGTTACATGCTCCTGGCGGGCATGCAGCTCAATAAGAGTTTCTCTCCCCACTGCTCTCCCCCCTTTTTTAAAAAAGTGAACTTGAAACAATTCAGAGCTCCATCAGCAGGTTAAAATGACACTAAAAAAAAGTACAATAGGATTATTCTGAGATACTTCAGAACATGAACCCTTTGGGCTCCATGGTGATTCTACTCGCACTGAACAGTTACTGAGACTGCAGAAAGGCAAGATAATACCAGCAGAGAGAGAGGCTGTGGGGAATGCTTGAAGGAAGTAATGCCACATAAGCTTATTTTGTTCCACTGATTTTGTGGAAGGGGTTAGTATTTCTTCTTGGGACATGAAGCAAGACAAAAATGACAAGGCACTAGCAGCAGCACAGAGAAAGACAGCTGGATCAGTACATGCTGCTTCCTAGGGAGGAAAAAGCTTTTCCCCCATGTTTGCTGTAAGAGTCCCCCGTATTGTCCCCAAATCAACAGGTAATTACAGGAAACCTTACTCTTAAAACACTTAAAGTTTGAAGTTATTGTCCTTTGACATTATTCCTCCTGGGGTAGTTGGACAAGCAGACACATAACAGAGGCAGTCTTTGGCCACTCACCTCATAGGAGCAAGAATTTGGTCCATAAAAAATAAGAAGTTGGACGGCGGTAAACATTCAAAATGTTTTATGATATGTGAATCACAGCAATGCTTGGATAGGTTTCACAGATAACAGCCTCTTTCCTCCAGAATCTATTCCTACTTTGCACCCAGAATGCAGATGTAGGGGGATATAGCAGGGAATCCAACATCCAATTTATGTCTTATTACCTTGGGGTGAGACGGATGGGATGAAGGATGATTCTCTCAATTTACCTCCTAAAAGGAACTAGAAAAGGCAGCAGCATAGTGGACTGAGCATTACAGGGACTTGAAAACATAGTCATGTTCTGGAGAGGGACAAGCAGAAAAGGACCAGTCAACGGCCCACTACCCTATCAGAGCTACCTGAAAGGATCTTTTAGGTAGGCATTCCATGTATCATGATCAGTGGAACCGGTGTCAAAGTTCCCTGAAGGGACTGTTATTGATAGAACTCCAGTGGAACAGGGAATGCAGGCAGTTAGGCCGGAAGCAACTCAACAACATGGACAGCGCAGTCCACAGGGTTTAATAAAATTTCTCATTTTAAATTGCATTCCACTTCACACTTTGTGAATGAAAAATGCTGGCAGTGTCTGAGAGGTCAGTTCTCTGCAGTGCAGCAGCTGTGTAAGCTTTTCTAACCTTTAAGTTGAAACATTTTTAATTAATGTGAGGTTGTTAAAAATAATGGTGCAATAAAACCCAACCTAGGTTTTTTACGTTTGAGCCTTTAGGTCAGTTACAGAAAACTTATTTAGTAGAGGACCTGTAGGCAACACTTTAAATGATCAAATCAAACTTTTATTTGACAGAAAATGATTAGTTAAGCAAACAGGCATGCAATTACCCCTTAATAGTGCAATTATTCTTACACTTAAAGATGAAATAGTGTATTAATAGGTGATACAGCCTTATGCACGCTGCCTGCTACATGCAATGTTGGGGACTTGACAGACACACTGATTTGGAACAGGACGGTCTGCAGCACTTGGGATCACCACCTAGTGGTTGCTTCGGGAATGCAATCTTACTACATTAGACACATGTTTAGACATTGGGTATGCAGCAGAAGTCTCAAGAGAGAGTGAAAAGCCTAGGAGACATAATACCTCCAGAAGTGCAGGCAGAGAGACAACCAGCAGTGCAAGTGGGATGGTACAGTCCGTGTTAAGGTTCCTTCCTCACTCTGAACTCTAGGGTACAGATGTGGGGACCTGCATGAAAACCCCCGAAGCTTATATTTACCAGCTTAGGTTAAAACTTCCCCAAGGTACAAACTATTTTACCTTTTGCTCTTGGACTTTATTGCTGCCACCACCAAGCGGCTAACAAAAATAACAGGGAAAGAGTCCGCTTGGAAACGTCTTTCCCCCCAAAATCCTCCCCGAACCTACACCCCCTTTCCTGGCGAAGACTTGATAAAAATCCTCACCATTTGCATAAGTGAACACAGACGCAAACCTTGGATCTTAAGAACAATAAAAAAGCAATCAGGTTCTTAAAAGAAAAATTTTAATTGAATCTGTAAAATCAGGATGGTAAATACCTTACAGCGTAATCAGATTCAAAACATAGAGAATCCCTCTAGGCAAAACCTTAAGTTACAAAAAGACACAAAAACAGGAATATACATTCCATTCAGCACAGCTTATTTTATCAGCCATTTAAACAAAACAGAATCTAATGCATATCTAGCTAGATAACTTACTAAGTTCTAAGACTCCATTTCTTTTCTGTTCCCGGCAAAAGCATCACACAGACAGAGAGCCTTTGTTTCTCCCCCCCTCCAGCTTTGAAAGTATCTCGTCTCCTCATTGGTTATTTTGGTCAGGTGCCAGCGAGGTTATCCTAGCTTCTTAACCCTTTATAGGTAAAAGGGTTTTTCCTCTGGCCAGGAGGGATTTTAAAGGTGTTTACCCTTCCCTTTATGTTTACGACAGTCCAATTTGCCATACCAGCAAGTTATTTATAGCTGGTATGGCGTACTGGAAAGACACAGGAAGAACAGAACTTGAGGCCACTGGGCGGCCCCACACCAGCAACACCTCCAGCGCGGCTGTACCGCCCCCCGCCCTTCCACACAGGGTCTCCTCCATCTGACAGCAGCCCTGCTGGAGGAGACGGCTGGAGGTGGTACAGCCGCCTGGAGGAGCTGCTGGTGCGGGGCCGCCTGGTGGTCCCATGATCTGTTCCTTTCCCTGCTGAAGTTCCCGGGAGAACCCTGCGATTCAGGACTCTCCTGGGAACCGCAGCAAGGAAAGAAGCAGAACCCCCAGCCCTGTCCCCTGTCCTTCCACGGAGCTTTCTCTCCTCTGGCTCCGTCTGTAGAGCAGCAGCCCCACTGGAGGACAGGGCTGGAAGGGTGGGGCTGGGGCAGTACGGCAACCCCAGAGGAGCTGCTGGCGTTCTGCTCCTTTCCATGCTGCGGTTGTAGCTTCGAATAGCTCAGCCTCATGGAGGAGACCCTGCGTGGAAGGGTTGGGATGGTACAGCGGCACCAGAGGAGCTGTGGGCATGCGGCCACCCAGCGGCTGCATGTTCTGCTCCTTTCGCTGTTGCAGTTCCAAAGTCTCCAGCGCAGCAGGAGGAGGACAGAGCCGACGGGGAGAGCATAGGGGCCATAGGTTGGGGGTGGGGTGAGAAGGAGTCACTTGGAGAGTCATGTGAGGAGGTCACATTCCCTCCACCACCATACTGGTAAGAAATGGATTCCACTTGCACCACTGACCCCTCTTGGGATATACAGCCATACAAGCCATGGATCTGATCAGGGTACAGCTTCAGAATTTTATAACTGCAATGCAATAAGGAAAAAGGAGAGTCCTATGAACAGCGGATACAATTTCAAAAGCATATGGGGATGTTTGCAAAGGGGACAGATACCATGAAGAAAGTTGAGACAGGAAGTAGACCCCACAGTTGTACCTGTGTGTTTACAACAATGGAAAATTCCAGTGGTTCTACACAATCCAGTATGCTAGGAGCTCAAAAGTCTGCAGAGTTGTGAGGTATCATAGCACCTATAGATGCCAATCCAGGCTGGGTAATCAGCATGGTGGTGATAGATAAACTATGAAGCAAATTGCATTTTCATGGACCCAAAGCCACTGAACCAGGCACTGAGAAGATGCTACTATCCACTGCCCACAGTTGATGACATCTTGCCCAAACTTTCCAAAGCCAGAATCTTTATAGCCTGTGCTGTGAGGAATGGGTTTTGGTATAAAGGCCAGGAAGAAGTGTGCAGCATGCTGACAACCTTTGCAACACCATTTGGTTGCTACATCAGTGAGTTGTAGGAATGGGATCAGGACACTGAATCCATTAACATGCTGCACTATCTCCCAGTTTCAACAGTGAAGCAGAGGCTATGGTAAAGGACATCCAACTACAGGAAGTCAAGACACCGATACTAGCAGGGTGTCAAGAACACAAAAGTCAACTACCAGTAGGAGTAGAACCATATTTTCAAACTAAAGATGAGCTGAGTGTGCAGGCTGGAATCATATTTTGAGAACAGAGCTGTTGTCCCCATCTCATTATATAGGTGACCAGATGTCCCGATTTTAGGGTCTTTTTCTTATATAGGCTCCTATTAGCCCCCCACCCCCGTCCCGATTTTTCACATTTGTGGTCTGGTCACCCTATCATTACCTAAGGACGACATGCAAAAAACACATGCTTTACATCTGGGCATTGAGAGCTGTCTTAGATGGGCTCGCCTGTTTACTGTCTGGAAATGAATACACAACTCCACTCCTTGATAGAAAGGTATGACACCTGCTGCTCATGTTATAATTGCCAGCAGAAGGAGACGCTTACAACATGAGCTGCCCACTGACAATGGGAAAAGGTGGGAGTGGGCCTATTTACCTTTAATCAAGTACTGTTTTTCATTGCAATGGACTACTATTCAATTTTTTGGGTGGTCGATGCCCTGCCTGATACCAGAAGCAGGTCAGTGATTGGCAAGCTATATGTCCACTTTGTGAGATATGGCATTCCAGACTCCGGATTCACCACCAATGGACCCCCATTTGCCACAGAAAAATTCAAGGAATGTGTATACAAATGGGAGTTTGACCCCATACTTCCTCTCCGGCATACCCACAGAGTAATGGTAAGGTGGAATTAGCTGTGAACACAGATAAGAGACTGTTATGCAAGGCTATTTCTTCTGGTTCAGACCCCTTGTTAGCATTTTTGTCACACAGGAATACCCTATCACAGGGGTGCCAAAAATCAGATGTGGGCACTGATGGGGTCAAAACCCTGCTACCAATGAGGGGAGACCTTTTACTACTGACAGTAGATGCCCAGCAATCAAAGAAAGAAGACACTGGAGTATGACAGGTCAATCAAGGACCTACTGGCTCTGGAGAGAGGCACTCCTGAGAGGATCCAGCCATTACACACACAAGAGGAGTGGACTAAAGGAGTTGTGAGGGGTGCAGTGGCATCCAGGTCATATGTGACGACTACATAAGAGGGACAAATGAACTGAAGAGACACGAGGCACTTACAAGCCAGCAGACTCAACACTCAGAGGGAGCCTACAGAGAGCATAACAGAACACAGATAGAAAGAACCATCTGGAGGCCAGTCCCACAGGGAGGGAGGGAGACTTTACACAGAGAGAGTTTTTGCTAGACTCAGAGACAGGGGACACGGAGACGGAGAGGTCATTACTGGTATGGTTTCCTATCGAGAAGACCAAAATATCTCAAAAGGCTTTGTAATCAGCTGAGTCTGTGGTAAAGATGAGACTCCAATGTTCTATGTGTTAGCAGCCTCTAGCCAAAAGGATATGGGGTGGGAGACTAGGCATCAATTGTTTTTAATATTTATATTAAAATCTTTATAAAATAGGGAAGATGTATCTATTCCAATTCCATTGGTCATGAGGGCCAGTGTTCCCTGGAGGGACATGAGTGGAAGAGGGACCATGTGGGGGTTAGGGTTGAAGCCTCTCAGACACATGGGCAGAGCAGTCTACAGGATTCAGTGACGTTTCACTTGTTCAACTTAAGCTGTATTCAGCTTCACACTTGTGCATGAAACTTGTTGTAAGTCCCAATTGCTCCCTGGAATTGCCTGCAAAGATTTTGTAAGAACCTACCAGCATCATGGTCTGCTTTCCCACAGGAATGTGTGTGTGTGGGGGGGGAGGGGCAGGGGGGAGAAATCAATCGTAGACTATTCCAGTATTAATGGCTCTTCTGGGCAGCCTTACAACCCAACTCCATGCAAGATTCAGTTCCTGAAATAAAGATCAAATGGCCGAAACCCACCATCAGTAAGAGTCTAAAAGGCAAATTTCTTGATCTGATGATACCTGTCTATTCTTCAGGACCAGGAACTCATGTCACCAACCCTTGAACCTAAACAGTTTCCAAAACTCCACCTTGAACTCCTCTGATTCTGGTCATTCTTCCCTAGATTTTATGAGTGTGTGTTTATTTAAATGGGCTGACAATAGACTAGGCTATCACACAAATCAAGATTTTTTTTGCTTAGAGCGAGCAATTTGCATATTTCACAGCACTGTTATCTTGATGAAAATGACACTGGCTCAAGATGAAGACACCGGGAAGGAGCAGATAAAGGCACTCTTTCTGTCTGAGATGCTTTGGAATTCAGGTACAGCCCAAAGGTCCGCTTTCCATCTCATTTCCCATGTCTTTATATTCCATACTGAGCTGGAAATTGAAATTTAGCTGTGATAAGTGCCATATAAATGCCACAATAGTCAAGCTAGATGAGATAGGAGAGAGATAGAGAGAAGGGTGATTGATTCAAAGGTGAAAAGTAAACCCCTCAGCCTATATGCCTGGCAGGTCACAGAAGCTCTGTTCAACTTTATAAAAAATCTGGAAGGAAAATGCACCAGTAAAATCCATGAGAAAGTGAGTTTGACAGACTTGCTCTCTTCTGATTCTCTTCTGCCTCCCCTGTCACCAAGCCTCCTGCTTTGACTATCTCAACCTCACTCCCTAGGAATGAAAGAATGGAGAAAATCCTATCTGGGATACCTGTGACTGTCACAGGTGACAGGTATTCTTTAATGAATGATCACAAAGGAACAAAAAAATGGAGGGAGTCGTCTGGAATATCTGCCTGATATTTGTGCTGACTTTGTGAACAAACACTGCTCACTTGTAACAGTCATGGGTAAATACCTCACTGGAGTTTCTGCCTAGACTAAAAAGAATCTAGTTCTCTACTATGCCTACATATTCTACAATACCTTTGCAAATTGTAAATCTCAGGAGCTATGACATTGTCCCCTGGAACTATACTAATGCAACTTGCTTCAGAATGGCTGATGATCTGTTTGCTAACTAGTTAAAATTATTTGTGTATTTGTAAACATTTCCTAAGCAGCCATGACCTGTCTCCTAAACTGAGTTACGCTAAATTGTGGTGCTCCCTGTACTATTTAAATTATAAGAAAATCTCTACTGCTACATTGGCCCTCTTATTAAACAGTTCGAATAGCAAGAACTATATAACTTTCCTCAAAGAAAAAAAAATACAGGTCAGGGTATTAACTGTGGTTCAAAGAGTGCTTTACTGAGACTCTTTTAATTATAGGAACCTCTGGTGTCAGATCTGCCTATCAAACTCAGTATGAAGCTCTGTAGACTGGTTTAATGAATTTCCTACCAAATCAATACCTAGTGTGGTTCAAAATCCTTCCTACATGCTTCAGGGACACTGTACAGATACCAAACTGTCTGCTTCTGACCAGGAGCGAGAAAAGAAAGCATAGGGACAAGAACAACTATAACTGAAGTTTCCTGATTTAAATGGATTACATGAAAATAATAGGGGAAAAACACGGAACATATATTTGCTGTAGCCTCTGATGTAAATATTAGACTTGTCACCTTATGAGCAGGTTGTCACTTGCATTGACTAAATCAACAACTAGAAAGTACTAATATAGAGGACCCTAAGAACAACAACAACAAAATCACAGATGAACAAGCAATTAAAGTGACTTACAAAAGTTAGAGATAGAAAAGACCTACCAGCTCACTCTGTACGCCCCCTGAAAATGCAAAATGTATCCATGCACTATATCATGAAGCCTAAGGTCAGCATGACCACATCTGTGGCTGTTTGGTACCTATGTGAAATGTAGTATGTCATAAAATCAGACAGATTTAGCAACAGCTAGCTCACTATACCTCTTAATTCATGTGCCGTTCATTGGTTATATTTCCATACATGAATTCTAAAAAATACAAATATGCTGTTTTATATATCAGCTTTTACAATATTTGTATTATTGATGCCAAAAACAACACTAATTTGAAATGAGTGGGTGTGCTTAGTCCAGTTCCTAACCGATGGATAGTCACAGCACAGAAAGCTATAAGTATGATTGGTACTAATTGGCATCCTTATTGGCAACCTCTACATTAGAAACAAAGGCTGAATGGCCATGGAGAATGAACTATCTTAAATTAGTTGGGGCACATTGCTGAAGTGGAATGGGAAGCCTGTGTTATCACTGACCATTCTGTTTTGTACCTGTTATGTGGTTTAAAATGTGCAGTTCTCTTTCCAGAGCTGTCGGATATTTTTCACACTATTTAAATGTGTTTACCCTGTGTAAGTGAACAACAGAAATGTAAATGTAATCCAGAATATATTGCATACATTTGGGATTGAATAGATAATTTTTCACAAAACAATAACCTCCTCCCCCACCACACACACACAGAGTCTGAGGCAAAATAAAATGAGATTAATTTTTTTCATGAAAAAAGAGGCATTAGATCAAATTCCACATTTACATACTGTACACTAACATCACAACTGACACAGATAGCCTCACTTCAGGAAAAAGATTTCAAAATATTTTCTTTATATGTAAAAATCTTCGTTTAAAACAATGCAATGTCATATTTTGAAAGTAAATGCTTTCTAACTGGATTTGCAAAAGAGCTCTTCTCCAAACAGCGCAAGAGTCAATATTTGTGAAAAGAGTAAGTGACTAACGAACCTCAAGTTGTCTTCTAAAAATACAGAAATCTCTCTGCTCTCAATATAAAGAACTTGAAAGAGAACAGATTTCCAAGAATCACATATAGCTTAATAAAATGTAGTATTTCTTCCAAATTTATTTCAAATTTATTCATTGTCTTCTTTAATAAAGCACATTACATGTTTTTACAAAAAAATCAACTGAGCTAACTACAGGTGTATCCATAGCACAATGTATTAATATTCAAGAGGCACACATCTGAGGCTTGCAACTCATGCTATGGATTTTCAATGGTTTATAGAATTTCAAATAGATACTTCCATCTAGCCCAGTATCCCATCTTCAGACCATGACCAGTGCCAGATGCTTCAGAGGGAATGAACAGAACAGGACAATTTATTGAGTGATCCATCCTGTCATCTAGTCCCAGCTTCCGGCAATCAGAGATTTAGGGACACCATCTCGGCTAACAGCAGATATAAGGACCCAAGGACTAGAACCTGAATTTGCAGAGCCTTGGACAGCTGACATTCCCAGAGTGCCACCAAGAGGAACAGCCAGGAAGTGCTATGAACAATAGGGCAATGCAGGAAGTACCAAGCAAGAGATCCATAGTGCCGGTACCCTGAAGCCCTCCGATTGGCCAAGCACCATATTTAACCCTAGGGGTTGCCCTAGGAAGTTGTCTGGGCAACCACATAGACTTTGCTTGATCTCTTGATCTTTAGTCTCTGACTCCAACCTGCCTCTGACCCTGCCTCTTGCGATTCCTTCAACTCCTACTGGGTGACTACCAACCCTAGTTTGCAGACCCCAGCCAGACCACCTAGGCCCAAGTTCCTTGCAGCCACTGATGAATGTATTCTTTTTGAATTTATCTAATTCTTTTTTAACCCAGTTACACTTTTGGACTTTACAACATCCCCTGGCAATGAGTTCCACGGGTTGACTGTGTGTTCTGTGAAGAATTACTTCCTTGTGTTTGTTTTAAACCTACTGCCTATTAATTTCATTGTGTGACCCCTAGTTCGTGTGTTATGTGAAGAGGTAAAATAACACTTCCTTCCTTACTTTCTCCACACCATTCCTAATTTTTACAGACCTCTATCATGTCTCACCTCAGTCTTCTCTTTTCAAAGCTGAACAGTCTCAGTCTTTTTAATCTCTCATCACATGGGAACTATTCCATACACCTAAACATTTTTGTTGCCCTTCTCTGTATTTTTCCAATTCTAATGTATCTTTTTTGAGATGAGCAACCAGAACTGCACACAGTATTCAAGGTGTGGGTGTATTGTGGATTTATATAGTGGCATTATGATATTTTCTGTTTTATCTATCCATTTCCTAGTGGTTCTTGACATTGTTAGCTTTTTTGGCTGTCATTGCACAGCTAACTGATGGCTCCAGAGAACTATCCACGATGACTGCAAGATCTCTTTCTTGAGTGGGAACTGCTAATTTAGACCCCATCATTTTGTTTCCAATGTGCATTACTTCTGCATTTATCGACACCCAATCTCATCTGTCATTTTCTTGCCCAGGCACCCAGTTTTGTGAGATCCCTTTATACCATTTTGTAGTCAGCTTTGGACTTAACTATTTTGAGTAATTTAGCATCAGCTGCAAACTTTGCCACTTCACTCCTTACCCCTTTTTCCAGATCATATGAATATGCTGAAAAGCACTGGTTCCAATACAGATTATTGGGGGACTCCACTATTTACCTTTCTCCACTGTGAAAACTGACCATTTATTACTACCCTTTGTTTCCTATCTTTTAGCCAGTTATTGATCCATGAGAGGACCTTCGCTTCCTTGGCTGGGACTAGGGTCTCTCCTCCTCAAGGCAGCAGCTTGCCCAGACTCCCCCTATTCAGCCTCTTAGAAGTTTATGCTCAGTGAAACTATACATATTTACATCTTCTAATCTTTCTTAGCCTTACAGCCTCAATTTCTTTGAATTTCTTATTTATTTTCTACTGGGGTGTGTGTGTGTATGTGTGTGTAAATGAAAGATTCTATATATGTCATTTCTTTGTGAATTATTGCTAAAATTTATGAAACAAAAGGTCTTCCTATTTTCTAACTACAGTAATTTGCCTATGGTTTGATTGCACACTGTGGTGACCAACATTGTATCTAGCTGCTTATGTTCTTACTGACCCAGGAGCCCATCACTTAAATCAGACTCTGTATCAGATAACTGACAGAAAGCTAATGTGATGCTGTTTTTTTTTTTAAAAAGGATGCAGAGGTGATCCTGGTAATTATAGGCCAGTAAGCCTAATTTCAGTTCCAGGAAAATTGGTTGAAACTATAGTAAAGAATAGATTTATCAGACACATGGATGAACACAATATGTTAGAGATGAGTCAACACAGCTTTTGTAAAGAGAAATCATGCCTCACCAATATATTAGAATTCTTCGAGGGGATCAAAACACAGGTGGACAAGGGTGATCCAGTGGATATAGCATACTTGGGCTTTCAGAAAGCCTTTGACAAAGTCCTTCACCAAAGGCTCTTCAGCAAAGTAAGCAGTCATGGGATAAGGTCCCATTCTCCTGGGAGTTTTAAAACTAGAATGGACAAAATACTAAAAATGTTTTGTATGGAAAAGTTGCTGTAGCCCTATAGAGATGGACTGGATGACTTAAGTGTTTCCTTTTTTATTTTTAAATACTTAGAAATTCTGAGATGTCTGTGCAGGTTTGCTTGGCATGCTGGATATAGCTTCCAATTTCATTTTAACTGCACTGAGATTAAAGGTCTTGAATATAGTAAACAAGAAAAAAAATAAAAATCATTGTGGATGTGTTAATCTGTACTATACTTCAGATACTATGCTTTGATATATACCAATATATTTAAAGTGAAAAGACTTGCACTTCACCACTTTCCCTCCCATTTTTCCTCTCTGTTATGTATCTCAGTGTAGTTTGAATCTACTGAAGTAGGCTGTAGAGATAATTGTGTGTAACAAATTTGATTCTGAATCTCAAACAAACTCAAAAAGGGGGGAAAAATCACTACAGGGAAGTTAATTACTAGAACTCCTAATCTGGATGCAACTCTGATAACTTCTGGAGATTCTTCTAGTTCATCAACCCAAGCCAAATTTGAAGAATCTGTTACCACCTCTGCTTTTGTTCATGCTGTCACCTTTGCTGACTGCCTTCTCTGGTTTCTATTCATCCAACAAATACTTATGTGTAGGCAAGCTTACAGAGATGCTGTGCTTCTCTTGTCTAGGCACATCAGCCTTAAATGTGAAATAGTCCTCCCAGTAAGTCTGCAACGGCAGTGCCTGTTAAGAGAGAGCTCCCTGTGGAGTTGACATGAGTTCAAAATGGATGTGCAAGAGGGAGAGCCAGACTGCACTTTTCCTCTTAAGAAATTGCATTTTTCCCCAATTGCCAGTTTTTGTAATCAGAAATAAGTGCTCACAAAAATACAGAATATTGTTGCCTCTGAGTATAAAAGGCACAATAAACATCACAATGCCAGCTGCCAAACTTGACAAAACACACCACACTCCTGAACATTGCCAGTGGAAGTACTGTAAGTCTTCTTTCCTCAGTCTCCTCTCCCAGAACCACCATCAAATACACTGTCAAAAGAGCAAGAAAATCTGCTGTAGAGATAAGAAAAACTACATTACTTGCCGGATGTGCTTTCCATGATAACAGTAGTCCTGGGTGAGAGGCCAGAGACATCCTACAAAACTTTCTCTTCATAGCCAAAGCGCTGTCTCTCAGCAGTAAATGTAGGAAGTGGAATCTGCTGGCAGTTTCCCCAAGGAAAGATAAAACATTAAAACTGTGCAAAGGGAATGGGCCTATTTCACCATTGCCCTGCACCTTGTGTAATTATTTCACTGGTGCAAATTGCATGTCAAATGAGACTTTTCTGATTTAGTAGTGTTTTATGTCCACTTTGCACTGATAAAAATGGCTACACATGATGTGAGACAACAGTGAAAGAGACCCAATGTGTGCTTCTAATCCACTTAAAAGATTGGATTGCAACAGATTCTGGTGACACAAGCCACAGAAAGTCAAGAAATCAAGTGAAGATTTCCAAAAATATCAGGATAGGCATTGATTGTTACCACCCTCTCCCCAACAGAGACCTCTTCTTCACCTGGTCCTCACTGGAAATGTTACCCTTCCCAGTTCTCCCAAGAGCCCAATAAACTGAGCAAGACTAGATAGGGATTTTCAGACCCTACCCATTCTGCTCCTTACTCAGCCTAAAGGATTGCTGGAGAGCAAGTCCTTCTTCCTGGTGATGACTGATCTCTTTTCTCAGTGCTCTGATGCCCCAGAAGGGATATTGGGCTCAGAAATTAAACTGGTCTCTCTCACATGGTACCACAAAGCACTGTTAACATTTTTATTATATCCCACTATTAAGCTATCACAAGAAGTATATATATAAAATTTGTATGCACTTCTTGGGATAGCTTAATAGTGGAATGCACTGAAACTCAATGCTCTGGGCAATGTAGAGAAAAGTCCAATTTTTTAAAAACAAATTTAACGTTACTTCAGCCACATGCAGAAAATAGTTTCCAACAGATAAAGTTCTTTATATTGTCTCAGCCAATTCCAGCCTGTCTTCCCACCTGTAACTCCCTGACAGCATCTCCAAATGCTTCTACACCCACTTGAAACCTCTCTCTCTCTCTCTCTCACACACACACACACCCACCCCAATTTCCCCCGACTCAGAACAGCCATTGCTTAAACAGATTCCTACACTCTGCATATTCCATTAACCATTGAACCTCAAGAAAGAAGCTTCCCTTGCCTCTCCCCCCACCCATCCATCCATCAGGCTCCCTGGGATACTTTGGCACGAGGGATAATATTATAGTAGTGTGGCATTGTACTGTAGAGTATCTGATATTGCTGTACTAAAAAGACCAGAATCAGATGGATATGCTTTGTTTTGTATTCAATTTTCAATCTAACCTCAGGAAACTTTTTTCAGTTTTTCCCACTTTGTGATCCTACATACAATCCTGATTGCTAACTACAAAAACATCATTCGTGTAAGCCAGATGCAAGGTCAGTTATTGCTGAATTCTCACAGTGCTTTGGATTCTATCCTGGGATGTGCTCACTTCATACAGAAGTCCTAAACAGCTTCAATGAAGTGTTCAGCACCTAGAAAGATCAGGCTCCTTATCTTCAAGATTACCCTCTCCCACTGCTTTTTGATTGTTTGTAATGTTGTACATTATTATAGTGGTACTGTTCCTGCTTCTTGGGTTAAAGGTCTGTGAGCATTTTTACCCCAAAACTCTCTTTTTGAGAGGGTTATATAATTGAATCTTAAAATGCACTCTGAACTGAAACTTTGCTTACAAATGTGGATCATAGTGTGACAGGTTGGATCACAGAAATCCCCTTGGGGCTGCCAACTGATGTGCCAAGATTACCTCTGCTTTCCCTGCCAGCTTGGGACTCCAGAGCCCTGCCTAGTTGTGCCAGACACACTTTCTGGCCACAAACACAGACCCAGGTCTGAACCATATCTCACAAACAGCAAACTTAACTGAAAGCAGCTTAAGAAGTATTCCTGTCTTTAACACTCAGATGCCCAACCCCAATGGGGTCCAAACCCCAAATAAATCCGTTTTACCTGTATAAAGCTTATACAGGGTAAACTCAAATAGTTTGCTCTCTATAACACTGATAGATATGCACAGCTGTTTTCCCTCCCCCCCCCCGACCAGGTATTAATACATTCTCTGGGTTTAATAAAGTCACTTTTTACCTATTATTTAATACAGAAAGTAGGATTTAAGTGGTTCCAAGTAGTAACAGACAGAACAAAGTGAATTACCAAGCAAAATAAAATAGAACATGCAAGTCTATGCCTAATACAGTAAGAAAACCGAATACAGATAAAACCTCACCCTCAGAGGTGTTCCAATAAGCTTCCTTTTACAGACTAGTCTCCTTCTAGTCTGGGTCCAGCAATCACTCACACCTCCTGTGGCTACTGTCATTTGTTCCAGTTTCTTTCAGGTATCCTTTGGGGGTGGAGAGGCTCTCTCTTCAGCCAGCTGAAGACAAAATAGAGGGGTTTCCTAGGGGTTTAAATAGACTCTTGTGGGTGGAGACCCCCTCCTCTCTCCT
Source organism: Caretta caretta (assembly GCF_965140235.1). Classification (NCBI taxonomy): domain Eukaryota; kingdom Metazoa; phylum Chordata; order Testudines; family Cheloniidae; genus Caretta; species Caretta caretta. The sequence goes on along the minus strand of NC_134210.1, from coordinate 99,910,187 downwards.
ATGCAAAGTCCAGCTCCAAGATGGAGTTTTGGAGTCACATGGACAAGTGAGATGTCCATGCATGACTCAGAACTTACAGGTAGCAGCCATGGTTCACATGCTACTTTGAACGTCCTCAAGTAGACTTCTTATGTGGATTGGAGCCTTCCAAGAGCCATTGTCCATTAAGTGTTTGATTGGGCACTTAACTTGCACATTCCTTTCTCAAGAAGCTGACCAAACGCTTAACTAAGACTACTTAGAAATCAAGCAAGTATACAGCCCATATCGATAACTTCAAACAGAAAAATGATACATGCATACAAATAGGAGGAATAGATTCAGTAGATCATAACCTTTACAGAGATATGTTACATGGCATATGTAGCATAAAACATATTCCAGTTATGTCATATATACATTCATAAGCATATTTCCATAAAGCCTTATGGGGTGCAATGTCACACATAGAAACACTTTTTAATGGATTTTTAAATTTGCAAATAAATGAGTTTGGCCATTTTTAAAAGGCTGCGAGTGTACTGAATACTCCTGACCAAAGGCACAATTTTGGCCATTCCACAGCATTGTCCCTGCCCCCTCTTTAGCAGGCACAAAATTCACAATGATTTCAATGATTTTAAGCAAGAGGAAAATAGTGCATAAACAGCAAAAAAACTGAACACACCAGAAAAAAAAATCTCAACAAAACCCTTGAACAAGATAAATGCTATGAAGCATTTGCTGCCATGGAGATCATCATAAGGATAAAAAACAACAAAGCAGATGAGAAAGAAAGTGTAATTCAAACCTTACAATGCAAACAAAAAACACTGCATATTAACTGGCTTCTTCACCCCAACAGTTAAAACCAGTTTTATGTTGGGTCTCCTAGTTGGATTTTACCCACATCTATTCATACAGATTTCTAGATTATATATCCTTGTGTCTTGTGAAAATGTTTTCAAATACCTACAGGTCTATCTCATACACTAGAGTCTATCAAAATAGATACCAATGTCATTAGCCAACTATGATAGCCTATCATAATTAGGTATGTGAGCATCACTCAATCAGAAGCATCCTATTGGATCTCAACAGTACCTGACTGGCTTTGTAAACAACCTCAGGATTAGAAAGCCAACTACTGCTATTAGTGTTATTTAAATGAACCTTGATGCAGATCTTAATGACCCCTGAGACCAGAACTCCTAAATAGCAGTTGGAAATTCCTCCATCCCAAATTTGTCTAAACTGAGGGAAAGCAACAGTTTCATTGGTAACTCAAACTGCCAAATCGTAGTCTCACTGCCTTACACATCAATTCATGCAAAGCTAAACAAAGGCCTACCTTCTTTTGGATGACAAAAGAGTCTGTTTATAGTTACATGATTCCTAGATGTTTCTATGAAATAAGAGTTTAATCTGTTTAAATGTTATGAATTTAACTGAGAGAGCTACTGATGAATGAAATATGGCCTGATTCTGCTCTCACTTACGCCAATGTAAATCAGGACTAACTCTATTGAAGTCAATGGACCTAGACTGGTGTAAGCAAGACTAGAATGGCATTTTGAGGCACAAGAACCCAAATTAAAAAAAAATCCTAGAGGGTTGTGATGTTACTGACATAACCTGTGGCCCTATTGATCATTGTTGAAACCACTGTTATATATTTGCAGCAAATACTGTACAAAAGGTGTCTATGGAGAGGTTATGATTTGTGGATTATGATTATGCTATCTGTATGTGTGTATCATTTTTGTAGTTGAAGTTATGAATATCAGCTATGTACTTGTATATCAATGTGTTTTGATTCTAAGTAGCCTCAGTGAAGCATTTGGTCAGCTTCTTGAAAAGGGACTATTCTCAATAAGTGCTCAATCAAGGAACACTTAGCTGACAATGGACTTTGGGAGATGCCAATCCACATCTGAGCTTTCCTGGGAACATTCAAACTGCAGGTTTAAATGAAGTCCCTCCAGAGGCAAGAAGCAGGATTGAAGACAAAAATGGAGGAGATGCAAGCTCCATCTTGCTGCTGTAATTTTCCCACAGAAAGAACAAAAAGGGTGTCCTTCCACCTGGAAGAGACTATAAAGGGCAACTGCATCTCCTCCATTTTGTCTTCAATCCTGCTTCTTGCCTCTGGAGGGACTTTGCTACAAACTGAAGCTCTGAACCATCCCAGCTGTGGATGTACTCCAGAGACTTCATTTAAACCTGTAGTTTATTCCATCACTGCTACAAGCCTGAACCAAGAACTTTACCATTACTGTACATAAATGATTCCATTTAACCAGTTCTAGCTCTCATCTATATTTCTTCCTTTTTATAAATAAGCCTTTAGATTTAGATTCTGAAAGGATTGGCAACAGCGTGATTTGAGGGTAAGATCTGATTTGTATATTGATTTGGGTCTGGGGCTTGGTACTTTGGGATCAGGAGAACCTTTTTTCTTTTACTGGGGTAGTGGTTTTCATAACCATTTGTCCCCATAACTAGTGGCACTGGTGGTGATACTGGAAAACTGGAGTGTCTAAGGAAATTGCTTGTGTGACTTCTAGCTAGCCAGTGGGGTAAAACCCGAAGTCTTCTCTGTTTGGCTGGTTTGGTTTGCCTTAGTGTGCAAAGGAACCCCAGCTTTGGGCTGTAACTTCAAGCAATTTGTCCTGAATTGGTACTCTCAGTTGGGTCCCACAAAAGCCAGCATCATTACAAGGGTTTTCCTTTTTCATCCTTTATTCCTTGTATTATTGTTTGTCCAGTATGCAAAGCCTAGGCTATTCCTTTGAAGAATCTGGACCTTTGAACTTTTAATGAAATGCAGAGATCTAGAGAGAAAAACTGACAAATAAGAATGTGTAGGCACAGCAGAAATGTAATTTACTACTAAATAATGCTCCACAACCTGTGTCATAAATATAAAGGGAAGGGTAACAACCTTCCTGTATACAGTACTATAAAATCCCTTCTGGCCAGAGGCACAATATCCTTTTACCTGTAAAAGGTTAAGAAGCTCAGGTAACCTGGCTGGCACCTTACCAAAAGGACCAATAAGGGGACAAGATACTTTCAAATCTAGGTGGTGGAGTGGCGGGGGAAAGGCTTTTATCTGTCTGTTCTGTGTGCTTGCCGGAGAGAGAGATCAAGAAAGCAAGCAATCCAACTCCATTAGAATTAGTAAGTACTAGCAAGGAAATGCGTTAGTTTACTTTTGTTTTGGCTTTTGATTTTCTCTGTGCCGAGAGGAAGGTGTATTCCTGGTTTTCTTTTTTGTAACTTGAAAGTTTTTGCACAGAGGGAAATCCTCTGTGTTTTAAATCTGACTGCCCTGTGAGATTAGCTTCCCTTCTAATTTTAGAGAGGTGCTTCTTTTACCTTTTTTCTTCTAATAAGAGGTGTTTCTTGTAAGAGCCTGACTGATTTCTCTATTGTCCTAAGACCCAGGGGTTTGGATCTGTGATCATTTTGTAACCAATTGGTTAGGAAATTATTCTCAAGCCTCCCCAGGAAATGGGGTGTAAGGGCTTGGGGGAATAGGAATGCCAAGTGGTCCTTTCCCTGATTCTTTGTTAAATCACTTGGTGGTGGTGGCAGCGGACCCTCCAAGGGCAAAGAGTTTGTGCCTTGGGGAAGTTTTACTCTAAGCTGGTAGAAATAAGTTTGGGGGGGTCTTTCATGTGGGTTCCCACATCTGTACCCTAGAGTTCAGAGTGGGGAGGGAACCCTGACAACCTGTGTAAACATTTTTTTCAAGTTGAACAAACATAGTGCTCTTAATTTACATTTCCAGTGAAACAGTCATTTGGGGTTTTTCATATTTTACTCTTCAAGAGCTTGAAAAAGAACCAGTGGATTTATGTTTCTCTAACCTACAGCATGAAGGTTACCCAAGAAAATCCAAAGCAACCCAAGCTCTTGTTCTGTTTCCCAACCACAAAGAAACATCTCTTTATCTAGATAAAGAGAGGGATATTTCTCTGAAATATATTTTTACTTCTTAAAATGCCTGCATACAGCTCACAATACCATGACTTCTGGAGCATGCCCTCTGAGTACTATTACAAGGGGCATTAGATGGACAAAAATGTACACCGTTCTCTGTACTGAACAGATGGTACATATGTACTAAAGGTAATATTTTTTTTGTATCTTTTCTAAAGTTTTAAGATGTACATTGCTATATATTTTTCTTTGCAGATAACCTAACGTTGCCACAGTCAGAACAGTGTAATACACAACCAAACATTGATTATAATGTGTTTTATGGAGGGATATAATTGGTCCGGGGAGGGAGGTGAGAAGTAGGTGTAGGGCAGAGGACAGACAAGCGGAAGGTGACAATGTGAGTGGGAGAAAGGTACAAAGGTAGAAACCATGGACTAAATTAAGCAAGTTCACTCAAGGTGTTAAGGAGCCCAGGTGAGAATACCTATAGTGTGGGCAAAGGCTTTAGCAATAGAAATGGAAAGAAAAGGAGCAATTTTAGAACTAGTGCAGAAGAAAAATTGTTTTTATTAGCTCCTCATAATATTTCTTGCAACAATGTGGTCCAGTAAAGTTAGTTTGTGATTAAATTACTTCTGGAACTGGTTGAGATGTACATTGAAAAAGAATTTGTTCAAAAAAGTAGCCTTTTAAAAGATAAAAATTTCCACAGAAAGTTGTAGATTCTTTAATGAAAAAGACTGGGGAAAAATGAAAACTTCATTTTCAAGTTTCAAAACTAAAAATTGTTCACTGGATTTTCACTTGTCTTCCTCTTTCTCTTCCTGTTTTCCTTCCCTGCCCTCCACCCCCATTTCAGTGGCAAAATAGAAAAAAAAAAAGGGGGGGGGGGAGGGGGAAGAAGAGAATCACTTGGTTTTTTTTTACATTAACATTAAGTTTTTCCAAAAATGTTCATGAGCTATACTATAGTCACCACTTTTTTTTTTACTAGCTCTAATTATCTCCCAGATACAAGCTTTAATAAGTAATAGTTTTAATTGATTCTGCTCTCACTCCTGTTTCAGACCTGAGAAATCAATGGATTTCAATAGAGTTACACTAGTGACAGTGAAAGGACAATTAGTGAAAGGAAAATGACTCATGAGTGCACTAAAAATACCATTTAAACATGACTTTTGTCCCTCCACAAAAAAAAAAAATCCCTTTTTCTGTAGAAGCGCCATTCACCAGTAGCACAAACAGTCTAGTCCAGAGATTCTCAAACTGTGGTCCGTAAGCCACCAGTGGTCTGCGAGCTCCATTCAGATGATCTACGGATAGTTCCCTCTAAGGTGTGGGCTTCAGCGGCCGCACACGAGAGAATGAAGGGCCACCCACCTAATTAGTGGAGCCACACAGGCACGGCTCCACTAATTAGGTGCCTGGACCCTGGAGAAGATGCACATGTAAGGTGAGGTGCTAGCCGGGGGGTGGGGGTGGAGGGGGGATCAGGAACAGAAGGTAGGTGGGAGGGGGAATTTGGGGGGACATGCAGAAAGAGGCAACTTTCCCCAGCTCCAGGGTTGTGGCTGCCACAGAGAAACAGCCCTCCTTCCCAGCCCCAGCTTGGGGGCTGTTGTGAGGGAGAGAGGGCACATCCATCGCATTAGAAAGGTAAGACTACTGATATTAAAATAGGAGTTGTGCGCCTTTATTTATAGAACAAAAAACTAATTATTATTAAGTTTTTTGTAATATAGCGCTTTTATCAAAGTGCTTTACAATAGGTAGCTAATGGTACAAACATTTGGAAAGATCATTAAGTGCTCTGCCAAGACCCTCAGCAATTTTCAAGTGGTCCACAAAAAAAAGTTCGAGAACCACTGCTTGAGTCTGTTTTAATAGCTTTGCCATTATTCTAAATTAACAAATAGATGGTAAACCAACTTCTCCAAGAAGAAGGGTGCAGATGAGCAGTTTTCTTCCAAAGGTGCTCTCTGAATCAGGCATCAGGAGACACTTGTACAAGTGGCTTGAGCACCACCCCTGCAGAGAAAAGGGTCTGAGATCACTGGGGAAGTCATGGCTGCACAGTAGCAGGTAAGCATTGTTGGCAATCCATTAAGTCTGTACTGTTCACCACAGCTTTGCCTTCAAACTTTAAGGCACTAAGTAGTTCTTTCAGTGCAACATCAATATCAGCAGCAACAATATTGCTTTGGTCTAACTTCAGCCTAGAGCACATTTTTATAGCAGTTATAAATCCCTTAAAATTGAAGTTAATTCTGAGAGATAACTCTGCAACAGCAGCCTGAATTATGCCTCTTAGGAGAAAAAAATGCCTTTTACTATCCCCCTCTACTGCCCACATGCAGTGGCAATTTTACTAGAAGTTTAAAGATCTTTTTAAAAAACAATTTGAAAGGTAAAATTTTCTCCTTTTAGAGGTAGTACACATGTAATAACATACTTTGCAGTATATGCAGAATTATCCAAGCAAAATGGACCTGATTCTTATCTCAGTGACACCGGTTTTACTTCATCCTAACTCCATTGACTTTAATAGAATTACACTGGATTTAAAACAGTGCGTGATCAAAATCAGGTCCAGTATGTCCCTGCATTACCCTTGAAGTGTAATGACAATGAACTCTCCTAAAATTACTAGACAGTGATTCAATTTTACTAAAATGTCACTTGATTAATGTTAAAGCCATTTCTTCCATAAGGGTGTAAGAAGAATCAAAAGCTCTAGTCTAGGCTTCTCCAAGAGATTTGCGTGACGAAACTTCAAGGGTGCACCCAAAATGTTTGCTAGAGAGGCATATACAGATTCCAAACTTGATTCAGTGCAACACAGCCAGCTGCCACTCTGGGGGCTAGGAAGGAAGCTGGTGTTTCGCTCTCTGTACTCTATATCTAATCTCTTATTCAAATGGGAGGGCGAAAGAGACAGATGCCAAGGAAAGCTGAGTATGCTGGAGGTTATGAATCCCAAATGGAAGGTGGGGGTTGCTCTGGGCTCTTCACTAAGTAAACTCAATCTGGAAGCATTTTCCTGCCAACCCTCTCCCTGCCCCCCCAATTTTTTTTTAATTGTTCCCTTATACCTTGTCCAAGCTTCTCAATTCATACATCAATCAAAAGTAAATGAAAAAAAATTTCTTCACAGTTTTGTATCTCTCTATGGTATATCATGAGTACTATTTTCTTTCATCTCCTTCCTTGGTCTATTTCCCTTCCACCTTTAGCCCTGGCTCCCCTTCCTGCACTCCCTTCTCAGGGACAGCTGTGGATGCAAATCTGAACTAACCCAAATTTTAGGGATTTGTTTATGATCTTGCTTACCTTGGTGTAAATAAGATGTGGGATATCTGTAATGTAGTTACACAATTGTAACTCTGCCATGAGGTCAAGTTCAGGGCCAAGCTGAGATTTATAATGGACTTTCTGCCAAAACTGCCCACGAAGCTTAGGTAAAATCTGCTCGGTCAGCAAACACTCTCCTTAATTTAAAAGCTCATGTTCCAAATCAGAACTGAACTAACATCCATGGAGAAAACAGGAGGAAAAAATTAGGGAAATAAAGGTATAAGACCACCCAAAAGAGAAGAGGCAGGGCTGGGGCAGGAGCCATGAGGAAGAGGTAGAGCAGGGATGGGAGCAGCTTTCCTGGGCAGCTCAGCCAGCTGACTGATTGGGCTGGCCACTGGAGCAGCATGCAACCCAAATTTCCTCGTGCCCTATGCAACTGTGTACTTTGCATATGGGTAAGGACAGCCCTGGTCACATCCTCCCCCACCCCCAGCAGCTCTTCCCTTCAGCTCCCAGGTGTTAGTGCCTTATGGAGAGGCAGCAGCGAACAGCTGGGAACTGCAGGGAGGGGCCACTGCTTTTGCTCCTTGGGGAGGGGGTAGCAGCAAAAGCACCAACTCCCCCTGCAGCTCCCAGCTTGGCAGCTCCAGCAGCTGCCCTGGCAGCACCATGTGACTGAGCTGGGCCCTCTGGCTTCTGCCCAGCTGCGGGGCTGAAGACCTGATCCCTGGTAGGCATGCCCTGACTCTTGGGCTTCTTAAGATTATCGTATGCGGCTCAGAGGGTCAAGCAGTTTGGCCATTCCTGTGTTAGAGGTTTGAAAAAATCCTCTGAGGATTGATGCGTTTACTTTTATCATCATGAACAATGCTCATGTTGTCACTCTCCTTCATTCTGATGTCTCAAACACCAGAACTAAAGTGAAAAAAAATGAGGAGTCCTTGTGGCATCTTAAAGACTAACCAATTTGTTTCTAAGGTGCTACAAGGACTCTTATTATTGCTGATACAGACTAACACGGCTACCACTCTGAGAACTAAGTGAGTAATGCTCAGAGTAAGATGAGACAACATACAGAATAAAAGTGTGTGTGTAGTGGGGGAGATTAAGTGAATTTAGTTCATGTGGAAAAGTAGGGGTTGAACAGCAGTAGAGACGGACCTCTCACTACAGAAAAGGTGCAGAACACACAGGAGTAGTGCAAACTTCTCCACACTGCCCTGTAAAGGTGCAGAAGCCTGTCCTGGTGGGAGACCTCAGGTGTTCAGAGGGTAGCTTGGCATCAATAGGCATTCAGTCCTTGGCCTCTGCCAAACATGGCCACTTTTAGTTGTTTCCTGACAGACTCGGGGTCTGATTTTCAGAAATGCTGAACATACACAGTTCCAACTACTCTCAAGGGGAATTGTGTGTGTTTGATGCCTCTGAAAAATCAGAGGCTTAGCCATTAGAAAGATGAAGAAACTACTTATTCAATACACAATAGCCAGCAATATCAGATGTTAATGAGTCACAATTTACCTGGGCTGGATTTGAATTTGTGATGTAAGCCTGAAAGCATTCTTAATACTGTAGTAACCTGATTGAAATTAGATGGTGAAACAATCAAAATCTTATGTAGGTGATTATATAGGTCTACAACTGTAAATAATTTAAACATGTTTCATTTGTCTACTATAACCATACATATAAATTTGATTTTTTTTCCTGCTCTCTACAGACTTCCAAAAAAGACAGTCTAAGACTCCCATCCTGTCATGCATTGTGCACTGGCAGACCTGTTTGTGCAAAGCCCATTGACTTCAGTGCAGCTCTGCTTAGGCAGAAGGATCCATCCACACATAATTATTGCAGGATCATGGCCTCAGACTCCATCCACCCTACCATCAGAAACATGTTAACTGGAGCCATTAGAAACAAATTTTGAAGAATTGATATTACAAACACACCACACTCTGTAAGTTAGATGGGGCCAAACAGAGCACAGATAGTATAACTGAGCAGTGGTGAAGGAAATATCAACCAACCAACAACAGCATGGTCAAAGTACTTGTGAGGTCAAATATTTGCAAGGGGGTTGTGGGAGGAAGGAGAGAGGGTAAAGGCTCATGCAGAAAATGTATCTAGTAGCAGAGAAGTAGTTTCAAGTCTGATTTGGAAGACAGACTCAAAGACTTATAGACAGTTTCAGACCAAGAGAGGAGAGCACCTGAATGAGAAACGAAAAAGGGAGAATCAATGTGCCACAAATTTACAATTCAATACCAAAAGAGACAAGACATGTAAACAAAGAGACCCAGGTATCACAAATGGTCTGGATTGAGATTCTGAAAACATTGGGGGGGGGGGGGGTGCGGAGAAGAGGAGAAAGAGCTCATTGGTTTGAGCGATTGGCCTGCTAAACCCAGGGTTGTGAGTTCAATCCTTGAGGGGGCCATTTAGGGATCTGGGGCAAAAATTGGTCCTGCTTTGAACAGGTGGTTGGACTAGATGACCTCCTGAGGTCTGTTCCAATCCTGAAATTCTATGATTCACAGAGGCTCCAAATGTACAAAATTACACAAGAGTCCCAATCTAAGCAAGATGCTTGAGCATCTGCATGCATGAGGAGTATTTATGATTTTCCTTAGGCCACAAAAGTTTTGCAGCATGAGAGAAAAAATATTCACCAAAGAAGCTTTTTTTTTTTTTAATACTCCCAGTAAATACGTTTTATAGGAGGCCTAAGATTTGGGCTGGCCTCAAACTTTGAGACAACCACACCAGTCTTTTTTGGTCACAAAGAAAACAGCCTATTTTGAGCCTGTGGGTGGTAGGGGAGAACATTTCTGTTTTCTAAAGAAGATTTGCATTTCCCTTCCCACCCCAGACAATAATCCAGACTAGATATACATAATAGAGTACTTGCCCTAAATCTTGAAGTCACCAGCCAGGTAAGTATTTCCTCTGAGTCTCTCTTCCTTCTGAGAAAAGTCTTTCATTATGAGTGTAAGACCCACCTGTTTTCCCTGACTGAGTCCTGGGCCAACAACAGCTGCCCTCCCCATTGTCCCATTCACAGAGCAGAGGGAAGGAAGTAATTACCACCACCTGGTTGCTTCCTCCCCCCCCCCCCCCTTAGGGAATGCATTTACTAACACCACCTGGTTGCTTCCTTTCCCTACCTTAGGGAATGCATTTACTAAAGAGACACAGGATGTCTTTGACCCACAGGACCTGTATGCTCCATTACACTTTTGATGATCTGTGTATTAAAAATTTCATAGTGGCTTCCTGAAACCTATGGAGATTTCAGAAGATTAACTGGTCAGGGCTCTTTTTATATGAGGATGCTTGTGCTATGAGAAGATGCCCCCCTTCTTGTAGTGTGGGGATTTTGGGCCCCACACTACAAGAAGGATGTGGATAAATTGGAGAGAGTCCAGCGAAGGGCAACAAAAATGATTAGGGGTCTGGAACACATGACTTATGAGGAGAGGATGAGGGAACTGGGATTGTTTAGTCGGCAGAAGAGAAGAATGAGGGGGGATTTGATAGCTGCTTTCAACTACCTGAGAGGTAGTTCCAGAGAGGATGGTTCTAGACTATTCTCAGTGGTGGAAGAGGACAGGACAAGGAGTAATGGTCTCAAGTTGCAGTGGGGGAGGTTTAGGTTGGATATTAGGAAAAACTTTTTCACTAGGAGGGTGGTGAAACACTGGAATGCGTTGCCTAGGGAGGTGGTGGAATCTCCTTCCTTAGAAGTTTTTAAGGTCAGGCTTGACAAAGCCCTGGCTGGGATGATTTAATTGGGGATGGGTCCTGCTTTTGAGCAGGGGGTTGGACTAGATGACCTCCTGAGGTCCCTTCCAACCCTGATATTCTATGATTCTTTCTAAATCACTGGGTTGTCCTCAGAATACATGTTTGTTATCAATATGAAAGTTATTCATGAAATGTATGTAGCTATGAAACTAGAGTGCTTTTCATTTTTTAATTACCGTGACTTTAAATTTCTCTGTATGTGTACAGTACAGCAGCCATTTTGTTCTCAGACTTGTTTTTAGCCCGTCAGAATGAGACAGTACTCAAGTGCAAGCTTTACTTTTGCTCCTTGTTTTTAGTTTTGTTTAATTTAGAACAAGTAATCAATAATGAAGTACATACCTTGCTTTGTGTATGGAAGCACAACAGCTCAGTTTTTTATTACCACAAAATTTACATTCACATGACTAACACTGTATTTTTGAAAAGCTTAAGCAAGTGATAATTTGTCAAAACAGTTACAAATGTGTCAGAATATACACACTTGCACCAAAATATATTTTGGAGCAAACACTAGGAAGGGAGAATTGTTTATGGTAGATCAAGGAGCTATGACTAGTCATAAGGAGACAAAACTGAGCAAAAAAAAAAAGTAGGCATTCAGGAAATTCATCCTTAGTGCAAACTCTGTTTGACTATATTATAGTCAACACTTAACTCTGAGATAATCACACTGAGAAATTGCATCTGCAAAGGGCCGGCCTTTCTTGATGTTGTTCTGCAGAGAGTTATAAATATTGTAAGAAATCTGACTTTTCAATTACCAGTCCTACTCTATGAAGAGAGAACACCATTGCAATCCACCTCCTGATCTGCAAGTTATACAAGTCAGTTTTTTTTTTAAAAAAGAAAATAAAAAAATCAAGTTTGTCAAGATAGCTCCATCTATTGTGTATGTTGTTTAAATATTCTTAATTGAGCTCAATATCTTAATTGAGATTTAAAATGATTATCTTTTCTGTCTGCATTCCCTCAGAATACAGGCCGAGTGTATTTCTTTGCTTCATATCTTATTTATGGGACTTATTCCTGGGGAAGTGCTTCATTTAAAGGTTTGCCACATACCATTACTAATCCCCAAAGCTATCCAATGTGTAAGTAAGTATATCAAATATGCACAACCATCAGATACACATGACAAATTGTAAAGCCATGTTAATACATTAACTGATTTGAACATCCAGGAAAAACTTCATATTAGCAGTTTGTTCAGGAAATTGTACATATAAGTACCAAAGATATATAGAGCCCTTCCACCTCTACATGTCACCACTGCAAATCCCATCCAATTTAAAAGAGTCACCAAAAGTTGTTATCCCTAAGGGCATGGCTACACTGGAAACTTCAAAGTGTTGTTGTGGGAGTGCTCCCGCAGCTGTGCTTTGAAGTGCAAGTGTGGTTGCACTCGAGCGCTGGGAGAGAGCTCTCCCAGCGCGCCTGGTAATCCACCTCCATGAGGGGATTAGTTCCTAGTGCTCGGCGCCTGTTTACTCTCGCGTTCTAAAGCGCTCTGAACTTGCTGCGCTCGGGGGCGGATTTTCCCACCCCTGAGCCAGCAAGTTAGAGCACTACAAAATGTAAGTGTAGCCAAGCCCTTAGCGGCTGTTTGGTGACCTAAATTAGACCTGGGCAGGAATCTGACTGTCCAGATATGCCAGGAGGATGACAGCATGCAGTGGATGTGGCTTGATTATGCCACAACTTTATTCTCTTAAATATCTGGGAGTACCCAGTAAATAAATTGAACAGTGCAGGTCACCATCATTTCCATAATGCTTTCCATGTACTTGGGATGCTGCCATCAACCCTCCTGCCTTGCAACCTGGCCCAGCCATCTCACTATTGACCCCTCCATCCTCCCTTCACATGAGGGTAAAGGGGCTAGAAAGGAGGTGGGCTGACTCCCTGCCATAACAGATGTAAGAGCCCCAAACCCCCTTCTTTGGCTACTTTTAAAGGACACTCCTTTATATCTTTTACAAATCAATCTTATCTGATCACCATGTCCATTCCACAACAAGTACCGGCACTGGACACCTGACACATGTTTTATGTCATAAGTTGTGACTGATTGCTTAACCATCTTGCCCAGTGGTGGGCAACCTGCAGCCCATCATGGTAATCTGCTGGCAGGCCACAAGACAGTTTGTTTATATTGACCATCCGCAGGCATAGCTGCCTGCGGTTCCAGTGGCTGCGGTTCTCCATTCCTGGCCCATGGGAGCTTGCCCCACCTCATCAGGTCCAAATCCTGTTGCGGGAAAGGTGAAAAAAAATAAATCCCACATTGCTCTCCACCAGGTTGGCCAAAGAAAAAAAATCCTCCAGGCCCCCCAAGAAAAGGGGTGATTAAGTGAAACGACCATAGTGAATTATGACAAAATCTTGCCCTTTAACTGCTTTCAGTCAAAGCAGAAAAGAGCTTTACAGGAACTGCATGGGGTATAAGTACCCCCCCACACACTCTCTTCCAGTTAGCTGGGGGGAAGAGAGAGAGGTCCCCCCCCCACACACACCTTTTCTGCGCAGCTTCCTCCTTCCAGCTCAGGACAGGTAAACTGTTCTTCCACTTTTGCCCCCTGTGCTGCGAGCTGGAGAGTGGGCCCTCGAAGGGGCAATGACCCCTTTCATTCCAGCCTGCTGGACAAGGTCCTGAACACAGGCAGTTAAAGGGGAAAACCCCTTCTCTTCCATCCAACTGGACAATGGACCCGCTGCCTAAGACACAGTGGGGACATTTTCCAGGAAATTTGAGGATTTTAAATTTTGTTCTGTTCTGCAGTGGACTCAAAACAAAAAATTTTGGAAGTTTCCCACAAAACAAGATTCCATAAAAATTTGTTTCCAAATTGGCACATGGTTCCAATATTGACTATTTTTATCTATTGACTATTATAGAAAATATAAAAAGCTGAAAGAAAAAAATAATTTCAAAATGAAAAATTGCAACATTCCATTCTGAAGAGGCTGACGTGTTCCATTTAGATTCCCCCTTTCTTTTCAATAAATTGTTGTTTTTAAAAAGTGTTAATTTCATTTTGTTTTTGACGAACACATTTTCTGTCAGAAAAGTGTTTTGTTGGATAATTTATGACCAGCTATACCTACAACATCTGAAATGAGTTTAATGGTCCCAGTCCAGTTTCTAATATTATTTTATGGTGGTTGTAAAGTAAGGAAGAGAATAGAGCCTGATTTTTAGCCTGAATAGGCAAAAGATTGAACCTTAAGAGACTAGGACCAGAAAAGAAAGAAAAGACATTTAATTCTGGGATAAAGCACAAAGATTGATGAGACTTTTGGGAGCATTAGAGAGAGCAGTTTTCCTGTTATCTGTCTCTATTTTAATAGAACTAAACACAAGAGCTAGAAGCTATAGAATCAGGCTGTAATAGTTTTCCCAGTGTTTATAATTGAAGTCAATTCATTGTCCCATTCTGTCTTAAGTGGCTGAAAATGACACCAGAAATAACTGCCCAATGAACTCACAGGAAAATGGTACAACAAGAACACCCTATTGCCTGCAGGTGAACACTTTTCACAAAACAATCACTTTATATCTGACTTATCAGTCCATATCCCCAAAAGGAAACTTGCACAACACTTTCAAAAGATGAGCCTGGGAGCTCTTAATTACTCTGCTAGACACTAAAAAAAATCCTGGATTGAGCAGAGACACTCGATTTATGGCTTATTACAACACTGTAACCCACTAACCCCTTCTTTTTGTCCTATAGCTGCAGGGGTGTTAACAGACTACTCCACCTTGAATGATCCCTTACAGTATGTGCTAACTGCTGATGCTAAACAATCTGCTCCACCTTGCATTTTTATGTGATGCCAGGAATACCTTTCCCAGACCTGAAGAAGAGCACTGTGTGGCTGGAAAGCTTGTCTCTCACCAACAGAAGTTGGTTCAATAAAAAAATTACTACCTTACCCACCTTGTCTTTCTGATGTCCTGGGACCAGCACAGCTACAACTATACTGCATACTGGAAGTAATGAGTGAGCAGTGAGATCCAATGGCCTTATCTGAAGGATTTTCATTAATAATATTTATGAAAAGTTTGGTACATTTTCCAGCCTCTGCTTGAGGTAGCTCATAACGATTTCATATAATTGGTCTTGAAAGTCATTTATTTCAATGACTACACATACAATTCAAACACTACAAACATTAAAGTATACAAACTAATACTCATGACGAGTTTTTAGGGAAATAAATGAAGTATGGGATCAGAACAAAGTCCAAATCCCCCCTTAACAACACACTGTCATAAAAACCTTCCTGCATCGATATCCTCAGCAGCATTGTCTCTGCACCTGCTACTAAATGAACTGTCATCCTAGAGCATATCAGCCTAAATTAGACAGTAAGCTATTTGGGGCAGGACCCCTGTCTTGTGAATACACTGTACAGCACTGAGATGAGCTGTGATGCTATATATAAAATCATTACTATTATGAGAGACTCTCCAAAATGACAAACTAGGGGCCCAGTTGTATGAAGATTCTCAGTCCCTCAACTTCCTGTACAGTGTTAAAGTCTAATAAGATTTGAGGACACTGAGAACCTTCCATGATAGGGCCTGTACTGAGGCGATGACTCACCAGCTCGGCGCCTCCTGCTGGTCATCTCAGGAATTAGCTCTCCATCCTAAGAAGCGCCCTCTGCAGACCAGTGTCTTGCCTGCCGCTGGCCCCGTGTCCCTCCCAGACCCTGGTGCCCCTTTACCTTGGGGTGCTGCCCCTGAAGTACCCCTGCAGTCTCTGGGTCTCCCCTTCCCAGGGAACCCCCAACCCTCTATCCCCACCTTGCCTCAATGGCTACTGCCAGTCACCATCTAGTCCCCGCTCACTGGGGCAGACTGCAGTCTGTAAATCAGTCATCATTGGCCAGGGTGGGTGGGGTAGTTGGACCAGCTGCCTCTGCCTATTCCCAGGCTACCCCTCTGTAGCTCAAGTACCTTTCCTAGCCTTTAGCAAGGCCTGCAGCCTGGGGGTTTTTCAGGCTGGAGCTACCAAGCTCCTCTGGCCTTCCCCCAGCCCTGCTCCACTCTAGGTACCCTGCTCAGCTCCCAGGCCCTTCTCTCTACAGCTGGAGAGAGAAAGATCTTTTTGAGCTCCTGGCTCACAGCCCTTTTATAGGGCCAGCTGTGGCCTGATTGGGGCATGGCCCCAGCTGCAGCTGCTTCCCCAATCAGCCTAGCCTATTGGCTCCCACAGGCAGCCCTTTCCCAATGCTGTTTTAACCCCTTCAGGGCCAGAGCAGGTGACCACCCCACTACAGAGCCTTTAATCCCCACTCCTGCAAAGAGGTCTGGATGAACAAGGGTGTACCCACACAGAGCTCACAGCAGGTTTGGCACCTCAGTGTTGTTTCAGGAAAGGTTTTTAATCGCGCCAAATGTGTGTATAAACTTAAAATGCTATCCTGCCAACTTTTAAAAGTAATTTAGTCATCTAGATATCTTCAGATTAACACTGTTAAAGCAATTAGCAAGATCCACTTGCTATTTTAAACATTGGTTATTCAAGGAGCCTTGCCAGCAGAATTGTTTAAAAAAACAAAACAAAACACACAGAAACCCACCTCATTAGTTCAATGGCTGTGTCTAGCAGGCCACAGCCATTTATTCATCTGACTGAAGTGTTGACATTTGTCATACTGGGCAGACAGCATCCTGGTGACAATTGGGAAAGATATTTGTTGGGCATTCTGACATTTCACATTATTGCAGCAGACCCCATTAAAGCATAGCTATGGGAATAAACCAGCAATATATAAAAAGCAAAAAATAAAATCAGTTTAATTAACTATCAATTGTCTAAAATATTCAAACCTGTCAGCGAAACCTGAAGATCTAAATAAATGTTTTATAATGACTTCATAATGCTGACTTCAAAATAAACCCAAAAGAACAAAAGCAAAATAAATTATAACAGCAAAAAGCATTCCAATAATTTTGGTTTACTTTTGCTTTCTTTGGTCTTTAGCTTAATTTTAACAGCAGGGAAATAATATTCCAAAGAAGCAGCAAGCGTGAATTACAGCTAGTAGAGTGCCAAATCCGACAGTCTTTAACACAGACAGAAGTCCTGCAGAAATCAATAGAAATATTGAGAAGCAGTAGTTTTGAGAACAGTAAGAAAGACAGTAGGATTTGACCAATAGTAAATTTGTATTCTTTAAAAAGTGTTTCTAGGTTTAAAATATAATGCACTACTACCAGCATCCTCACACAGCACATCTTTTATCCAGAAAGATTCCAGACTTCAATAAGCTCTATAACTTATTTGGGCATGTTAATTGTTATCTAAGTTTTAGAGGAGTATTATACTCCTGTAGGAGTATTGTAAGCAAGACACGAGAAGTAATTTTTGCGCTCTACTCCACAGTGATTAGGCCTCAGCTGGAGTATTGGGTCCAGTTCTGGGCACCACATTTCAGGAACGATATGGACAAATTGGAAAAAGTCCAGAGAAGAGCAACAAAAATGATTAAAGGTCTAGAAAACATGCCCTATGAGGGAAGATTGAAAAAAAAATGGGTTTGTTTAGTCTGGAGAAGAGAAGACTGAGCAGGGACATGATAACAGTTTTCAAGTACGTAAAAGGTTGTTACAAGGAGGAGGGAGAAAAATTGTTCTTCTTATCCTCAGAGAATAGGACAAGGAGCAATGGGCTTAAATTGCAGCAAGAGTGGTTTAGGTGGGTGTAGCAAGACCCGACTCCCCAGTGTGGCACCTTCCGCTGATCATCCTAGGAATTAGCTCTCCAGCCTCTGGAGCGCCCGGTGCTCTGCCCTCTGCAGTCCACCCACAGTCTCTGGGTCTCCCTGCCCCAGGGAATCCCCACCTCGCCTCAGCGGCTACTGCCAGCCCTCCTCTAGCCCCCGCACCCTGCGGCGGACTGCAGTCTGTACCACTCGTCATCGGCAAGGAAAGTTTGGACCTGCTGCCTTTGCCTAACCTTGGGCTACCCCTCTGCAACCCCAGTACCTGCTTTAGGCCTTCAGCAAAGCCTGCAGGCTGGGAGTTTTCCAGCCTGGAGTGCCCCAGCTCCTCTAGCCTTTCCGCAGCCCTGCTTCACTCTTGGTAGCCTAGTGAGCTTCCCAAGAGACGAGACCCATCTCTCTCCACAACTAGAGAGAGACTGACTAAGCGCCTGGTTCACAGCCTTTTATAAGACCAGCTGTGGCCTGATTGGGGTGTGGCCCCAGCTGTGGCTGCCTTCCCCCTCAGCCTAGCCTTTGGCTCCAGCCCCAGCCCTCTCCCAGGGCTGGCTGCAACCCTTTCAGGCCCGGAGTGGGTGACCACCCCGCTACAGTGGGACATTAGGGAAAACTTCCTAACTGACAGAGCGGTTAAGCACTGGAATAAATTGCCTAGGGAGGTTGTGGAATCTCCATCACTGGGGATTTTTAAGAGTAGGTTGGACAAACACCTGTCAGGATGGTATGGATAATACTTAGTCCTGCCTTGAGTGCAGGGAACTGGACAAGAGGACCTCTCAAGGTCCCTTCCAGTTCTATGATTCTATAAGTTTAAAATAATTGATGCTTACCCTCACATTGTGTATCTGTTTGGATCTTAACAAAAAATAGATATTTAAATATTCTGTCTCATCTAAATATAATATGATTCACGGACACATGCCTCAAATAAAGATGTTGAAAAATAATAATGGTTATTACTAAATTCCCACATATAATGCCATTTTAGGGCCCAATTTTATAGTCTATATTCATAGCAGTAGGCCCACTCACTTCAATGGGACTGTTAGTGTAAGGACTCAGGATTACACTCTTTTTTACCAGTTGGAAAAGATTTTCCTTTCTGGTTGAATTGTCCTTCTTGCAATACTGGACTATATATAGAAAATTTCTAAGAAGATTAAGGCAATCAGAGCAGAGTTCTCCACTTCACCCATAAAATTCGCTATCCGTACCGAGATAATTTCTTCTACAGAATATTTTCCAACACATCTCACCCTCTTTAGAAGAAGTTTATATATATATAAATAAATAAATAAACACTCTGCCCATATAATCCTCCTATCCTTTAGCTCTTAATGGCATGAAACTATTATAACAACTCCTTGTAGAACAAAACTTCTTCGTTATTTAAAATGTGTGGATCCCAAGGAGAGTGTCAAAAATTAAAATGTCTTAATTACACACTTCAGAGTACCCTGACAGCAGGATTGTCTGGCTATGTAGACTCCCTCCTCAGGCCCTACGCTACCAGCACTCCCAGCTACCTTCGAGACACCACTGACTTCCTGAGGAAACTACAATCCATCGGTGATCTTCCTGATGACACCATCCTGGCTACTATGGATGTAGAAGCCCTCTACACCAACATTCCACACAAAGATGGACTACAAGCCGTCAAGAACACTATCCCCGATAATGTCACGGGTAACCTGGTGGCTGAACTTTGTGACTTTGTCCTTACCCATAACTATTTTACATTTGGGGACAATGTATACCTTCAAATCAGCGGCACTGCTATGGGTACCCGCATGGCCCCACAGTATGCCAACATTTCTATGGCTGACTTAGAACAACGCTTCCTCAGCTCTCGTCCCCTAACGCCCCTACTCTACTTGCGCTATATTGATGACATCTTCATCTGACATGGAAAAGAAGTCCTTGAGGAATTCCACCATGATTTCAACAATTTCCATCCCACCATCAACCTCAGCCTGGTCCAGTCCACACAAGAGATCCACTTCCTGGACACTACAGTGCTAATAAACGATGGTCACATAAACACCACCCTATACCGGAAACCTACTGACCGCTGTTCCTACCTACATGCCTCCAGCTTTCACCCTGACCACACCACACGATCCATTGTCTACAGCCAAGCTCTGCGATACAACCGCATTTGCTCCAACCTCTCAGACAGAGACAAACACCTACAAGATCTCTATCAAGCATTCTTACAATTACAATACCCACCTGCGGAAGTGAAGAAACAGATTGATAGAGCCAGAAGAGTTCCCAGAAGTCACCTACTACAGGACGGGCCTAACAAAGAAAATAACAGAACGCCACTAGCCGTCACCTTCAGCCCCCACAACTAAAACCCCTCCAACGCATTATCAAGGATCTACAACCTATCCTGAAGGATGACCCAACACTCTCACAAATCTTGGGAGACAGGCCAGTCCTTGCCTACAGACAGCCCCCCAACCTGAAGCGAATACTCACCAGCAACCACATACCACACAACAGAACCACTAACCCAGGAACCTAACCTTGCAACAAAGCCCGTTGCCAACTGTGCCCATATCTCTATTCAGGGGACACCATCACAGGGCCTAATAACATCAGCCACACTATCAAAGGCTTGTTCACCTGCACATCCATCAATGTGATATATGCCATCATGTGCCAGCAATGCCCCTGGGCCATGTACATTGGTCAAACTGGACAGTCTCTACGTAAAAGGATAAATGGACACAAATCAGATGTCAAGAATTATAACATTCAAAAACCAGTCGGAGAACACTTCAATCTCTCTGGTCACTCGATTTCTGATCTCAAAGTGACTATCCTTCAACAAAAAAACTTTGAAAACAGACTCCAAGGAGAGACTGCTGAATTGGAATTAATTTGCAAATTGGATACAATTAACTTAGGCTTGAATAGAGACTGGGAATGGTTGAGTCATTATAAAAAGTAACCTATTTCCCCTTGTTTATTCCTCTCCCCCCCCCACCCCCACTGTTCCTCAGACGTTCTTGTTAGACCCTGGATTTGTGCTGGAAATAGCCCACCTTGATTATCATACACATTGTAAGGAGAGTGATCACTTTAGATACGCTATTACCAACAGGAGAGTGGGTTTGTGTGTGGGGGGGGAGAAAACCTTTTGTAGTGATAAACACCCATTTTTTCATGGTTTGTGTGTATAAAAAATCTTCTGTATTTTCCACAGTATGCATCCGATGAAGTGAGCTGTAGCTCACGAAAGCTTATGCTCAAATAAATTGGTTAGTCTCTAAGGTGCCACAAGTACTCCTTTTCTTTTTGTTAATTACACACTATTTCTGGTAGGCTGCTATTGTAAGTCTTTGTTCCTTTCTCCTTATATAAAATACATTTGACTTCCATGTTCCATGATCTTGGTTTATTTTTATCCTACATTATGATCTAATGAAAACATTTCAGTGAGGTAGCTATAGTTCTATATAATCCTTTAATTCCGGATATTTTTTCTCTGCAGAAGAGGCCTAAAAGGTAGGATAGCATTTCCACGGTTTCCAAAAGAAACAAACAGTAGCTATTGTTCTGCATATCTAGAAGAGATTATTTAGTTTTGGCTTTAGTAAGGTCATTTTCTTTAAATACTGTATTGCTTTTAAATTTAGTATTTCACAGAGCATTTCAGCATCAGATATGGTAATTTCCCTCACCATTTTCTGATCTCACTTATATAGATTGTATGAGTTTCCTACAAAGGGATTTTAGTGAAGTGACTGCCTCCCTTCTGACAGGGAAATCATGAGAAACAGCAAAAGAAAGAGGATACCGGGGGAACTGCTCCAAATCCAGTTTCTGTCCATTAGGAGTTATTAAGCATTTTACTTTCAACTCAGGTCAGTGAATGCAACATCTACATGTTTGTCTTGGCTGATCTCCTGTATCAAAGATCAAGATAGACATAACCCTTTTATAGTTCAAAGCCCGAGGATCTTGTCTGACAGAACTGCAGAAATGATACTTGGTTTCAATGCTATAGCTGGGGCTTTGGAAGTCCTCCCCTATTTTATTTTTTTTTAATTTCTTTTAATTCCTTTAAATGTGTCACCCAGTAAGAGATTTGTTAGTGTATCAAATAAAACACTGCAGTTCTACTTGCAGGAGACCAGTCAGGTCACAGACAAAGTCAGTTTGTTTAAGACAATGCCATCAATAAACAAAAATAAAAATAAAAGGAAATTATTAATGATAGAGAAATGTTCAATAGTTCTGTTCAAGCTTGAATGAAGCTTTGAGTTTTGGGTTTGTGTTTAAAAAGTCATTGAGCTTGTCTGTTAGAGTTAGTGACCAAACAATGGAATTTACCCATCTTTAAAGTAAATTGACCATATTGGTTAAGTTACATAATCCTCTATCAACAGAAAGAAAAAGTAATCTTACTCCTTTGTGTGCGAATTGTGTTTCAGGCCACACACTAAAGTCAGGGAGATTAAAACAATATGCTGATTACAAATTCTGTAATCGGATATTGAGTTCAAGAGAAACAGAGGGAGTTGGAAGGAAAAAAATAAAAAATCAAACTAAAATAAAAAACTAAGGCCAAGTAGTAAAGATTTTCTGACTTTTGATAAGAGATAATGCTACCTATAAAATTTGCAAGCTGCTTCACATTTTGCCTCTTAATTTTTTGAAAAAGGAAGATATATGATAATATGGGCCATCACTCACAATGCATCACAGTATTTTTATTTTTTTAAGATAATGCAAGTTATGGCTTTGATAATGCAAAAAACTTACAAGTGGAAGGTCCAATTAGAGTGAATGCAGTGGGACTACTCAAATACAGAATGTTATTCAGGTATGGAATGATTTGCATGATCTAATGAAATGTAGTATTTCTTTTTAAAATAAATGAAATTATTGACTGCAATACATTGTCAAATTTGTGATACAACATCTGGCTGCTCTGACATTTTAGAAAAATAAAAATATTAAAATCTGAGAGTGAATTCAGTGCTCATGAAAGGGGAGAACTAATAACTGTGACTATAACCAAGCATTGTACAAGCAGATGCTATGCAAGTTCCTGCATAGCTCTGCCAAGTCACTAGCTGTGACCGCCAGTTCTAGTTATGGGGCTTCTCCTCAGCAAATACTGCTGAGTCTGCTGATTTCTTCAATACTCTGTAATGGTTTTGTGATATGAATATATGGGAACTGGAAGATCAGTGGTGCAGGACTGGGCGTTTTGGTGAAGTCAGTGGGAGCTACTGTATCCTTGGCACTTGTACAAAACTGGTAATTTAAGTGCTCAAATATAGACTAAACAGCCTAACTTTAGACATCCATTTAATGGCCTTCACCATTGACCTCAATGGAAGCAGAATCAGGCTCCCAACTCACAATTCATAGATTAACTAACTTACTGTGGCACTTTGTTCACATATTTGAACTGTGTTCTTATTAAAAATTTATTCTCTAAAGCAAACCAATAGTTATTAGTTCCATCTAGAAAATATTTTTAGTTTGGACAGTTGGATATATTAGGCCAGCAAAGGTTTTATGAAGAGCAGGATGGTGTGCATGTGTTTTTGAGCTCTGGTTGTAATTACATGCTCACCATCCTGCTCTTCATAAAACCCCAAATTATAAACTATGCATCGTTTCCTTGTAAATCACATATACCATGAATAATCTCTCTTTACTCCAAATTGTAACGTGCATATTTGTTTCCCTGTGAGTCAGATCTATATCCGCTATATGTGGAAAATGTCTCTTCTTCTATTGTAAGTCCCAAATAATGTGAAATTCTTAGTATAACCAAAGCATGTACAGCATATATCTTCTATATTTAGAAGACTATAAGGATTTTGTTGATTTTCATTGTAAATAATTGTTGCACTCTAGAAGTAACAGAAATAGTCTGGCACAAGAAAGGAGAAATTTTAAAAGATAGAAACCAGGATATAATTGTGGGATATTAACAGAAATTGCTTAAAGTAGGGGGGATCACAGTTGATTGTGGGGGCAAATAATGAAATACTGTCCTTGAGATGAATTAAACTTAAAACACCTCCGATAAGAAAAGGATTAAGGAAATTTGATATACACTAATGCCGTCCCCTGGATACCAATGGAAGTATCAGAGAAACTAAGAGCTGAAATCTGAGGCTTCACTTGGCATGTGTCCAATAGGAATCAGAGGGTTGTCCCCTTCAACAAGTCCTGAAACTAGGGTATGAAAACCAGAGTTCACCATGTGCTCAGAAAAGTTCCCTGAACCCAACACAAGAAACTAAGGTGACCTACGCCTGGACCAGCTGTGTGGAAAGTAGTTCCACCCCTTCCAGGGTTAAGAGGATAAGAAGTGGTGAAATTTCATTTAAAAGATTGTATTTCCCCTTCTATTCTTTAATACAAATAACTATGGGTTATCTTGTTGAGTCCACACTCTGTAGCAAGATTTTAAGTAACCATATTTTATATTTTAACTCCTTTATAAGTCCAAGCAAACTGGCCTAAGGGATATTGAAAAGAATTGTTTTGAGCAATTGCTTTTAATATTCTAAATTTGTCTCCTTTGGACCAATCTAGTCAAAGAGAAGTAACCACACTCTTCAATGTGCCTTAAAGACAAGTGCACACTTGGAAGTGTGATAAGGTACTAAAGAACTGAAAATTGTTGATCATAAATAAATTCAATAGGAAATCTTGGTAATTTGCATTGTGCTTTGATATAACTACTGAACCTCAACTCTAGTCTGTGATAGTCTGCAGGACTGTATTGTGTGTGTAGCACACAGAATTGGTTGTGTCCACATTTGAGCGGTGAACTGTTAATTATATATTAATGTGGTTCTGGGTGAATTAATAAATTGTTGGTTGGTTAAAAATAAGCAAGTGTCCTGATTTGAGAAATACTGTTCAAATTAAAAGCTGACCTGAAAAGAACTTGGCACTGAAATAGAAAGCTAATGCTCCCTGGACTCAATAAAAGGGGTGATCCTACTGGATTTTAATATATTGGCAAACCTAGTTTCTTAAATTTCAGCTTTACAATCTAACTAGCATCCTGGCAAATTCTTAAATTGACCCCCTTTCAAGCTTACATGGGCCTTTCAGTAACTTGAGTTGCCACAAGCTCCATCCTAGTTGGCTGTCTGCGCATGGGGTAGCTACTCCCCCGAGCTACCCATGTGAAGTTTGATCAAAGGGGAAGAAAGGTTAACAGAGGAGCCACCACAAGGGAAGAGAAGGGGACCCCCAGATGTCTCTAAAGAGAAAGGAAAGCTGGATTTTTTTCTGTACAAGGAAAGGAAAAAGAAGATAAGAAGGGAGAAAGGAGACAGAACAATGACATAAATTGCGAGAGAAAAAAGTATGGGATGAACAGAAAGTTTTAACAATGAGAAAAAGAAAGGAATGAAGAAACTTAAAAAGGAGGAAAGCAAGACAACTTTTAGGATGGCACATTTTTATTTATGTTCATTGTTTTGCTATTACCTGGCAGACATTCATTATCTTCGAACATGTTGGGGATGGGGTGAGATATCTACCTGGGGCATTGACGTTTATTAACTATTTTGGATTTTATAGTTCAATTATTGGAGAGAGAAAGACTGAGGCCAAAATTTTAAAACCTGGGTGTCCAAAGTGATATTAGGCCACTTTTGTTTAGGAGCTCAAATGTGGATCTAGAAGCCTAATTTTAAAATTTTGGCCTAAAAATAATAACCTACAATCCATCAAATTCAAAAACTTTGGGGACCCTAAGAATTGTATTGCTGGCCCTCCCAAAATCTTAAAGTTGTTCCTGGCTAGCTTGCTGGAGAGCTTTTAAAATATGGTTTTCTTGTTCATGTTGCAGACTCCAGTAGCTGATAAACTTGAGAGATACTCAACTCACATCATGGACATGCCCTGAATTTTTCAGCAAGCATAGCTGTTCTACAACAGGTTTGGAATATTTCCCCTGCATAGCTGCAAATTGAGACTCAAGCTTGAGCACAGAATACAAAAATAATACTTTAAAAATTCCTGCCTTCCAGGTAAAGGGAATATCTCCACATACACTGAGAAACCTTCTAAACCTTGATCTTCTTTTCCATCTCTTAAGTTCTTTGGACCTACTTGATCCTTTAAAAAATGCTTGACTGAAAGCCAAGCATCTTCCTTACTGTCAAGCCAAGAGGAAGATGTAATTCTAAGGGCCTGTTTCTGATCTCACTTACAATTTCACTAACTTTGATGGAGTTACTCCTGATTTCAACTGGTTTGACTGAGAGCACAGGAAAACACATTATAGTTCTGGCCTCTGCAAGCTGACAAAGGTTAAAGGCTCTGCAGCAGCCTGAATCCAAACTAAAGGGAACTGTGCTCGCTGGAAAAGTTTAATAAACTATTTCTACAACAGCAACCCCAGATCAGGATCAGAAACCCCATTGTGTTTGGTGCACAAACTCACAGTAGATGCCAGCCCCTGATGATTTAAAGCGTTTATAAATGTAGGGTGGGATGGTGATAATCTTAAGTGGGGTTCCATTTACAGAATTTCCTTCACATTTTTCTGCTGAATGGGTGTGGTCACTCTCACCTTCCTCTCTCAGAAGAAATAGAGCATCTCACCCCTTCCAGTCCCACTTAACCAGGAATGAAAGTGGGCAGGATCTCAACAGCATCTGAGAGAGAGAGAGAGAGTGTGTGTGTATGTGTGTGTGTCTGTGTGTAAGTAAGAGAGGTGACTTAAAAAAGGTTCCTGCTGCTCCTCTGTGCTCACCATGTCTCCCACCTGGCTTTCATGCACCTGAACAGCACCGGAGACAACAGATTAGAACAAGTGGTTTTACACCATCCTGGGCCCATATGAGAAAGAACCCTTGGAGGTGGGGAGGAGGCGAAGAAGCCTATGAATGACCACTATTCCCCCACTAAGAAAGAAAACTTTGGAGTAGAGTTGGTTGGAAATTTTTGGACAGCATGGTTTTCACTGGAAAATGCTGATTTGTTAGAACAAAAATGTTTTGCAGAAACTATTTGGTTTTGACAAACTTCTGCCTGGTTTCCTGCCAGCTCACCTGGTGAACTGCTGGAAACTAGGCCTTCCTGTGAAACCTTAATTTGGCCTCCTGGTGCATATGCATTATGATGGTGTCTTTAATTACATGATCGCATACTATTTTGCATGGATAACCTTTGGAAGGTAAATGGTTGTAAGAATATTTGTAACCTGAGCAAAACACCAGATTTTGCCCTGATCTTGTTCTCACTAAAGCATTTTAGTGGAAACTTCCCAAAAATATATAACTGAGCAGACACCTTGGCATGGAAAACGTCAGCCCAAATGGGTAAAGTTTGGGAAAGTTGTAAGCAACTGAAAACAGGACATTATAGTGGAAAACATCAGGCAACCCTCACTCCATGTGGCAGTACCAGTTCCACCCACAAAATACAGACAATCCCACAGATAGCTAAGAATCTGCTACATTACAGGATTATCCATGTGTTTCTACATTGGCTCTGTGACACCTGCTGCCCTTCCAGCTTCCCAGCAGCACATTTAAATGTATTAAAAAATTCCTGTCCAAGCTCTAGGCGCCTATATGAGTATTAGAAAGACAACAAAAGTTAAATACTGATTGTACAAAGGACTCTGCTGCTCAGGGCACTTTTCAGCAAGCCCACTTAATAGCACAATCAATCCACATACAGGACCAATTAGGAAGTCACCATGAATAACAACTACCCACAAGCAACCACCTCAAATCCCTCGTATAAAAACATAGAAAATGGATGAGCTTTGCTAAGTGCCTTGATATTAAATTTGGGGTTCTGGTGAACTAAGGAGTGCGGTGGAGATCAAGTTCCAGAGTCAAAGGTGTTCTCAATGACCTGCCACAGTCCCTTCCCTTTCAAACGGCGGACAAACGGCTTAACATCTCTGCTGATTGCAACTGCAGAAAAATCATATGAGGAAAGAGGCAGTCTCAAGTACCCAGGACTCAAACCATTTAGCGATTTACAGATCAAAACCAATACCTTACATTCCATCCAAAAAGTAGTCAGAGACCAGTGCAGAACCCGGAGAGCACCAGCATAGTGGTGTATATACATGAAGCACCATTAATGAGTGAGCAGTTGCTTTCTTCACCAGCTTAAATTTCTGATTGACTTAAAGTGTAGTCCCATGTAAATGTGTACACCTGGACTCTACTCTTGAGGTGACAATAGCTTGAAGAGTGGAAGAGAGGTCAGCATCTAAACCAAAAACCACACATAAAGCACAAATGAGAGATCATGACCCTGGCCTTCTTAAAAGGGACAAATACTTATTTAAACAAACCACAGTATTATAGTGATGAAATCATCAGGTCTATCAGACAACTATGGAAATAATACGAAAAGGTGAACTGATATTTTAGTTTATACAGTTCTAAAATCAATCTTATGTTTGTGGATTTTTATTTATTTTTACACTTCAAAGCACCATCAAACTCAGTTGTTTCAGTTTTTGAATGGGAAAGTGTTACACTAAAATCAGACACACAAAACAGATTAATAATTACCCATTATTTCAGCTCTGACATGTAATGTTTCACAGTAAGGGGAAAATCTCAACTCAAAGTCATATAATCTTACCCCTTGAATTCATTATTGAGGAGTACAAGTGTTCTGTCCCATTTATTGACTATAATGTGTATTTGCTTAGGCTCTATTTCACAATGATGTACTCTTTCTCATTTGTAGTTTCATATTAATGTATTTTCTTCTGACGATGATTTTAATTGTCTGTGTTTCTTTTTCTTTGTAAAAATGTTCAATAAAATGCTTGAACAAAACACAACCAAAAAGAGCTCGATCATTATTTCAAAGTGGACCGCTTTAAATACTTAGAACTTTTGGGGAAGGTTGTTATCATAGTATGTCCACCAATGGTAAAGTCCAGCACTTGTTCTGCTGTAAACTGAATTGAAATAGAAACATGTGAAGGGTGCTACCATCCTAGATAACGTATAATTTGCTAATCCTACTAAATTTTTCAAGGAATGTGAGTTTCTCATGTGGAGTGAGTGGAGAAGAAACACTTTGCATAAAATGACTGACTTCTGGTTGGCAGTGTTTATAGTTTTAAGCACCAAGAAATTGTCAGAGGAGTTACTTTAAAGTATGGCTCTGCCCTGAAAAATGCTATTTGGGGTGAAAGTGGTAGGGACAACACACTGAAGAGCCATCTGTTGGGTTGATGAGTGCTGCCACCACTCCTCTTTGCTGTTTCCTGTCTTCAGGTGAATTGTGGTCTGCCCTGGAAAGGGGAGAACTCATCCCCCATCCAACAACCAGAGGACTCTTGGGGAGCAGAGGGGAAATCCTCTTCTGACACCATCCTCACAGTCAAGATGGAGTGATGACAGCAAGGGCCACACTCTGATGGGTTAATGTTGATGCCTGAAGTGATACATTTCAGAGTTACTAACCCATTAAGATAAATGAGGTAGTTTGCCCTTTTCAGAGCTAACTCCAGGTATAGGCACAAACCCCTTCATCAGTTACACTTGTGGAATTTTTCAGGCTTTTCTTTACAACTATGAGTGGTAGAAACAATTGTAAATAATGAAAGCTGATATTCTGATTCCCATCATGTGACTCCAGCTGCTGGGGCTCTAAGCATGTGCTTAAAGGGTCTGTGCCATAATCTGGCCCTGTTATGGGCACCATCTACTCCCCAGGCCCGCTGACAGCAATTCCAGACCCCAAGGCAGAATAGTCAATGGGACCCCTAGAAAGGGATTGCTGCCACCGGTATCACCCTGCGTAAGCCTAGGAGCCCTGTGGCCTGCCTGGCGATTGCCCCTTTTCCCCTCCCCCTGTCGGTGGGCCTGCTACTCCCATTAAAATCAATGGGAATAGGAGCAGGAGCAGGCCCTCTTTTTCCTCTTGCAAGGCACCTTAAGTATGCTAGGGTAGATTAGCACCATAAAAATAAAATGCATTATTTATAAATATGAACAAATGTACTAAAGAATTTTCTTGAGTATATACAAAAGCTGCCACTCAGAAATTGGTTGTGCATTTACAGGAAGCAGGCAGTGCTGTTATGAGGTGTACTAGCAAACACCTAGAACTGCAAAGCTTTATAAGGGAGATTAAATGAATCTCTGTAAAACCTCTGAAAACTGGTTTGTTGTGATGACATTTAAAGAGAGACCTGCCTAAATTTTACATTGCTGCTCTCTTCATTAAAAGTTACATTCTAACCTTTTGGAAACACTCCTACCTTTCTGTCATCCCCTGTCAGTTGATGAGCTAAATATTTCAGTGTAAAATATTATTAATACTAAATATGAACAGATATTCTAATTCTACTTTGTTCTTGTTACATTTTGTTTTATATCAAACATTCATGTGTCAGATTGATGAGCAGGTGCTGCCTGGGATTTCTTGGCTATAATGGTATGTGGTGAAATAATAAAACATGAGATGAAGCTGAAAACAGAGCGCCACAGGAAATACATTATCAAGCATTAATCTTCTGTACCAAGCATCTCACACATCACTTCTGCATTTATTTCTGAAATGTTATCAGTAGGTATCACCTGTCTCTCTAACATGATAAATGGGTGAAATTCTAGCCTCATTGTCTTCAATGGACTCAAGATTTCACCCAGTATTTTTATTTGATTCAAAATATGTAGAACTCTGGCTTATCTCTGGCCCTCAAATTAACTCCCCTCCCCTTACTGTAGCTTGGTCTAGTAGTTATAGCACAGAAAGAGAAATCAAGAGACCTGGGTTCTAATTCCAGCTCTGACATTGACTTTCTTTTTCAACAAGTCACATCACATCTGTTCCTCTATCTCTGTACCCAAAAAATGGGGATTATATTGTTTGTTAGTGCTACTAATCACAGTTAGGGCCAGGTTACGCCCTTGAATACTACCTTGTTCCTCAAGGGATGACTGATTTCGACTGGACTAAGAAGGAGGCTACTACTTGGTGTGGATGAGGGTGGCAGTATCACAACCTCAGGAGTTCCCCTGGGAAGGCAGATCAGCGTTGTATGTGGCTAACACTGTTGCAAGCATTGCAAAGCATTTTGGAGAGGGTCAAAGATGTGTGAGTGGAGAGTGGAAGTTTTCTTTGCAGAATACGAGAGGCCAGGGGGAGAGAAAGAAGAAGAGCAGAGAATGGGTTAACGCAACACTTCAGCTAGCTCCGTGTGAAGATAAGACATTGGCCCTGGCCCAAGGTCATGGGCTTGGCCAGAATCAGCAGCTGCCCAGCCATGAGAAGAGAAGAACTAAGCTGAGCAGAGCTGCAGAGATAGCAGCGAAAACAGTGAGAGCAAATGAGACGGCGGCAGCGAAGGCCAATAGAAGGAAAAACAAAGTCTCCAGAGCCAGGATGTTTTGGGAAACCGAGGAGGCCACAGCAAGCCTGTTTGGACTGGCACAAAGAGCACCAGAAGCAGAGGTCCCTGAGTGGAATACCCCCCCCCAAGGAGCCCAGTACCTAAAACCCTCCTGAGAGCTGGAGCAACTCAGAGAGTACAGCAGATCCTTGGCTGGTCTGGGCCCAGGACAGCTCTCCCGTCCACCTTCCCCCCCACTCCCCCCTTCTTCTTACGTTACACCCAGACTTGGCCAGTCTGGGTCGTGCGTGTGTGAGTATGAAAGTGGGTTAGGGCTTGGGACATTAACACTTCCTTTCTTCCTCTGAGTGATGTGGGAGCGTTCCCAACACTCTCTGCTGTTATTTTATTATTTCATTAATAAAGCTTTAAAACTTAAACACTTGGTGTGCCTCGTCATCTCCTCCCCAAAAAGATCCTGTGGCCCCAGCCTGATCAACTATGGCCCCAAGAAGATTGGTAATGAAAATCTGTCACAGCAGAATCTCGTTTTTAACGTTTAAGCAGAACTAGGAGATCCTCAGATAGAAGAGATTATACAAGTGTCTCTTATTATTATATTGTTATGGAGAATGGAGTAATGAAATGCATTTATCAAGTCAGAGAGGATTATTGTTATGGACCTGCCAGCAGAGGTTTTGAATATGGAAATCATTCCAGAGATCCTTCCATTGATTCATAGTTTAGACATTAAAGGCAGTTAGGCAACAAATAGATGACAACTGCAGAGGTAGGTCTGGAACTTTGTGTAATAGGGTCACTGAACTCTAATAGTTTTTTGAACTCACAATAGTTTTCTTCATTCTTAGTAGGACAACCTCCAAAAAACTGGTATGGACTAAAGTGTGGACAAGTGTGTATGCCAAGGCAAAGTGATCCCTAGAATACGTAAACACAGTAACACATAAGGTAGGCAACACCTATACCTTGAAGGTCAAGTGGTGGAACAAGTCAACAGTTTTCCCTACCTAAGCCATCTATTAGTATCAGATGGAAGATTGACTAAAAAATGAAGAGAAGGATACAGCTTTCAAAAATGTATTCAACAACTTCCAAAGACTTCTGAACTGTCACAAATTAAAACTGCACATCCACACTAAACTGCTGAAATAATACATATGGTCAACCCTTCTCTATAGATGTGAGAGCTGGACACTTAAAAGAATGCTGAGAGATGACTCAGAACATTTAAGTTTTGGTGTTATAGAAGAAAGTTAAAAATTAGCTGGATAACCAAAACTACAAACAATGAGATGTTGAGATGGAGAAATTTAAAAACAGCACAACTACTTGGGGCCCTAGGTAAAAGAATAAAATCTTTCTGTGGACACACAGCTTGACTGGAACAATTCAGGATCAGATCCTTTATAACAGCGTAGCACTGTGACTTATTTATAGTGAACACTAATACGTTTATTGGCAAAGAGCAAGGATTTAAGAGATAGTGAGCAAGGAACAACAGGTTACAAATAATACAAAACAAACACAGTCCTAGCTCTACACTTATTAATGGTTACATTTTCTTTTTAATAAAGTAGATTTTCTCTCAAGGATTCAGAGTTTGATGGAGCTGCTGTTTTTCAGTCACAACCAGGATCCAAGTTTTCATCCCTGAGCACTACAAGGGGCTTCTCAGTAAATGGATAAGAAAGGTATCTTTTTTCCTTCCTCTTCTACTCTAATAAATCTTTAAAATGCCCATTTTGAAGTGCTCCCCCCCACCCCCAGATAAGACTCTTCTTCCCTGTTGCTTGTTCTCCGGTGTGCACCCTCATGTTGATTTCACATCCCCCGCATCAACCTGTTTTCCCCTTTGACTTCACTTGCAAATGGGGCTTCCAGTGTGTTGGCTTTACCATGTTTAATTTACTCATGACAGAGAGATATACATCTTATCTCCTGCCTGGAAAAATCCTGTTTGTCAACTCTGCCTGTTTATACAGTTTGAACATATTTTTGGTAGGTACACATAACTTCACAGACACTGATTCTACATATATCTCTCAGTGCTTATGACAACCAGCATGATATGAGCTTTCATTTGAAACCTCACACAACATTCTTTATATACAAATACTATAAAATCAGTATGCTAGGTGTAGTGAGTTTTTCAGGCCTGAAAGGAGATGCTGTTACAGACCCTTTGCCAATTATTTTGAGGGGTACTTAGGGTCACAGTAAGCAAGACAGACTAGAAAAAAGTATCTTGCATCCGTATAACTTATTTTGATACCAGTGAGGAAAACATGTCCCATTTAAGCCTGACAAAATACTTACTATTCAGAAAAAAGAGAAACTATAGGATTTTTAAAAGGTCAGTAAAATATTGCATTCTTCAATGGCACAATTCCAGGCAACAGCAAGATACATGAATATTTCTGTAATCTAGAATGTTGTGGAGGGGAAAAGGGAGTGGAGAAAAGATGGTTCTCTCCAGCTGAATTTATTCATCTAGTTCCCTACATATGTCTGTACTGCTCATTTGTCATGCAGGACCACCAGGAGCCACTGCATAGACAACCCTGTTTTTCTCTTGTCATCCTCTAAGAAGTGGGCAATCCATTTACACCTAGCATGAATATAATGCCCCTCAGGTAATGTAAGATGCATTACCAAACAGAAAAGTCATCTAGGTCAATTGATTACTTTTTTCATAGTTCATACACCTTCTCACTGATGAAGTGTTTGAAAAAATAAAAAGGCTAATAATGTGTCAAGAACTGCTTACTGGCTTTGAGGCCACTGTAGATAAATTGCTTCTCTCTTACAGTAAAGTGCAGAAGATGTTGAAATGACCTCAAAACCTCCGGAACAACCATTAGGAGAATTAAACTGTGTGAAAGGGCTGAGGTGCAGTGGCTCAGAAAAGTTTCAGAGTAACAGCCGTGTTAGTCTGTATTCGCAAAAAGAAAAGGAGTACTTGTAGCACCTTAGAGACTAACCAATTTATTTGAGCATGAGCTTTCGTGAGCTACAGCTCACTTCATCAGATGTATACCGTGGAAACTGCAGCAGACTTTATATACACACAGAGATCATGAAACAATACCTCCTCCCACCCCACTGTCCTGCTGGTAATAGCTTATCTAAAGTGATCATCAGGTGGGCCATTTCCAGCACAAATCCAGGTTTTCTCACCCTCCACCCCCCCACACAAATTCACTCTCCTGCTGGTGCTAGCCCATCCAAAGTGACAACTCTTTACATAATCAAGTCGGGCTATTTCCTGCATAAATCCAGGTTTTCTCACATCCCCCCCACCCCCATACACACACAAACTCACTCTCTTGCTGGTAATAGCTCATCTAAACTAACCACTCTCCAAGTTTAAATCCAAGTTAAACCAGAACATCGGGGGGGGGGGGTAGGAAAAAACAAGAGGAAACAGGCTACCTTGCATAATGACTTAGCCACTCCCAGTCTCTATTTAAGCCTAAATTAATAGTATCCAATTTGCAAATGAATTCCAATTCAGCAGTTTCTCGCTGGAGTCTGGATTTGAAGTTTTTTTGTTTTAAGATAGCGACCTTCATGTCTGTGATTGCGTGACCAGAGAGAGTGAAGTGTTCTCCGACTGGTTTATGAATGTTATAATTCTTGACATCTGATTTGTGTCCATTTATTCTTTTACGTAGAGACTGTCCAGTTTGACCAATGTACATGGCAGAGGGGCATTGCTGGCACATGATGGCATATATCACATTGGTGGATGTGCAGGTGAACGAGCCTCTGATAGTGTGGCTGATGTTATTAGGCCCTGTGATGGTGTCCCCTGAATAGATATGTGGGCACAATTGGCAACGGGCTTTGTTGCAAGGATAAGTTCCTGGGTTAGTGGTTCTGTTGTGTGGTATGTGGTTGTTGGTGAGTATTTGCTTCAGGTTGCGGGGCTGTCTGTAGGCAAGGACTGGCCTGTCTCCCAAGACTTGTGAGAGTGTTGGGTCATCCTTTAGGATAGGTTGTAGATCCTTAATAATGCGTTGGAGGGGTTTTAGTTGGGGGCTGAAGGTGACCGCTAGTGGCGTTCTGTTATTTTCTTTGTTAGGCCTGTCCTGTAGTAGGTAACTTCTGGGAACTCTTCTGGCTCTATCAATCTGTTTCTTTACTTCTGCAGGTGGGTATTGTAGTTGTAAGAAAGCTTGACAGAGATCTTGTAGGTGTTTGTCTCTGTCTGAGGGGTTGGAGCAAATGCGGTTGTATCGCAGAGCTTGGCTGTAGACGATGGATCATGTGGTGTGGTCAGGGTGAAAGCTGGAGGCATGCAGGTAGGAATAGCGGTCAGTAGGTTTCCGGTATAGGGTGGTGTTTATGTGGCCATTGTTTATTAGCACTGTAGTGTCCAGGAAGTGGATCTCTTGTGTGGACTGGACCAGGCTGAGGTTGATGGTGGGATGGAAATTGTTGAAATCATGGTGGAATTACTCAAGGGCTTCTTTTCCATGGGTCCAGATGATGAAGATGTCATCAATATAGCGCAAGTAGAGTAGGGGCTTTAGGGGACGAGAGCTGAGGAAGCGTTGTTCTAAATCAGCCATAAAAATGTTGGCATACTGTGGGGCCATGCGGGTACCCATAGCAGTGCCGCTGATCTGAAGGTATACATTGTCCCCAAATGTGAAATAGTTATGGGTAAGGACAAAGTCACAAAGTTCAGCCACCAGGTTAGCCGTGACATTATCGGGGATAGTGTTCTTGACGGCTTGTAGTCCATCTTTGTGTGGAATGTTGGTGTAGAGGGCTTCTACATCCATAGTAGCCAGGATGGTGTTATCAGGAAGATCACCGATGGATTGAAGTTTCCTCAGGAAGTCAGTGGTGTCTCGAAGGTAGCTGGGAGTGCTGGTAGCGTAGGGCCTGAGGAGGGAGTCTACATAGCCAGACAATCCTGCTGTCAGGGTGCCAATGCCTGAGATGATGGGGCGCCCAGGATTTCCAGGTTTATGGATCTTGGGTAGTAGATAGAATATCCCAGGTCGGGGTTCCAGGGGTGTGTCTGTGCGGATTTGATCTTGTGCTTTTTCAGGAAGTTTCTTGAGCAAATGCTGTAGTTGCTTTTGGTAACTCTCAGTGGGATCATAGGGTAATGGCTTGTAGAAACTCGTGTTGGAGAGCTGCCGAGCAGCCTCTTGTTCATATTCCGACCTATTCATGATGACAACAGCACCTCCTTTGTCAGCCTTTTTGATTATGATGTCAGAGTTGTTTCTGAGGCTGTGGATGGCATTGCGTTCCGCATGGCTGAGGTTATGGGGCAAGTGATGCTGCTTTTCCACAATTTCAGCCCGTGCACGTCGGCGGAAGCACTCTATGTAGAAGTCCAGTCTGCTGTTTCGACCTTCAGGAGGAGTCCATCTAGAATCCCTCTTTCTGTAGTGTTGGTAGGGAGACCTCTGTGGATTAGTATGTTGTTCAGAGGTATTTTGGAAATATTGAGTCGGAGACGTCGAAAATAGGATTCTAGGTCACCACAGAACTGTATCATGTTCGTGGGGGTGGAGGGGCAGAAGGAGAGGCCCTGAGATAGAACAGCTGCTTCTGCTGGGCTGAGAGTATAGTTGGATAGGTTAACAATATTGCTAGGTGGGTTGAGGGAACCATTGCTGTGGCCCCTTGTAGCATGTAGTAGTTTAGAAAGTTTAGTGTCCTTTTTCTTTTGTAGAGAAGCAAAGTGTGCGTTGTAAATGGCTTGTCTGAAGGTCGCTATCTTAAAACAAAAAAACTTCAAATCCAGACTCCAGCGAGAAACTGCTGACTTGGAATTCATTTGCAAATTGGATACTATTAATTTAGGCTTAAATAGAGACTGGGAGTGGCTAAGTCATTATGCAAGGTAGCCTGTTTCCTCTTGTTTTTTCCTACCCCCCCCCCCCCAGATGTTCTGGTTTAACTTGGATTTAAACTTGGAGAGTGGTCAGTTTAGATGAGCTATTACCAGCAAGAGAGTGAGTTTGTGTGTGTATGGGGGTGGGGGGGATGTGAGAAAACCTGGATTTATGCAGGAAATAGCCCGACTTGATTATGTAAAGAGTTGTCACTTTGGATGGGCTAGCACCAGCAGGAGAGTGAATTTGTGTGGGGGGGTGGAGGGTGAGAAAACCTGGATTTGTGCTGGAAATGGCCCACCTGATGATCACTTTAGATAAGCTATTACCAGCAGGACAGTGGGGTGGGAGGAGGTATTGTTTCATGATCTCTGTGTGTATATAAAGTCTGCTGCAGTTTCCACGGTATACATCTGATGAAGTGAGCTGTAGCTCACGAAAGCTCATGCTCAAATAAATTGGTTAGTCTCTAAGGTGCTACAAGTACTCCTTTTCTTTTGGCTCAGAAAAGTTTCTCCTTTGGGATGAAGGAGCAATGACTTGAGGAATTTACTGATACCAAATGCATGTGATTCAGAGAGTTTTTAACCTGAGAATAATTGTATATCTACCTTCTCACTCAAGGGCCAGATTTTGCTCCCATTAAATTGAATGGAATATTTCCATTTAATTCACTAATCCCCACCACCACTGAAACCCCTAGGATTATTTGTATATTTCAATTCATGAATGAAGGGGTTAATGGCAGCTGTCACTGCACCCATAATGCAAAAGTGTTGTGTGTGTAGAAGACTTTAGAAACACACAACATTGAATTTCTCATATTCTGTTTCTTATGAGTTTTGATAAAATAAGTGTGTAAAGTATGTAAAGATAAAACAGCACAAATAATTTGAAAATCCTAATAATAGAAAAAGCATTTTGGATTTGAGAGAGACACCTTCAATAGCACAGCAGCCTCTAACATTACACTGAACACACTGTTTTAATATTGACTCAGTGGAACGATTATCACTTAGGTTCCAATTCAGCAAAATGCTTAAACAAGTGCCTTGCTGAACAGGGATGAACACAAATACATGCTTAAAATTAGGCATGTGCTTAAGTCCTTTGCTGAATCAGGGCTTGAGTCTTTAGCAACATTACCCCTACAGCACCCTGCAGGTGTTGTATCCAAACTAGGGGGGTGGGGGGTTTCACTACTTTCTATTTAAACTGTTAAATATTTTTTACAATTGGAGATGGGTCTGAGCCTCAAAGCATGGACCCAAATTTGCTCATAGTTTGGGGGAATCAGATCCAGAGACTTAGTTCTTATCTACTGCTGACTATAGTATTAAAATAAGATGAACAAGTGTGCTGATAATTTTAACCTATTACTAGAATATTAAATTCCTACACATGTAGTGGCACAATTACAAAATTTCAACTCCGTGACTAACATCTCTCAGTAAATTAATATTTCCATACAGATTGAGCAGTGGTATGGTATTCACTGTTAAAATGTCAAATTTCCTGAACTATGCAGCATAACTTTTAATTAACTAATAAAATTAATGACATGACAAGAGCAGAATGCATTATTTTTAGCTAGATGGGGTTATTCATTTTGAAATGCGGGTAGATGATTAATTTGTATGAGGTGACAAGTGAAATCACCTGTTAATTAATGAATTAGTTATATCACAAAGTATAGGCAGTAATGGTGGAAAGTAGATTTATCTGCAGTAAAAAAAAATCCTGAATTTAGACAAAATATTATGTTTTTCAGGGTCATGTTTTAAGTTATTTTTGCTATTTCTTTTATGTAAGCAATTTGAAGAATTATTTAAAAGGATGAGTGCATGAGTGTGTGTTTTATCTGAGGAATATACAGACACACATTCACACTCTAATACATGTGTATCACCACCAAAACATGTAGAAACAAATTTCAGACCCATGCAATAAATGGCATTTATCTTTCACGTTTGACCTTGTATGTCTAGACTAGAGTAAAGGTGTTTATTTAAAATGTGTTGGCTAATACTAGCATATTTTAAACCCCACAATAGACCGGGCAAGTTGATTTTTAACACAGTAGCAGGAAGAGGTGAACCCCAAGCTCCCCACTAGGGTTCACCTCCCCCTGCTAAAATGTGTTAAAATACAACTTGTCATGCCTACAGAACAAGAAGGTAATGTGTTTTTAAAATACACTTTTTATCCTAGTCTAGTCAAGTATTAATCCATCTCTGGTAAGACTATTACTGAAACACTCCCACCCCTAAGCAAGCAGTAAGACATCTGCCTTTTAGTTGGTTGGTTGGTAAGAGAGTCAGGGTGAGAATGAGAGTGAGACAGAGTGTTTGTGTATTTATTTTTAAAAAACCCAACCTACTATTGAAATTTCCTTTCCTCTTCCAAATGTGAAATATCCCAGACCTTTTCTAAATTACACTAGCTAAAGGTGCAGATTGAGAAAATACTCACTCCTGATAGGTTTAAGGTTCAGTAGCATGTGAACCACCAGGTTTAAAAAACAGTCCTGTGTCCTATTGAAGTAGTAGGAATTAATATATTCTTCCCAGTGGAATACTGCACTTGTTATAGCCTTAGCAAGTTTCAAGATATTGGACCTTGAAATTACAACCTTTGATCTGAAGAAATGTTATTTTCAATAGTGTTTCGAGGTTTCTAAAAGTTTTCAGTTATTTTCCTCTTGTAGAATCAGATTCTTGATAACAGATGCTTCAGATCAATTATTTTAGTTTCCTATCTTGCTCTTCTAAGTTAGTATATCAATATAATTATTAATGAATGTCCACTGTGTTTTCAGTGCAAAACAAAATACATAAGATTTAGTTCCTGCTCCAAGGATCAAATCTAAAATAGACATATACAATGCAGACCAAATAAAATATTGTATCTACATACATATTTTTCAATCCCAAATCATATATTATATGTGGATGAAGACTAAACTTTTATGTTCCTCTTCCTTATATACCATGTCCAACCATGTGATAAAGCAGAGAACTGTTAACTCTTTCCAAGCTGTTATCTCTACTTCGTCAGACTGGTTCTGAGAATGACTTTGAGAAAGCTTAAAATATTCAGAACATTTAGTTGAAATATTTTTCATGTTTTAAAATTGAAACTTTGATGGCTTTTTATATTGAAGTTCAATAAATTTCAACTAGTTTTGCTAAATATGGAAGATAGCCCAGTATTTGCCATTTACTTTTCAGCATCAATGTTCCATACATCCTTCTTTGTCTCTTAATTGCTCTATTTAATTTCATGAAAAGTTTCCTACTTTTGTCCTCAATATTGGATTTTCATTCCCTCTCTAATGAGTAACCCGACACTCATTTGAACCTGGCTGTGGTAGCTCGACAGTTCCAGTACATGCACAGACAGGTCACAACACACCTTAAGGAAGTCTCTGGAACAGATGCCGTAAAACACCATGCAGTCACATGAAAAAAGGAGAATGGGTTTACTTTCAAAGAAAAGAAGGGCAAGTGATTAGTAAAGAAACTGATGATGGAAAAACATACAGCAGTTCTTTGATGTTAAGATAACAATGGATTCCATCAGATTACAAGAATGATAAAGACTTTGCTTATCCTCTGTGCTAAACCTCTGAGAATGCCCAGGATAAACAAGTTCAAAAAAACATAGGCGGAGTCAGACTGAAATGAATGTTTGTGCATTTCCTTGCCAAACCAGATTACTGGTTGCTTAATAAACATTATGAGTCAAATCCTCAACTGGTATAAATTGGCATCGTTACATTGGCTTCAACAAAGCTACACAATTTACACCTGCTGAGGATCTAGCCTTATCCGTACATTGCCTAATGAGAAGTAGTCTTTCACACTAAGACTTGATTCCTCCTGTTGTAAGGCTGAATGCCATCCATAGAAATAGTTACACTTGTAAACAAGAACAGTGAGGAGAATGAGAATAAAGCATTGACAATATAGTATCCAGAGATTCACCAGCCTAGCCATTTGCTTCAAACATAGCCATTTAGGTAGAGCTGAATGGACTATGTAGAAAATGATACAGGACCTTTGTTTGGTGACACACATTTATAAATTAAATGTAATGTGTCAAATCTGCATGCAATATCACCATGGAATGAGAACATTCTCTTTATGATATTTTGCATGTTCTATCTTCTCATTGCTTGTGTGTCCATATAAAACAACTACAGGGAAATGGACATGGCAACCCATTAATCTTTATGTCAGGGATAAACGCTACCTAGCGCTTTTTCTCAGCTGCCTAGACCATACCCACGCCGGACTTTTTGAGAGCTAATTCTCCCCCCATCCTTGTCTCCCATTATTTAGAATCAGTTTATTGAAATCAGCTTGCATGTAACTGGTTTGAATGGTGAACTTAACTATTCATGCAACTGTTTACATCAGATTTTCCTGTTTTGTGTGGAGGAATTAATTAGCTGGTGCAAATATTTGGTTAAATCACATAGGTTATATAAACTAGATCAGACTTCAAAAGAATAAATTTTTGCCTGGGAAAATCATGGGCATCCACCCAAGCCTTTGAGCAATATTTTACCAAAGTCAGGGCCCAAAGCAGTATTTTTCTTGTTTGCTAAAATATAAAAGCATGTCACTAACCTCTTAACAACTAACTGTGCTCCCCTTTCATTTCTCCAAGTCTCAAATTTAGAAGATGCCTGATCATGAAAATGTAAACTCATAGTGCAGTTTGCATTCAGCGTAGAGTCCTATCACTACACAGAATGCTTTCACTGACACTCATCCTAACAGTTCTAGTAATTTATGCAGCAGTCTCCTAGTTGCATAATACAGGTTGACTCTAATACTCTTGTCACTCCCCCCCCCATTTATGTAAATTGATGATTCCACTGAGAGTTAGGAAACTAGAAATCCACTGTTAGCAAGGCTGGTTCTTCTCACATATAAACCCCAAAACATTTCCTGGCATTCTGCAAAGAAAAAAAAATATCAGCGCAACTTCTCAACACGGCTATTTTCAGAAGTCACTTTTTTTTTGGAGGAGGAGAGAGAGATTTGAATTTTATTGAAGGGTTATAAGAGATGAAATTATAGTCGAATTAACTTTAGTGAAACTGGAAGCCAGAATTGTTGACAATCTTTTTCAAAGCAGCTTAATAACAGAAAGCCCAAAGCAAGGATATCTGTAATCATGTGCCTCATGATATGGTCTTAACCAGCTAAAACAAAACCCTTGTTTCAGAGATGAACTAGGACAGAGAAAGTTGTTTCCAGTAGTACAAGACATTGTCAGCTGGCTGTTCATTCAGGCAACCTGGATGGAGAGAGTGAGGGTGAGGAACAGGAGCAGCCTTTATGGCTCTCAGGAGTGATGAGGGGGGGAAGAACTGATTTTCAGCTAGCTGGGTGTTTGTCCAAAGGAGGTTTGCAAGATGACAGACTAGGAATGGACATGGATGGAGAGGATGGTTGAATAGTGAGGGAGTGTTAATTAATCTTTGTTAATTTACATTCCTCAATACCATTGTTTCTGTCTGCGATCACTGTTCTGATATTGGATTTGTTTTTCACTAAAGTTCTTCTTTTCCTCATTTTTATACAGCTGGATAGATTAAGACTCAAAGAGATCAGATGACATATTGACTCTGATATGTTCCATTTCCAAATTCTTTAGAGTAAATTTCATGTCAACTCCACTCACTATAAAAATTATCTGAATTTTATTTCCTGCAAGCAACCCTACCCAGTCCATTGCTGAGTTTCCACACTTGTTTTCAGTAGTCAATTTGTAGGCCACAAATAAGAGAATATTACTATGGTGTAAAGCCACATCAATCAGATGTTTTTTCCCAAATCATATTTTCTAAGCAGCTACAGTCCACTGTGTGATCTATGCAGAAATTGTCATTCTGATAAGGGATTCTTCATTGACTATTAATAGCGAAGAAGAGTATTCACTAAACAGTTGGTGGAATAAAAGCCAAAAATTTGCTTCAATGGTATTCATATTAACTTTCTGATCATATTCATACCAGATTCAAGTGAATTTTTGTTCATAAAAATGGTCCAGGAAAGAGAAAGTGTTTCAAATATGGATTGGTATGAGTAGTGTGTGGAGTGTTCACACAGCTGTCTTAAACGCTTTTGATGGGTCTGAGAGTCATCCAATAAAGGAACTGAGAAAATATCATGAGGCCTACACGCCCAATCACAGACTATAATCAGTCAATTTTCAATAGTGAACACTTAAAACAATAATTGTGGC
The DNA here is from genome assembly GCF_965140235.1 of Caretta caretta. NCBI lineage: Eukaryota > Metazoa > Chordata > Testudines > Cheloniidae > Caretta > Caretta caretta. The sequence goes on along the minus strand of NC_134210.1, from coordinate 99,866,951 downwards.
AAATAATTTGGAAACAATCCAGGGGCTGAAATGCAGTCATGAACATAAACCCATTAAATAACGTCAAACAAATTATTTTTTGAAAATCAAAGTCTGTTCATAGATAATTCACAAACTGAAAAGGGGCTAAATTAATCAAATATGTATTTAGTTGCAACTACTTCACCTATATTGAGTCACAGAGAGGAAAGACAGTCTTTGGAAATAAAACAGGTCTGTCTGCTGAATGTCAGTCTTGATTTATATTCGGTTATATCAAAAATGTGTTTCTGGCAGAAGGAAAGGGGTTGTTTTTTTTTGGGGGGGGGAGGGCAGGGGAGTTAAAACTCTCTCCATACTATATTCAGGAGGAAGAATGGAATGGTCTGGAGATAAATTAGTAAAGTGTCAGAAGTCATGACGTACCAAATTCTAACATTGGTTCTGCCACTGATTTGCTCTATAGTCTAGGGCAAGTCATTTCTGCTCTCTGTCTCAGTTTCCCCATCTGCAAAATGGCAAGAATACCAAAGCTCCCTCAAAAGGAGGTTGTGAAGATTAGTCATTCAGTTAGTAACTACATAAGTCTTAAGATGTAAAGTACTATGAAGTTCTGAGCATCATTACTGCGTACCCTAATGACAGGTATATTTGAAATTCCTCAGGTAAGAGCAATACCCATAAAAATTAGAACTGGTCAAAAAACTTTCAATGGAACATTTTCCGTCAGAAAATGCTGTTCCATCAAAATGGAAATATTTAATATGCCTATTTCAATTAAATTTCTGAAATGATTCAAATTTGAAATGGAGTACTTTGTTTTGACTTTCTTGTTCTAATTTGTTTAAATATTCCTGTTATATTTCTGCCAGTTCCATTTCAGTACAATGTAGCAACAGACTAAGGGAACTAGTGCCAGCAGTAGTTAGGGCAGTGTGAAGAGATTTTAGTCCAAAGTCACTGCTGGCATAAACACAAGCAATTTGATTGATTTGTCCAGAATTGTATCCATTTATGTCCATCGTGAGTTTGGACCTTTGTTTTTAAAAGAAAATTAAAACTCAAAGAGACCCAATTTAGCTCCTGGTTCTGGAAAAACAGGTTGAGGAGAACACAAATTCTCTGACTCTCTTTCATGTATACCAGTGGCAAAATAATAAATGTAAAGAGTTTTTGAATGCATTTCAGGAGTTGCGCACAATATCTGTCCTTAAAGCATCAAAATCTATTAAAAGGGTTGCCCAAGACCCGGGAAAAGCCTGTACCTAGCAATACCATCAACGAACAAATGGAGAAGTCTAGAACTACTGAAAAACACAAGTTGTGGCTTCCTATGTGTGATCTCCGCAAAAAAGTACAGACGGCCATTATCTAACACTAACAGAAGTGCCAGGCTGCAGAGATGAGGCTGTAATATTGGTGCTAGCGAGACTTCTAGTAGCTAGTACCATCCCCTGGCATTTGCATGGTGTCAATGTGTCTTTTTTGCCAGACCTACTTCTTCACTTATTGCTGTACGGTAGTTATCCCCCTCCCCCCAGTGACTGACGGCACTCCCAGAAACCTGGGCCAATGGCAGAGCTAATAGACTGTCGAGGGGGACAATTACCCTCCAACAGCCTCTAGGCATATGTATAGTGCCTCTGCAAGGATATTACGCCACTGACTAAAGCCAATGTATGAGATTCTGGAGAGCAAGCCCACCCCACACTCACCCAGCAGTGGCAGCTCCTGTCTTGCCCGTCTGGGCTGGGACCAGCTCGCTGCTTCCGGTGTTGCGGTATGGCACACAGGGTCGTGTAGTGCTGCAACCCTATGCATCATGTCGCAATGCTGCTCACTCAGATGTAATAAGTATCTGTACGGGGAGCAAATATTTAATAATGGGATCTTCATTCTAACAGGGAAAGATATTACACAATCCAATGGCTGGATATTGAAATTAGACAAATTGAGACTGGAAATATGGCATACATTTTGAACAGTGAGGGTTATTAACTACTGGAACAATTTCCCAAGGGTTGTGCTGATTCTTCATCACTGACAATTTTTAGGTCCAGGTTGGAGGTTTTTCTAAAAGATCTGCTGTAGGAAGTATTTTGGGGAAGTTCTATGGCCTGTGTTACACAGGAGGTCAGACTAGATGATCACAATGATCCCTTCTGGTCTTAGAATCTATGAAACTTTTGGCCTGGCTAGCCAGGACAAATCCAAATGGTGCTGCAACCCTGTGCACCAGGTCACAATGGTTGGAATGGGAAGCTAGGCCCAGTCTTACAGGACAGGGTTCACTGCTGCCAGTTGAGTGCAGGGTGGACTTGCTCTTCAGCCACCTCCCCGGGGGCTGGTGGAGAAGGAGTGGGTCCATTGAATAGAGAGGTATTATCAATGGTCCATCATTCCCTCCAACTTCACCCCTACCTCAGTTGCAAAACCTGGCTCGATCACTGCCTGAGGCCAGAGCCCTAGCAATATTGATGTAGTTAAAAAAGGGTATTCTACATTGAAAAAGACCCACAGCAGCAAGTCCCAGAGCCTGAGTCAACTGTACTGGGCTCCCGCTGTGGGAATAAAAATAGCAGTGTAGATGTTTGGGCTCAGGCTGGAACCCGACTCTGAGACCCACCTCCTTTAAGTCGGTTTCAGAGCCCAAGCTCCAGCCTGAGCCTGAATGTCTACACTGCTATTTTTAGTCCTGTAGCATGAGCCCTGAGAGTCTGAGTCAGTTGACCTGGGCTCTGAGACTCGCTGCTGCGGGTCTTTTTTTTTTTTTTGCAATGTAGATGTACCCCAAGATAGATAAGGGTATGTGACCACACCCATAATCACTGGGACCATGCAAACACTAGTTAGAAGCATAATACAGCTGCAGTTAAGGCATGTAGAACTGGCTACACCCTTCATGACTGAATTGACATACAAATGTGCACACCGCATAGTTACTTTGTGTGAACATGCCAAGGGAAAAATCAGTTTAAATTAGTCTCCAATTTGTAATATAAAATAGCCTTATTTTTGTAGCAAGAACTCCTCAGGGGAAGTAGACCTTAAAGAAAAAGGTACAAAATGTCCTACCCAAACTGATCCCGCTCCCTCCCTGAATCAAAGGCCCAGTGATCTGAACCTCCCTTTCCACTCTTGATTACACTGACACACTCATAGTCAGACAGCAGAAACAATACCTTGAAGTGAACAGTCATAGAGAGACATCGTATAGAGAATACACGGTGGAGACTGTTTGGCGAGCAAGCCACAAACTGAAATAGGTTTTGTATAATGCATTTGTTGAACTTTATTTACAAAGAAGGAGTCTTGTTTGTGAAAAATACACACACAGAAAAACAGGGCAAAAATTGTTGAATAAATTGTTTGCTGACAACATAGCTTTCTAGGCACTAGTCAGGAACATAACTCAAGCAATTGGTTTTCCTGAAGTTAGCCAGAGGAAAGACAGCTTTTCCTCCCCATTGCACAGTATAGATTGCACATAAATGCATGTGTGTCCACTACGGATGTGCATAGATCCTGGCAGTCACATATTTATTCCTTGGGGAATACTATTCATATTTAGTAGCACCAGGGTTTCAAAAACAGTATACATTTCATATTAGCAGTAAAGGAGATAAGAATAAAGTCCTTCAGAGTACTGCCACACAGTGTGGATACAGCCTCTTCTTTTTGTTTTCTGTCTCCTTTGAGATGCTAATAATTGGAGACAGAGGACCACATTGCCAAACCAGGTGCAAACCAGTGGAATAAGGTCTCAGCAGCAAGTAGAGCAATGAACACAGAAGAGGGACCTGCCTCCATCTGACAGTTTCTCACATGGGCAGGAAACAAACCCGCATTGAGGACAGAGGGAAGAAGTGATGTCAGCTAGATAGTAGGAAAATCTTTGGCTTCTAGTGGTTGCCATCTGCCTGACTAAAAGGATGCACTTGTGGTACATGAGTCAGAGGGCCAGAGCCCTTGCCATCGAAGAAGGCACAGCATCATACAGGTGCCTACAGGGTTAGGCAACAGCTAAGCAGGGGTTTTAGGGATCTGAATTTTGGATGTAGGCACTTTAAGTGGCAGTTAGGTGCCTAAATCCTTTGTACATCTAGCCCTCCATCTCCGTTTTTTCAGGGAATAGTTTACTACCTCACACAAATGGCTGTGAGGTAATTAATTCATGCTATACAGAGTTGTGAAAATGTAAAGTGATATTCTGTATAAGTACTAAATATCCTCCCCATTTCCACCAAAAGTAAAAAAATATATATTTCACCAAAATGTCTCCCAAAAACACAAATATCCAAATACCACGCTGTGCCATTTCATATTTATTAGCCATATTCCTACAAACTATCCCAATGTGAAGGAAAGATGGGAAGAATAATAAGAGGCCAATATGGTTCCATCAGGAGCTCTTTAATGGCCTGAAAATAAAAAAGGAATCCTACAAAAAGTGGAAAGTTGGATAGATTGCTAAAGATGAGTACAAATGATTAATGCAAGGATGTTGGGACAAAATCAGAAAGCCTAGGGTGAAAAATGAGTTACACCTAGCAAGTGACATAAAAACAGTAAGAAGAGATTCTATAAATACATTGTTCCAGAGTAACAGCCGTGTTAGTCTGTATTCGCAAAAAGAAAAGGAGTACTTGTAGCACCTTAGAGACTAACCAATTTATTTGAGCAGAGCTTTCGTGAGCTACAGCTCACTTCATCAGATGTATTCATTCATCTGATGAAGTGAGCTGTAGCTCACGAAAGCTCTGCTCAAATAAATTGGTTAGTCTCTAAGGTGCTACAAGTACTCCTTTTCTTTTTATAAATACATTCAGACTAGGGCCGTCCTTAGGCATACACAGCATATGCAGCTGCGTGGGGCACCAAATTTGCATACATGGCAGGACCAGCCCTACCCCTCAGCCGGCCCCCCTGCGGGCTGTGCCCACTGCAAGGGGCAGGGCCGTCCCTAGGGGGGTGTGGGGCCCCGGACAACTCCCTCCACCCCACCTCTTACCCTTCCCCCCTGCTCTGCCCCCAGCCCGCCCCATTCCACCTCTTCCCCCAGTGACCCCACACTCACCGGCAGCGGCGGGAAGCCACTCCGCCAGCTCCCAGCCACGTCACTCCGCTTCCCACCGCCGGTGAGTGTGGGGGGCATCCTTTCCCAACCTCCCCACACTCACCGGTGGCGGGAAGAGGAGCGCCGCAGCCCCAGTCCACTCCGCTACCCTTGCCCCAGCCCCAGCCATGTTGCTCGGGTTGGGGAAAGGACCGCCCCTTGCTCTCACCGGCGACGGGAAGCAGAGCGCTGCAGCTGGGAGCTGGTGGAGTAGAACTGGCTGGGACCCTCCCCCAAGTCCCCTCCCCTGAGCGACACAGCTGGGGCTGGGGTGAGGGAAGCGGAGCGGGCTGCTCCTGGCCCCCAGCTAATCCCCCAGGCCACTCTGTGCCCCACCACAGCTCCTTCCTCCCAGACCCTGGTGGGGGGAAGAGAGGCCTGGGGGCTGCATAGGGCACTCAAATGGCTAGGGATGGCCACAATTCAGGCCATGAGAAAGATGAAGGAAAGTGTATGTCCACTATTTAGTGGGGCAGGAAAGCTACTAACAGATGACATGAAGAAGGCTGAGGTGTTTAATGCTTATTTTGCTTTGGTCCTCACTGAAAAGGTTAATAGTGACCAGATACTTAATATAATTAATATTAACAACAAGGGGGAAGGAACGCAGTCCAGAATAAGGAAAGAACAGGTTCTTGAATATTTAGAAAAGTTAATGTATCCAAGTTGGCAGGGCTGCTGAAATTCATCCTAGGGTATGTAAGGAACAAGCTAAAGCTACCTCAGAACCATTAGTGATTATCTTTGAGAAATCATGGAGGATGGGTGAGGTCATAGAGGACTAGAGAAGGGCTAACATAGTACCTAGCTTTAAAAAGGGGAACAAAAAAGACCTGGAGAATTATAGACCAATAATCCTACAAATTATTAAACAATCAATTTGTAAGCACCTAGAAAATAATAGGATAATAAGTAACAGTCAAGAACAAGTCATGCCAAATAAAGCTAATATCCTTCTTTGACAGGGTTAATAGCTTAGTAGATCAGAGGAAAGCAATAGATGGGATATATCTTTATTTTAATAAGGCTTTTGACACAGCCCCACATAACATTCTCATAAGCAAACTAGGGAAATGTGATCTAGATGAAATTACTATAAAATGGGTGAAAAACTTGTTGAAAAACCATACTTAAAGAGTAGTTATCTATGGTTTGCAGTCAAACTGGAAGAACATATGTAGTGGGCTCCCACAGGGGTGCATCCTGGTTCTGATACTATTCAATATATTCATTAGTGACTTGGATAATGGAGTGGATGGTATGCATATAAAATTTGTGGAGGACATCAAGCTGGGAATGGTTGCAAGCACTTTGGAGGACAGGATTAGAATTCAAAACAACCTTGACAAATTGGATGATTGGTCTGAAATCAATGAAATTCAATAAAGACAAGTGCAAAGTCCTGTGTTTAGAAAGGAAAAATCAAATGCACAACCACAAAATGGGAAATAATGGGGTAGTACTACTGAAAAGCATTTGAGAGTTATAGTGGATCACAAATTGTATATGAATCAACAATGTGATTCATTTGTGAAAAAGCCTAATATTCTGGGTTTTATTAACCGGAATGTAATGTACAAGACGCCGGGGGGGTGGAGGGGGGAGGTCAACTGTCCCACTATACTCAGCACTGGTGACACCTGAGCTGGAGTTGTGTGTCTAGTTCTGGGTGCAACACTTTAAGAAAGTTGTGGACAAACTGAAGAGTGTCCATAGGACAGCTACAAAAATGATAAAAGGTTTAGAAAACCTGATCTACGAGGAAAGTTTAAAAAAACTGGGCATGTTTAGTTTTGAGACAAAAAGACTGAAGAGGGAACTTGATAATATGTAAATCTTCAAATATGTTAAGGGTTGTTTTAAAACAGATGGTCATCAATTGTTCTCTATGTCCACAGAAGGTAGGCAAAGAAGTAATTGGCTTAATCTACAGCAAGGGAGATTTAGGTTAGGTATTAGCAAAACTGTCTATATGGATAGTTGCATACTGGAACAGGCTTCCAAAGGAGGCTGGGGAACCCTCATCCTTGGAGGTTTTTAAGAGCTGGTTAGACAAACATTTCTCATGGTCTAGGGAGGCTGGACTCTTGGAACTCATGAGGTCCCTTCCATCCCTACATTTCCATGGCTCTATGATTTTATATTCCTAATCTCTACCTGACTGAAGAGGAGCTGTAATTTGTGATAAATTGAGCCCTATAAGCCTAATGGTTGTGGTTGGCATCACAAAAGTTTATTTAAAAAGATATTATGCACTTAACAATTGGGAAAAATGAAAAATCATGAACAGATCATCAGAAAGCCCCATAAGATTTTAAATTAGAAGCAATAGGGAGAAGTTACATGAACAAAACTACTGAACTAGCTTTCAAAATGACTATATTGGCTATAGGAGATGATTTAAGTTACACCTTCTGGTACTATACATGCATGATGGTATTTGGCAAATCACATGCTTTTCCTTGCTACTTTGTAAATGGAATATATTGATTTTACATTTGTGCTTAACATTTTTTAAATCATGAGCATGAAAAAATATAAAAAAGTGGCAAGCTCATAGAGCATAATACCTAGCTCATGAACATTGCCTTTCCAGGGAACAAAATAGACAACCATATCCTGTTAGTTCAGCTCATAAAAATAAATTAATTAGATTATGGCATTATAAGGTATAAGCAACATTAATCATATTTAATGGAGAATGGCCATGTACTGTGTATAATAGTTGTAGATTATTTCATGTGAACAGTGAATGGGTTGATAATGTCATCTTTTTCAATCTGTGTTTTTGTAATTTTAATTTTGAAAGGTAATTTGTAATGTTGTTTATAGAGAAAAGATCATTCATTGTTTTCCTTAGTGCTCCATTAATTTCTCACCTCATTTGTTGGTGGTTACATTTGTCCTTAAGAATATTAACTATTAAAATATACATGCCTGATGATAGCTAAATATTCCTCTAAGGAAAAGGTGATTATGGCAGTCAGCTCCATGTTAAACATTAAAAAAGGATAATATTAAAACAAAATCTATATTAGTATAATGCTAGGGATACAACACCTATATGTCAGAGTAGAAAAGATAAGGATGCCAGTCACCTTAGTTTGGGCACACTGCATTTACTTTTCTGGAGCACTGAAACAACTTTCCTGCAGGGGATTTCCTGTACCACAGGGTGAATGCCAAAGGATAACACACTGGGTTTTCGTGAAAAAACACGCACATACAACACGCCTCCCCCGCCCCTCTGCAGGACAAGTAGAATATGTGGGCTCCAAGGCTAAGTTTTGCTCCAGACAGGGAGCTAAACACTGCCATGTGAATTAAATGGGATTTCCAAAGTGCTAATGAAGGTCACACAGATGTCACTGTGGAGCAAAATTTGCCCTATAAGCTTCTCAGATACTTCTCTGTGCAACTCCCGCTTAAAAGATTGTTGTTGACACCGTAAGAATTTTCCTTTAACCTTGACACAATCTATGCTACCCAATCCAGCCCTCCATGCCTAATAACCTCTCCATTCCAATTCTGAGACTCCCCGAAGTTGAGTTCTGCACTGGGTGAGTCTATCTGGCCTGAACCTCTCTAATCACTTGTCAGTTGCTCCCTTCTTGTCTCTCCTTACCACTTACTTTCCCATCTCCCTTTGGAAACTGCCTCCCTATGCTTCCCACCCCATGCCTTTATTTAGAAGAGGTCTTGAAGAAAGAAATCCCTGCTTCTGTAGGTGTTCTGATGGCTCTGAGGCTGAAGGGTGTGCACTCCCATGGCTCTTCTGTGGACCCTGGTGGGTATCAGCCTCTTTCAAGTCAACTGCCTACAGCCCCACATGAGGCTGCAGGGGCAGAGAGGCTCCAAAGCTCTTTGCTGCTTTTACATGGTACCAGGGAAGCCAGAGAAGGTAGTTCTGCCATGGGCGAGGGTAGCAGCTGTTCCAGAGAGGTTACATCAGTTTCACAATTGTGCAGCTAAAGCCCCAAAACAGAGCAGTAAGTGAGGAGAACAAAAGATACTTTTCTGAGGAGATACTGTGGTCCCCTTCCAGTACCTCACTCCGAAAATAAATTCATATTTTATTTTTTGTAATATTGTGAAGTAGCTTGGTGACTAACCTGCAGCAAGCAATAGCCTCTTGGGAAGTTTCAGCTTCTAACATACTACCATTTTTGAGTGGTGTGCACAAATACTGTTTACAGCACTCTGTGTATATTTATGTTCTCCTCTCTTTCATAACATAATATTGATTAACGGATTTTACTCAAGCTTTTCAAACAAATTCATCTTTGGGCTTAGATCATACATGGAAAATGGCATCCAAAAAACAGAATTTTTCAGATGCTGAGAATACCATATAACAGCAAGCTGCAGGCTGATAAGAACCTTGAAGTGATGAGAAGAGAGTTCTGATGAGTTCTGTTTGACTGGTAGGATGGTGGATGCTCCATGAAACACTGAGGAAAATAAAATCTAAAGCCTAGATCCTGTATGATACTTATGCATGTGAATAATTTGATTCACATGAGTAGTCTCACTGAGTTCACTGGGAACAACATAAGAATGACCATACTGAGTCAAACCAAAGGTCCATCTAACCCAGTGTCCTATCTTCCAACAATAGCCTATGCCAGGTGCCCCAGAGGGAATGAACAGAAGAGGTAATCATCAAGTGATCCATCTCATCGCCCATTCCCAGCTTCTGGCAAACAGAGGCTAGAGACACCCTACCCGTCCATCCTGGCTAATAGCCATTGATGGACCTATCCTCCATGAACTTATCTAGTTCTTTTTTGAACCCTGTTATAGTTTTGGTCTTCACAACATCTTCTGGCAAGGAGTTCCACAGGTTGGCTGGGCGTTGTATGAAGAAGTACTTCCTTTTGTTTGTTTTAAACCTGCTGCCTATTAATTTCATTTGGTGACCCCTAGTTCTTGTGTTATGAGAAGGAATAAATATCACTTCCTTATTCACTTTCTCCACACCAGTCGTGATTTTATAGACCTCTGTCATATCCCCCCCCTTAGTCATCTCTTTTCCAAGCTGAAAATTCCCAGTCTTATTAATCTCTCCTCAAATGGAAGCTGTTCCATACCTCGAATAATTTTTGTCGCCCTTTTCTGAACCTTTTCCAATTCTAATACATCTTCTTTGAGATGGGGCGACCACATCTGCACACAGTATTTTAGGATTTATATAGAGGCAATATGATATTTTCTGTTTTATCATCTATCCTTTCCTTAATGATTCCCAACATTCTGTTTGCTTTTTTGACTGCTGCTGCACATTGAGTGGAGGTATTTTCAAATTTCATAACATTCATGTGCATAAAGTTACTCATATGTGTAAAAGTTTGCAGGATCAGGGCCCATGTTTGCAAAAGAGAAAACAAATCATGCAAGAAAAGGAAACATTGTTTCTAAGTTTCTTAGCTGACTGGATCTGAGCCTGATCAACCAAGTTTTGAAAGTGACCTACTTTAACAAGGGTTCCATGCAACATTTCAATATGTGCTGAATGTTTCTCAGTAACCCAAGGAACTGAGTCGCTCAGCACATTACTAATTTAAAACTCACATTTTTAGGTCAACATGTAGGCTCAGCTGCAGAAAGTCAGTGCCTGTTCATTGTAATGTGCTTACACTGATGACACCACACCCACAGAAGAACTCCACTGCAGACTGGATCCAGTCTATGGGGTAAGGAACACCATGGTGGATTTTAACAATATTTCACACTTCTGCAGATTTTTTTAAAAATATTTTATATCCCTTTGCTGTTGCACCTCACAGAACAAAAACAAACAATCCAATCTTCAGTAAGGACCTGATCCAACGCGTATTGAAGTCAGTGGAAAGACTCCATTGACTTCAATGAGCTTTTGATCAGGCCTTGATCCATCAGGAATAAAAAGAAGTTTAACATTAACAATATGATGAAAGCCTCTCTAATCCTGCTTCTTTAGTGATGTTCAGCATATACATTTAATGTGATTTGAATTTTAAATGTTTTTGAAGTTCACCCTTAAGGTACTTGAACACATCTTGACCAGGTAACAGATATAAATTCTTTTTAGTAGAAATATTGAATCAAACTTTCTCCACAGGGTTTGAATAATAAGCATTTATCAAGAGGAATTTGTATTCCTTTCTACCCTCTCTATGTGTACATTCAGTGTATTACTTTAACAGGAACACTGTATTGCCCTTCTCCCAAGACCCTGTCAGTTTGAGCCCTGTTACTACATGACTATTTTGTTTTTACTTATGGGCTGAATTAGTGATTCACAATCAGATGTAAGTAGGTACCTTTAGACTTGCATAATACAGATTAGTTAAACGGCTACCTTTGTGAAAGGAAACATTATGTTGATTTAAAAGTTGATGGAAAAGAAATATATATAGTGGTTTATTGTCTAAACTGATTTCACATCCCTCTAGTGTAAAAGGCATTAATACATTGTGTATCCCTCAAAAAGAGTTAAAATGGAAAATAGTTATTCAATGTCTGATTTAGATTGTGCACTTTTGTATCTTTTTTTTTGTAAAGTGCTGTGTGACATTCTATAGCTACAAATAATTTCACACACAAATCTATGTCAAACACACACAAAAATGGTTACTCATCTTTTTTGTAACTGTTGTTCTTCGAGATATGTTGCTCATATCTATTCCAGTTAGGTGTGTGCGTGCGCCGCGTGCACGGATGTCGGAAACTTTTCCCTAGCAGCTACCCGTCGCTCTCTATACGACCCTGCCGGCCCGACCCCGCTTCGGTTCCTTCTTGCTGGCAACTCCAACAGAGGGGAAGGTGGTGGGGGGAATGGAATAGATATGAGCAACACATCTCGAAGAACAACAGTTACAAAAAAGGTGAGTAACTGTTTTTTCTTCTTCGAGTGCTTGCTCATATCAATTCCAGTTAGGTGACTCCCAAGCCTTACCTTGGAGATGGGGAAAGAGTCAAGGTATTGCAGACTGAAGAATCGCCCTGCCGAAGGCTGCATCATCGCGAGATTGATGGACGATGGCGTAGTGCAGGGGTCGGCAACCTATGGCACGCGTGCCAAAGACGGCACGCAAGCCAATTTTTTATGGCACACTGCTGTCTGCCGGGGCAGACAGCAGCGTGCCATTAAAAATCCTGCCTGGCCCGGCCCGCTCTTCTCCGCCCATCGCTCTCTCCTTGCAGGGCAGGCAAGCTTCCCCCTTCCCACACCTCTTCCCCCCGTGTGCAGGGTTCCTGCCCCTCCTCCTCTCCCTCCCTGTGGCCGATCAGCTGACGGCCATTGCTACGGAGCGGTAGAGGGAAAAGCGGAACCGCAGCGCGCTCTCTGCTCCGGGGACCTTGGGGAAGGAATCGGCATATCCCCTCCAGCCCCCTGCCATGAGCCGCTCAGGGCAGAGGGCTGGGAGCATCCCCATAACCCCAGCCCACACCTCCAGCCCTCTGCCCTGACCCCTGAACCCCGCATACCCTCCAGGCCTCTGCCCTCACCCCTGCACCTCTCCCACACACCCCAGCCCCGTGCCCTGACCCCTGCATCCCCCCACAACCCCAGCCCTGACTCCGGCACGCCCCACACCCCATGTCCTGACTCTTGCACCCCCCACATCCCCACCCCCACCCTGAGCACCAAATGGGAGCTCCTGCACACCCCCTGTCACATTCCCACCTGCACCCCTCGCACCAAATGGGAGCTGCCCAGGTAAGTGCTCCACACCCAAACCTCCTGCCCCAACCTTGAGCCCCCTCCCTCATTCTAGCTCCTAGCCAGACCCTGCACCCCAACCCCCAGCCTCTCCTTCACCCCAGCCCTGTTCTCAGCGCACTCCCACCCTCATTTCAGTGCAGAGAGAGGAAGAGAATGGCTAGAAACAGGGAGAAGGTAGGTACCTACTCTATGTGGACAGGGCTGGGACTCCAGACCGGCAGCGGGTTGAGCGGGGCCAGCAGCCGGGACTCTGGCTGGCAGGAGCCGGCAGATGGAACCCCAGACTGGCAGCAGGCTGAGCTGCTTAGCCCACTGCTGGTATGGGGTCCCGGCCACCGGCCCCGCTCAGCCCACTGCCAGTCTGGAGTTCTGGCTGTCGGCCGCAGGCTCCACTCAGCCCATTGCTGGCCTAGGTGAACGGAATCCCAGGCCGGCAGCGGTCTGAGTGGGCTGGTAGTGTAAGATCAGTGTAATTTAATTTTAAATGAAGCTTCTTAAACATTTTGAAAACCTTGTTTACATATGACAATAGTTTAGTTATATAATATATAGACTAATAGAGAAAGACCTTCTTAAAAAACGTTAAAATTTATTATTGGCATGCAAAACCTTAAATTAAAGTGAATAAATGAAGACTCGGCACACCACTTCTAAAAGGTCGCCGACCCCCGGCGTAGTGCAACGTGAAGGTGTGCACCGAAGGCCAAGTGGCAGCCCTGCAGATTTCCTGAAGAGATACGTGCACCAGGAAGGCTGCAGAGGACGCTTGAGCTCTCGTGGAATGAGCCATAACAACAGGCGGAGAGAGGTTTGCCAGGTTATAATAGGTCCAAATACACGTGGTGATCCATGAAGATATCCACTGGGAAGAAACAGGAGAACCTTTCATTTGTTCCGCTATAGCAATGAACAACTGGGTCGTCTTGCGAAAGGTCTTTGTCCAATCTACGTAGAAGGCAAGCACCCTCCTGATATCTAGTGAATGCAGCTGCTGCTCTCAAAGATTGACATGCGGCTTTAGATAGAAAACTGGCAGGAAAATATCCTGGCTGACATGGAAACAGGATACAACTTTTGGCAGGAAAGCTGGATGAAGCATAAGCTGAACTTTGTCTTTATGGAAGTTGGTATACAGTGGCTCACACGTGAGGGCCCGTAGCTCAGAAACACATCATGCTGAGGTGATGGCCACTAGGAAGGCAACCTTCCAGGAGAGGTAAAGGAGTGAACAGGAAGCTAGCGGCTTGGAAGGGGGACCCGTGAGGCGGGAGAGGACTAAGTTAAGGTCCCAGGCCGGCACAGGGGGCTTCATCAGAGGATGGATCTTTTCCAGCCCTTTTAGGAAACGTCCCACGATGGGGTGTGCAAACAGGGAATGCCCGGCAGCTCCTGGGTGGAATGCTGAGATAGCCGTGAGGTGGACCTTAAGAGAGCTGAAGGCCAGATTTGGTCTTTCAAGTGCACTAGGTAATCTAGGATGCATGGAATTCAGGCCTGAAGTGGAAGCACCTGCCATTGGGCACACCAAATGGAAAACCTTTTGTACTTTGCTTTGTACATCATCCTGGTAGAAGGCTTTTGGCTCTCCAGGAGCACCTGTCTCACCAAGTCTGAACAGGTGAGCTCAGCCTGGTTCAACCACGGATCCTCCAGGCAATGAGGTGGAGAGATTGCAGGTCCAGATGGAGGAAACAACCGTGATTCTGTGAGATGAGGTCGGGAGTGAGAGGTAGACGCAGCGGGGCCCGGATCAACAGATCCAAGAGAGTGGGGTGCCAGCACTGGTGAGGCCAAGCTGGGGCCACCAGTATGATGTCCACCTTGTCCCTGCGGACCTTGAGAAGGACCTTGTGGACCAGGGGGAATGGCGGGAAGGCGTATAGTAACTGGCCGGACCAAGGGATCAGAAAGGCATCTGCGATCAATCCCGGACTTTGACCCCAAAAGGAGCAGAAAGTTGGGCACTATCTGTTGACCTGTGTGGTGAACAGATCAATTTGGGGAAACCCCCAGCTGCAGAAGACAGAGTAGATAACGTCCGGGCAGATCGACCACTCATGAGTAAGGAAGCGTCTGCTCAAGCTGTCTGCCAGTATGTTCTGAACGCCCAGCAGGTATGAAGCCTGGAGAAAGATGGAATGGGCTAGACAGAATTCCCATAGTAGGAGGCTTCCTGACATAGAGGAGGTGACCGGGCTCCACCTTGTTTGTTTAAATAAAACATGGCTGTGGTGTTGTCAGTCAGTATCACTACACAATGGCCCCACAAGCGGGACAGAAACGCTTGGCACGCGAGACGGATAGCCCTGAGTTCTTTGATATTGATATGTGGGGCCAGTTCCTTTACTTGCCATAGACCTTGAGTTGTCAGGCTTCCGAGATGTGCTCTCCAGCCCAGCATGGACGCACCCGTTACCAGGGTCAGAGTGGGCTGGGGAGGGCGAAATGGGACCCCGGCGCCCACCATGAGGGGGTCCAGCCACCAATGCAGGGAATTGAGGATGTGTCCCGGGACGGTGAGCACCCATCACGACCCGGGAGATATATGGACGCCAGCCACGCCTGTAGGGGTCTGAGCCACAATCTGACATGCTGCATCATGTAAGTGCAGGACGCCATGTGGCCCAACAACCTGAGGCACTGCCTCGCTGTGGTAGTGGGGAAGTCGCGAAGACTGGCGATTATATGTGCAATGGCTAGGCATCTAGCCTCTGGGAGAAAAGCTCTCGCTTGATTTGCATCCAGAACCACTCCGAGAAATTCTGTTGTTTGGGTCGGGGCGAGAACTGACTTGTTGACATTGAGAATGATGCCCGAGCAGTCGAAAGTGTCCCTGACCAATTGCACCTGTGATTCCACATGCTGGTGGCACCGGCCTCGTATGAGCCAGTCGTCTAGGTACGGGTAGATGTGCATGTGGTGGTGGCGGCGAAGGAAGGCTGCAACAACCACTATGCATTTGGTGAAGACGCGGGGAGCCGTGCACAGGCCAATCAGGAGGGCTGTGAACTGATAATGCATCTTGTTCACCACGAAATGTGATGTGAAAATAAGCGTCCTTCATATCGAGGGCAGTATACCATTCTCCCAGATCCAGTGAGGGAATTATCATGCCCAAGGAGACCGTGTGGAACTTCCAGTTGAGCTCCCTGAGGTCCAGAATGGGCCGTAGACCTCCTTTTGTCTTGGGAACAAGGAAGTAACATGAGTAAAAACCCTTGCCCCTGAGCTCCTGAGGCACCTCCTCCACAGCCCCTAGGGCAAGGAGGGATTATACCTCCTGGATAAGGAGTTGCTCGTGAGAGGGGTCCCTGAAGAGGGACCGGCAAGGGGGGTGGGAAGGTGGGAATGAGCAGAAGAGGATAGAATAGCCCACCTCTACCATGTGGAGGACCCACTGGTCCGATGTAATAAAGAACCATGCATGGTAGAAGCGGGATAGATGGTTCAGGAAGGGAGGATAACTGGCCGAGATATGGACTGGTAGTCCGTTCTCGTGCTCATCTTCAAAATGGGCACTTAGAGCCTGGGGTGGGCTTGGACTGCCCCTGGCCCTGTCCAGATGGAGGGCACGATGGTCTGTGCCTGGTGTATCTACTTCTCCTGCGGGAGAAGTCCTGCCTGGGTCTAGCGGGAAAGACCGCTGCTGGGTGGGCTGGGGCTTAAACGGCTTTCTTTGAGTCGCCGGGGTATGCATGCCTAGAGACTTAATTGTGTTCCTTGAATCTTTCAGGCTATGCAACCTAGAGTTGGTCTGTTCAGCGAAGAGCCCCTGACCATCAAATGGAAGGTCTTGGATGGTTTGCTGTACTTCTGGCGGGAGACCCGAGGGCTGAAGTCAGGCGTTACGCCGCATGGCGACACCAGATGCCAGTGTACGTGCTGCCACATCAGCAGCATACAGGGAGCCCTGAAGAGCAGTTCGGGCCACTAGTCTGCCCTCCTCAGCAATGACACCCAGCTCCTGCCAAGACTCAGATGGGAGGAGCTCCTTGAACTTTTGAATAGCAGACCAGGAGTTGTAGCTGTATCTGCTAAGGATCACGAGCTGATTAGCGATCTGCAGGGAGAGGCCACTGGTAGAATTAAACCCTTCCTCCCAAAGAGGTCCAGGCGTTTTGCATCTTTTGACTCTGGGGCAGGCCCCTACTGACCCTGTCTTTCTTTTTCATTTAACACATCCACCACCAGGGACCATGGGGGGGATGGTAAACAGGCATTCGTACCCCTTAGTGGGGACAAAGTACTTTCTTTCGGCCCCTTTGGCCGTGGAGGGAATGGAGGCCGGAGTTTCCCAGATTGTTTTGGCATTAGACTGAATAGTCTTCATAAGGGGCAGTGCCACCCTAGAGGGCCCTTTTGGTGTCAGAATGTCCACCATGGAGTCCTCTTCCTCTATGACCTCCTCCACCTGGAGATTCATGTTTACGGCCACTCTCCATAGAAATTCCTGTAGGGCCCGATAGTCCATGGGTGGTCGGCCAGATGTGAAGGTGCCCGCCACCGCTGCATCAGGTGAAGACGAGGAGGCGGCAACCGGCAGGATTGGGTCCGAGACAGCCCCTTGGTCCACTGATTCCAGTTCCTCCTGGGCACCGGGTGTAGCCTCCACCGGGGATGGGGCTGGATCCAGGGTTTTTGTGGGGTCCGGAGGATGGTGACTGATGGTTGCCTTGGGAACATGCGACCCAGAACGTGATGCCAGATGGACACCTGTAGGGGCACCCTGGGCTTGGTGGTACACCCAGGGAGTACAGAACTGCCACTGGGTTTGCCAGTGGGGTGTCGAAACGTCCCATCTGAGACTTCCTGGACCTGATTGGGGTGCCTCCGATGCTCCCGATGCCCTGCCCAACCTGGGACAGGGTGACTGGGAGCAGGATGGCCAAGGAGGAGTGGTACGCTGTGCAAGGGGGCGGGTTCTGCATCCCCTGACGGGCAGGATGGGTACCCTGCAGAGTTGAGGGACCCAGACGGTGATCGACGGTGCCATTGTGGGGAGTGGTACCGAGAGGTCGACTGGTGCAGAGATGTTGAACTTCTCCATGGGGAGTGACCACGGGAGTGTGACCGCGACCGATGCCGTGCCGGGGAACAGTGCCATGCCAGAGAGTGGTGCAACGATGGAGAATGGTGCTATGATGGAGAGCGGTGCTGTGCCGGGGTCCGGTGCCGCGATGGAGAGTGGTGGCGCAGAAAAGTGCGGTACCGCAATGGGGAGCGGTGCCACTGCGCGGAACGTGTCTCTATGAGCGGTGCCACGAGGCCTCAGACCTTGACTTAGACCTCGAGTGGGACCACAACCTGTCAGCTGATGACCACCTCGAGCTGGAGCAGGTCCGAGGATCGGGGCTGCGAGACCAGAGCCGCAAGTCAGACTGGCGCAGAGTATGGCAGTGCCGGGACTCAGAGCGGCGCGGTGGAGCTGGTCTGGGGGCAGGCGGCCCAAAGATTGCCGGTTTGCCCCTTGACGGTGCCAGGGCTCGAGATAATGTGGGCCTCGAGACCAGAGACTTAGGCGCCGTCATATCAATGAGGCCTCTGATGGCCTCAGTGGTGTCGGGTGTGGAAGGCAGCGTGACCTCCTCAACCTGCAGCTGCAGGGAGTCTGGCAGTACAGGGCTTCCCAGGGAGGCAGGGGTCCATGGAGGACGAGGCCTACTGGGAGGACTGTATGCCTTATTCCTCTGGTCCACACCATGTTCTGACGGGAGTGCGATTACAGCCTTGGGCCTTTGCGCTAACTTCTCTGTGGCCTACTTCTTGCGAGTGGCCAAGGAGTGAGAACCATGCGGTGGGGAGGAGGGGCGCTTTTGGGACCCAGGGGACCGCTGGGCCCTAGAGAGGCATGCCGAGTCCTTCTTTGGCAGTGAAGACAGCACCGCTGGAGGTGCGCTCCGCACCGAGGCACTTGGGGTCGAGCATTGAGGCAGATGGAGAGCAGACTCCATGAGGAGTTGTCTAAGTCTAATGTCCCTCTCCTTTCTAGTGCGAGGTTTAAAGGCTTTGCAAATCTTGCACTTATCCGCCTGATGGGATTCTCCCAGACACCGGAGGCAGGAGTCGTGGGGATCACCCGTGGGCATGGACTTGCAGCAGGAGCCACAAGGTTTGAAGCCCTGGGACGGCATGCCCCGGGGCTCTGAAGGGCACTGGTTGAGGGGAAACCCCTCAAGTGTTAATGACAACACTTAACACTAAAGATAACAGATAACAGACATTTGACTAGCAATAAAGGTAAGTAGAGTAGCTAGGGAGTAGTGAAGCACTTGTGAACAAGAGACCACTGTTCCAACAACCATGACTGGTGGTAAGAAGGAACTGAAGGGGGGTTGGGCCGGCAGGGTCGTATATAAAGCGCCATAACGGCACCACTCCAGGGGGCTCCACAGCCAGCCCGACAGGTAGCTGCAAGGGAAAAGTGTCCAACATCCATGCACGCAGTGCCGCACATACCTAACTGGAATTGATATGAGCAAGCACTCGAATAAGAATCTATTAAAGGTACATTAAGGTTGCAAAGTCAAGCACTGAAAAGCTAGGAAATTGCAGAATCAGCATTGCTTGTGCAACCTTAATTTGTCCCTCTTGTATGTATCCATTATGATACAAGTACATGATTACATTTTTCCCCACAGAAACCTGGCCTCATTCATCTAGCTATAATCAAAATCTAGGGTTTTGTAGGCATCATGACAAAAGTGAATCTTAGTATTTTTTCCTTATAAAATCATTTTGTACAAAATAAATCAAATATTTTCCTCTACTGGGAGAATACATCTCATATTATATGATAAAAATAAGTATGGGCCCTACACAAACGTTTGTGTTTGCTTAACTTTATGCGTGAGAGTAGTCCAAATGATGACAACTCTCAGGTGAAGGTCTCCGCAGGATCAGGGCCTATCTTAAAAGAAATTTCAGTTTGCACAATTAAGCACTAAAAATTCAGGAAATGCCAGCATTACAGATATAGCAATGTATGCAATATTTGTGTTGTGTTGAATAGTTTATGTAACACTGTGGCTAGGGATTGTATACAACTCCAAGGATGGAGGCTCTGCCAACCATTAAAAAACAGTTGAGGGTGATTAAATCGAACCTCTTAGGTTATATACATCTCCAAATAGGCTTGGAAAGGCTTGCATATACTGCTTCAAACTGTTCTCCCCACCCTATAAATCATCAATCAAAGAAAGGGCTTTTGACTTAAGAAAGTTGGCTTTGAATTGACTTTGGGGCCTTCTTTTTGATCCAGCAAACAGATAGGACCTTCCCTCCAAGCAAGGCCTTAATCTTTGAGGGTTAGAAAGACTTTGGCCTGCTACAGCCCCGTAAGTAGGGCCCTACCAAATTCATGGTCCATTTTGGTTAATTACATGGTCATAGGATTTTTAAAATCTCAAATTTCATGATTTCAGATATTTAAATCTGAAATTCAATGGTAGGGGTAACTGTAGGGGTCCTGACCCAAAAGGAGGTAAGGGGGTGTGTGTGTCTCAAGGTTATTGTAGGAGGGTTGTGGTATTCCACCCTTATTTCTGCGCTGCTGCTGGTGCTGGCGGCAGCGCTGCCTTCAGAGCTGGGCGGCCAGACAGTGGCAGCTGCTGGAGGCAGCGCCACTGACAGCTGCAGCACAGAACTAAGGATGGCCTGGCATTGTACTGCTACCCTTACTTCTGTCCTGCTGCCTTCAGAGCTGGGCCCTCAGACAGAAGCCACCACTCTCCAGCCGACCATTGCACCATTACTTCTATGCTGCCGCTGGCAGTGCTGCCTTCCTAGCTGGGCGTTTAGCCAGCAGCCACTGCTTTCCAGCCGGCTCTGAAGGCAGCGCTGGAGTAAGGGTGGCAATACCATGTCCCATCTACAATAACCTTGCAACCCCCTGTTTGAGAAATGCTGGTCTCCCCTGTGAAAACTGTACAGTCTAGGGTTAAAGTACACAAAAGACTAGATTTCACGGTGGAGACTAGATTTCATGGTCTGTGACGAGTTTTTCACGGCTGTGAATTTGGTAGGGTCCTGCCCATAAGACTGATGGGTGAATCCTGATATATTTCATGTGTATTTTAATATATTTATTGTTTTTTTAAAAATGTTTTCTCTATAATGCTTTTACTTTAAGAATAAACGTGCTTACTTAGAAAGCACTGTGTGGTAACTTGTAACTTCTGGCAATATGCTGTTCAAAAGCCTCAAAGAGAAAGCAAAGCACAGGCACTGGGCTTTAGACAAACTAGTTTACTGCAGATATTCTAGTATAAGGCAGGGAGCTGTGCAGCCTTAAAACCCTCAGTCAGAAGGGAGTGGGACTGGGTCCATACCAAGAGACAGGTCACAGCACGAGACCTGACCTGGGTACTTCTGGAGTGCATTCCTGAGGGTGAAATATAATTGCAGTTACCCTGAAACTGTGACAGCCAGCATTATGGTTCTATACACACACTTAACTTTGCCTTATTTTGCATATGCATTTGATAGTCTAATTACATAATCACAAACTGTTTCTCTACTAAAACAATTCTATATTTTGGAAGGGATATAAACCCTCAAGTTTCAGGATAGAAGCCAACCAGCAGGTGATGGGGGATAGGAAAAAATTTCCTTTATGTCCAAGTTATTTTACAACTTGTCTTCTACATGTTTCATGCACCTTCTTCTCAAGCATCTGGTGCTGATCACTGTCAAAGATAAGATAACAGATTAGCTGGACCACTGATTTGATTTGTATGGCAATTCCAAAGTACTTTACAAACTACAGGTATCGTCACTTGTGCTGTCCTACTCAACTTTATTATTCAGTAGCAAGCAGCATGCTTTGATTCTGCCAGAGCTTGGGCAATTCAGTCATACCTCAGTGGCCATAATCTCTCTCTGGTGTATCACATGTAAGGTTCCAACCATATAGCAGTACCGATAGCTATGTAACAGAAGCAGATGTAATGGCCCTTGAAGAAGTTACGTGCTAAAAGCAGTCCCATGTTTATCTGACTAAACCCGCATATCCAGTTCCAAAGAAAACCCTGTTGAAATGAAATGTCTTGAAGCTGGAAATACACAAATAAGAACCACAATGAACACTATAGAAGAGCTAGGTATTATTTTCAACAGCTATTGTGTATGTATATCAGACTGATTTCAGATAGTTATTCCAGTAATATTGTTTGTACTGCAAACACTGTATGATTATTCCAGTAGCGATATACAGAAGGATCAGAAAGCATATAAAAAGGAGATCATAACACTAGAACAAATTAAATGAATGCATGTTAACATGTCCTACTGTACCCCTGTAGGGCCCGAACAAAGCAACTAGGCCAGGCGCTGGATAGATGCACAGAAAAAAGGGATGGAATCTTTCAGCCTTGGCAATTGAGCTGCTCTATGAAGGCCACTCCAGCCCAATGGCAGAATTAGACTTCCTAGTTCCCACCCACCTCTGCCTTCTGCAGCTGTGCAGAAAGTTTACATGGGCCGAGGGTCTGAGCCATGCAAGGGGTATGTGCACTCCCCTTCATGAGTCCTTGGCTTCCTCCACTCCTTCTTGTTCTGCAAAGCTACCCTAATGGCCTGAACCTGCACCTCTGAATCAATGGGAGCTTTGTCATTGACTTGAATGGGTGCAGGATCAAGCCCCAGGTCTATTGTTTGGGAGTTGCTGAATTGTGGAGGATGGAGCTGGCCTTCCCTCTGCTTAAGAGTGAAAACATCTCACTTAGTGATTAGTACTAACTTAAAATGTGTAAGGTACTTTCTGATTAAATTACTAAACATGAAATACAGATCAAATTCTGCCACCAGATACTGAGACAGAGAGAGAGGGGTGAGAAGTGAACAGCTACCTACTGCTCAAGAAAAATGCTTACTTACTGCACCTATTCAAGACTTGTATCTCAGGAAAGGCCTGGCCTAACCCTAAAACTTAGGTTGAGCTGGCTACATCACTGAGGGCTATGAACAATTATTCACCCCAGGCAACATAGTTAGGTTGATTTCACCACCACTGTAGATGCAGCTAAGTCAATGGAAGATACCACTGAACAAGCTACCAGATTATCTACATTGATAGAAAAACCCTTTCTGTCAGTGTAGGAAGCATTTTCACTACAGTGTCCCAGCTGCAGCATCATAGCTGTGCCGCTGTAGAGGTGTAGCACAGACACAAAATTAAATCTGACGTCAATGGGAATTCTGCCTGAGTTTGAAGGTTACATAGGGATATTGAAGGGCCTGATACATCTCCTGTTAAAATTAATACTAGTCTCTCATTGATTTCAATGGAAGTTGGATCAGGCCTCAAAGGAGGCTAGATATGAAGACTGGAGAACAAGAGCAGTCATTGAAGAGCACATGATAACTCTGGGGAACCAGTCAATACTAAACTAGCTGAATATTCTGCCATCTATCACACTGAACCTGTTGGGAGAACCTGTTCTAAATGGACAACAACTGTCTGGCTGAACTATGGGAATTCTAGATGATACAAAATCAAGCTATTTGGTGCCTGTGGTTGCCCTAATGCACAGTGTGATGAATAAAAAGCAGTGAGAGGGAGGAAAAAATGCCATTTAAAAATAATAAGAATAGCCTAGCAGGGTTCATTCATTCTCACAGATCTATACAATGTATAATGTCACTCACAATGCATAATTTAGAATCTCTCTTTGGTTACCAGTTAAATTATCACAGTCCATAGGTAGAATACTATTGGAATGGTATTATTATCCAAATACAAGTGCTATTTATCTGAATGTATAAGCAGTTTAGCTCTTGGAGAAATGCATGTTCACAGTTGTGATGCAGTTATTTTTAGAACATGAGCACATCATCAATGCCATGTTTTCTACCTGAATGTTTGACTCAGAATAATTTTCGTAAGTGTAGGCACTTCCCCTAGGTTATATCTAGAACTGGGTGGGAAGTGGTTTTCCTGTCCAGCAAAATTTTGAGATTTCAAAATTTTTCCTGGTTTGTACAGGGATAAAACCAAGACCTTTGGAAGTTTTTCAGGGGGAAAAAAAAGACACACCCACCGCAGAATAGCCAATAGCCTGTTGTGACATGGTCCTGGGGTACACAGGGCTGTGAGACACCTTCCCTTTGTATGAGGATGCCTTGTCTATGTCTGCTGAGAGTCAACTCCCCAACTTCACCAGCCACAGGCAACGCAAGCACTCCCTTCCTGGACTACACAGACCTTGCTGTCTCTTCACAGATTAGCGATAAGCACACTGCAACCCCCGAGCCCTCCGAGTCTCCTTGGAGTGTCCAATCCCTGTTCCACTTGACACTCACCAAATTCACAGATTTTCTGCTCCCAAAGGGACAGTCCCCCCCCAGCTCACCAGTTAAAGCTTAGATCACTGCTCCCTGTAACATACAGCACTTAGATATGTTTATAGTGAAAACAAGTATAAGTTTATTTAAGGATAACGTTTCTAATAAGAGCAAGCAGATGTATTGGAAATGAAAGGTTATATATAAAATAAAATCACAACACACATTCTAGAACCTATACTTACTTAACTAGATACTTTTATGTCTTATAGAGCAATGTTTACCCAAAGTTCTTACAGTGATTTACAGCCAGGTTGGCTGTGATCTGATCATGAGACAAGTCATGCTGTCAACTTGCCTCCTCAGTAGGAGATGCTGCATGTTTATTTACAGTACCTGATATACCAGACTAATCCTTTGATCTTAGTCATAAATAGCACAACCCAAGTGAATGCTATAACTACTGGGCTATTGGTTATTCTACGGTCTCTCCCTCCCTCCAGAAATTCCATCCTAGACCTGAGAAACATTTCCCAATGACAGTTTCATTGAAAAGGGTACATTCCTGTAAAAAGTCTGGGTTTCAATGAATCAGCATTTTCTGACAAAAAAAACTTTTCATCAAAAGTTTTGGGACCAACTCTAGTTATACCCACACAAGCCAACAAAATATTACATTGAAGTAGCTATACTTATTTAAACAAAACCTAGATAAAGCCACTGCCATGCCGGTGAGCACTTCATTCCCAGATGGACTGGACTACAAATACTCAATTTATTAGAAAGACTGGACAATTTCATTCTGTTGCTTTCAACAGAACTAGAGCTGCAGGAACTGCTATATACTGAGAGCCTGGGGGAAAATGCACAAACAGAGCTAATTGACTGTCCCATTCATGGAACATGTAAAACACAAGATAAGTGTGATAGGGAAACAAGCAACCAGAAGGTACCATAGAGTTGCATCATATAACAAATGATCAAGTTCCTAACAATCCCAATACATTAGCCCACCTCTTTTTTCATTTTGCACTGCTGAAAAGCTTACCTAAATAAAACAAACAGAAGATGATAATGTACTACATGAGTTTCTGATGAATGCCACAATAAAATCAGTGTCCTACGTTAAGTGCCACAGTTCAGAAAGTGGATTCTTACCCCATAGAAGCTACAGTCAAGATCTTTTCAACTTAACCCACAAGTAGTGAATCAGTGATATTAACTGTGAAATTAAAATCCTAGTTATCTACTGCTCTGGGCTGTCTGTACATCCTGTCT
Source organism: Caretta caretta (assembly GCF_965140235.1). NCBI lineage: Eukaryota > Metazoa > Chordata > Testudines > Cheloniidae > Caretta > Caretta caretta. Next base: position 99,841,590 of record NC_134210.1, on the reverse strand, counting down.
ATTCTACATGTCTTGTTAGAGTATAAACTTTTTGGGGAAAAGACTATGTTTTTAGGTCTTGTACAGCACTGAGTACATTGTCTCAGTATCTTGTACTTTTACACCGATGTGAATCAAATACGAAACATTACCCTTGGAGAACTGAGCCCAATGTGGGAGACTTCCAACCTCACAAAGCTTATTTTCTTCCAGTCTGCACTATTGTATTAAACAGTCCACCAACTAACCCACGTAGGACTGTAATTTATGATTAAAAGTGACCTAAGATTTGTGATCACAAATTCCTTCAGCAGTAGCAATATGTGGTAGAACAGTCAGGCTAAGCAGGACAGTCTGTTCACTGTTTGTTTAAAAATTAGGGGGTGGGGAGGGAAGTAAATTGTGAATTGAGCTCCCCCTTTCAATCAGGCTATTTTGGGCATTCGTCATGCATTGCTAAAGATGAGAGACTTTTTGAAACACAATTTGCAGGTCACCTTTTAAGGATTTTTTGTGAAGGGTAAGGAGAGAAGGGATGGATATAGTGTTGTATGCAGAAGTTGCAATACCCCAACCAATAATATTTTGCATTCTATTCTAGAATGGTTTCTACATGTATATTTCACAACCTACATTAATTATGAACTTTAATGAATTATGCCTTACAGCAATCTCTAAATGAACATATTATTCCCAAGATGACACAGAGTGGTTAAATGGTTTTCCCAAGATCACAGAGGAAGTCTGAAAAGACCAGCAACAGAACCAAGAATTCATGACTTTCATTCATTTTCTGTAGCTACAAGTCCATCCATTCACCTGTCAACCTTAGCTAATGTAGATAAGGGAGGCAAAAATATTCATTTTGTCACTGCCATTTTACTTATATCCCAAGTCATTACCACAATCTATTCATTGCAATGTTTATGCTTGTTTTATTTTTATATTTAATTTAATTTATATTTATATTTATAATTTATAATTTTTTGGGGGAGAGGGATAGCTCAGTGCTTTGAGCATTGGCCTGCTAAACCCAGGGTTGTGAGTTCAATCCTTGAGGGGGCCGTTTAGGGATCTGGGGAAAAAATAAGGGACAGTACTTGGTCCTGCTGTGAAGGCAGGGGACTGGACTTGACTCAATGACCTTTCAATGTACCTTCCAGTCCTATGAGATTGGTATATCTCCATTTTGTTCTATGTTGCACTGAAATCTCATTTGTCCAGATCACAGCTAAAGGCTACTAGTCTGGTTCCAAGCTGAGTTGCAAATGTAATGAAAAAGAGGAAAAAAAAGGAGAAAGTTGGCCATAACAGCTATTATAAATTCTGTCTCTCAATTTAGGAAAGTTCTATAACACCCACCAAAGCTGTATCAGAGGTCCAGGCTGTTTTTCCTGTTATTTCTACTTCTGTTCTTGCACTGCTACCAGCTTCACTCTAACGACCATTTGTCTCTTTATTAATGGCATGATATGTGTCCCCGGGCCTGGAAAAATGATGGGGATCATATGAAAAACACAAAAGAACTACCTCTTCCTTCCTTGTATTATGTGATAGAAATTGTTGCAAGACTAAAATCTAGTGTTATAACTAAAGCTAAGGCACAGTATTATAATTAGTGTAATCCGGAAGGCCAAACACAACTGAAGTTGCAGCTAGCAAGGGGTGTGAAGGATAACAAGAAGGGTTTCTACAGGTATGTTAGCAACAAGAAAAAGGTCAGGGAAAGAGTGGGACCCTTACTTAATGGGGGAGGCAACTAGTGACAGATGATGTGGAAAAAGCTGAAGTACTCAATGCTTTTTTTGCCTCAGTCTTCACAGACAAGGTCAGCTCCCACACTGCTGTCCTGGGCAGCACAGCATGGGGAGGAGGTGAGCAGCCCTCAGTGGTGAAAGAACAGGTTAAGGACTATTTATAAAAGCTCGACATGCACAAGTCCATGGGTCCAGATCTAATGCACCCGAGGGTGCTGAGGAATTGGCTGATGTGATTGCAGAGCCATTGGCCATTATCTTTGAAAACTCTTGGTGATTGAGGGAGGTCCCGGACAATTGGAAAAAGGAAAATATAGTGCCCACCTTTAAAAAAGGGAAGGAGAACCCGGGGAACTACAGACTGGTCAGCCTCTCATCAGTCCCTGGAAAAACCATGGAGTAGATCCTCAGGGAAACCATTTTGAAGCACTTGGAGAAGAGGAAGTTGATCAGGAACAGTTAACGTGGATTCACCAAGGGCAAGTCATGCCTGACTAACGTAATTGCCTTCTATGACAAGATAACTGGCTCTGTGGATGAGGGGAAAGCAGTGGACGTGTTATTCCTTGACTTTCGCAAAGCTTTTGATATGATCTCCCACAGTATTCCTGCCAGCAAGTTAAAGAAGTATGGGCTGGATGAATGGACTGTAACGTGGATAGAAAGCTGGCTAGATTGTCGGGCTCAATGGCATCAATGGCTTGAAATCTAGTTAGCAGCCAGTATCAAGCGGAGTACCCCAGGGGTTGGTTCTGGGGCTGGTTTTGTTCAACATATTTATTAATGATCTGGATGATGGGATGGACTGCACCCTCGGCAAGTTCATAGATGACACTAAGCTGTGGGGAGAGGTAGATAGGCTGGAGGGTAGAGTCCAGAGTGACCTAGACAAACTGGAGGATTGGGCCAAAAGAAATGTGATGAGGTTCAACAAGGACAAGTGCAGAGTCCTGCACTTAGGATGAAAGAATCCCATGCACCGCTACAGGCTGGGGACTGACTGGCTAAGCAGCAGTTCTGTAGAAAAGGACCTGGGGATTACAGTGGATGAGAAGCTGGATATGAGTCAGCAGTGTGCCCTTGTTGCCAAGAAGGCTAATGGCATATTGGGCTGAATTAATAGGAGCTTTGCCAGCAGATTGAGGGAAGTGATTATTCCCCTCAATTCAGCACTGTTGAGGCCACGTCTGGAGTACTGCATCCAGTTTTGGGCCCCACATTACAGAAAGGATGTGGACAAATTGGAGAGAGTCCAGCAGAGGGCAACGAAAATGGTCAGGGAGTTGGGGCACATGACTTATTCAGAGAGGCTGAGGGAACTGGGCTTATTTAGTTTCCAGAAGGGGGGATTTGATAGCAGCCTTCAACTACCTGAAGGGGGGTTCCAAAGACGATGGAGCTTGGCTGTTCTCAATGGTGGCAGATGACAGAACAAGGAGCAATGGTCTCAAGTTGTAGTGGGGGCAGTATAGGTTGGATATTAGGAAACACTATTTCACTAGGAGAGTGGTGAAGCACTGGAATGGGTTACCTAGGGAGGTGGTGGAATCTCCATCCTTAGGGGTTTTTAAGGTTGGCTTGACAAAGCCCTGGCTGGGATGATTTAGTGGGGGTTGGACTAGATGTCTCTCCAACCCTAATCTTCTATGATTCTATGATTATGAAGAGCAATGGGACACTTCTGCACTCATATGTATTTTGCAAATCCAAAGTATCTTTGTGGAAGTAAACGGAGTTATCTGTGATTGAAACAAATTTGATAGAGCACTATCTGGTCATCTTCGTATTATGTGACAGTGTCCATTTAATCATAGAAGACACTTTCTTACACCATTTCATGGGTAGGCCAATAGTACTATACATGTGAGCCAGCTAAGCTGTCATTACTGGACAGTTGTCCCTGGAAGTATTGCACAGATTGCTAGGTATTTATGTATCATTGGGAACCTACCAATTTAAAATTACCAATACCGATTAATCAATCAGGAAGACTATGTTTTTACCAATCTCTACATGGAAGCAAAACAGCCTTTACAGATGCTGGCCCACAGAAGTGATGCAAGTTTCTTGGCTTAGGCAGCCATAGAGCCTGTTTCTGAGGGATTAGTAAAGGGGAGGCCAAACTTCCTGAGCCTCCGAGCTGTATATGACAATATTCAGAAGTTCAAGAGCTGAGACACATATCCTGGGGCTTGGGGCTTTAGCCCTGCAGGAGGAGCCTGCCCGGCTCAGGGCTTCAGCTGCTTTTGCTGCTACCTCTCCCTAAGGAGCTAAAGCAGAGGCCCCTCCCTGTAGCTTCCAGCTATTTCCACTGCCTCTCCATGCAGAACTAACACCTAGGAGCTGAAGGGAGGGGCCGCTGAGGGAAAGAGGGGGAGTGTGCCTGGGGATGTGTGACTCAAGCTCTTGGGAGAGCTGAACCTTTAAATTTTGCTCCCCCGCTCTTAGCAGGCAGCAGTCATCTCTAGCAGAAGTCCCTAGCCCCACCATCCTGTCACAGGGCAGAAGCCCTGCACTTCCCTGCCCCGCAGTCAGGTAGGTGGAAAATGGTGGGGTGTGCGGGGCACTGAGAGCCGCACTTTAATTGTAAAAGAGCTGCATGCAACTCACAAGCTGCAGTTTGGCCACCCCGGACTAGTAGATACTGCACAGAAACCAATGATTGTACAATTCCTAGGAGCACACTAAGAGACTTCAACCACCTGGGTTGCCATATATGACAATTCTACTCATGGGAATAATGATGAGGGCTGTATAAAGCAGGGCATATGGAGGAGGAGAGGAAGTGAAAGGGTTGGTTCTTTCTCAACCAAGTTATTGATAATCAGATAAAGAACATTTTTAAAGGTAAGGTTTACTTGTCAGATAATGTAGTAGCTGCAAGTGATCCATTGTGTTCAATAGTCACTTTGATCCCCTCTGCCCTCAAAGAAATTCCCATCTGTGGGGAGTCCAAACTTCTCTCAGCTGGAGGGGGATCAACCGCTATTATCATACTGGCAAAATGGGCAGAAATCCTCCCATGCCAACCCCAACTCATCTGGTAGGGACCCCCGTTCCCTCCCTACACATGCACTGCAGACTGATTAAAAGAAAATGAAAAGTCAATAAATAGCCTTAGGTTCTAGTAAATCTGTATCATCCGCGCACAGAGGACTGCGCTGTTACCTCTGGGCTACATGATGCCAACGGTGGGTAGAGGAACAGGCCGAGAATACGGATTAGCTGAGCTGAGGAAATTGTGGAGCAGTATTGCATGAGTTCTCCTTCCCGGCAGAGAACTGCCACTCCCTGGAACAGCACATTCTTATGAGGGGAAGGAGTCTCCTGCAGGGGCTAGCCTCATACAGATATATTGAGAGCTACATAACTCCTTAACCACTAAATTATTTGATTATCCATGAAAAACTTGTCACTAAAAAGCTGTAGTCTTAAACAGTTACATTGTATTTACCAAGTAAACCCTATGGCCTTTGTATTCTATACACTAAGGGTTAGACTGGCTACCTTAGCACCACCACTGGGCTTTCTGAAGGGGCAGGAGCTGGCCAAGCACAAGTTCACGCCGGGCCCATTTAAACGGTGGCAGAGTGTTCCCAAGGAACTGCAGAAAAAATGCTAGCTGAATCCACTAGCATACCACCGAGGGGTCCCATAACAGCAAAGTTCCTACCCCTCGCCCCCATACCAGACACACATTTAAGGATTGTTCCTTTAGGCAAAATTTCCTGCAGTAGCAGATGTAGCCTCCTGATTCAATGGGTGCACTATACTAAATTCTAGAGTAATCACAACATGAGACAAAACACAAAATACACTGGCCTCAGTGTAGTGTGAGAGAGAGACCCTGTCTGAGATGTTTCAGGGGAGGCAGCTCCACTCATGAAGAGGCTCAGCTATGAGCCCTGTGTCCTGCCCCTGAAATCCTACTGCCTAGAGAATGGGACACATGGGGACATTGCTTCCCCCTGCCTCCTCCCCAGCACTCCATCTGGCAGATTTTGCCCTTTGGGCCTACACAGCAGTGCATGACTCTGACATCATCGCACAATGACGTGGCTGGGAACAGTGCCAGCATGATGTGGGGCCGAGCTGTGGTGCTGGGCATGGCGTCTTGTGCAAAGGAGCAAATATGGATCCCTGTCCCCTCTGCAGGGTGTGTTTTGCATCCTTTGTTTCATGATTTCAGCAGGTGCAATCAAACTCAGGAGCCCCTGCTAAAGCCACTCTTGATTTCCTGTTGGTTTTTGTTTTTAGTTCTTTTTCATCCTGTGGCAGGGTTAAGGAATGCTATCAAACCAATATCTGCTCCAACCCTAGAAGGCTGCAATCCAGGTAAAATCATTTAGGAGCCGAACACAGACTGAAATATTTGCAGCTAAATGGCAATATCTACAGCTTATATTTTGGATAGTGAGATATTTTGATTCTGAACAATTTCTCAGATAAAATATCAGTTTCGCCCCATCCCCTGCTCCTGAGATAGGAAGCAAAACCAATTTTTGAAAGGACTATAACAGCAAAGCTGATTACAGTATTTGTATGAGTAACCTGGCTCTTCAATGTCATTGTACTCATTTCTGCTGTCAAAGAAACAAGGAATCCAATGAGACATACTATCTGCTATCTATCTGGGTCTTAAAAACTGTAGTGAAGACCAAATGAAGCAAAATTTTAAATATGTACACTGGCTTCATATGAATACACATGAGTATAAAACAAACCCATGCAGTCTCTGGTATTACTTGGTTAGCAGCAGTGGTGTATTCTTTATCTCATGCAATGATTTAAAGAAAAATAGACAATACTATATATTTGAATCCATCTGTCTAGAACAAAATACTAGAATTAGAACTATAAAAATGTGATCCTGTAGTACTTAAGTTTTGTAGCCTTTTATAATGCTGTTCAGTTGCATATGTTTTGTCTTATTTTAAAAAAACCAACCTTTCAGTTATTACAAGGAAATGAAGCAAAGCAGTCTTTACTTTCCACTTTATATTATCTGTTGCTAATTGCAATTGTTCTTGCCACTGCACGCATATTAAAAAAAGCTACAGGAGAAACCACTTCTAAAACCTTTTCAGTGCCAGTACCACTGTAGCCAATATGATGACATTAACAATCTCTGATGCACTGTAGTGAAGTCTGTTTCCTTGAGCAGACGGGTAGAGATGTACAATGCTTACTCTGCCTATCCAGAGAGAATGAAGGCAATATAATATTGATAAGGTGAGATCTTGCAGTGAAGAAAATTCCCCTTTTATGAGGCAACCAAGTGTTACAAACTAATTCGTAGAGCTAGCTCTCCTCTGACCTGCCTCTTTAATGTAGCTTTCCCTGGCACAAAAAGTGACCGATTCAAGAGTTGTATTGCCAATAGAGCCTGTGATAATGTCCTCATGGTCTCCTTTTTATGGAGATAAACAACGACTATATGGGCAGAGGTTACTTGAGCAGTACAAGCGAACAATACTCATAAGATTCTACATTCACACATTACCTCTAAACAAAAAAACAACCCAATATATAGATTGGAGTCCTGATTAACTCGATTGGCAGAAGCTCAGCGCTGGATCCCCAGCAGCAGAAACTCTGCTGGGGGCAGGGATGCAGCTGCACAAGGCCTCTCACAAGCCATACTTTGCTCTGCCAGGGGGCACGGAGCCAGACAGCATAGCTGCAAAAGCATTCAGACCCAGATGAGGACAGCCTAACTAGGGAATCCTCTCCTGAGCAGCCTCCACTGTGGGGCTCCTCTGGAGCTCCATGAAGAGTTAGAGCTGTTCTCCCCAGGAGGAAACTAGGGGAGTGCTGCCATAGTGACAACACAGCCCTACTTCAGGGCATGGGGTGATGGATGGGTGGTGAAATGTGCACACACCCCTTGTCCCCATGGCAGTAAATCAGCACTATTAACTAATCCTCACAATGCATCCTGTAAAACAAGCAAGGAAGAGGACATATCAGGAAACTGAGAGAGTGTCAACACTTTGCAGGAAATTCACAAGTACCACAGAGGTTTAGACCCTTAGTGAATTGACCCCATAATCTCTGCTATAATGATCTCTGGGATGAGTTTAATCTGCAATAGGTATATTTGGTCCTGCCTCAGCAGAGAGGGCTGGACTAGATGATCTCTCATGGTCTCTTCCAATCCTACATTTGTTTGAGTCTATGACAGAAGCTAGGATTCAAAATAGCATTGAACAATTTTATGAATATGGAGAACATCTACGGTACATTAGACAGGATAAATATTTTAATTAAGGTATATACAGCCTCATGTTTCCATGTGTGAACTACTCCTATGGACAGATTATTCCATAAATGTCCAATACAGGGTTCTTTTAACCTTTCTCTGAAGCCTCTGGTGCTAGCCGCTGTCAAAGATTGATTATGAACTAGATGGACCACTGGTTTGATTCTATACAGCAATATCTATTGTATCTTGCTATCAAATTACATTGCTATCTTAATCTATCCAATTACATGTGCAAAACAAAGAGTGACAGATGCAGGTACTTTTATTTACATCTTCAATTCATGCTGAGTTTTGGGTACAAATTTTACAGGTACAAGTTGCGACCATAAAAAAAGAAGTCATGCATTAGCTCTGCTGAAAATTTTAGACCTAACAGCACTAATGCAAGAGCTCTCAGAAGCTTGACACTGTACAAACCACTTCAGCTGAGGGCATAAATACTCTGCTATTCCTGCTACACTTCCACATCCATTTCTCCAATTGCCATGGTGTGCAGTTAACTAGATGGCACTCCCATTGGATAAAATTCTTGATGAACAGGAGTAAAAAGTCAAAACATGGAATATGTAAAACAATCCTCCTCAGAAGAAAAATTATTTGCACACTGAGGGGTCATCTTTCCCATTGATGCATTCAAGAATGTGTAATTTACCTCCTATTACCAACAATGGCAGTTACCTGCTTAAATTCCCTTCACAATACACAGAAAAGAGAGATTCCTTAAGAACTCAGTAGAAGATTTTTTTGGCCTGAGAATATTTGTTTATATGCCAATCTCCTATGTCATTATGTTCACAGACAATTAATTATCAAGTACATTCCCCTGATTTCATTTGAGGCTGGCCCTTGTGGCTATGCAAGAGGGAGAAGACACAAACAGCCTCCTTGTCCCTTAGAATGCCTGTGCAGGGGCCAGCCACAATGTCGGTGTAGAACGTGGACCTTATATAAGGCTTGTATTGCATCTGGTGCTAGGCTCTCCAAAAGGGAAGGGTGAAAATGGGGTCAATGCCTTCCCCTTCTATGTACCTTCAAAAGGAGTGATGGAGATCCTACTCCAGCATGTGCTCCCCTGGACTGACAGGAGGAGTTGTGCCTGGTTCAACCAGAAATCCTCCATGAGCTCCCTCTGCAGTATGAAATAATAGTTGTCTCACCAACAGCCCTCTTCTACATAAATACAGACACGCATTCACACACACACAATGAGCTGTGGCCACTAGTCTTTACATGTTGAGTGTTACCTCTATTTTATTGACTATTTTATTTGAAATGTCAAGACTACACATTAAACAAAAGCTGCAACTGTTGCATGGCTCTCCGACTGTAGGTTGTTAGCAAGTAAGTGTGGGGAAAATTCTGTACACAAAGAGGGACACATGGCTCTGAATCCATTGCATTCACTCATACAGAAATAGAATTTGGCTGTTTGGAGTCCAAAATGATAAATGATCATTTATTTGATCTTCCCCTTGTCTGGGGAAAAAAGGGGAAGGGGGGATTTCTGGTTTTTGTTTTGCCAGAGTCCACAAAATCTTTGTGTAACAGCTTTCCAAGTGCTAGAAAAAACATGTAGATGCAGCATTTACACAAGACATTTGTTTCTTCAGCAAGAAAAGAACAGTAATTGAGATCAGCAGAAATAAAGTAAATTGACTTTTGGACTTGTTTATGTAGTGTTGGTTCCTTCACCCTTTGCACGTTACAACGGATCATGGAAGACACATAGACCTACAAGGTGGTCACTTTTTGCATTATTCAGTTACTGGCAATGAATTCTTCCTTTCTAGATGGATTTTATTTTTACGTTTTTTCTGCATTTATTTTGCACTTATGGAACAAGCATGTTTAATGTACTGCCTATTTCCAAACATCTTTGAGACGCTTCACTTCTTGTGAAGGGGAACTCCTTTTGCCTGGATAAGGCTCCCAGCTGTGCTTCTCTCACTCTTTCAGCAGGCAGGCAGGCTGCTTCCCTCCTTCTCTCAGCGAAGGCTACTACTGATGCTTGCTTTCTCACTCTGTGTGCAAGAGGACTTCTGATCCCCTGTCCCTATGGAGACCTGGTCCAGTGAGCTGCCATTCCTTTGGGGCAGACTACCAGAGCCTCCTGATTGGCTCTTCTCTTCTTTTCTTCCCTCCCATTCTCTACATGGGTTCTGTGTTCTCTTTTCACTAAGGGAGGGAGGGAGCCGATGATTCTTTTGCTGTCCTTTGGCATTCTCTAACTGCAGTCCCATCATTCCTGGAGGCAAAGGACCTACAGCTGTCATGTTACTTGTAGTCTGTTCCTTGTCAGAGTGTCTTGGTGGGATAGGAACTCAGGGTGGGTACATAAGCAAAATATAAGAGCAGCTGTTTGCCAGTGTAATCAACAGATCGGGTGCAGACTGTTCCCTTTTTTCATTTTGGCACATTCTAGACTGTTCCACAAAGAACACTATGACTGCATAAAACCAAGAGCCCAGGTACATGTTTCATTCTACCAGAGTATTGTGTGGTTTTTTTAATGTAACAATCCTATACCATTCCCCCAAAGCGAGTAGTGACTGAGTGAAGTACAAAAACAAAGTGACAGCCATACCTTATTTTTTACTGTTGTTTAGATTTTAAGCACAAACTACTTTTAACTAGATGAAGTTTTCACATGTTCTGTATTCTCTAACCGGAAAAAAGCTTGAGAAAAATTTAAGCTGCACCAATTTTCTTGTTGTTGTTATGATGACGCGTTGTTATTTCTCAAAAAGCCACAAAAATGTGGGTGATATGCTACAGTTTCTGTACTGTCAGAAAAAAAGAAGAAAACAGGAAGATCCTAATGAAAATACTTAGTAGTATACATTATCTTGGCAAATGAGGACTGACACTGCAAATCCATTATACTGAACAAGCTAAAAATATGCCCTTATGTGGACATAAAATACAAAGTATTAAGTACAACACCAGGCATTCATGTCCTCTGTCTTACTACATAGACTGTGCAGACACTTTATTTTCAATTTCTGAGAACTACCTTGGATTGTATGCAATTTAGGAGGTTACAAAGGATGCAATGAAAGATCCTGAAATGATAGCTCAAATTGGTGGCATAGCAGCTCAAATGGAAAAGTTTAACTTCCTCTTTTTCACTGAACAAGGTCAAAAAGTCATAAACAAGGTAAACACTCTGTCCAAAACTCTGCAAGGGTCAGATATTTTAGCAACAGAAGTCTATTCTTTTATGAAAATGGCACTTAATCCTCTTAATCTCATCCAGTCAGATGAAAAAAAAAACTTATTGTGGGAACAAATCCACTAGAAAAGTTTAAAGTTGGAAAATGTCTGTATGCCTAAGCTTCCAAGAAAAAGAAAAGTTGCCAAGAAAATGCAAATAGGGAAAGTGAATCCAGCTACCTAAATTCAGTAAAGGAATTTTATAAGGACATTTACTCTGAAGTAATTGATTTTACAATGTCCAATATTAAATCAAGATTTGCAGACAATACAAAATTTTTCAAAAATCCTGAAACTCTCATAAGAATTTCAAACAGAAACACAAATTGTGATGGTGTATGGTTCTGATTTCAACCATGCTCAGCTGATTAATGAGCTTCTTCTACTACAAGCCAAATGTCAGTTTACAGTAAAATCACGGAAGTCAGTTCAGAAATCTCAGTTTGCTTAGCCAATTAAACATCAGCTGTTTTCCAAAGGGGGAAGGTTGATAAAAATTATTTTGGTGGGACTGGCAACCAGTGCCACAAGTGAGTGTAGTTTCAGTGTTCTATGTTGTATTAAACTATGGTTTTGATTCAGAATGAGACAGTCACAGTTGAGCTAGTGTATGATTTCACGTGTATACAAGGACCAAACTGACAACTTAAAGCTTACAAATGTTGCACAATAACTCATTACAGGAAACCCAGGGTGAAGATCATGGGAACTTTTTCAGATTTGTTATCTTTTTTTTTTTATCATGTTTTTAAAAGTAATGCTTCAATTAGTGGTTTTGTACTATGACTAAATTTGGACACTTAATAAAGTGTAATAAGCAATCTTTGGTTTCAAACTCAGTGTTTCCCTTATTTATTAATGCAATCTCTACAGCTCCCTCAAATCTCCAGTTGTCTAGAGCCATGTCTTGGCATTGCCAAATTTCTCCCTCTAACTTGATGTGTGTCTGCTGGATAATTAACTTGTACATTATTTGCACCGTTGAGGTTAATCTCATTGTTTCTTCCTGACCATATTTCTATTTGTTAGATCCTTTAGAAATAACAAATACAACATCATCTAGTGCTTTACAAAGGATTTTAAAAACTGTGGGTCAAATTTTGCTTCCAGTTATACCCAGGCAATCTTATTCAATTCAATAAGTTTGTGCAGGTAATAAAGCAAGCACACAGTTAGGCTCATTAAGGGCCTTATCCTGAGTCCAATAGTACTGTTTCTATTGACTTAGTGGGTTTTGTATCAAGCTCTAACTAACATTAACTGATGTTCACAACATCTCCCAGTTCAGTAACATCTGTAAATTACTCTTTAGGGGAAAATATTCCTTATCTGAAGAATTGGTCTAACTAGTTCTGTGTCTTTGGGATCAAGAACCACCTCTGGCATAAAGATATCAGTTTGGTATCAAAGTTCAGTGGTTTGATCATCAGCCCTGCAACTAACACAGTGTTTAATGAAAATCATAAATAATTAGGATTTTCTTTGAATTTTGATAAAAGGATTCAGGAAAACCTGGAAAAAAAGCATGGTATCTAAAAGTGATTTCCAACCTTTTGTTGATGTTTAAACCTCCTTATAATAAACAGGAAGATAGGGCCCTTCACTCCTCCTGTCCTTTCATGGAATTCCTTGGCACAGACTGCCACCTCTACCTTTTTCTGTACCCACACTATGCAGCAAGACATGCACACACAGTGTCACTCACTCGCCCCCCATTTTTTTCTTTCTTGTTTTTCCTTTTTTCTCTCTCTCTCAAATATTCTCTTCTATTTTTTCCCATTGTTTGATCACTTCCCCTTCTTCTGTTGGATCCCTTTCCTGATTTTATCTACTCACCAGGGGCCTGGTTGTCTCCCAAGAAGCACAAGTAACTCCCACTGAAATTAGCAAGAGATGCTTGTGCCTGTGGGCTGCTGTGTGAGTCTACAGCCCTGTACAAGTGAGCTGCTACCATGGTTGGCTGCATCAGCAGATACTGTAGAAGCAAAGTGGAAGGTACTAGGCAGCATTCAAGGAGTTACTTACTCCTTAATCTTTACAAAAAGACATCACATTTGCACGACATTTATGAGGACAGATTGGATTGAGTGTCACTCCACCCACATTGGGCCTCACCTGTGCCCAAAACGCTTTCTTCCAGACTAGTCTGGCATTACCTCCCACCCTACATACACCAGTCCCAGCATAACCTCAGAAACACTGACTGATGGGAGACAAACTATTTACTGTACAATACAGGAAAGCTCTGCTCATTGTCGTCTACATCTATTTCCTGCACAAAGTTTTTGTTTCCATCAGTTGAGAAAAACTAAATTCCTTTTTTTGACTTGTGTGCTGTAAGTCCACATGCATGCCATGCTGAATTACAGTCATCATTAATAACCAGCATAATTCAACACTTGGTGTTATTCCACCTAATATCATATCAGGGAGGAAGGGTTTGCCATTTATTACAATGTATTGTAAAATAATCACTGTTTTATCCACAATGTTTTATCCAAAGAGCCTGCTGTATTCAATGACTGTTCTGCAGCATGCATGATGTGAACTCAATATGGGTGTGGTCCTGCAATATGGGTAGTGCTCCCTGCTATGAGTAGCATCACTAACTCCGCTGAGTCTAGGGGCTTAGCAGAACAAGGATCAGAGTACAACTGTTACAAACCTGAGTTGTTAAGCTTTCAGTTCCTGCTCAGTAACAGCACCTTTGGATCTTCTTATGTACATAAATTTAGAAATTTGGTCCCTGGTGTGTGAAGACATAGGCAAGGAGCAGCAAGGGCTTCTCTCTTTCACTTTAAAAGAATACCTTAGGTTGAACAGACTGAAAAGAACATCTTACAGAGCATAACTTCATCAGATTCAATTGACTACTCTACTCTCATACTTTAGAGCTGAAGCTTAGCTACTGTATGAAGCTGAACTCTAAATTCTATTATGTGACTCACATAATGAAACAAATATAAACAAAACCAGTTTATTGTATTCTGTAGGTAAGCTAATACAGAACTTATACATTCTTGAATAATGTAGCTTTTTGTGGTGCTGAGTTTTCACCGGCTAGTATATACAGAATTCAACAGAAAATAGTTAAGTAAGAAAAAAACACTTCAGAGAGTCGTGTTGGTGATTTAGTGTCGGATTCAAAGCACACTGCTGACAATGGGAGACGGTCCATTCACTTAAATGAGATTTGTATTACGCCCTTAGTAGGCAGCACTTCTTTTGTTCAAAATGAATCAATGCCCAGAGTGCTGCTGTGCTAGGGGACACTGTACTAGTGGAGATGCCATCTTGCAGAAAAGATGGAAAACCCAATGCGTTGACTATATTTGGTCATCAAAGACTCTGTAGCAGTTTCTGTAAGAATAGGGGTGTGAATCCTTGACTCCTGGCCGAAAATTCCAGTGTGGTAATTCCATTCCTCCTGCACTCTAAAATGAAAACAGTTCTTCTGTAGTACATTGTCTAAATAGTAATTAGTTCACCTTGAATCTATGACTTTTCATTTCCACAAAGAGGGAATTTGGTAGAGATGCATTTTTATAAACGGAGATCTTTTTTTCAAATCCACTTTGCTCCCTTTTTGTCAAAATAAGCCCATTGGTACTAGCAGCATACATCCCCCTCCCACTCCTGAACACTAAAATGGTAGTTTCAGTATCAGAGTGTCACAAATACTGATATGCAGGCAATATGCCCTTTACTCACAGAAACACCCTTTGCACTCTGCTTTCATGCTAAAGAATATGCAGAAGTATCATCTTAAAAACAACTATAAAATGTTAAGTAGCGATGGGAACCCTGTATTGCTCAAAATGAGTCTGAACAGCACAGATTACAGTAAAAAGAAAAGGAGGACTTGTGGCACCTTAGAGACTAACAAATTTATTTCAGCATAAATAAATGTAGCTCACGAAAGCTTATGCTGAAATAAATTTGTTAGTCTCTAAGGTGCCACAAGTCCTCCTTTTCTTTTTTGCGGACACAGAGTAACACAGCTGCTACTCTGAAACATAGACTACAGTGTCATTCATTTGTGAAGTTGTAAGAGGATGGGTAACAAAATATCTCCTTGACTCCTAGATTAAAAGGTATCCCTGTATTTGCAGATACTGTGCCTGAAATCTTTGACATATCTGATCACAAGCACTGTCAAAGGATTAATGGGTCATCACTGATAATTGTGAAAGAAACATTGATGTGTTATTCAACAGTGCTGTATCAAAAATAGTATATTTTATTCATTCCATCAGTTTAAAGAAATAAGAGGAGATAGATATATGTACACAATGAACCATTCTCAAAACCTTATGTCAGAAAAGCAAAACATATTTTGTACTGTATACGGATCAAGGAGGGATAGTTTCCATGGTGTTCCTTACAATGTTTTCGATCTACATCTAAGTCTCCAGAATTAGAGTCTCCAGAAGAATCTAACACCATCCTGTCTGTATTCCATATGCTAGACACAGACGTTGAACAATTAGGGCAGGATTTTGAGAAATTACTCCACTACTGAACCCAAGAAGGTTCCAGAGCCTGCTTCCCCCTGGATGAACAGCAAGAGTCGTTGGAGGACGAATTCACCTGGAAGCAAATGAAGAGCTGTCCCTGGAAAACCAGGATCTCTTCAGGACACAGGATTCTTATGCTGACTATGTAGGAACCAAGCTGTACTCCTGCTGTTCAGGAACCAAGCCAGTTTCCTAACCAGAAACCCAAACTAGGACTGAGGAGGCATAGGCCATTGCGGGAACTTTGGCACATAAGTATCTATCTTTGCAATTTATTATTATGATATATTGCTGTGGTAGCTTCTGCTCTGGGTGCCCCAGGGCTACAGCCATTTTCATCAGATGTGAGCTAGGAGCCTTTCTGAGTCTCCAGCCTCTGCCTCCTTCTCCTTGGCCCACAGTGTCTGCTCAGCCCTGTGATACATGTTTTCAAAATGTCAGCTGCTCCAGCTGGGCAATCAGCTTCTGTCTCATGCTAAAACCCCCACTATCAACTGTTTTTAAACCCAAGCCATGGGTTTTTACTTTCTTCATCCTACATCTGTCCTGCCTGGTGAATGCCCCCAAAGCCAAAATGACAGCTGCAGCATGGTGCAACTACAACCATTGTGCCATATCCCCTCCCATGACATATTAAAATAATGAAAATATTGAATTGTGCAAAATTCCACAGTTTATTGAGACAGTGGTTAGTATTCTCTATTTTCATGAGATAGACACAGGCATTGCATTCCTGTAAAGGTACAAAGGCTACAGCTCCCCGCTGAGGAATAAATGCTCTAACACTCATTCTTACAGGAAAAGTGCTTTCCCTCAGGGATAGCAAAGCTCTTAATGTTTCTTCACAGGTTTACATTCAGAAAGGCTGGGAACTGTGAGTGCTTCAGACAATCAGTACAGAACCCTATCTATTTTTCTCTGCACTTTCACTATGTCTTCAGGGGAGATAAAGCAGAATCTAAAACTGAGAAATTGCTCAGTTTTTGTTTGGACATTGTGTGATAGCTGCACGGTTATTGCCTTGGTATAGCTTGCAACTCCCTTTCATTCCTGCAGCTCTTCTGGGGGCACCATCTTGGTGAAAAACATTACGATGTATCTCTGTGGTCTGTCCTTTGCCTTTTCAAATAAGGCCATTTTCTGTTTCTTAATCTTCCACCTCAATGTATTGGCACCGAGAATGAGGAAAACCTAATGGGGATGCAGAAGGGATACCTTTTAGCTCAGTCTCAGATGCCCCCGCTAACTCCTTTCAATACCATATAAGCACCTCCAAGGCGCAGCAAAACTGCAAAAGCCAAACCAGGAATGTAATTCCAATTCCCTCTTCGCATCCTGAGCCATCATATACTGCATAGTCAAAAATCCTAATATAGCTCTCCTCATCCATACCACTTACCATCTCTGAGGTTCTGCCATGACTGGGAAGAATCTCAGGAGGGGAAATCAGAAATGCATACTTTTAAAAAATGCTATCACAGCTTCTCTGGACTATGAAGAATAACCATTTGTGGTTTTGTTTCCTTCTTCCACAGCCTCAAAACAGCAGCTGGATGCTCAAGTACAGGGGCTGGCTGAGTGTAGAGGAGGGACAAAAAATTGGGATGACATTCACAGCCCTCATTGGAATCTCCCCCCAAAACCCAAAAACAAAGGAGGGTTGGCAGTTGTACTTGTGGTTGGAGGGGGAAAAAGAAATGGGCTATCCGGAGACATCGTTGAAGTATCCACAGACAGCATCACAGTGGCCAGAAACAGCGTTGCCATGGCAAAACACACTGAAGAAAGACAGGGAGCTGCAGGGGCAACTCCTGGAGGCAATGCAGAGCCACTTTTTAGATCTGAGGTGTCTCAGGATTTTAATTCTTTTGGAAGGTTGATTAAATCTCTTCACACTCCAGGAGTACACTAAGAAAATTCATGGCAAAATTTTAAAAGATATATTAAGAACTTAACCTTATTCTAAAGATACATATTTCCCTGTTGATATTGTAAAACCACATCTCTAGGATATGGTCTGTATTTATACATATTAGATACTGGTTAGTTCTGAAAGAATTTATGCCTTCAATAGAGGCTTTAAGGATGTCAGGTATACAAAAAGATGCATAGTTAAATGCTGTGCACCTTCAAAGTATACTTGTAACAGAAAACAAAACAAAACAAAACTAACAGATGTAAAAGCCAGCATGGGCATGATGAGATCCTTGAGGGTTTCAGTTCCATCCATTCCTCCCTGCCTGTACTATCGAATAATAGTCTAAAAAATCTCTAAATGCAAATATATTTTAAATCAGGTATTACCCTGTAAATACCATTGGGTATTACAGAATTTGTATAATATATTCCTATCTACAAAAGTCTTTATGTATACATACCCACACATATGTATATACATATATACAGAGTATACATGTAAATTTACAAATGATTTGGTAAATCAAATATAAATTAGTACAAAATCTAAATATGAAAAATACAATATAAAAATTCATATTCACCCTGCACAAATTGAGTAACTAGTACTATTTAAGGTTTATAGTCTACTCCACGTCAGGAGTATTGACTGTGCCAAGGGAATTGTGGGTACCATAACATGATCAGATGTATACAGTGTTGTTGCAGCTGTGTCAGTCCCAGGATATTAGAGAGACAAGGCGAGTGAGGTAATATCTTTATTGGACCTACTTCTGTTGGTGAGAGAGACAAGCTTTCGAGGTACACAGAGCTGTTCTTCACATCTGGGAAACTTACTCAGGCTATGTCTACACTACCACTTAGGACCATATAACTTATGTCGCTCAGGGGTACGAAGAAGCCACTCTCCCTAGCAACTTAAGTTACACCTTAAGTTACACCTTAAGTTACTAAGTTAAGTTACTTACACCTTAAGTTACTATGCTACATTCTCTAGTGTAGCCATAGCCTCAGAGTGTCACAGCTAAATACAAGATGGGACAGATTGTTTAGCACAGGGATCTGAAACACGCAGCCGGCAGGCTGCATGCGGCCCGTGGGGTTCTTTCGTGAGGTCCACCAAGCTCCCCGTGCCCCTCTGCCTACCCCATGGCACCGCGAGCCCCGTTCCCTGAAGCGGCTGGAACTATGTCCCTACAACCCTGGGCAGTGGGGGGGCGGGGGAGGGGGAGTAGAGGGCTCTGTGCTCTCGCTTCTAAGCACCTCCCCCCCCCGCAGCTCCCATTGGCCAGGAACGGGGAACCGCGGCCAATGGGAGCTTTGGGGGAGGTACCTGGAGGAGCAGCAAGAGCAGCACATGGCACCATTCCCCCCCCGGGACTCCGGCTGCTTCCTGGAGTGGAGCGGAGCAGAGCGGAGTGCTGCCACCCCGGAGATTCTCTAGATAAGCAGCGCTGGGCTGGAGCCCGCACCCCTCCTGCACCCCAACCCCTTGTCCAGAGCCCCCTGCCACATCCCGCACCCCTCCCGCATCCCAACTCCCTGCCCTGAGCTCCCTGCCACACCCTGCACCAAAACCCCCTGCTGCACCCCTCACCCCTCCTACACCCCACACCCCAACTCTCTGCCCTGAGCCCCCTGCCATACCCTGCACACCTCCTTCACTCCCTGCCCTGAGCCCCCTGCCGCACCCCTCAGCCCTCCTCCACCCCACACCCCAATTCCCTGCCCTGAGCCACCTTCTGTACCCTGCACACCTCCTGCACCTCAACTCCCTTCTCTGAGCCCCTGCCACATCCTGCATCCCTCCTGCATCCCCTGGGAGCAGGGAGGGGCAGAGTTGGGGTGAGGACTTCAGGGAAGGGGTTGGAATGGGGGCAGGAAAGGGGCGGGAAGAGGCGGGGCAGGGGCAGCACCTCATGGAAGGGGTGGAGTGGGGGTGGGACTGGGGGCAGCAAGGTGTGGATGTCAGTGATGCGGCCCTCAGGCCAATGCACTAGTTCTCATGCGGCCCTCATGGTCATTTGAGTTTGAGACCCCTGCTCTAGACCCTCAGCAATGCCCAAGGGGTGAAGGGTGTTTCTTTGAGATGTTTTCTAAGTCATCCTGTTTTTCTTCCAATTTGTCTAGTCTAAGCTTTAGGGAGGCAGTTTTTTCTTTAATTTCACTGGTTTCAATGGCACTCTTTTGTAGCTCATTTTCCAAGTGAGGCGTTTGAGATTTTACATCACATACACGTTTAGAGAGGTCATAAGTACCTTTTGAGGTTGAATCCAGTTGGTCTATGAGGAATTCTTTCAGTGCCACGATATCCTGTTGAATATGGGCTAGTTTCTCCTGTGGCCTTGTGCTCTCCCACTTCAGCTGCTTAGGTGATTCAGGCTTAAGTCTTTTGTTGCCTCTCATTTTCCCATTGGAATCCATATTCAACAGTTTGAAGTTATCCAGGGGATTAATTTGAACTTTTATGACAGAAACATATTGCCAATTTTCTAGGAAAGTAATTGTTGGAGAAGAATTGATATATGGGGAGTGAGGAAGTCCTAGGCAGCCATCGTCTTCATGAGTACCATATATCCTCCCTGCCATTTATAAATTCTAAGCCTTGATGGCGGTGAGGAAATAACTGGCACATGGGTCCCATCAGTTTGGGAACCCAATGCATGCAAAGCCACCAATAATCTCTTGTGCATTACTGAGCTTTATGACCCAGTGCAACAGTACCTTATGCATTGCATCACATACCTGCATGACAATGACCCCAACACTCTCTTTATGCTGAATTGGGTGGCTACAGACCAGTCACATTCAGGGGTGGCCAGCTTCAAGATGGTAATGGTGACCAACTCTTCCCAAGTAAGGGGCACTGTATGTTGATATTATGCCACTGAAGCTCCAGGGCTAGTTCAGCACATATTTAAAAAAAGGTTGCCTTCACCATCCTGAAATTCTCTCACCATTACTCGGTCACCCCAGGTCGACAGAACAATCCTTTCCTACCAATCCATGCTGGGTTCCCGACCCTAGAAATGGCTCTGCACCATGTGAAGCTGCTTCAGGAACAGCTTCTGTAGTAGCAGTTGCTCGGTGTTGCCCTCTTCTTCCTCATCCTGCTTCCTCCACCACTGCTGAAGCGGCTACTGCTACAACCACATCATTCACTCAGTGGTGCAGTGGGAGAAGTCCAAAACTGAAGCCACCTGGCTTCAAGAGCGGAAATACAGCCCAAGTAGCCTCTTCCACCACAGGGGCATGAAGCATTGTTGGGTCTTTGGTGCCTGTCAGCAATCTGAAAATGGCACTAGCCCACCCAAAAAGGAAGCCTGGAATAGAGAGGGAGGAATCATGGGATTTTTAAAATTTGAACCTGCCTGGTTCAAATACACAGCGAGAAAAATCCCAGAATGCACAATGCTCAGCAGAGAAGCAAAAAACCCTGGGATACACCCTTTGAGAATGTCACGTGCTTAGTACTAAGCAAGTCCCTGCCATGTGTATACAATGTTGTGAACTGAAAGATGGCACAGCTGTCCTGTGCCCATGCTATTACTCAGTATTCTTTTAACTCAATGCGGATTAACACCCCTGTGTAGATAATCACAAAAAAGGACATTATGTTTTATTAGTAAAATGTATTGTTCATTCTTTTCTCCTCTATATTTGGCCAGGAATGCTATATAGAGGCAAATATAGGTTTTCATTAATCATCAAACTAGAAAAGCAGGAAGGGGATGCATTGTGTAAAAGTAAGTCTAACATGATCCTTAGGGAAGCATATATGCATGTTTAATGGGGAGGAAACTGGTATGCATTATAGCTCCATAAATTTAAGTTTTGATGTTTACTATAAAATGCAGGCCAATTGGAAATCTATATTACAACTGCGGTAATGAGTAGCTGCCCATGAAATAAAAAGAAAAAAGCCAGTCTGTTTAGCAACTCCCTCAGCATCCTTTGTTTCAGTTTACAAGATTTTCTATTCATATTGAAAAAACAAGGTCCTACAACAAAGACAAACTGCATAACCAAAGAGAATCAGACTCATGAAGAAGAGTTTCAGTTCCATTGTACAGAGTTTCAATAAAACACAGATTGCTATTATCAGAACAAGCAAGCAAAACACCACCACAAACAAAAAATCCACCAAGGTATAGCATATCAAGCAGTTCTGCGAGCTATTGCCTTCATTTCATTGGCCAGAGAAGCACCAAAGAGGCAGCAAAATTTCTTTAAAAAAGAAACTAGACTAAAAACATTTGAGAATAGTCAAATAATACAGTGTCCCCTAAAGTTATTATTGCCCTGTGGAGGAGGAGTTGCATTAGAGGGTCCTCAAGGTAATTACACATAAGGGAGAGCAAGATTATGACTGTACTTCTTCACTGAACTCTTCAGAGCAGGGACTGTCCTTTAGTGTCTTGAAAGTGTCTAGACATAGTTGCAGAGCTATGTGAATAACTGATTTTTTGGCTCAGTGGCTGAAGTGAAAAAATTAGTTTCAGGGCAAATGAACGGTTTTGTTCAACCTGAAATGAAACTGTTTATTTCATTTCAGGGTTTTTTCCCTTAAAAAAAAAATTAAAGCAAAATTCAGAATCTACTGTGATTTTGAATCAGTAAACTTTTCCTTTTGAAAATGTTGAAATGAAATATTGTGACTTATGTGGAATTTTCTTTTAGAGAGTTAGCCAAAACAATTCAGCAAATTTGACATGAATCTGAAAAAATGTTTTGATCAATCCAAATATATATATATTTTTAGTGAAAAAGTTTTGCCCAAAAAATGTCACCAAGCTTTACAAAGTAGACACTACCACACATTTTTATATATACATATAAGAAGGGAATTTTCACATCAGGACAGTAATACTTGTAGGTGACATGCTATAGTAAAAGCTGCAATGACTTTTCTATTGTGAGGTTTAAAATAAAATTAAAGTCTTAACATATTAAGAGCAGTGTGAAATTTCTTCACCTTGGACCTAATCCTTAGTATAAGCACTTTAAGGGCAAGGTACATGGACACAGCTCTGCTCCTCAGCCAGGCTCTGGTGTTTGCAAGCACTAGTAGGTTGTTGAGGAAAGGAGACAAGGCACATCTCTCTTCTCAGAAGCCACACAGCCCGACCCTTTCCCTCAGTGGCAGAGTCTGTAAATGACGACTCATTAGCCAGGAGAAGCAGGTGGTGAGTTATCACCAAGTCTACTGAATGGCTACAAATTGTGCACAGCTTACTATGTGTTACACTGATTCCCCCAGCCCACTTGTCTGTCTCATCCCCCTGTTGTGTTTTGTCTTTTTAACTGTAAGCTCTCTGAGGCAGGGCCTCTATTTTATGTTTGTACAGTGCCTGGCACAACAGAACCCAATCTGGCTATAGCCTTCATGAGCTACTGCATTATATTTGTTAAATTATACACAAAAAAACTACATTAAAAGAACATTAAGTTTGCAAAGTCAAGCCCTTAAAAGGCAGTAAATGGCACAATTAGGATTGCCTGTGAAACCTTAATTCTGTCCCCTTGTACATATGTATGATACCATACTTAATGGCATGACCTCATGCTGTATTTTCCACAGGACCTCCTTTCTTTTACAGGAAGATCTTTCCCCTGCTGGTTCCCCCACTTCTCCAGGGGAACACAAATGAAAGAGTTTCCTGTCTCCAACTCTGTTTCTTCCAGGGCAAAAGGGAGATGCCGTCATTGGCTTCCCTTCTAGCCAAAATCCAGGGGAAACAGAACTGCCTTGTCAATTCCCTCTCCCCTCTTAGTGCTTCACAGTAAGCGGTACGCGCACACACACTCATGCACGCACATTTTCCCCCCAGAAGATTTAGGTCTGCCTGGGCACATGGACTCCTTTCAGATATAATTTATTCCTTTGTCCCTATTCTCTTCCCTGTGACATATTCCAGCACACAAGATACAGTAAAAAGAAAAGGAGGACTTGTGGCACCTTAGAGACTAACAAATTTATTTGAGCATAAGCTTTTGTGAGCTACAGCTCACTTCATCGGATGCATTCAGTGGAAAATACAGTGGGGAGATTTATATACATAGAGAACATGAAACAATGGGTGTTACCACACACACTGTAATGAGAATGATCAGGTAAGATGAGCTATTACCAGCAGGAGAGAAAAAGAGAAAAAAACAAACAAAAAACCCCCCACCTTTTGTAGTGATAATCAAGGTGGGCCATTTCCAGCAGTTGACAAGAACGTCTGAGGAACGGTAGGTGGTGGTGGTGGGGAAATAAACATGGGGAAATAGTTTTACTTTGTATAATGACACATCCACTCCCAATCTTTATTCAAGCCTAAATTAATGGTGTCCAGTTTGCAAATTAATTCCAATTCAGCAGTCTCTCGTTGGAGTCTGTTTTTGAAGCTTTTTTGGTGTAATATTGCAACTTTTAGGTCTGTAATCAAGTGACCAGAGAGACTGAAGTGTTCTCTGACTGGTTTTTGAATGTTATAATTCTTGACGTCTGATTTGTGTCCATTTATTCTTTTACGTAGAGACTCTCCAGTTTGGCCAATGTACATGGCAGAGGGGCATTGCTGGCACATGATGGCATATCTCACATTGGTAGATGTGCAGGGGAATAAGCCCTTGAAGATGTGGCTGATGTGGTTGGGTCCTATGTTGGTGTCCCCTGAATAGATATGTGGACACAGTTTGCAACGGGCTTTGTTGCAAGGATAGGTTCCTGGGTTAGTGGTTTTGTTGTGTGGTGTGTGGTTGCTGGTGAGTATTTGCTTCAGGTTGGGGGGCTGTCTGTAAGCAAGGACTGGCCTGTCTCCCAAGATCTGTGAGAGTGATGGGTTGTCCTTCAGGATAGGCTGTAGATCCTTGATGATGAGTTGGAGAGGTTTTAGTTGGGGGCTGAAGGTGATGGCTAGTGGCGTTCTGTTATTTTCTTTGTTGGTCCTGTCCTGTAGTAGGTGACTTCTGGGTACTCTCCGGGCTCTGTCAATCTGTTTCTTCACTTCAGCAGGTGGGTATTGTAGTTGTAATAACGCTTGATAGAGATCTTGTAGGTGTTTGTCTCCGTCTGAGGTGTTGGAGCAAATGCGGTTGCATCGTAGAGCTTGGCTGTAGACAATGGATTGTGTGTCCATTTATTCTTTTACATAGAGACTGTCTTCACCCCATGAATATGACAACATACAACAACTGCCTGATTATCATGAGGCTTGGCCAAGCCACCCCAGGTCTTCCCTCTGTGGGAGTCTGGGCCCTCCGTGCTCCTTGGAATATGCTCTTTTGGCAACAGCACATGTAAAGAAAATTACATGTATTACTACAGACCAGTGGATAAATGCTGTCTGTATGTGTACATTTGGTACAGCATATTCACATAGATTTGAGAGAGATTTGTTATAACGGTAGTTGCTTAGTATCTTAAAGAAACACAAGGATTCCTATTAAAAAAGAAAATGTGGAACATATGGAAATAAGATCCTTATTTCAAACATGTTTTACTCTCTCTCTCTCCCCCTCTGAAATGATCACTATTAGTATTTGGGATCTTTTAAGAGTTTGATGTCTTAGTATTATCTATTTGAATGAAAACATGGCAACATCGGTCTTATGCTTACTATTTTTAATGGCACTACTGTTGACTGTCCTGTATGTGACACCTTAAGATGATCTGAGAGACAGAGAAAAGCATCTGCTTTTCCATCATTCATCCAGTCTCACTGGTAATAACATTTTCAATGCTGTTAAAATATATACGGTATAAAACAGTTACGTACACATACATACACACTGTACTATACATCAATGCCAGAATTAAGGTTGCTTGTATAATTTTAGTTCAGCTGTTTTGTGCATATGAATTATGAGAGAGTCATTGATTACATGATCACACACTTTCCTTTCCAAAGGACCCTTGCCTCATTTAGTGCGCAGAATGGACTGTGATTTTTGAATGGGTGGTATTCAACATTTATTTTTGTATTCATCATTCAATATGGGGCCCCATGCTTTATTTACTGTACACGGTTTAAACCCCTGCACTGAATACAGAAATTTCAATTTCCTTGTGAAATTTTCTATGGTGCTCTCAACATAGTATATTAGTTCTTTATAAACCTGAATGAGTTTATCATCACAACACTCAGAAGTCAGGTTGTATTATTTTTCCTATTCCACAAATGGGGAACTGAGACACAAAGATTAAAGTGTCAAAAGCACTTGCTAATATTGAGTGCCCAAGATGAGAAGCTTCAGGCCTGATTTTTCAGAGTAATTTAGAATTTTATAGCACTTCATATGATCAGAGCAAAGCACCCATTGAATTCCTCAGTTGCATTTCATAGAATCGTAGAATATCGGGGTTGGAAGGGACCTCAGGAAGTCATCTAGTCCAACCCCCTGCTCAAAGTAGGACCAATCCCCAACTAAATCATCCCAGCCAGGGCTTTGTCAAGCCTGACCTTAAAAACCTCTAAGGAAGGAGAATCCACCATTTCCTAGGTAACCCATTCCAGTGCTTCACCACCCTCCTAGGGAAAAAGATTTTCCTAATATCCAACCTAACCCCCCCCACTGCAACTTGAGACCATTACTCCTCATTCTATCATCTGGTACCACTGAGAACAGCCTAGATCAGGGGTGGGCAAACTTTTTGGCTAGAGGACCACATCGGGGTTGCGAAATGGTATGGAGGGCCAGGTAGGGAAGGCTGTGCTTCCCCAAACAGCCTGGCCCCCGCCCCCTATCTGCCCCCTCCCACTTCCTGCCCCCTGACTGCCCCTCTCAGAACCCCCCACTCATCCAACCCCCCTGTTCCTTGTCCCCTGACCAACCCTCCCGGGACCCCACCCTCTATCTAAGCCCCCTGCTCCTTGTCCCCTGACCACCCCGTCCCCTATGCACACCCCTGCCTCCTAACAGACCCCCCCAGGGACCCCTGACCCGTCCCCCCCACTTCTTGTCCCCTGACTGCCTCCTCCTGGGACCCCATCCCTAACTGCCCCCCCCCAAGATCCCACCCCCTATCCAACCCCCCCTGCTGCCTGTCTCCTGCCCACCCTCCCTCCCCGAACCTCCGCCCCATCTGACCGCCCACTGTCCCCAGGACCTTCTGCCCCCCCCTTACCATGCTGCTCAGAGCACCAGGACAGGCTTGTTGGAAAGCCTGGGAGGTGGGCGGTCGCAAGCTGCGCTGCTTCTGTGGTTGTGGGGGAGGAGGGAAAGCGGGGGAGGGGCTAAGGGCAAGCCTCCCCTGCCGGGAGCTCAGGAGCCAGGCAGGACGGTCCTGTGGGCCAGATGTGGCCCGTGGGCCACAGTTTGCCCACCTCTGGCCTTTGGAACCCCCTTTCAGGTAGTTGAAAGCAGCTATCAAATCCCCCCTCATTCTCCTCTTGTGCAGACTAAATAATCCCAGTTCCCTCAGCCTCTCCTCATAAATCATGTGCTCCAGCCCCCTAATCATTTTTGTTGCCCTTTGCTGGACTCTTTCCAATTTTTCCACATCCTTCTTGTAGTGTGGGGCCCAAAACTGGACACAGTACTCCAGATGAGGCCTCCCCAATGCTGAATAGAGGGGAATGATCACATCCCTTGATCTGCTGGCAATGCTTCTACTTATACAGCCCAAAATGCTGTTAGCCTTCTTAGCAACAAGGGCACACTGTTGACTCTCATCCAGCTTCTCGTCCACTGTAACCCCTAGGTCCTTTTCTGCAGAACTGCTGCCTAGCCGCTCGGTCCCTAGTCTGTAGCAGTACATGGGATTCTTCCGTCCTAAGTGCAGGACTCTGCACTTGTCCTTCTTGAACCTCATCAGATTTCTTTTAGCCCAATCCTCTAATTTGTCTAGGTCCCTCTGTATCCTATCCCTACCTTCCATCATATCTACCACTCCTCCCAGTTTAGTGTCATCAGCAAACTTGCTGAGGGTGCAATCCACGCCATCCTCCAGATCATTAATGAAGATATTGAACAAAACCAGCCCCAGGACCAACCCTGGGGCACTCTGCTTGATACTGGCTGCCAACTAGACGTGGAGCCATTGATCACTACCCATTGAGCCTGATGATCTAGCCAGCTTTCTATCCACCTTATAGTCCATTCATCCAGCCCATACTTCTTTAACTTGCTGGCAGGAATACAGTGGGAGATCATATCAAAAGCTTTGCGAAAGTCAAGGAATAACACGTCCACTGCTTTCCCCTCATCCACAGAGCCAGTTATCTTTTCATAGAAGGCAATTAGGTTAGTCAGGCATGACTTGCCCTTGGTGAATCCATGCTGACTGTTCCTGATCACTTTCCTCTCCTCTAAGTGCTTCAGAATTGATTCCTTGAGGACCTGCTCCATGATTTTTCCAGGGACTGAGGTGAGGCTGACTGGCCTGTAGTTCTCCAGATCCTCCTCCTTCCCTTTTTTAAAGATGGGCAATTTGTGAGCATATGTGCAAATCTGGCCCCAGACACCTTAAATTTGGCATCCAGAAAATGAAAAACGTAGTGGCCACCTATGAAAAGTTTCATTTAAATGACTTGCCCAGCATCACATAAAACTTTGTGGTAGAGACAGAGATAAAAGCCAGATCTCCAGGGTAGTACTCAACAACCTTAACCATAAGACCATTCTTTCTTTTACAGCACTCCCCTGCCACATTCACCACAAAGCTTCCAACTTCTGCAATAAAGAAGCAGGGGTCCACACAGAATAGCCTCATTCACTACACTACCTTTATTCATTACTAGGGATTCAGTGCCCATGATGGACTGTGAGGCAGAGGTTCTGTGAGGGGGGGATAAAAAGACAATAGGTAGCTACAAAACAGAGAGGGAGAGCACAAAATAACAGGTTTCAGAGTAGCAGCCGTGTTATATATATTTCTATATTATTTCCGCAGAGGTACTCCTAGAAAAAAATAAATTGTGACTGTGCCACCTTGTGGTCTTGACAAGAGGTGATAAGTTAATACTCCAAGTACACTGAACATTTACTGACAACACATCAGATCAAAACATGGCATTCAGTTGTTGTAAATGTGATTTTTTTTTCCTTTCACACGCAAAAACATGAATGAAAACAGGATTTGAAAGCAAAAAATATTAACATATCACAACTAGGGATTCCTTTGATTAAACTAAAAATAATCAATAAAACAGCTGCTATTATTTTTTTTAAAATTGCTTTTAAAAAGTATAGACTTGGGAGGGAAACAAACAGAAAATGGCAAGGTTCCTGAAATGGGACTTTCAATGAAATTCAATTTCGGATCACACTGTCTTCTGTCAATTAAAATTTATATTACTTCTGTCCATGCTGTGTGTTCCAGTTTTAGGGTGCAACTAGCAGCAGTAAGTTAAGTGGATGTTTATTCCACAAACAATGTGGAAATGAAGAATGCAAACAAAAAATGCTGTTTTAAAAAGCTCCAAAGAGTATTTGTTTAAAAACACTTGTGTTATTTTATTTCTAACAAACAACTGATTTCTGCTCATCTTTATGCAGATACAATTCCAATATAACAATAGCTTATAAGTATTGGGGTAGCACCTAAGGCCCCTAATCATGGATTATGGCCCCACTGTGCTAGGCACTGTACAAATACATATCAAAAAGACGGCCCCTGAACTGTAGAGCTTACGAAGTACCACAAAAATAATTGATTTGTTTGAAAAGTTACAAGACACTAAATCAGCCAGAAATAAACACTGAAAATGAGAAAAAACAGAAACCAGACATTACAATCCCCAAATGTAATTAATACCACCATTTACTCATGTGGATGCACCAAACAGATTAATTATGATGCAAATGGTACAGAAAATATGGCCAATACTTAGAAGCTACTGACACCACAAAACACATCTTGGACAGTAAAAAATCAGAGTTTGCTGATATTAAACATAGGACTATAGCGATATGAAGTATATATGATGGGAATAAGTCAAAATCAATAAATGCCAGAAGACACATATGGCACATATGCTCAATGTGGAGAAGTGCTCGCCAAGGATTTTACACCACAATGCCACTCATGATACCCAACACATGTCCACAAAGCAACACAATGCTCAATCAACAGATGAACATTAAACACCTGGGGACACTAGCCAAATATACAAATCCCCTGAACAAAAATGATGATCTGAAGCAATAAATAAATTTCCAGCACACATAAAATATGAAGACGTGCCAAGGACTGAAATCCCTTTCATGGATCTCTCTCTACATGGCGAAGGACTGGAAATGTCTCCTCTACAGGCCTATAAATAAATAAATAAATAAATGAAGCTGCAAGTGTGCAACAAAGTGCACATAACTAGAAAAGACAAGTCATCCAGTCAGAAAAGACTTGCTGTAAGTTTAGTCAACCATATCCTCAGAAAAGAGAATGTCCCACAAAAAGGAAAACCTGTGGCATTTGTGGAGAGATTAATCTGCCTTGGTGTGTCAAAGTAGGAAACCATGTGACACTTCACATCATCACAAATCTTCAAAATCTATGGTTTTATATTAGACACAGTGGGAAAAAAATTTTTTTTTTTTCAAAAAAGGTTCACTGAACAGAGACTGACCGAGTCTGATTAAGACACATCAGTTGCTGATAAAGTAGTAGACTGAATTTCCAAAAATAAGTAAGGCCGACCTTGGTAAACTGATGACTAATACAAGAAGCCATCTAAGTATAGAATATTTATATTAATGGGAAATTAATTATTAGCAGTGCTGAACCAACTCAGAAACGCAAGAAGAATCAACTTTCTAAAAATTGTCATGTAGAATCAACAACTTTAATAACTATTTAAACTAAAGACACTCGCATAATTATTTGATATTAAAAGATTTTAAAAACTAAAACATTTTAAATAAAGGGTAGGAGTGTTTGGACTTTTTAAAACAGAATTTAAGTTCATGTTGAACTCTATTAAAATTGAAGGAATATCTCAGAAAATGATCTGAATAAAACAAAAAATAAGAGGTAAGCTAACTTCAAAAGGTTATCAGAGACTTTTCCTGCCACAAGTAACAAAGGCAATTAGAATGGTTTCATATTAATTAAATAGCATATTCAGAAGCAGAAGGGGTTTGCTTAATTTCATGGAAATAGAAAAGAAGGGAGTATTAAAAAATCCTTAGAAGTGAATACTCCAGCACTCTACAATTTATCCTGTCCATCATCTCTACAAGCAAGCTATGATAACAGCTAAGAACAGAGAATGCACAAAAAAGAAATCAACCCAAGGAGAACCTCCCCAGAACTTCAACATGGATTGGTAAGAGAAAGTTAACCAAGACGTTGCCAAGAGATGAGGTGTAAAAATTCTTGTAATAATTTTGTTGGATTACAGAAATGCTGTTGTAATTTATATTAACAGTTCTGTTAATTACCAAATGGTTAGACCATGTATTCTTGGAGAAGAGACTGAGGCTAATCACTGGTAAACAAATAAAAAGTGGGATTTAAGATTCTTAATATTTGTAATTGACCTGTTTTAAGACACTTCCTTAAATGGCTTCTTCTAAGTAACTGATTTAAATATTTCTTCAATTTCATAGGATTTAGTTAAGATTGATTACTTTGCCCAATTACAAACTGTCTGGTTATTATTAATTAAAAAAGAATTAGTAAGACCTGACCTAACTTTTCTTGTTTCTCTGGACTAAATATTTTTAATACTGTTTAAAATAAAATTACTTGGCATACCACAATTTACAATTACCCCTCCTGCCCCCAAAGTGAATAACAGCATTAAGAAACTACTAGCAGAATATGCTGCCATATTTACTGGTAAAATAGAGGTCTGCCAGGTTCATAGTTGAGGCATTTATATCAGTAGGCCAAGAGAACTAATAGAAAAATGCAAACTAACAGGACAAATCATCTTTGAGCAAGTCCATGAACCTGTAGCATTACTCAAAAAGCCAAATGTGTGATATGCAACTGTGTGGGCATGTTATCCAATGTAAAATAATAAATTAAAACATTTCATTCACAAACTCCAGGGAGTATACCACACCTGACTGCATACATCTCAAAAATAAAGGGGCCAAAACTTTAATATCAATTCAAAATCTGTCTTAACATAGATTAGATACAATCACTTTTTCCATTGATCCCATCCCACAATGCAGTGATTGTGATTTGGAATTTCCTCAGAGTCAGCAGTGTTTGAAGACATCAGACAAATCAGTCCTGTGAAGAATGCTCAGAACTACAGTGATGACATTCTTGTGTTTGCAACAACACCACATCAAGAACATAATGAAACATTTGATAGTTTCCTGGAATGTCTGGAAAGTGCAGAAGCTTTAAAAAAATCCTAAAGAGAGCTGCTGTAGCAAAAATCAAATAAAAATAAAACAAAAACAACCAAATATATGCACAAGGAGAGATATTATATAACATATAATTTCTTATATGCTACAATAGTCTATATAAAATTAGTGGTATGATAACTATGTTCGTAAGAGCATTGACACTTAAAAAAAATGACCCCAGTGGAAAATTTTGTTATAAAACCTTAATGAATAATATCATTCATTTTAGCTTTCCCCACACACTTTAAACTATTTATGTTTACATATATAATACACAAGCATGAACAATCGTGATAAAAAGAATTCCTCCAAACTTTAAGGAAATTTGCATCCACATCTGAACTGAACTTCACAGCTAATCGAATCTCTTATTGACTAAACCAAAATTCTAGATCTAGATGTCCCCTAATGTGAGGAAAGTTAGGCTCAAGGTCTGACCTCTGCAGCTTGGACATACCTATGATGTGCTCACAGGTATATATTATTGCTAGTTTGGTACACTGAGGACATACAGGTAAATGTGTCCGTAGGCACTTTTTCGATACTTGGATACTTATTTGGTGTCATTTGTTTGACTGCCATATAATTTGTTCTTGTCAAGTTTTAGTTAACAGTCTGTAGGACTGTCATAAATATAAAGGGAAGGGTAAACACCTTTAAAATCCCTCCTGGCCAGAGGAAAATCCCTTTCACCTGTAAAGGGTTAAGAAGCTAGGATAACCTCGCTGGCACCTGACCAAAATGACCAATGAGGAGACAAGATACTTTCAGAGCTGGAGGGGGGGAGAAACAAAGGCTCTCTCTGTCTGTGTGATGCTTTTGCCGTGAACAGAAAAGGAATGGAGTCTTAAACTTAGTAAGTAATCTAGCTAGATATGCGTTAGATTCTGTTTTGTTTAAATGGCTGATAAAATAAGCTGTGCTGAATGGAATGGATATTCCTGTTTGTGTGTCTTTTTGTAACTTAAGGTTTTGCCTAGAGGGATTCTCTATGTTTTGAATCTGATTACCCTGTACGGTATTTACCATCCTAATTTTACAGAGGTGATTCTTTTACTTTTTTCTTCAATTAAAATTCTTCTTTTAAGAACCTGATTGCTTTTTCATTGTTCTTAAGATCCCAGGGTTTGGGTCTGTGTTCACCTATGCAAATTGGTGAGGATTTTTATTAAGTCTTCCCCAGGAAAGGGGGTTTAGGGTTTGGGGAGGATTTTGGGGGGAAAGACGTTTCCAAGCGGGCTCTTTCCCTGTTATATATTTGTTAGACCCTTGGTGGTGGCAGCAATAAAGTCCAAGGGCAAAAGGTAAAATAGTTTGTACCTTGGGGAAGTTTAAGCTGGTAAAATAAGCTTAGGGGGTTTTCATGTAGGTCCCCACATCTGTACCCTAAAGTTCAGAGTGGGGAAGGAACCTTGACATGGACAATTTCATTTTTGTCTTAGTGGTAGGTCATTGTGTCTTTTTCCATTCTTTCTTATGCAGATGATCGTTGGGTAGGTAACCATCTGTTAAAGACTGGAGCTTGCATTATCCTGATTCTGGGAGTGATTCAATATCTTATGTATTTCCTTCAGTTTGTGTACCTAGATTCATATATGAAGCATAGGAAACAAGAGATCTTTTTTCAGTCAGTTTAATTATATGTATTTTCATGTGACTATTACAAAGATTAAAAATAAATTCTTATCCCTGCTGTTCTTACATTCTGGTGGCAATTTTAATTTAATGTAGGATGTAGAAGTGTGTGACTAATTTTCATATTTTTGTGAGATCTAATTTTGTAAGGTGACATTATTAAAAAAATTCCTCAGTTCCTTGGAGAGAATTACATTTCTTGAATCTAGTATTTATATATTAATTCTGCAAACTCATGGAAAGAACTTACATTTACTGTCTTTCATCTTGAAGGATCCCAAAGCACTTTACACACAATACCAGTATCTATGCAATAGTTATGTCATCTGTCCCTTGAAAATACTATTACCGTTGGGCTGGAATATGACAAAGGGCACAGTAATATTGGAGTACATGATTGTCTGATCACATCAAATAATGATCCAGTTGAAACTATAGGGAAAATTTATGTAAAAGTTGAGATGTACCCAGGACACCTTGCAAGGACAAAGTGTGGTTCTTTAATAATTATGACCAATCAGGACCTTAATTTTACATCTCATCTGAATGGCAGCACCTCCAACAGCACAGTGCCATCTAATATTACACTTGAGTATTTGTTCAGTACACTAACTCAGAAACAACAATTGCAATTTCAGAAGCATCCTAAATTTTCCTTTCCCAGTCAACCAATAATTAGGTTCACCCTGCTTGACTTATGAAATCTGAGAAGATCACAACCTGAGATGGTATGGCTGCAGCGTCCTTTTCTATTTGCTGATGACAAACTCCAAGCAAAATGAACAACATGTTCTTAAAGTCTTCCAGACAACTGCATATTATTTTTCTTGAACTTAAGAGTGAACATTAATTTGGATCCAGTTCTGAGACAACTTACGATAGAACAGAACGTAAAATATTTGAAACATACTGACTAATATAAATAGCATCTAAAGTAAAAGTACGCAGTCACATTTTCCCCCACCTGACAGGAACTATATTAGAAATGCAGTCTATTGCAGTGTAATTGATCACGTGATTATGGCTTACCATAAACGAAAACCAAAAGCCAAACCTTTCCCTCCCCTGGTTTGCATCAAATGACTATTTGTTATTGACTTGAAAGATGGAGGAGGGAAATAACTTTCAATTAATTGCAGCATGCTCTTCTCCCCACTTCCTACTGAGAAAGAATCCTAATCAAGCTTCAGTCTTGAGGAAACAAGGATCATTTCTGAGTATTTCTACTGTAATGTCTTATATAGAACTTAAGATGTCATTCCTTAGCTTTGCCTGTGCAACAGCATTGACTTCAATGAGATTGAACAGGTGTTCTCCTTTAAGATTATAATATTTGGTTAAAATATGTCATTGGTTGGGGTTATTGACAACACAAAAACAAAAGCAGAGGACATTAAACATTAAAGGCCAGATTTTCCAAAGAGTTCAGATCCCACTTGGGTACCAAAATAAGTGGCCAGATTTTCAAGAGGACCATCTAGTTCTTTGCCACACTCTGTCCCAGATGTGCCTTATGAGAGTGAGGTGGAGAAAGCAAGTGGGCTGCACAAGTCTTCCACTTATCTTTTATGTATGATGAAGAGGGAAAAAGCTCACCCAAGCCCCTATGATAATCCCTCTTGCCTCCTAAAGATCCTAAGAGAGATCCACAAGGGGATTACTTCCTTGAAGATCTGTCCTGAGAAGAGACTGTGGAGGCTCCTGGCTGTATCATTTAAGAGCAGAGTGACACATCAACCAAATTACTAAAAGGTGGGGAAGTCTGTTGTGTAGGGCAGAAATTGGAAGCTGGATAGAGATACAGGCATGAAGCCCAGGATAGCAGAGGTACTTATGAATCTTTGCCTGGATATTATATTCCAGACTTGTGGTATGGGTGTGGCCAAATTTGTAGTCAGCAAGTTTTATCACCTCTCTACCCTTCATCCACTGCAGTTTATGAACTAAATGAGAGAGAGAGAGAGAGAGAGAGAGAGAGAGAGAATAAACGGCTAGCAGAGAAATCTAAGAGCATTCTTTCCTAGCAATTATTATTTTTTAAATATTATGTAACAATGTGTTTTTGGGAAGGGAGATTATATTAGTGGCAGGAAAATGCCACTGGTAGCCTGCACCTGTTACCACTATCCTCGAACCCCAGGCAAAAAAAAAAAAAAGAAAAAAAAGATATCCATCATCACCACAGTATCTGAATGCAAGTCTTTCCCCAAAGCCTACTCCTCTTTCTCTTCCCTTTTATCTCTCCACAGTTCTCTTCCCCTTATTCATTCTCCTTCTCAATTCTCTTTCTCTGTTTTCCTCCATTTTTCTTTCATGTCTCTTCCTCTGACTCTCTCCTCAATGGGTCACTTCTCTTCCCACTCCTAAACATCTCTCTCCTACCCTGCTGTACAAGGGTCATGGCAAGTCTAAATATCTGCCTCACACCAAGAGGAGAGTGAATGTTTATGCTGAGCCACCCATGTATGGTTCTTTGCCTTTTAGATGTTGAGTGGCCAGTAGCACATTCAGAGAGAGAGATTGGCTGAACATGTTCAGACAAACTAACTGAGGAAATCCGGAGTGTTTCCCTAAAGAATATTTGCTGTTGCTGCAGATATTGTTGCTTCTCTCCCCTCACACACCAAAGAGGCATAAAGAAATCTTCTGCAAAGATGATGCCAGACTTGTTGCCCACCACCTGATGTATGTATTGCTGCCCAATCTTCAACCTGAAGTGAATCAGAGACCACAGATAACCCAGTGCTAGGCTGCAAGTAGCATACATAATTAGTAGCACATCTATGGACTATTACAGGGTCACAGAGAAGCAGAAGGGGAAATTGTCAGGGTGGCTGAAACTGTCATGTCCTATCCAGCCAAAAACATACAAACAAAAACCAAATGTATGTGGGAACTGAATTATAGAGCCTCTACAGCAAAACAATCTCAGAATTTAATTGCAATCTAATGTATGTCCCAGAAAACATTGTGGCCTCCATCCACAAAATGCCTCACAGGGTTTCTCATTGTATACTTTTGTCTCTTGATATTTTGGATCTTCCTGTATCTCCAGTCTTCATACAGCATTTAGAAATAACATTAGGGAACTCCCCTGATGACATTAATTCAAGGAACACCTACCATGAGTGACTTGTAGCTAGAATGCTCCTGCATGGATTAGGAAGATGCAATGTGTTGTAAAAGATGGATCACTGCCCTCAGTCAAACCAAAAGAGGCCATTGTAAAACCAAGGATGTTTACATAGAAAATTAACCCTCTTCTACTTTCCTCCACCCTCCCTTCAGGATGTTGTGGAGTCATTAGTCAACAAAGACCATACAAACCCAATTGTCCAACAGCCCCAGCTTTTTGTTGAAATACTTTCTATATAAAAATACATTTATTTTCCTCAAACAGAAGGTATGCTATAAACAGAAGCAAAATCCCAAATGGAGTTCTTTCTACCACATACTTTCCTTTCCCTATGCATCATTCTGGCCTACCTATTTTTAAATGCCAAGAAGCGTTTTTCAGACCGTTCAGCTTTCCTCTTGAATACAATAAGCAGTCTTGATACAGATCTGTAACCTCTGACATAAGCTCCATGAATGAAGATAGCCTACAGTAGTTTTTGTGAGCAAAACCTGAACTACGACTATTTTGGTCAAGGTCTGAGTCTCCTAGCTACAAGAAAAAGATTAACATTCAGAAAATAAACTGATCAATGTTAGCAATTTGACATTCTAAAACATGTCACTTTATCGTGTATATGACATTCTTTGAAACTGTACTGATTCACAGTAACAAGCTAAATCTTCAATATATTTTTGTGTGTTTTATTTTTGTATAAACCTGATTTTGTAATTCCCACTTGTCAGTATTTTCTGCCTTTAAACTCCTTATCGGAAAGTAATTCAAATAATTGGGGAATAATAATCACTTGTGAGCATAAACATGTGATATAGCATTTATGTATTCCCAGTATAGTCAGATCACACAGCAGCTACCTGCATTAATTGTGGGTATTTCATCCCTTAATTAATGTTTCTTCATTGAGCTAAAACTAATGCATTATGTTATATTGTTTGTGGCCTCCCTGTGAGCCTGAAAATCCTTCACAGCGGGAAGCAATGTTTTTTAATGACAGCTCACTCGAATTTTCAGATGAAACACTTAAATCTGAAATGCACTGTCATATACTATTGCATCATGGAAACACTTAAGAGAAAATCATAGGAGAGCTAAAAATTCAAGGGAGCACATGTATTCTTTTTCAGCTTGGATTAAGAAACAAACCTAATTTTTCAAAAATGACTGTTGGTTCTGAGTACTTCAATTTTGGGGTGCACAACATGAGAGGCCTTAAAGGAGCCTGATTTTCAGAGAATAGGTGCTCAGAACTTTCTGAAAATTGGACTCCTTTAAAGGCTCTAAAGTTGGGCACCCCAAAGTAAAAAACACCCAAGATAGACAGAGAAACAAGGCGGGTGAGGTAATATCTTTTATTGGAAGAACTTCTGTTGGTGAGAGAGAGAACCTTTCGAGCTACATAGTGCTCTTCTTCTTCAGGTCTGTGAGAGGAGCATCACAGCAAAGTACAAGGTGAAACAGACTGTTTAGCGTAAGTAGATGGCACCAATTGTAACGGAGCATTCAAGGCCTGTTTACACTTCTGCAGTCAAAGGACAAAAAGAGGGGGTTAGTGTAATTATTAAAATAGCACTGTTTTAATTAGCCATAAATCCAGTGTCTCTGTTCAGTCCATGATTTTTTGTGTCTAGCAGAGTAATGAATTTAAGCTCCCAGGCTTAACCAATAAAATATATTACCTCACCTACCTTGTGTGTCTAATATTCTGGGACCGACACAGCTACAACTACACTGCATACAAACCAAGATCAGTAGTCACTCGAATATTTAGGCCACAGGATTTACCATATTGGACTAGGCTATATATGTGGTATTCAGCCTCTGGCAGCGGTTAGTACTTGATTCTTCAGAAGAGGGAACCCCTTCCTACACATCTAAGCCAAATCTGCAATGTTATATATGGTGGAGAAATCCTTCCTGACTCCTGTAATAACCAGCTTATGACGTATAGCATGACATTTGATTCAGTGTGCTAAGGTAAGAGTAATTTATAAATATTGTAAAATTTATTTAGTTTTTCTAAAAACAATTAAAAGCCATACTATTTCTTAAAAATGGACGGATGCAGAAAAATGTTTCCAGCAACTATTCACTCAAATATTTGATTTAATTCTTTTACTTCCAGCTTGCTCCCTCCCCTTTTGAATTTGATTTCTGTGAAAATGTGCATGTCCGTCCGAGTGTACTTTTTGAGGACAGTGACTTTCAAGGTTGTATGTCCAAGAGTTTGCAGAACTCTATCATTAGTCATGTGAGTGAGTACTTGCAGAAAAAGGGTCTGCTCACCTAGCCGAGAATGGAGCAAATATAGCATCATGCCACTTGTAACTATCCAGAACTATTAACAGAATCTGCAGCAAAATCTTACCTGACAAATCTGGATCATGCCCATAAGTCAATGAAAAAGTCTTTCCATTGACGTCAGTGAGCTGTGGGTGAGCCTTAAATGAATAAATTAATAAAAACTATCTGCTCAAGAACATTGTATGACCAGAAAAATGTTTTTTAATTTTAATCTGATACAAATAATTCACTCAGCTCAAGTATTTAACTTAATGATGTTCTGTGATAGACTTTCCACAGACTGCAACACATTGTGAATAAGCATTTCCTATTATTTGTTCCAACTTTACTAGACTTACATCCCATCAAATGACTTTTTAGCAATTCTAAAAAATTGCACAAACAGCAAACTGGAAAAAATGTTCCTTTGACTAGTTTTGAAACAGGAGTAAACGAAGAAGAAAAAAGAAAACCCATCTTGGGATGTTAGCTATGTGAGATTAAAACTGGCATTACACAGCTGCTTCTAAGGAAGCAACCTGCAGAATAGCTCATTACTTCTACCTCAGAATAGGTTACAACTCCCAAAGTCTCCATTGACCAGCAGCTGCACAGGAAATTTGGATGTAATAGATTAGAGACATTTATCTTTAAAACAAGTTTATTTTGAAAATGTTATTTATCCTAGAGTGAAATAAGGAGTGTGCATTCAATTCTCCACCAAAATACCTATGAAAAATGAAATTTTTGGTTTCAAATGTTACATGGGTTGTTAAAGTATACTTTATATTAGAGATACACATTCAATAAATAAATTCCTTCATTCATATTATTTTTA
This sequence comes from Caretta caretta, assembly GCF_965140235.1. NCBI lineage: Eukaryota > Metazoa > Chordata > Testudines > Cheloniidae > Caretta > Caretta caretta. The sequence continues at coordinate 99,801,752 of NC_134210.1, read as the reverse complement.
AGCAATTTGAGCAGCACATCTATTTAAAGTCAAATGTTTTAATAATAGCAGTTCCCCTTTTGATTATCCCCATATGTTCAGTTTTCAAACTGATTTGTCTGAGTACTGAAAGTAAATTAAAAAACATAGAATACCTTGGTCTCTGAGGGTATGTATAAACTGCAGTTAGACTCCAGGTGCTGGCTCGTGCCAGCCGACTCTGGCTCTGGCTCCAGGGGCTGTTTAATTGTGGTGTAGATGTTTGGACTCAGGCTGCAGCCCAAGATCTGGGATCTTCCCACCTTGCAGGATCCTAGACCCCTGGCTCCAGCCCGAGCGTCTGCAATGCAATTAAACAGCCCTTTAGCCTGAGCCGGAGTCATCTGGCATGGGCCTGCGACAGGTTTTTAATTGCGGAGTAGACACACATTAAGATAACTCAGTGGAGTCCCTGTGATGCCATTCGCAGTCTCCTGTTTGTCATATGAGAGAGGCAGATAGACCTATGGACTCTATGAAGATTGAGGGCATTGTACTAGTTTTGGGAACTGAGGGCATTGTAGAGCTGTGAACATTGTGCTAGTGGAAACATGTACTAGTGATTAAAGTACAGAATGGGGAGCCAGACAGTACAGTTTTTCATTCCTGCTTATACTACTTATTTGCTGTCTGAGCTTGGACAAGGCACTTAACCTCTCTGGGCCTGAGCTTCTCTATCTGTAAAATGAAGACAACAATACTTCCTTCAAAAGTGAGGTCCAATTATTTGTACAGCATATTAAAATCCTTGGACTAAAGGTGCTATAAAAGCTTAGGGCTGTCCCAGTTTTGATCTATCTGTCCAGTATTATAAAAAGATATTTAAATAATCCAAAATAAGTAAGTCATCACATTGTGACCCTGCGGCATGAGGTTGCATTGCAACTGACAAAATAATGCCACAAAGTTATCATGCAACAATTTTGTACCCAGCTGAGAAAGACATCCCTCCAATGCAGAGTACCTAATGTGGTGCATCCTCTAGAAGGACAAAAGAATTCTTAAATGTAATGGCTTATAAATTATGTTTCCCCACTGCAGCTATGAAGCCAAGGGTCAGAGGAAGGAGGAGGATTCTGCAGAACTCTCTCAAGGCAGAGGTTATGGAATGTTTTCCGGCATCACGCTATCACTGAAGGACAAAAACCTGGTTATCATTTTAATTAAATAATCTGAAGCCTGTTTTTATTCTGTAGGTTACCTGGCCTTACAAAAAGCCATTTGTCAGATTATTTCATGTCACCGTTGTATTTAAAGGATGAGAGATATTTTTGATGAAATTATTTTATTTCATGGTTTATTACTGGCTTTGACATAAATTTCCACAAAGCCTCAAGGGTTTCTCTTTTTGCACTGTAGCATACATAGTTTTCTTAGCAGCTCAGGTGGAATAAAACTGCACAGCTTTAGTTCATAGTCCAATGGCCTGAACTGCTCACATGGCACCCTCTCAAACAAAGAAATAACCCCACCGAACAATATTAAATCTTATGCTATTAACCAAAATCATTAACATATTAAATGGTATTGCATCTGTACCCTTCTGTTTCAAGTGTTTCTGTTAAGAGCAACATTTTACAATTCTTGCCCCAAAATATAGTCACTGTTTTATATTAGACTTTTTTTTTTGATGGAAGTAGTAACTGCTATTTTATCTTTTTTATTTTTACGTCTAAACTTCTCTTACAAAGACAAATGCAAATAAGACACTTCATGGAGAGTCAGCAAAGAGGAGAGCTGCAATTTTATTACATTTGCAATGTTTGTATATGTATCGTACAATGCTAGTGTGTTGTGCAATATACAAAGAATATTTCAAGGTGCTGTGCGTCCTCAACTCCTATTGGCTAATAATATATTATCCTAATAAGAAGTTATCACATAGTTTTAAAGGGCTTTAATCTAGACTCTTACCTTACACTCACAATCCCAGGAAAATTGAAAGCAAAATCAATTGTAAGCATCAATGATAGCATTCAGACATCAAAACTATCTGATAGTTGAGTGCAATTAGATATGTAGATGGCAAAATTCTGTCATTAAAGTTACAGCTGGTTGCATGTGCAAAAGTGCAGCTGAAAAGTTAGAGGTCGTTAAAAAAAATAGCTCCATGTATACACAATAAACTTACATCAGTTGCAACTGCACCTGAAAATCTGATGCATTTTTGGTTCCCATGAATCTACTAATGTAGATATTATTCTTGAAAAAGCATCGTATGTGAGTGTCTTATTATGTACCAAGAAAAGGAGTACTTGTGGCACCTTAGAGACTAACAAATTTATTTGAGCATAAGCTTTCGTGAGCTACAGCTCACTTCATCGGTTGCATCCGATGAAGTGAGCTGTAGCTCACGAAAGCTTATGCTCAGATAAATTTGTTAGTCTCTAAGGTGTCACAAGTACTCCTTTTCTTTTTGCGAATACAGACTAACACGGCTGCTACTCTGAAACCTGTTATTATGTACCGTACAGGAAACTGATCCAGACTCCCCCGGCCTTTAACTTTATATTTCTATTTGCCAAAATAGATTTGCTTCTGCATCATTTTCAAGCAAATGGTCACTGCTGCTAAGAATTACATCTATAATGTAAAAAAAGAAAAGGAGTACTTGTGGCACCTTAGAGACTAACAAATTTATTAGAGCATAAGCTTTCGTGAGCTACAGCTCACTTCATCGGATATATGTAGCTCATGAAAGCTTATGCTCTAATAAATTTGTTAGCCTCTAAGGTGCCACAAGTACTCATTTTCTTTTTGCTGATGCAGACTAACACGGCTGCTACTCTGAAATCCATAATGTAGGCTCAATTTGCTAATATATTTCTCATTGATATTTATATAGTTAAAAAATGAACACCTATACCTTTGCAGTATAATTACCCACACTTAAAATGACTTATCGATATAAAACACTGGATTTTGCTCCTTCAGGAGAACTGATTCAACTGAATCAGCTCAAAGCTCACCAAATATGAGTATCCCCAGCTGCCATATAAGGGGGATCACCTCAGTGCCTAGTAGCCCCAAGCTTAGGGAAATGCAAAGGTGGTTTACTGGGCTTTAGACCTGTCCCCTGTTAAAACAGCAAGGGAATGTCATGGCCCAAGAATATCCTGGCCATATTATCTCTCTCCTAGCTTCAACCCTATGCCTCATGTCAGATGAGGGGTGGTACAGGAGCCACTATACCTGTCTCTCTACAATGTGGTTCTTGGACAGTGGCCAGCTAAGCTGGATTTAGAGCCATTATGTGCTGGGAATGCAATGCAAAGTGCCCCCAACACAGCTGAAACTCAGAGACAAAATATTTAAAGTCTATTGTAAACTTACTTAACTGACAATTCAGATGAGAAAACAGAACTTTATCGATTCATTATACCAGGTTGCTCTACATAGGGATCATACATACTCTTATGCAATCATCTATATTTCATAGTGTACTATGGGCACCAAGTTTGTATAATTTTTGGTGGTGCCCAGAACAGGTCCAAGTCCTGCCCCCACCCGTGCCTTGTAAGCCGATTTTATATATATATAAACTTTAACCCTAACATATCAATTTTAAAATGTTACATTCTGCTTATTGGGTCAGATCCTCAGCTGATGTAAATCAATGGTGCTCCATCAAAGTTAATGATGCTATGCCAATTTACACCTGTTTAGGATCTAGTTCATTATTCCAATCCGTTTATTGATTAATTTAGCTGAACTCTTCAAATGTCTGAATTAATGTGTCTAGATGTTTGTGTGTCTCTGGTACAGCACATTAAGCTGTTTCTTGGTTTTGTTACTTCATTGCTCCAATGTTTCCATTCTCTAACCTGCCCTGAAGAATTTTCCCCCCAAGGAACATCTGTTTCTTAAATCCCCACTAGACCATAGGGAAGAGGTCTTATCTGTTTAATATACAGGAAAGGTGGTTGTTTTAACAAACGTTTCCATTTTATTTTTTGTATGCTTCTGCTATTACGTTCGACACTCTGTTCTTTCCCGTATAGCTGTCCTGTTTAGCAGTGCCTTCTAATTTCCAATGTGCAGCTGGAAATCTGTTAACTGTTGTGCAAAGTGACTTTCATCAGGTTTTAAAACACAGTTTAAATCACAGTTTGGGCTCAGTTCCTCTCCCTTTGAGCACAATGGGAAAACTCCCACTAACTACAATGGGAGCAAGGTCAGGCTCCTCAGCAAGATCTATGTCTTCAGGTTCCTATTTGTTCTGTGTCTACCTCTTAGCTTCTCTCATTTAAATCCCCAAACCCTCCCCTACCATGTTCCACACAAATTTGGTGTCCCTGGGCACGGGGCCGGCAGCGGAGCCCCAGGTGGCAGCCAGGACCCTGGTCTCAGGGCTGACCACGGAGCCCCAAACATTGGTGAAGTCGGGCTGACGATCCTGAATATTGGTGGAGCATGGACACCACGGGCCCATACAACTCGCCACCTATGTAGTGTACACAACTGCACACAAATCCCTGAAGTGTGACCAGTTTTCTACGGATGAATTTAAAAGAGAATAATTATGCTGAAATGAGAGTGCCAAATCAGGTTACAAAAGATGGTACAGTATTAAGAAATGTTAATCTTCACACTTAGCTATCCTGGCACATCTCTAGACATTTGGCACAACTTTCCAGTCATTTTAATGAGTTCAGGATTTCACCCAATGCATATCTTTTTTGTACTTTAAAAGACACCATGCCATATTCCAACACCCTCTTTTTTTCAGCCTCTTAAGTGGTTGCCCTCTCAATTTCCTTCCATACACTTTCCTGTGTAATGCAACTTTAAAAGATGTTAACTGGTTTCTATTTTGATCAGAAATTAGCATCTGATTCCTTTAAGTCACCAAAAAGCATTTGATGGACAGCACATGGCAATCACTAAGATGAATCAGATTGTCCCCGAACTGAGTAGGTTTCTTCTGTAGTTAATTGATATAGTCAAATGGACACTTCCCACTGAACCATGTGGTTAAGAAATAGCTAATTTATTTTTTCCATTGTTTCTTCTGACTTTTTCCTTTTCTTATGACTCGGGCAAACCTAGAGCTGTATGTTTATAGAAAGTAAATTCCAGACTCATTGTAAAATCATTCCAGTAGCCCTATTGTGCAGAAGTAGGTGAAGTAAAATCATTGCTTACAAGTTATGCAAAGGTTGATATACAGTATTTCCATATGAGCATGCCTCTAAATCAGTAAAACTGACCTTACTGAACATCAAACGAATTTTCCTTTGTACCCCCTTACTATCCAAGCCCTGCCCTGGATTTTCTATGCATTATTCCATCTCCTACCTCCATGGTATGTGTCATCCTCATATCTGCCTTAACCAGAGGTTTAACATCTGCAGACACTCCTAGAGGCATACGGTCTTTAAAGTGAAGCCTTGCTAGTGATGTTATTGATCAATTTTTCATCAACACACAGACCTGCTCAGAAATGTATATTTACTCTAAATCCTCCCATCTTTATTTTCTCTGCTGCTGCATTCACTCCCAAGCATCTCCTCTTCAGCCAATATCATTGAGCTAAATGGAGTTTATTTCCCCATGTCTTCTCAAAATAGAACAGCTTTTAAATGCATGATACTTGGATGAATTGAGACTGTATACATATCATATGAAATTCCTTGCACAATTAATATTATGCCATTAAAATCAACTCTCCTGATTTAAAGATTCAAAGAAAAATCAATATAACAAGGTCCTGTCTCAACATGCAAACAAGCAAACAGAGCTAAAGCAGAGAAATTGAAGCTAAGCTGTCACAGATGGAAAGCCCTCTTTGGAAGATAGTTCTTCTCTTTTCGATGACCATCTGGGGGGAAAATGACAATTTTTCTCTACAACACAAAATTGCTCTGTCTGCACAAGGATTTCCAAGCTATGTTCATCTTAGTATTCTTATTTTATATTTGAAGCAGTGATACTGAGTGCTTGTGTAGCATGTAAAAAAGCCACATAGTATTTGCTGCAAGAATGCTCTATATGTTATAGGGAAAAAAGAAAAATAAAGAAACCCAATCCAATGAAGCACCAATTGTAAAAATGCCAAACAGTAATTTGGTTTAATTCATGCTTCAAATGTAATAGCTTCCTAGTTCTTTAATATTCTGTTTCTCTGTTAGAAAATGAAAAACTAAGAAAATAGGATTATAAAACCATTTCTAAACATGAGGGTATTACTAAAATAGGTTAAAACAGATATGCATGCCTGGAAGACAAGCATAAGAAATAGAGTTGGATGGTGTCCAGCCTGTCAGCATCTGTGAATGATTCTAGTTTAGCTAAATCAAATCAGGCCACTATGTCCCGCACTACATCTACTGTCAATCCATGTAACAGAGAAGGCCATGCCAATTCAACACAACACTAGGATAATGAATCTGGGTTACCTGTTGAAAAGCAGAATTATGTTAGTAATTTAAAATCAGTCATTTCAAGTGCATCCCACAGGCTTATCAGCACAGAATAGTGTAAAGGGAAGCTATTAGCCAGTCCTGGCTGCTACTGTTGTATCTTAAAATTAATAGATCACTACAACTAAAATTGAACTGACAGAGTGAAGGGAGAAGACAGCTCCTTGTTAAAGAGACTAGTTTAACATACAGTATAGACAGATGAAGATGGGGGTTACATTGTTTAATACTGAGTACTACATCAGAGGTCACTATGGAAAATTATTCTAAGTCCCTAGAGTTTGTTACTACTCTTACAGTTTGAGCATATATGTCAGCTTTCAATTTTAAAATGTTTTGTTATTTTGTTCTGATTGTATAAAATAAAGTACAGATATGAGAATGATTTAGTGTCATTGTAAATTTTTATTCTTTGAAGACTAAATAAAAGACTATACCATCAGTGGTGAGCAACCTGTGGCCCACAGCCCGTCAGGGTAATGTGCTGCCGGGCTGCGAGACTGTTTGTTTACATTGACCGTCCACAGGCACAGCCCCCGCAGGACGTGCAGGCTGCCACTTCCCACAGCTCCGATTGGCCGGGATCGGTGAGCCGTGGCCACTGGGAGCTGCAGGCAGCTGTGCCTGTGGACAGTCAGTGTAAACAAACTGTCTCACGGCCTGCCAGCGGATTACCCTGATGGGCTGCGCACAGCCCATGGGCTGCAGGTTGCCCACCAGTACAGCTGTATGAAATATATTGAAATAGAGTTTGGCAACATCAGATAAAGTACATAATGATGATAAAACGGATGCTATATGGATAGAAACATCAGTTGTAGCAAAGATAATCCTTTTACTGAGCACACTCATTGTGCAAGAAGCTAATCCCATTTAGTAATACAGTATATTAGGCAAAAGAGAAATTAAATAGAAAGGGCTGGCTGACATCATTATACAGGCAAATTCCCGTCAACTTCGATAGAAGAAACTGAGTAAGGACTTTGGGATCCAACTCTATAAATATAACAAGAATATACTTGTTCTGTGTCCAGCATTTTCACAAATGGTATTAACTTAAGAGAAATCAGTACAACATAACAAAAATAAAGCTATATAAGCAAATACAAGAATAAAGGAAACTATTGCGCCATTTATTTATCATGACACAGCCACTGCATTACCTTTTAAACGGATGCTATCAACTTAAAATTTAGGCAATTTTTTAAAATGAGTTCAAATTAGTTTCAGGTACTACACCTGTCCCTGAATCCCCTTGTCAAAGTTTGTGGATTTATAGTCAGATTCTTCTCTTTAGGGGAAAAAAGATTCTCTCTCCTTTATTGCTGTGAGAAAGACACAGAATAAGGAAACTGAGTACCTAGGGGGGAAAGTGAATTTGTTTATAAACAAATTACTGTCAAATGCACAGGAAAAAATGAAGGAAAATTTTCTCTCTCTCCTAGTTCGAGTAATCTTAGGTGTTCTAATCCAAGCATAGAACCTAATTATAACAAGTGAGTTCTTTGGGGGGCAGGGATTGTGTCTTTGTATGTGTCAGTACAGTAGCTAGCCCTCTGGGGCCCTGCTCCTGTCTGGATCCTTTGGGGCATACTGCTCTGTAAATATTCAAAACTAATGGTAAAAATCGGTGAAGGTTTTAGAAGGTGTGATTTTTGAGTTGATAGTGTCCCTTTAAGATGGTACTACATGCGCTTTCTTCCATAGCCAGCCGCCAGTGCAGAAAGACTGGGATAGTGCCAAGGCCCCACCTCCTACCCATCGTCTCTAGTATGATTAGGGTTCCTATCAGTGCAAAGCCTTCCACAATGCTTGCATACCCCTGTGCACAAGGACTGTGTTGTCCCTAGCTCCTGTATGTGAATTCTTCCAATGCTTGTTCACCTGTGTAGGGACTAGCCATCATCTAGCCCTAAAGGATTGTTGTTGTAGCAAGAAAAAGATTATAGTTAGCTTGTGCTGTTTAATAAATAATCAGTGACATTTACCCTTAAAACACGTGCAGTGATGAAAAACTACACAATGTTTATCTGTCAAAAAGATAACAAAATAATTTTCATGATAATGGGAGTGCTAATAAACCACCACATCGAGGTCTCTCCCCCCACCTCTCTGGGAAATTATAGTCTCCTAAGTGAATTTTGATAGTAATGTGTTGCTTATTCTAGCTTGTGCTCTTCATGTAATTGCTTTTCTCATTAAAATAAACACATATACCACATTTGTTGTAGGATCTACTTCTGTTGCATTTTCATTTACTCATACATATAAATTCATATTCTGTATCTACTCAACTGTACTGCTCACTGTGTTTTCTTCAGCACATACCACCTAGGCTGAGAAAAGCAATTGTTCCTAGGATAGCCCCTTTCTGTCAAATTAAGATCCATCAAATGCCTGCCATGATGCTACTGTAGTAGTTTGTTCAATGCATACACTGCAATTATTATACATACAGTACTTAACTGGAAAACTAATAAAAAGTAAGCTATTATATATTCAATAGTACATTTAAAGATTCTCTTTCTAATAAATGACTTCATTTTCACAATGCCAATTAGCCATATGAAATCAATGGGTACATCACATTTTATATTCAAAGACATTAAACTAGAATACTCATATTACAGCTGATTAAATGTTCACTTCAGGGCCAGCCTATGAAACATTAAGGTTACAGATGCACTTGATCAAAAGAGATATTACAGGTGTAAAAGCCAAAGAGAATAGTTTCAGATTCCTGATTATTATGGGGTTTAAAATGTGCACAGCACATTCAAACAAATCAAGTGACCAGCTTTCCCAAGAACAAACGACACTTTTCAGCTCAATACAAACTTTATTTTCTTCTGAAGCGTTTGACTTTTGGTTTTGATATATGTCTCTAGAAGGCTAAATTGGGATGTACTGTAGTAGTGGTACTTCAGGTACGGAAGCAAATATCTGAGTTTCATACCCATCCATCATGTACTATATAGTATAATTATTATTTAGGTAAGTATCTTTAAAACTCCTTATGAAAACAAAGCGTAACACTTGGTTTAAGAACAAAGGATTAGCAGAAAATTACAGTCAGGAAATCTGCATTATCAATTAGCCATAGGCTGACCACTGACCATTATGTACAGCTTTAAAAAGCCATGATAATATTTGTTCACTCACACAGGATCAATGTAACGGTTCGTTCTCTGTGGTACTCTACCCATAGGTGTCCCTGGGGACTAACCAACATCATATAATTAATATCTGCTTCGAAGACTTCTCACAATATACACACACATACACCCTTAAATTGATTTTTTCCTTCCCTAGAAGTTCATATAGTTATTTTTTCCTAACAAATGGTGAATTGGAGCAGAAACTGAATCAATCATCTCTTATTCCAACCTCACATTGTTAGATGTCTCTCGGACCTCTCTACTTCTGCTAAACATACCATATACGTAAAGACAGAGTTTTGCTATCTTTATGCACTAAGATAACAGGAAAAATAATTCAAAGCAAAGTTTCTGGATTCACTCCAGTAACAAAATCTGAAACATTCTGAATAAAGGATGAAAATAAGTGTTTTATATTAAAATGACCATTTTACAATACCTTAAGAAGTCTGACAGATGGGAGAAAAGCAGCATGGCATAGCTTCCGAATGGTCCAGTTTAGTGGTCGGGGAGCATCAGTTTGACTCATGACCCTCTAAAAATTCCACTTGAAAGTGAACTGCAAACCTTATAATGCCTACAAAACAAATGGTCCTCCACAGTTTTGACATCCCACGTTCATCATTTCCACACCTGCAATTCCGTAGGACAGATGCTTCCTGGAACTTGGTTGGAAGGCTGGCAAAGTGGATTTGCCTTAGCCACTGATCCTCCTTAAGAAAGCAACCTCCTGTCTTGGAGCAGTAGTGCTCATGCATACCAAATGTGGCTGAATGGAAGCAATCAGCCTGCTGCTCAGAGGAGGGCTGCACGGTTTTAAAGGAAAGGGAAAGCCTGCATGAATAAAACCCTGCAGTAAGAGCTGCTTGCTCGCTTTCTCACACTGTTCAGAGTATAGGCAGGTTAGACATTAAGGAAATCCGAGCCATTTGCTTTTCCTCAGATTTTTTTTCTTTCTTTCCTTTTTTTTTTGTGGGAGAGAAGGCAGAATGGAATGAAAGAATATAAATAAAGCAAGAGACAGGGTACTTCCACTTTCTTTCACAAAGCATTTTGAGGAGAGATAAACCAGAATGAGGGGAGGGGCCGACATTCAGATAGAAGAGAGATGGCTCTGCCTGATCAGACAAAAACTATATCTTCCTTGATTTATCTGGCATAATGAATTGAGAGAGATTGTGAAACGGATCAATTTTATTGCTCTGTCATATTGCAGAAAATCATCAGCAAATGAGTGGGGTTATGTCCTGATATAATGCACTTTTTAAAAATTAAGGGTCTGTTGAGAGATAACTCCTCTGAGGAAAATACTTAAGGGCACAGGTAGGCAGACTACAGGCCAAATCCAGACCACCAGACACTTTTGAACAGACCCCCAAAATTGTTTTACCTATTATCATCATTTTTTATTATTTCTTCTGGAGTCTGTACTTTGAGTATACCTTGACCAATAAATTTGGATCTTGACAAAAAATAATTGATTACCCAGAAGGGTATTTTGCTTTTACTTTATAATTTACAGATACAAGAGATGTATAATGCTGGAACGCTTATAGTAAGATAGAATCCCATTTAAGATAATTAATGGCTTGCCCAGTTAATAACACTTAAAATGTGCTTTAGCTTTTGCAATACAGAAGGTGAAGTACCCTTGATTTTATTTTATTTTAACAAAGGTTACACTGGTGACTAGTTAAAATGATAAAGGTTTACAGCAATTTGGGCTCTGGTAGTTGGAATTTTCCAGTGTGACAGGAATAACTAGTTACTTTTAATCAGAATATGGAAGGGGATAATCAACTCCTTTTTTAACAGCAACATCTTCACTCTCTTCTCTCCTAAGGCTCACAGTAGATCATATTTATTCAATTTGGGGACATGTGACAAACTTAAGGCATTTTCATGTTCCATTTTACACAGGTAGCTCTCCTTATTAAAGACACTGTTTCTCTATTCATAATTATCTAAAACTATCATTCCCATATTCCACAGTTAAGCTGACAGTCTCCAAAAGAGAGAAACAAGAAAAAGGAACACAAATATTGCAATGACCCCTTAAGGATTTGGCACAGTTCAATTAACATTGTTTTTGTGAGGCTATGCTAATAGTCACCTTTTATAGCTCTCTATTTTGTACATATCTATATGTCTATAATGGTTTACAATGAGTTCCTGAGAGTCACACTAATAAGAGCAAACCAATATTTGTGGTCGCAAATCAGTCTTAAATGGATAAGCCTTTGAGCGAGTTGAAAACTCAGGACCTGATCCAAAGCCAGTTGAAGACAATGGGACTCTTTTCACTGAGTTCCATGGTATTTGAATCAGACTCCCAATGAGCATCCTCTGAATTATCCTCTCTAAGACATGATGCAAGGATAGAGTTTACCCCACCCTCCCGCTTTTGTGGGGCATGGATGGCCCTCGTTCCTGTGTATGTCTCAAGATCCCTCAGTAAAGCCTACAAATCTGGGGACATCTGTAGAAAACTGGTGGCCTGATGCAGAAGCCAAGTACCTCTGTGCTCCTTCCTGACCCCCTCCCCAACCCTTCAGATTGGTTGGGCTCCCTGAGGAACTGAACCCTGGTTGGTTTTCTAACTGTTTACCAACCAAAAACTCACATTCAGGGGGAAGTTGAGAGCAGATTCTGAAATAAGACAAGGCTTGTGGAAGAATTATTCAGCAGAACAGCTCTGCCCAAATATCACCTGTAATCCTAAAACTGCAGAGTTCTAAACATGCAGAGATTGAGGAGTTATCAAGATAAAGGACCTGAAGCTCAAACGTCCTTCCTCCTAACTAAATTTGGCCCAAAGTATCTGACTTTTGCTTTTTTTTACCCCCTCCACAGAGGGAAAAGGAAAAGGGGTGTGATCAAGCCCCCTTTGCCCATGTTGCACAGGTTTCAATGTCACACACTTTACTTTTTCAGTTGAACAATAAACATAACATATAAAAGTAGTAAACATCTACCATTGATGAGTTACAGTGTGACTCCAATAACATTTCCTGACACTCTTATAAGGGCTTGTCATAAATATAAAGGGAAGGGTAAACACCTTTAAATCCCTCCTGGCCAGAGGAAAAACCCTTTCACCTGCAAAGGGTTAAGAAGCTAAGACAACCCTGCTGGCACCTGACCAAAATGACCAATGAGGAGACAAGATACTTTAAAAGCTGGGGGGGGACGGGGGACAAAGGGTTCTCTCTGTCTGTGTGTGTTGTTTTTGCCGGGACCAGAGCAGGAATGCAGGTCAGAACTCCTGTAAAAAGTCAGTAAGCAATCTAGTAAGATGTGCGTTAGATTCTGTTTTGTTTAAATGGCTGATAAAATAAGCTATGCTGAATGGAATGTATATTCCTGTTTGTCTGTCTTTTTGTAACTTAAGGTTTTGCCTAGAGGGATTCTCTTTGTTTTGAATCTGATTACCCTGTTAGGTATTTACCATCCTGATTTTACAGAGGTGATTCTTTTACTTTTTTCTTCAATTAAAATTCTTCTTTTAAGAATCTGATTGCTTTTTCATTGTTCTTAAGATCCAAGGATTTGGGTCTGTGTTCACCTGTGCAAATTGGTGAGGATTTTTATCAAGCCTTCCCCAGGAAAGGGGGTGTAGGGCTTGGGGGAAAGACTTTCCAAGTGGGCTCTTTCCCTGTTATTTTTGTTAGACGCTTGGTGGTGGCAGCAATAAGGTCCAGAGACAAAAGGTAAAGTAGTTTGTGCCTTGGGGAAGTTTTAACCTAAGCTGGTAAAAATAAGCTTAGGGGGGTCTTCATGCAGGTCCCCACATCTGTACCCTAGAGTTCAGAGTGGGGAAGGAACCTTGACAGGGCTCATTAAAAGAGGCAAAGGGGAAACCAGGCAGATAGAACATATCTAAATCTTGACATTAAATACCATAGTACTTAAAAGGAGCACAGCATGATCATTTTGGCTGGGTTAGGAAAGTAGGAGTAGATGAGTGCTGTCAAATGGTTAAACTGAGGGACGAGGAGTTTGCCATGGAAAGAAAGCAGAAAAACTGCAGCCTTGAATAACCCACCTTTTTCTCCAAAAGGCTGCAGGAAGGCTCATTGGTAAGACACATACCCCATCACCACCGTAAACCCTCCCAACATCTGCTTATTCATTGGGCACCTGCTGAAAAAGAAAGTGGACAGATTGCACTAGAGATAGGGAAACTGGAAAATGGTAGAACTCTGCCTTTCTTGTCACTGTGTAAGAAAGTAGGATAACAAACCTCTAAAAAGGTTAGGGAGCAGAAGACACTATAAAAATATAACAGATTGTTTTAATAAACTAAAAATAGTAAGTCCAATGCATCTTAGCTTCCACTGCATTTTAAATGCTTGAGATAGAGCTCTGTAAATGCCCCTCTGCTACACACAGTGGCTTAGAAGCCATCGCTTTTATATAGTGCAGTGTTTAGTATGCATCCATTTGTTTTCATGGGCCTGCTTCTTCACTGCCTGGCCTCTTGACTAGTCATTTAGACCTGTAGAAAGAGGGTGTGTGTGTGTGTGTGTGTGTGTGTGTGTGTAAAAAATACTACCTACTAACTTCCAGATAGGGTAGAAAGGATGGTGTAGTGAATAGAGCATGGGAATAGAACTCAAAAGATCTAGAGTCAGCTCCCAGTTCTGTGTCACCTTGAGCAAATCACTTAAATCTGCTCTATGGCTCAGTTCCCCAACTGCAACATGGGGATAGGACTTCCCCTATCTCACACATGAGGATAAATAGATTAGTGACTGTAAGGCACCCAGATATAACACTGATGAGGGGCATACAAATACACCGATAGTTGCTACCAATCAGAATAGTAACTAACTCACACTTTGAATAGCTGTAAGTAATCTAAGAGAGTGGCAGTGAAGATTCAAGCTCCAAAGGCATGATTTTCAGAGGTGTTGAGAAGAGCTGGTCGAAAAATGGGACACCATTTTCATGAAAGTTCTCATGAATTTTAATCCATTTTTTGGTCAAAACTGTAATGAAAAATTGTCAAATTGAAGATTTTCAACCAGCGGTACTGCTGCGCACCTGCAGCTGTCATTGAATTCTGTTGCAACGGTCGGTGATCAGCTCTTTTGAAAACCAGGCTCCTTGTCTCTACGTCAGAAGATTAAGGAGGTGCAAGAATCACGTCAGACTTTATCCTCCTATTAAATGCTGTTATAACATAGCAGCACTAAATGTTAGCGTTGCCATTGTTCAGATTAAAGTGTTCCCCCTTTCCGACACAGTTACTGCACTACCATTACAGTGAGACCTATTACTTTGTCAAGTGCCAAACAAAAATCATAACAATTTAAGGCAAGTTCCGTTGCTGCCAGCTGACAAGAAAGATTGCCATGGTACCTAAAGAAAGTATTTTTAAAAGCTCTTCTTGCCAATTTCCATAATCTCACATAACAATCCTGTGTTCATAAACATCTACCATAGCCCATATCCCTACGTACAATACATGAAAGCAGCACATATAAGAATACTAAAAAAATGAAAGAATGGTTGACATTCCATAAAATCCAAACTAGTTACAGTATATTGGTTGTGCCCAACCATTTTAGCCTGGGGGCAAATATATAACAACAAGATCAAAGGGCTGCTGCTAACAAATATTTAAGAGCAAACTGTCCTGTTTCTTGTTCTCTTGGCATCACTCAGTCAGCACAAAGGGAATGGAAGCCAGTAGCATGCCCCCTCCTCAAGATTACCCTATTATTTTTTTGCACTTAGGGAGTGTCTAGTCAGTACTGTCACAGATCTGGACCCCACTGTGCTAGGCTCTGTACAAACAGAACAAAGACTGTCTCTACCCTAAAGAGTTTACAATCCAAGTACAAGATGAGAGACAACAGGTGGATGCAGACAGACAGGAGAGCAAAAGGAAACATGACAGTACTGGTCAGCATGACAGGCAGCAGTCTCTGCACACCAGCTGCCTCACTATTATCAAGTTCTCTCTAAGCATGGGAAAATTTCCAGCAGACATCAAGTTAGCATAACTGGCTCTTACGCCGTGCACCAGGAGCTGCATAGAGAGAGGTGTCTATCAGGAGTGAGAAGGATGTGCATTGTACTCTGGCTATCTATCCCCAGTTGACGTATGGTCCCTAGGGAAAGGTTTCCAGCTAGCACAAGACAGAGCACTCTGCCTGCTTAATCAAGGAAGTGTAACTGGCTGTTGTTTCTGTGCTTCACCTCTTTCCCTCTTCTCCTGGATATTCCTGCAGTATCTTTTGCTAATAGGCACTCCCGTAAGCTCAGGCAGAGCCATTCAAGCTCCTATCCTATCCTGCTCTCCCTGGGGCTCTCATAGTCCAACAGCCAAGCAGACAATCCAAGCAACTCACTTCTCCCTCCCCTGTGATGCAGCACATGGTCAGCAGGGGAGCTGCTGAGCAGCAGATACACAGAAGATACAGGTTTCAGAGTGGTAGCCGTGTTAGTCTGCATCAACAAAATCAACGAGTACTTGTGACACCTTAGAGGCTAACAAATTTTAGCCCACGAATGCTTATGCCCAAAGAGAAGAGACAGCAGCTGCTCAAAGCTTGCTGCTCGCAAGAGAGTAACTCCTGAGGCCCCCCCGCCCACCTCCCTTTAGTCACGGGATTGACTCAGAAGCTTGAGTTTAAAAGTCACAGGGTTTAGGTTGAGGAAACATTTTCAATTCATAATCAAATAAAAGTTCTCTTATTGACAACATTGTCCTCCAGCATTACAGGGTGGTCACCCCTGCAGTATATAAGTAGTAGCTATTGTTCACAAATATGGTATAATAACCATCTTTGTTCACTACCTTTAAATTTAAATTCACAAAGTTCAGTGCTAATCATATTTTCCCACTTTATTTTGCATGTTTTTGCATCCCCAGAAAGTTGTGTTCTAACTTTTTCTAATGTTTTTGCATCCCCAGAAAGTTGTGTTTTTGCCCTTCCCTCTCAACTAGATTTCCTTTCCATTATTGATAATAATGAGCCATAAGTCTAAGTCCTTACCCGAGTACTACAGTATTTTTCTGACTTTTGTTGCATACAGTCATGTGATATTTTTATATTTCTTGTCTGTTACATTTTGTATTCTCATGCAATTATATACTCTCATTTTTATTATTTAGTACTTTGTACTTACTTGTCCCATTTCATCTAACTATTGAAATGTTCTTTATCACTTAACTAAGTCACAAAGTTCCCCAGTGAATCATTTATGTTAGATCATCTAGTACCTAATTTCCAAGATGAGTAAATTGAAAGATAGAGAGAGCGAGAGAGTGTCAAAGTGAATTGTCTATATTGACACAGAAAATTAATAAGCAAAGCACGGAATGGAGCCTAGTAAACTTAATTTCCAGTTCCTTGTTCTAACCATCAGGTTACCATGTTTCCCAGTCAAAAAAGAGTGAACTTTTTTAGTCTAGATGACTTAGGTCATAATAAAGAAAGCAAAACAAATATAGTTTGCATACAAGAGAGAGAGAGAGAGAGAGAGAGAGAGAGAGAGAGAAACAGTGATTTGCCCTGTGCTGTTATGCATATGAGGTGAGAAAAAAAATGGCAACAGCCTTGCACTAGGCAAGGAGCTCCTCTGCATTTAAAGGACAGTGGACAGATACAGAGTGACAACTTTCTGCAACATATACCTCACTCCTTTCAGTAATTTAAATGTATACAGTCACATTTAGTTCTAATGGAGTCTTGTGCCACATGACAATGGCAAAGAATTACAAACACTAATGTTACATTTTCTTTTAACACTAAACAAGGAACTTTAGTAGAATAAGGAAAACAGTAATATCCATCTCTAAAGCTTGTTCTGCCTAGAAATTTACCAAGCTCTGTGCTACCTGACTTCTTGTTTGAGATTTAAACAGTACACATATCCTCACAGTCTCCCTTTATACTATATCTAGCAGTACCTGTCCAGAAGGTCATTCGGCACCTGCTCTTTGTCCATAACTGCGCACACACCATGCTATCGACATTACAAGGCCAACATAAGGTGTCTTATACCAGAATGGTTATCTCAGCTGACTGTTCTGTTATCACTCAGCCCAGACTCATTTGGCTGGGAAGTGGGAGAACCCTGCTGCTCCCCTTGACTGTCACAATATTCATCTACCTGAGGATACACATCTCTGTTAACATCTTGCTGTCTCCAATATTCAGCAGGGCAGGCAGCTGACCCAGGAGTGCCTCTAGTTTGTTCTGCAGTTATTCAGTTAGCTGTGTAACAGAGTTTGTGTGTGCTCCATTAATTAATACTGCCAGAGAATACATATACCTAAGGGTCTGTTCCAGTAAATAAAACCATCACCAAAGAGAAGAAACAAAAAGGAACAACTCTGTGCTTAAGAGGAAATGTCTACAGTGATGGATTGCACATAATAAGCAAATGTAACTTAGGAGTAGGTGAAGAGAGTTTGTCAATATCAGTCTTTCACCCAAAGTGATATTGCTAACAACCAATATAGCAACAAGTAGTCTTCAGAAAGATGTTAATATTAATTACAAAGATGTCCTGGAATACTATGTATTTGGAAGCACCACTAAAACCCTTTTTATGGATGTTTCAGACAGACGTCAGTTTTCACAGATGTCAATGACTGAAAAATAAAATCCACTCAAGAGTTACTGTTACTAACATTCCATCATTACACTCCATGGGCATTTTGAGCACTAGTGACTGTTGTCAACTAGTACAAAGAAGCTTGGCCTGTGAAATAGTTGATCCTCCTCAGCAAGAAGTGGCCCAGCTGTAGCAGTTGATATTTTTTCTTTGCAAAACATGAAAGAACTAAAAGTGAGATTCAGATCAGAAAGCTCCATAAAATAAACAAAAGGAAAATACAAAAAAAAATGAGAGTTAACTAAATTATGAAATAAGACCATTGTAATTTAAAAAGATACTTTTTCTCTTTTTGAACTATTATGAAACCTTATTGAGTCCTATGGACTTCAACTTTACATATGTAATCAATTCCATATTCAAAATTTTACAATTTGTTAGGCACATCCAACACTAATATATGTTTCCCTACATCCTCCACTTGTGCACGCTTGAGAAATATATGTCTTTTCATTAAAAAAAACTATAAACACTTGGATAGTGACACAAATTCTGGATATCACAGAAAACCATAACAAGAAAGTCCCTTTTCTACCTTGGAAAATGTTTCTGCAATTACTTTTTCAATCATTATTTCTGTGTATTACAGTAGCAGCTAGGGGACCCAAATCAAGGATCAGCACCCCTTTAGGCCTAACACCATAGTAGTAAAAACACAGTCCCTGCACCAGAAAACTAATTATCTATGTTTATACCAAGACACAACAGGCACATGAAACTGAAGAACTAGGTGGATGGGAATGGGATGAAACAACAGTAAAGCAAGCATGTTTTTGCATAATAAGCAGTAGTCTCAGCTTGCCACGTGCTTAACCATTGTCAGATGACAGGGTGCTGTAGGCATGATGGGAGATGGAGGTACAAGATGAGACAAGCTGTGTGCATTGAATTACCAGAAGTCTTCCCAACCCTACACAAAACATATTAGTCACATTGAGAACTGGAAACACAGAAATCAACCACACTGCCTTACACCACAAACTATTTCTAATTCCATTTTGTATAGCGTATTGAAAACTGAGTTAAAATGATAAAATATCACTTTCCATTTCAGGGGTCAGGGAGGATTCCTAGTCCCGCTTGCAGGCAAGGGGCCCTGTATGGAAGCATGTGATCTGGGTCTTTCAGGAATCAATCTGCAAAGAGTCAGCCTAAAGCATAGTGTGGTGAGTTGTGCCTCTCTGTCTTATAGAACAGCTAGCTCACGCACTCTCTGTTTTTGGTTCATGTGGGCTGTGGTTCTGGATTTTAAGAAGTAAAAGACTGTGACCTTGCAATTTATCTGTTTGTGTGCTGTTTACATAACAGTTGGTACAACACACAACAAGATCCTTGAAAGATCCATGCTTGCTTGTGTCTGTGTAATTCCCACTGAGACAGTAACACCCTATTTGGAATTGAACAGTGGATCAATAGCATGTCTAATTTTCCAGTAACAGCAGCATTTCCTATTAGTAAAGGCAAAAGAGGCCCCATTAATGGTGGTTTTCTATGAGAAATTTGCTTTTTAACGATTTGAACAATTTTTCTTCTAAAAATCTATCTGTAGCTAGTATAGTTTAGTTGTTTGCAGGAGCCAAGCCATGGAAGTCAAGGGATCAGCAATTAAACTCAGAAATGATCTTTTATACTATAACATGTAAATTTCATATTTTAAAACTTTAATAAAACTAGTCTGTTTTAAGAGCTATTAGTCATATTCCCAAAGCCTTCTTTTGAAATGTATTACTTATGGGGCCTATTTACTAAGTCTTCTGCATGTGATCCTCTGCAATGTATGGAGGGTAGTAATAATTCCATGTTAATAAGGTTTTAATTTTTTAAATCAGAAATCAAACAAAATGTGGTGTAACATTTCTTTGCAAAATAAACTCTCAAATTACCTTTCTAATTTAGCTTATGGAACAACAATAGTGCTATAATGCTGTTTCTCATTGACTAAATAAATTCACTGATTTAAAACAGACATGCCACCAACCTTGATGCATATTAGTCCACACAGTGCTTGTTTGCTTCTCTAATGAGAGGACAGCAACCAAACTGTAGCAACCAAACTGAAAAAAAAAAAATAAAGGAAAGAAAACAGGGCAAAAGAAAAGGAAATTGGTGTAGATCAGTTGGGGGGAAAAATGTAATTTCACTTACTCTATTGCTTTTTGCAAACATCCTAAAAATATGATTTCTACTATATCACTATGCCTAAGTCTTACCGCTGTTATAAAACCTCTCTCTGACTCTCTCCAATACATTTCTTAAATGATCTATTTTATCATTAATATTAACTACTAAACTAATACATAGATTTACTTGAAAAGTTTCGGAAAATTCATTCTACACTCTAAGATTAAGTGCTCTAATTTTGAGATGAAGAGTCTATTTTTCCATACGTAAGATGCTGAATCCCTGCTTTAAGTGCAAAACTCAATTAAATCTTAACTTTGGATCCACAACAGATGCCTCCATAATTATAGTATTAAAAACTACTAATGCTTTCTATCTCATGGAGAAAAATGAGAACATTTGTTGCAGGTTTTGAAGGTTTCATGCCGTGACAATCCTATGGGCTTGACCTTGAAACTCCTATTCATGAGAGTAGTCCTTATTGAGTATTTACAGTGTAGTCATTGGGGCTGCTCTCTGAGCAAAGAATCCTCTTCTAACTAGCCTGTAAATTCAAACCCTTCCTCTATTATCACCATGACTCTGAATTTTTAGGGACAAATGAATTCTTATTTCTTTGAATCCCATTTTATATTCTGTTAACAAACGGCTATATAAAGTAAACAGTGCATTATGCCTACCAGGACAGATTCCCCCATGAGTGTGAGGTTTGGTTCCCTACTTAAATGCTTTTAGCGCTACTTAATACCCTAGGACAGAATCTCTCTCCTTTGTGATTTATGTGCCCACTTCCAGGAAAATGAACTGATTCTGCTGGTTTTGTTGACACCATGCTTTACACCCCCTATCCTGTTATGCTTAAAGTTCCTGTTATCAATAGAACACATACTTTACTTTTTAGAATTAGAGAAAATAGCTCTAGTGATTTTTTAATGGAACAGAGGGTCATTCTTCTGTGTGCGCCATTATGCCATAGCATGTAAGTTAATTATCAATTTTTATTTTATTTGTTTTTGAGAATGACTTAGAATACTGGGGTAGGAAAGGGCAGGAGGAAAGAGGGGAAAATCAGGAAAATGACAGTGAATAAATCCTGATGCAATGTAGTTGCATAAAAACATTTAATATTTGTTTTAAAAATTACTTCTGTATTTAAAACGAAACCCAAATAACCAGTCTGATTTTTGGGTGTGTATTTGTCTTTCTGCTACTTGTGTAGCTGCTCACTGATTTCTAAACAATGTTGCTCAATTCCTTCCTTTCTTTTTTAAGAATTTTGTTTTATTCTGACACTTAAATACCCACAAAAGAGGCCACTAAGTAAGCTGTAATTCCATTTTGTGTTTTGAAAGAGGTAAATTTTAAAGAAGTCATGTTTTTGCTTAATTTACTTTTCTTTTTATTATCATGAATTATCCTTATTTAATTCCTCTTTTTATTCTCCCATTTTCTCTCTGATATAATAATCCCTCATCAAGATTCCTGTTATTTGATTAACCAATATTTTTCAGAAATAAAAGAACAGCATATTGAACAAAGTGCATGTTGTACTTCATTGAATATGCAAAGTAGAAACTATAACCAAGTACAACACGCAGCACGAGAAGTTATTTACTAACATGAGCAAGTTCCATAAATCATTTAGCTCATGCGGCTTTATGTTGTATACCTCATCTAATTTAATTACTAAGGCAGCAAACAGCAGTTGGAACATTTGCAAATCCAAAAGCATGCCTTTTCCTGTTTGATTATTTTACAGTAGCAGTTTAACCTGCTAACTGTTTGTAAACAATATACAATTTACACTTTAAGCATCTTTGGCTTATTGGCACACAAGGAGTCAAGTGAGTGAAAGAAAACCCTTGAGCCCTGATCAGCCATTTTGACATCAAACAATACAGTGCGCCTGTAGGCTATAAAATATCTTTGGATTGTGAGCAGAAAAAAGAAAAGGGCAACGTAATTAGCTTTAATAAGAGTAACAATAATGAAACTCGTTACATCATCTCTCTCTTTGGGAGAAACTACTGTTATGTACTAAAAATAAATTGTCAGACTCATAATAAATTTATAAAAAAAAGCCTCCTCATGTGTGTATCCATGACAACCCAAATTTATATTTTGAGCTCCATATAGTAGTTTCACTACATTTTACATAAATTACTGTAAAGGAAGTAACAAAATAAGATGGTTTGCTATCCCAGGTGTTTTATTTGGCATAATATGTAATATTTCTACAATATTCAAAATACAGGGAAAAAGTGTGTGTAATGGTTTGAAACTAATCCAATCAGAAGGAAAACATTTTCTTCAATAAGATAATGTACAGGATTTTAACTCTGTTAAAGTACAGTGGGGACTGAACTCCGATGAAGGGGGCTGTAGCCCACGAAAGCTTATGCTCAAATAAATTGGTTAGTCTCTAAGGTGCCACAAGTCCTCCTTTTCTTTTTCCAAATGATTCAGTCATTCAGTATCAGTAAGTCACAGTTGTGACTGTAACAAAAGCACTAATAGAAATTAGAAACATCCATTGCATGAAATAAATAAGGTTCCTATCATTTATGCTACTGTTTTTCCTAATGGGATTCCATCTGGAGTGCTTTGTGCACAGCCAACTCATCTTTAAATCCCTTAGAGAGAGGGGCCTGGTTTCACCAGGCTGGGTACCACTAAAATTCCAGTCTCTGTTATGCATAACTGCTCTCTACAATGAAATTAAAAAAGCACAATGTGTTGTCAATAACATACTGAACCATGGAATTTCTAACTATAAAACTGAGCGAATGAGCATACCTCATGCAAGTTTCAAACTGAAATGTCAAAATAAAGCTTTCCCTTGACCTTTATTATGGAATAAAGTTATCCCCTTTCTTAGAAAGAGAGAGGGACAACACCATAGAAGTGATAGGACAGAAGCACAGTTCTCCCATCATTGTCTATTCCTGGAACAGCCTGCCATCTATTTTTATTTATTTATTGAGTGCAGGGAGGAGGGAGCATCCTCAAGCTAGTAACACATAGGTTGCTAACAACTACGGAAACTGTTCTGAACTGCATTGACTGTTTTAGGCCCCAGTCCAGATCCTTAACTCCTATGTGGAGTCTCACAAGGAAATAGCATAATGGCCTACCTGAAATATAACTGAAGGCCCCTGAGTGAATGGATGACTGCAACTCTCATATGAGGATAAAATGTAACCCTAATTAAAATAACTGGTCTGAATATTATTAAATATTTCTACTGCAGTAACACAGAGGCCCTAACCCACATTGGGCTTGGCACTATACGCATATAACAAAAGGACAGTACCTCCTCCAACATCTTACAATAAAAGAATATGGTAACAGTGCTGAAAAATAAGTGTAATAAGGAGTCACACCATGCCAGCTGCCTCGCCATTATCAAGTGCTTTATAGGCATCATGGTAGAGGGGAGATTCACAATCAATAACTAACTTTTTATTCTAAGAGTATAGAATATTTTGCTCACTATTCTAGATGATAGGGTTAATTTAGCAGTCTGAACAAATGATTCCACGGATGTGCATTTGTACCATGTACTTTCAAGCAGAAATTGATGCGTCACCTCATTATGCAATTCCCGATATGGTTCAGACCCACATGACAACATGACATTACTTACATACTTTAGGTATAGATAATAACTGTTTGATATTCAGCCAGTCACCATGAGTTAGTATTTGTTGAGTTAATATGAGTTGATATTTAAACCAGATGCTATATCTCAGCAGTGTGATGCTGAGTAATATTTGGTATAAAATGTAAATTTAAGAACTTAAACACTTAAAGCTTGCTTGTTTGAGTATTTCTGTGATGTAGATTAAATAAAAGAGGTGGTGTGGGAAAAACAATACTAGTGGATGAATTGGGGGGAGGGGAGACCCTGTGTTTTGCATCAACATTAAGATACTGATAAAGTTTGTTTTTGTTTTTTGTGCCAGCATGAGGTGTCTGGGTTTACCAGATGAAAAACTAGAAACCGCTTTCTGCTAATATTTTCTCAAAAGAAGAAAAACCATCCAATTTCTTTTGAAAATTATAGTCTCCAAAAATGCACCATAAATTATTACTAATCTCTATTAATCCTTATCAAGCAGGAGTAGATAACATCACATGATCTGCCACGAAGGCTGAGGAAATCTACAAAGCAAATGAGTTTCACTAGTACGTGTGTACACTTGTCGGGCCCAATTCTGCCTAGATGATGCTTCTGGGGGCATGTCAGATAAACTATGAATTGAGGAGGAGGGTTGGGTGCTGTTTTTCTGCTCTGCCAACTCCACTCCGAACTTTTGGAGAGCCCTTTCTGCAAGCTTTTTATGATCAGAGCAGGAGAGCTCTTCAAGCATTTTAGTGTATATGCTGAATCACGTGTGTATTTTCCCAGATTTATATTCCAATCTTGAAATGAAGAAGGGTGAGGAAAAAAAAATATATGGACTGGCAAACACCCATGACCAGAGAACTAAAGACACTGATGAAATCAAAGTCATTAAAGATGAAAGTGGAAGCATGTTAATCATGAGAACCAGATTACGAAACAGTGGAGAAGTTACTCTGAAAGTGTGTATGGGGGTGGGGGGGTGAGAAAACCTGGATTTGTGCTGGAAATGGCCCACCTTGATTATCATGCACATTGTAGGGAGAGTGGTCGCTTTGGATAAGCTATTACCAGCAGGAGAGTGAGTTTTTGTGTGTGTGTTTTTTGGGGGAAAAAAAAAGGGGGGTGGGGGGGTGAGAAAACCTGGATTTGTGCTGGAAATGGCCCACCTTGATTATCATACACATTTTAAAGAGAGTGGTCACTTTGGATGGGCTATTACCAGCAGGAGAGTGAGTTTGTGTGTGTGTGTGGGGGGGGGGGGGGCGGAGGGTGAGAAAACCTGGATTTGTGCTGGAAATGGCCCAACTTGATGATCACTTTAGATAAGCTATTACCAGCAGGAGAGTGGGGTGAGAGGAGGTATTGTTTCATGGTCTCTGTATATATAATATCTTCTGCAGTTTCCACAGAATTGCATCCGATGAAGTGAGCTGTAGCTCACGAAAGCTCATGCTCAAATAAATTGGTTAGTCTCTAGGTGCCACA
The DNA here is from genome assembly GCF_965140235.1 of Caretta caretta. Taxonomy (NCBI): domain Eukaryota; kingdom Metazoa; phylum Chordata; order Testudines; family Cheloniidae; genus Caretta; species Caretta caretta. Next base: position 99,776,286 of record NC_134210.1, on the reverse strand, counting down.
AGTACTCCTTTTCTTTTTGCGAATACAGATTAACACGGCTGTTACTCTGAAACCTGTCATTATGAATGAAAAGAATCCCAGGAAACCATGATGTATGATAAAAACCAAACACGGGTCTGGTGGTACCAGTCCTAGAAGTTAGAGAAGCCTTGAGCAACATGAAAAGAAAGAAAGCTCTTGGTCCCAATGGCATACCAGCAGAAATATGGAAAACCTGGGGCAAACAAACATGTACATATTGAAATAATTGTTTACTTTCATCAGGAGGACTGAAGATGATGCCTAGAAAAAGAACATATTAGTACCAATATTTAAGAGAAAAAGACATACAAGATTGTGGAGTAGCTACATGATGAGCACCAGCATGTGGTGATCTGGACAAGCAGTGCACTGGACCAACAACACACCTGGCTGCACAGATTCCAGCAAGTTAACTGGGGAAGAGACAGTCTGGCTTTACACCCCTCTCCTTTTCTTTGGGTAAGTTTGGAAGCTGAGAGAGCAAGCATGGCTCAGAGTCTCTGCTGAATTCTCCTTTCCCCCAAAGGGAGTTTTTTGCATTGTTCTGAGATTTTGAGGGGCTCAGGTGGCACGACATGCCAGGGAGGGTGGAGCAGTTGGAGGAGTTTGAGAGTTTTAGGAGTCAAGGCACTGGTTTATTTACTGATGTTTGTTAATTACTGGTTAACCTTTACCCTTTCCTTCCCTGGATCTTATTTGCCTGTGCCCAATCAAGTCTGTCCTCTGTTGTGCTGTTATTATTGTTGTGCCATGCATTTGATGATGTTTGTTTTGTTTACCTTATTGTCATGTGTGTACAGGGTTTACACTCCTTGCCAGCTAGTAGTATTGTAAGTGATTTCTCAAGGGACAGCTCCCCTGTGTATCATGCACAATGAGGAGTCACTTTGAGTGGAGGCATGTAGGTGCTAAGAAAAAGAACTCAGGACCAGACCCACACATGGACGGGGAGAAGCTGCTCCAGATTCTAGTGGTAGTAAGCACCAGAGAGAGAAATGGGAGGAGGATTAAGCCACAACTTGGGAAAGTGGCTACATATATGTGAAAATCCCACTTTCACCACCAGTCTGAGACAGTCAGAAATGAGACTGTGTGATAAATGTAAAACTCAATCTGGAGTCAATAGCCCATTTAAAATCTAAGTAATTTTCTCATTACAAAGCATTATGGATAATATCCATCTAGTCTGAAATGTAGAACTGATCATACAGAATAGCAACAATGAGATTGATGTTAATGGGGCTCCAAGCAACTATAGAGTTGTGTTAGTACATACTGATAAGGATCAAGGCCTAAAACTGGGGCCTGCTGATCATGTCAGTTGTGTGTATGCACCTCCCACATAAATTATTGAGGGTTGCACAAATGCAAATGAAAGGATAGCAGCCTTTAATCTACAGACTATAAAAGGATCACTTAACCCAAAACTGAAATGCAGCGATGTCTTGGTGCAAAACAACGTAGCTAACAGTGCTCAACAATACAGAAAAACAGTTTCTGCCAGGAAGAGAACAATAGGGGAGACAAGAAATTAGCAATCAACTGAAATAAGCTGAATGTGATTGCCAAATTCATAAGAATGTGTGTAGGAGACCAGAGCTAACACCTGCAACTTTTGTGAAAATTCAACAGGCTCGGTAATAAAGAATTTAATCTTTATTTTGCCTTCTGCTTATTTCCATAGGATGTAGTGTTGTAGCTTTCAAAACACATCTCAAAATTCAGTGCACTGATAATAAGCTCTACTTCTACACATACTTGCATGTATAACATTTGTTTCCCCCTTTCTGTGATAACACATTGTATTGTTGTCTAATAAAGGCAAAGAGTCCAGTTAATTAATTTTGTAAAGTTACTGACAGAGACCATAAGAAGATAAATTGTCAAAATAATGTGAAAGGGTGAAGTACACAAAACTTAATATGCAGAATAAATGGCATCCATCTATATAAGACTAGGCATTATTTTCTTCCTATGCTATATTTTGAAAATGTATCTGTAATTAATGGTAATAAGAATGTTCAGTCCACAAACTTCAAAACATTTTTGAGATCATTGTGACATAGAATACATTAACCTTAAAGAAATTTATTTTCCGGTCAATAGAAAGGATGAATCTTTTCATTAGCCCTGAATTGTGAATTATCATTTAAGTATCACTTATCAAATCACACAGATGTTACAATATATTTATATATCTATGCAGATCTCCAAGGATATCTCAATATTATAGGGGCTGTTTATGTAGCTGCCTATGCACTCTAGCTGTGTAGTTTAGTCACCTTCGAATGACACAAACTTTGTATCACAAAAACTGAATACCTTTGAAGAAAAAACAAAACAAAACAAGCATAAGCAGTTTTGGAAGATATATCTTAATACTAAGTGGCACACAATGCAAATGGTGTTTTTTGAATTTTCAGCACAGAATCAGGGTTACTGATGAGTAACTCTAACCAATAGTGGTATCTAAAAAGACACATGAAGTGCACAAAACATTTGCAGCAACTAATGAGAGACATAGTGAACTGGAAGCTCTGCAAAGGGACTATTTTCTTTCAAAAAATGCAATAAGTGAAAATTTATAGTAGCTCATCCTACATCCCACCACTGCGTATATGCTTTCAAAATACAATAGAAAAGAAGATAACCACAGGCCAAATCCAAAACTAATTGAAATCAGTGGGAGTATTTCCACCAATTTAAATGGGAATTAAATCAGAGTTCAAAGGAGTAGCACAATCCAGAAAGTACTTGGTTATATTTTCATAACCATTTACATACGGAAAGGAGAGCACATTTTGAATTTGTTCTATTCCAGCTAAGCACCTCATATTTCATTCTCATTGTGTAATTTATTTATGTTTTTATACCACACCCATCAGCATGGCATCTAAGCCACTAATATTTCAGTGAGTATTGTTTTTAGTCCACTGGGGCATTAGAGTTTATGGAGATTATTACATCAACAATGCAATTGTCATTGCACAAACACAACACTGCATACTTTTTCATATCTCACTCCTGAAGTCCTTTTTCAGGTCAAACTCCCAGACAACTGTCATAGTATTGCATTATTAAAATGAACGTGATCACTTTAAAAAACTCAGATTATTTAGTGAAAATGTACCGCAGATAAAATAAAATGTGTTGTATGTCAGGGTCCATGAATGCTTTTTTTATAACCATCAGTCCCTAGCCAGAACATTGTGACTGATTCTTCCAGATGCTGTTCTTAGTACCATGATCCATGCCTTTGCCACCTTGAGACTGGATTACTGCAGAGTGCTCTACATGGGGCAATAAATTAAATCTACTGATGCTTTGGTGCAGAATATGGCAGCCCTTGTGCTAAATGGTGACTCTCAATGACAGCACATATTATCTCTGCTCTGTGATCTTCACTGGCTGCCCACTGGTTTCTAGAGTTTAAAAGGGCTTTTTTTGACCTATAAGGCCTTGGATAGTTTGAGATTTAAGAGACTGCTTCTCTCTGTCCATGACATTCTGTCATAGTCATATCAGTCCTTGTGTATGATTCCCCATCATTATAAAGGAAACTGCTAGCTGAGTGGTCTCTGTGAAGGGTTCCTTCTTTTGAAATACTCTGCTTCCCTAGGATCCAAAATAACCTGAATTTGTTGACCTTTGGGGCACATGGCAAAGTGTAACACTGTGAGTGGATGTTGGCTGAAGCAACTGGGTGTAGGAATTTTTTCAGGGAGTTTTAAGCTGTGTTAGTCACATGCCTAATGAAAATGATGTGGTAGGAAGAAGTGCTGCTCCTTTAGTTCATTTTTACTTTTATCATGTATGTTCTCTTGTTTTTAAATATTCATGAACTGCTCCTATAGGTTTGGAGGGTAGCCTTTGGTGTGCAGTTTCTATAAGACTGAAATCCAAACAAAAAATTCCTCGCTGAGTAAGGACTGCAGGGTCAGGCCCAAAGGCATCTTATAAAATCATAGAAATGCAGGCCTGGAAGGGAATCAAGTCCAGCCCACTAAGGCAGGACCAAGTAAACCTAGACACTTCCTGACAGATGTTTGTCCAATCTGTTCTTAAAAACCTCAGATGATAGGGATTCCTCAACCTCCCTAGAAACCTGTTCCAAATCTTAACTGCCATTATAGTTAGAAAGTTATTCCAAACTTTCCAAATCTCCTATGCTGCAGATTAAAAGCCCATTATATGTTTTTCCTACCTTCAATGGACATGGAGAGCAACTCATCACAATCCCCTTTAGAACAGCTGTTTCCAGATTTGAAGACTGTTATCAGGTCCCCTCGGGTCGTCTTTTCTCAAGAATAATAACATGCCCAATTTTATTTTTTTAACATTTCTTCATAGGTCACACTTTCCAAAACTTTTATCATTTTTGTTCCTCTCCTGTGGACTCTCCAATTTGCCCACACATTTCCTAAAGCATGGCACCCAAAACTGGACACACTACTCCAGTTGAGGTCTCTTAAGTGCCAAGTATAGCAGGATAATTACCTCCCATGTCGGACATATAACACTCAGGTTAATACTTCCCAGAATGATATTAGCCTGTTTTGCAACTGCATCATCTTGTTGACTCATATTCAATTTGTCAAATACAAACTATATTTGCTTTATAAATTACAAGTTTACTACTGTAGGATTGATTCTTCATTGTGTTAGACTACTGCAACTCTCTCCAATGATTTTACTGAAGTTGCACGGACATAAAACTAGTCCTGAATCTATAAATATAGTATCTGACAATGGAGTAAATTCATTCCACACATGCTTACACAATCAAGTGCATAAGGGGAACTTCAATTCAGAACTGTTCCAGGCAGATCCCTCAATATGTTCTGTAAAACTATTCAGAATTCCTTCTGGAGTGAAAAAGGTTATTTTACTTTCTGATAGATATGTTTGTGCCAAACAGGCTTCAGCAGAAAAAAAATTTTATTGGCTTATGCTAATTAACATTCTGGACAAGGCCAGAAACTGATGCAGTTAAATCTGCTTTCAACATTTCAATAACTGAAAAATAATACTTCCAACAGTGTAGATAGTTCTGAATATTCACAGGAGATTGAGACAGCCATGTAATTACAACACCAGCAGAGTGTTCAGAGAAAGGTCCAATTTTCTATCTAGCCAGTGTTACAACTGTGTACGTCAATAAGGTTAATGAAAAATGGAAAACTGTACAGCATATACTAACAGGTTCTTGAAAAATGATCAAAACAATATTCTCATTGGCTGGGATTTTCAAAGGAGATTATGGAAGCTAGGCACCCAAATCCCACTGTATGATTGGGTGCTTAACTCTCTTGGGCTCCTTTGTAAACCCCAGACTATGTGAGTTCACTAATTCTAATTTAACTTTTAAATAAAAAATTTTGGCAGAAATCTCCCAAAGTAAAAAGTGACAACTTTTTCCTAACCACTGAAGCTGTCAACATTGAAGTTTATCACATATCCATGTGTAATATTTATTAGCAACTACATATTGCGACTGAATGCACCCCTGTAATACCTCATTGGTCAATAATATCATGGTATACTTTATGTAGCAACATTATATGTAAAGTTATGAATTCCCTCTGAATGATGTTGGTAGTATATGTTCAAACCCACAGAGCGCCAATTAGGCAGGAGTGGTTAAGCAGGTCTATCAAACAAAGGAACATGTGCTTACTTCAATTTACATGTAAGTAGTAAACAAGGTCTTTCAGACAGCAAAGGGGCTGGAACAGACTGATCTGCATTTTAGCAAACAACAGCATGGAAGACTCCTTGTCATCACAAGACTCCTTGTCTCCATCCTCACAGCGGGAATGAACTTTGTCTAAGGGTAACCCTCAGGAAAGTGCATTTGAAAGGGAACACCCCAGGGTCTCTCTCCCTATCCATCTCTCTCTTTCATCAAAGAAGAGAGAAGAAACAAGTCCTTTGGACTTTGAGGGCAGATCCTGACTTGAAAATTTGGGCAGCAATGTTACTGGGAACCTGTGATGAGAATTTTACCTTTGAGCCAAGTCTAGTTTGTTAAGTTTAGTTACTAGAAATCATTTTATCTTCATTTCTCTTATAATCATTTCTGACTTTAATGCCTTATACTTGTACTTGCTTAAAACCTATCCCCTTGTAGTTAAGTAAACTAATTCAGTGTTGTCTTTAAACTGAACTGTGGGGGTAACTCCATTTAAAGTAGCAAACTGTTGTACATTGACCCTTTACATGGGCAATGGACCTCCAATATATGGACTGTCCAGGAGAGAGCTGGACAGTGCAGAACACACCTTTTTGGAGGAAAATTTGGGACTGGGAGTATGTTGGGGTCACTCTGCAAATAACAACCCAGGCTGGTGGAAGCTGGCATGTAACTGGCAGGCTGCAGCTATACACAGACACTTAGGGTGTGACCTGCCTGCTGTTTGAGAGGGGCCTAGGTTTGGACTTGCAGCAGCGAACCATTGTAAGATACCCAGGACAGGTGATGACACAGTCTCTCACTCATCTGGATTGTAGTCTGGAATGTCATACATATGCAAGATGGAGAGTGGAATACTGGATCAACCAGTTTTCCCCATTAGCTGAATCATATTTAGACATGTAATAAATTAATGGCTAAAACATGTTTGTATAGTATACAACCAATATAATGAAAACTTGCATAACAGATTATGTCAAAGAAATTGTATTAATTGAGAGCTGCATTATCAAGCATTCACATTATTTTGTCTTTAATCCTGTTAACTTTCTATCCGCTTCACATTTCAATTCAAACTGGATGACTAACATCTCCTTTGTGTCCTCCTACACGTGCCTTCTTGTTTGCTACTAAGAAACCCTCTGCACTTATCACCCGTTCCCAGATGCAGTCTCTATGATTCTACTCCGGACTCCTCCATTAAAACACATTTCTTTCACAGGCCTACAATTCTCAGACTTCCCTCCAGAAAGAGTTGTCAAAATAAGTGGATAGAAGAAAATTAAATAAAAGTGGAAGTATCAAGGCCTATCTAAATAGCACCTCTCAATTACATGCTTTTCCTGGACCCTCCCTCTTCCTTTGTCTTGAAGATAAAATACGGACTGTCACTCCTTCCTTGCTTCCTAAATCCCTAGCCCACTTTTGGCAACATACACATAAATTAAGAACAAATGAATGATAAGTTCATCTCTTGTTCTGGTTTCTTCTGTGCTTTGTAACAGAAAATGAATCCATTTCCAATCAAATTTCATTGCAATAACTACTTGAACTGACATGACAGAAAGTGAGTTTAGCATGCTCTGAATCATTCTCCTTCTAAAATAACTATTATTTTCAATTTAAAACACTAACAAAATTTATCTGAAATATTACTGTATCCCTTGTCCCTCTTTCTTCTGACCTCTGCATATTGTGCCCCAGGACTTGGCCCACATGGACAACAGCTAATTATAACAAAGGAGAACTGCCCTAATTTTGAGGAAATCAAAACAAAGGGGAGATTCTCTGTAGATAATTTTATAACTTTGACTTTCTGAAAATTTTCATACATAGGGGTAAGAGGAATTTAAGAAATGTCTGGCTTGATAGCATATTCCCTTTAAGAAATGATTGCTTATGGGAAGGTCTTCATTTCAATAAATCTACAGATCATTTGGGTGCTCCTTTCATGGGCCCATAACCAATAGATGCCAACTATTATAAACAGCACAACTGTTCTGGACTGGTTCTGAGAAATGGGGTGTGCATAAACATGACTTATTTTCTTTAACATGACACAAATATCCATGAGCGAAAATTTCTTTAAATTCAGTTTGCATTTTGGGTGAAAGTTCATGTTGGTTTTTATTTTACTCAATCTTTTAATTTTTTATGAAATGTACATCTGAAAGTATTTAATAATTCATATGTTTAACCTCCCTTTCTTTGGAAAAACTGCAATATCATATTTGGAAGGACTCTATAAAACACGGCACTTTTGTGGCTCACAGAGTACATGGGATTACATTAAATGACAGGTTTCAAAGTAACAGCCGTGTTAGTCTGTATTTGCAAAAAGAAAAGGAGTACTTGTGGCACCTTAGAGACTAACCAATTTATCTGAGTATAAGCTTTCATGAGCTACAGCTCACTTCCTCAAATAAATTGGTTAGTCTCTAAGGTGCCACAATTAAATAATGGACATTTAATTGAAAACTATTTAGAACTGCCCATCAGTAAGAACATCTTTTGGATTTCAGCATATGGCAGTGTATTATATTTAATAAGGCTTTTCAAATACTGAGCCTTTGCAACTTTGATTTCATTTCCCTGATTATACAAGTTGTTCATATGATTGATGGGAAACAAAAAGGATGGATGGAACACAGTGGATCCATGGCATGAAATCTATTCAAAGCTGAACTTTTTGAATAACATCTGTAAGAAATAAAATCTCTAAAGAAATAATGAACTTTAGGTAGTTCTTCATGGAGAATGCAGAATCTGATAGCAGAAGTAAAATTCTATTTGTGCTGTTCAGAATATATGACAGATTGTTGGGATAAAATTAAAGGCAGAGCTCTGGGCCATCTCCAAATCCTTCACTAATGTTGGAGAGAAACAGAATCTCCCGCATAATCGGGATTCAGGGTATGATTGCAGTAATCATGGCCCATTGTTCTTATCTTCCCTTAATCTGCTGGCAATGCTCCTACTAATGCAGTCCAATACGCCATCAAGCTCCTACTAATGCAGCCCTATAACTATAACAATGGTGAACTAATTAATCATCAATATTACCAGCAGTACAATTTCACCCTACCAAAGACTTTATCAAATTACTTTTATGCACCTTGTTCCTGGGTTTAATGACTCTCAGTCTATAGCTAGACAACATTTTTCAGCTGAAACTTTTTTGCTGAAAAATGCACATTTAGTTCAACTGAAATGTTTGGTGAATTGTGTCAGTCAAAATAAATTCTGAAAATATTGAAACATTTTTATTGACATTTTGAAATAAAAGATTTACTTTTTTCTATTTGAAACTACTTATTTTTAGAAATTTACTTCATTTAAAACAGTTCAGAAAATCCCAAACATTTCATTTCAGATCAAATGAAACATTTTGTTTGATCATAAACAAAAATTATTTTACTTTTTGGTTCAGCTACCAAACCAAAAAATTAGTTATTTGCGCAGCTATACTCCATCATCAACTCTACTTAGCAGATACAATCATACAGCAGAATGAATTGCAACTTTACTATACAGATCGTTAGGAAAACTACACATCCTTGTTTCAGATAGTGGGTCTAGTACTGCCATCATTGTCCAATGGCCCAGATGGAGGATATGTTAGTGTGGTGTGGGATGTGGGCATTACTCCACCCCTTGCACTTCAAACAACAATTGGCTGTGCTGGGGTAGAAAGCACAGGATTTTTCCAAGCAGTAGCAAAGCCTGCACAGGAATGCACTCCCTTCAGTGCACCTGAAGCATTACACTCCCATGCCACAAAGGTATAATGCCCACCTACACAGACACCACAGCTGTTACACCACATCCCATCCATCCCAGCATGCCTCTACATCTAGCCACCTTAATTTGGCCTTTTGGATGGATATCCATTTATTCATTTTGGTATTATCAAAGAGTGATACCAAATGAAAACATGAAAGCCAAAAATCGTAGCTAGATAACAACGTAGATTGGGAAGGTGGATTAATTTTTTAACAGAGGGGAAAAAGATACTTCATAAATTCTTTTACTTTTTGAGAACTATAAATCTTAGTTCTTAATTTTTTTCATTATGTGATATGATTACTTATGTAATAAGCAGCTTGTACTTGAATATTTCATTCACATAAAACTTGACAATCTTGTTATCTTCTCTACAATAGACATTATAGTGGTAATTAGATTTTTAAGGTATCTTCTTTACCTTTTTAATGGTACACTGAATACAGTCAGAATTGCCAGAATAGTTAGAGTATAAGCAGAGACAGTGGTGCTTTGATACTAGGCAACGGAGTGAAACATAGGCATCCATTATTTCCTCATGAAGACCTAAATGGCAGTTTAACCATACGTGTTCTGTGCACTCCAGTGATACAGCAAAACGTTACAATAATATTTTTCAAGGCATTAAAATTAAGTCTTAAATAAAATCTCCAACTGTTCAACAGAAACACCTTGCAGGGACATTCATTTAGTGAGTTCCATATCTTGCTCCATGGCTATCAGATGAACTGCAGATGCAATTCGAGCAGCTCCATTCATTCACTGAGCATTCAGGGCCTCTCTGTGGGAGAAAGTTGTACCAGCATAACTTAAAATAGTTTTCAATTGTTATAGTGAAACCTGTGCAAAAGGCTGGGAGATTATTCATATGCGTAATAGTGGTTTACTTCAGTTTAGTTAAATCTTTTCCTAATTGGCTTAACCTAAACAAAACTAAGTCACTCATACCAAAATAAAAAATGTCCACACAAAATTTTGCATGAATTCAACTATTTTTAGTTTAAATTCACACCTTAAGTTATATCGTTACAACTTTCCCATGCCAACAAGGCTTCAGTAACTACCCACTAACTGAACAACACTTGCAGCAGCCTGAGTGGATCAAGGTTACACAAAGAAGGAAGATGAATGAGCCACGCAGAATTAAAAAATGCAGCCTCAAAATGAAGAGGTTTATTGTACAACAGTGTGCGTGGGGAAAGAGGATCAATATAAAACAGTGTGCGACTGTTGGGTATTCTTACATTAAAGAGTGAACAGCCTTGTACTGTTCTGGTAATCTAATCCATAACTCAGAGGAAGGCTTCTTCCCTGCTATACCCAAACTGTACTAGCAGCAGACACTGAAGCAAGTACTACTTTGCATGGCTAGCAAGTCATTTCTGAGCTATAAACACTATGGTTATAGGTCAGACATGAATTAGATTCTGCAGGAATTTCTCAAGTGTATGAATTATTTTTAGCTTCACGACTATTTCTGTCTGTGTACGTGTCAAGGTTCCTTCCCCACTCTGAACTCTAGGGTACAGATGTGGGACCTGCATGAAAAACCCCTTAAACTTATTTTTACCAGCTTAGGTTAAAACTTCCCCAAGGTATAAACTATTTTACCTTTTGTCCCTGGACTTTTTTGCTGCCACCACCAAGCATCTAACAAATATAACAGGGAAAGAGCCCACTTGGAAACATCTTTACCCCCTAAATCCCCCCAAGCCCTACACCCCCTTTCCTGGGGAAGGCTTGATAAAAATCCTCACCAATTTGCACAGGTGAACACAGACCCAAACCCTTGGATCTTAAGAACAATGAAAAAGCAAGCAGGTTCTTAAAAGAAGAATTTTAATTAAAGAAAAAGTGTAAGAATCACCTCTGTAAAATCAGGATGGTAAATACCTTACAGGGTAATCAGATTCAAAACATAGAGAATCCTCTAGGCAAAACCTTAAGTTACAAAAAGACACAAAAACAGGAATATACATTCCATTCAGCACATTTAAACAAAACAGAATCTAACGCACATCTAACTAGATTGCTTACTGACTTTTTACAGAAGTTCTGACCTGCATTCCTGCTCTGGTCCAGGCAAAAACAACACACAGACAGAGAGAACCCTTTGTTTTCCCCCCCTTCCCCCTTTGAAAGTATCTTGTCTCCTCATTGGTCATTTTGGTCAGGTGCCAGCAAGGTTGTCTTAGCTTCCTAACCCTTTACAGGTGAAAGGGTTTTTCCTCTGGCCAGGAGGGATTTAAAGGTGTTTACCTTTCTCTTTATATTTATGACAGTACGGCTTATAGGACATGTAGCAATTCCTCCTACTATCAGAAGAAAGAAATTTGAATAGTGTGGATTTCAAAGATTTAAATTATTGTGCCGGAATTGACGTTGCATGTACAAACATTTTGGAAGACTATTTGTGCATCAGAGTTAGAGCTTGTCACTTCCCACCCCTTTTTACAATGTCTGGAAGTAGACAGGTCATAACATTAAAATTAGCACTTTTTTTTTTTTTTTGGCTAATGCACTGTATGTCTTCTGCATGCCACCTTAAAAATAAGCTTAGGAATTAGGGTGAACATTTAGTCATTTTTTCTCTCCATATTCTGAAAAACAGTTGAAGCAACCACTTGAAGCATGGCACAACGAGTTTTAGTTTTCAAGCAGGTTTTTGTAGCCAAGTTACCAACTCTGAAAACAGGACTAATAAGAATAATTCTGACAGACTTATCAATGCAGCATTATAAACAAGTATCAGGGGGTAGCTGTGTTAGTCTGTACCCAGAAAAACAACAAGGAGTCTGGTGGCACCTTAAAGACTAACATTTATTTGGGCATAAGCTTTTGTGGGTAAAAAAAACATTTCTTGGATCTGAGGAAGTAGGGTTTTTACCCACAAAAGCTTATGACCAAATAAATCTGTTAGTCTTAAAGGTGCCACTGGACTACTTGTTGGCATTATAAACAGAGTGATACATTCATTTTGAAAAGATAAAATCCAATAAGATACTAGTTTCTTCTCTGAAGGGGGAAGAAGCTATACAAAATGAAATGTTAAAGATAAATAAATATACTGTAACAGGGAGGGCAACATCATGATGAGAAATGTAATGCCAACTGTCTGCAGAGATTTCTTTTGCTGGAGCTGAAAATAAATGCACGTTCACATTTTAATTTATTTATTTAGGACTGTTATTGTCAGTCTCAGATGAGAAGAAAATTTTTTACAACAGACATCCAAAATTAAGCCTGAAAACTATCACATGGCCTTTTCAGGGATGGTTTCATGTTTGCTACTTAAACAAACATTTGCTCTAGGTAGTGCCTCTGTATAACTTATTTCTTGGAAGCACTTGTATTAGAAAGCTGTTAATTCCATTCCTCACGCCCATTGCAGGACTTACTAAAGAGCAATGCAAGCATTCGTTTCTGTGTACTGCAGCTAATCAGTTTGATTAGGTTTTAGGTTTCAATTTGAAGAGCTAAAATAGTTTTTGACATTGTGTATACTCAAAAAAAGAAAAAAAATCATCTTCAGTGAATTTTTCTCAATTTAGATCCTCATCTTAGTATCACTGAAGTAAATGGAAAAATCAAGAAGGTAGGATTGGGTCCTCACGCAGGAAAATATTTCCAAGTCTAACGTAAGAAATAAGAAGCTTTGTATATTATTGGAGGACTAAGTCATAACCCATATGCTTTTTAACATTTCCCAAATTCCTTCAATTTAACTTCTGTGGTGAATGCAATTTTGATTTGAATTCTGTGCTGAAATCTCATTATGAACAGCAGTAGATATTGGATTTAGGAATTTAAACATTATCTCTTTCCTTTATTTTAGCGATTACACCACACTTCTTGTAATGTCAAATATAAATGTGTCAGGTATTTTAATTTGCAACTGCATAATTAGATACAATTTTATTATTCTCCAGAGTTGCTAACAGGTCTAATATACTGATATTTTCCCTCTGAACACTGAAAGTAAGGCAGATTACAGTTAATGCAATGACTGCATGATCTAGTCTGCTAGTAAATTCCCATGACTAATACTACACCAGTGGCACGGACTGCTTAGTAAAAAACTGGCTATAGAGAAGTGAAAGTAAACATTCGTTAGATACACTATATTGTTCAATCAATTGATCAGAATAAAATAGATATGCCTAATCCCAGTTAAGGTAATTAAGGGTCCTCCAAAGAATTGTTACTTGAAAAATGGTGACAATAAGAGCAAACAGATGATTTCCCCAAGGATTATTATTTATATACAATATGAGCTATAATTAGTTTTTTTCCCCTTTCATTTCCTTTATATTGGCTTTCGCAATAATGCATACAGTATATTACTTCCTTTCTCCTTAATTTGAAACTTCCCCTCCCCTTCATTCTTCCATAGTTTTCTTCTGGCTGCTGATGGAATGGACTGAGATGCACTTTCCCTATGGAAACCAAAAGAACTGGGTCAAATTCAGCCCTTATTTGAGGAGACGCATGTCCATTAAAATGAACTGAATTGCATCTGCTTACTCTAACATTGAGTTTGGCCCATTTGGGGAAAATTGTGCAGTCCCTGATAAACTGGATTACCCACAAACTCATCTTTGGTAGCCTGCCTGCTAGAATATAAACTATTGCTACTGTACCATCAGGTCAGCAAGAGCCCTGCTTATCTGGAGTACAATTAGTAGTGAAGCCCTTAATGTCAGTTAACTTTTCAAGGTGGTTTTATTGTGCAAGAACAGCCACTAACAATATACAAATCTTTAAAATACTTTGTTTCTATGCAACAGAAAAAAATATGTTCAGAGGCTATATATCTGGCGAAGACCATGAGACCTGAACAGTTCAGGCTTTTTAAAATATTAATTAGAATACCCTTTTGATATTGCTGAAAATTTCATTCTCTCTGGAATAGATTTCTTAAAAAAAAACTTGTTTTCTTCCTGTTGGCTAAATCTGATTTAATTTTGTTTTAATACGTCTTAGAGTATTGAGCCAATTTAACTAAATAGCAAAATAAATTCTGAAAATGGGATTTTATTTGAAGGGGGGAAATCCTTCAGTGACTTGAAAGTAAACCTTCAACTGGCATCCAGTCAATGGTACAAATCTTCAGAGGAAATCTCCATAATGCACCTTCCGTGGAGACTTCTACCCTGCCCCCCTGCTCAAATACTAACTGGTTGTTGGAAGCAGATGTCCCCTTAACACTGCAAGGTTCTTTAGAGAATTTTGAAAGCATTAACTCCTCAGCAGCCAATCAGAGCTCTGCATTTCCGACCTCCTGGAAAATTCTAATTATCAACATTCTCTCAAGCCAGACCCTTAAGGTTCAGCAAGAGAGAGAGAGACACACACAGAGAATGAATGTTGGCTAAATGTGCCCTCTGGGAAATAAATTTTGCTCAAACACAACACAAGAGGAAAACCCAACAAGATGACAAAAATACTTCACTTCAAGGTATAATAATATTCAGATGCCCTTCCACAAAGACAAATTCAACGTTACCCCCCTAGAAACTTAGAAGTACTCTCCCTTTCCATGCCCTGCCACATCTGCCATCCACCCACCCAGTATGTCCATCCCAAACCACACATTATTTCTCCTTACTCTGGGTCTTCCATTCTCTTTACTTCTTTCAAGTTTCTGGATGTTCTGCCTCTTTCTTCCTTCCTTCCAAATTTCTGATGACTAACCACATCCACTTGCAGTTGGAAAGAGTGCCTAGTATTACCTGCTATTCTCCCATGTGGGCAGGTGGCTATCTCCCTACATGGTATTGTTCCCATCATCGGTTGGCGAATGAGTGGGTGGAAGGGAGAGGAATGAGCAACAAGCAGACAAATGGATAGGTGCGCAGTAGCTGGTGAAGGGTAATCTCCACAAGTCCTTTTAGGTTTTCTCTGTGCAGCAACAGATCCTCCTGATATACTCTAAACCTTTCTATACCAAACACCTTCTGTGAGCAAGCCAGGTGAGATATCATACCAGTTAAACAGACCTTTAAATTCTCTCCTTCCTCACTTTGTAGTACAACAGGGCTTTCAAACA
The DNA here is from genome assembly GCF_965140235.1 of Caretta caretta. Classification (NCBI taxonomy): domain Eukaryota; kingdom Metazoa; phylum Chordata; order Testudines; family Cheloniidae; genus Caretta; species Caretta caretta. The sequence goes on along the minus strand of NC_134210.1, from coordinate 99,760,741 downwards.
ACAAAGTTTCCCTGCAAAAAATGTTTTTAAATGAAAAAATTTCATTTTCAAGAATTATATTTCAGAAACATTTCAAATTTGGTTTGAAAATGAAATTTTCATTTAAAACTTTTTTTCCCCACTTTACATTATTTTTACATTATTGCATGATGTCAGGTATTATAGTGCATAACATGTAGAGCTGCACTGGGTTGGAAAAAATAATATTTTAAAGAGTTCAATATTTTTCCTATCCTGACTTGGGATGAAAAATTGAAATTTATAGATATAATTAGTAAAACTCCTATTTGAAAATTTGTTGACTGAAATGCAAAGATGACTTCAGCTATCCCTGCCAGACAGAAGTGGCATGTAAAAAAATGTCCACATATTTTTAACAACTTTGTAGTATTGCTAATTTTTTTTACATTTCAAAGACCAATTTTCAACATTGATATAGATAATGAATACTACTAGAATGTGTAACTAAAATACCCAAATGATCACACAATATATTCCTACTAACTGAAACAGCTGTTAAAAATTCCTCTCTTTCCCTGAGAAATTCTACTTACAATCAGACTGTTCAGTTACTTCAGAGGATTTCCTGCTGTAAAGTCAAGGTAATTCATCTATTTTATTCCCCCAATGAGTTGCCTGAAGCAGTTATGTGTGGGTAGCAGAAATGAGTTTTTATCTTCAAACTTCTCTCTTTTAACCATTTAAAGGGAAGCATAAGCTTTCATTAAACTGAAATAATAGCTGTTTGAATGATTGTTTACGTCAAGGAGCATATGTAGGCCCCCATCTTGCAAACACTTTATGTATCTGAGTAGTTTTAGTCATATAAATAGTCCCAATAAATTCAGTGGGACTCCTTACATATGTTAGAAACTTAAGGTGGATGAGGGAATATCTTTTATTGCACCAACTTCTGTTGGTGAGACAGACAAGCTATGGAGTTTACACAGGACTCCTCTTCAGGTCTGGGAAAAACACTCAGTGTCACAGTCTGTTGCTGTGACAGAGTGCATTTCACTCAATAACAATAACACTGCATATATAAAGTCACTCTTGTGTGTTTGCTGGACTGGGGCCATAGTGGATAGAATCTGGGGGTAATTCTGCAGTTGTATGATTTGGGGATCAATTTAATTTCAATTCAATGTCCCCAAATCTTGTTTTTCGTGGGGACGGAAAGACGTCAATAACATAAAAATATTTCAAATGTGTATAAATACCAAGAAGAAAAACAATTATTTTGGGTGGTTCACGCTAGTAATGGGATGAAGTTAAGAAAAAGAAAATAATCAGCCTAATTTTATTATTATTACTTGTATATCCAAGATACCAAAGGGCCCTACTCAGAGACCAGAACTCCACTACGCTAGGCACTGTATACACTGAATAAAAAGAAAGTCCCTGCCCCAATGGGGTTCATGGAAAACTGCGTGACAGTGATTTGTACCAGTGATTTGTTGGATTACTACTTCCTAAGTAAGTGGCAGGAGCAACATCATTTGGAACATTTAAACTCAACTGGGTGGGAGGGGAGTTAGGAAGTGTTTTACGGGAAACAATCTTATACTTTCATGGGATGCTAGCCTGGACAACTTAGGACTAGTCTACACTAGAAGTGCTACATTGGCGCAGCTGTACCAAGGCAGCTGCGCATCTGGTGAAGACGCTCTACATCGATGAGAGAGTTCTCTCTGGTTGGCATAATAAATCCACCTCTGCGAGAGGTGGTATCTATGTTGGTGGGAGAAGCTCCCCTGCTGACATAGTGCTGTACACGCCAGTGCTTAGGTCGATGTAACTTATGTCGCTTGGGGAGTGGCTTATTCACACCCCTGAGCAACATAAATTATACTGAAGTAAGTGGTAGTTTAGACCTGGCCTTAATATTGAAAGTATATACAAATCCAAACAGTATTTTTTTTTAATGACCCAACTACCTCCCTGAAGTGTTATTTGATTGAACCACAATACTGACACAGATGATTCTAAAAATGAATCCTGAACTGCTCTTAAAAATCTCTGGACATTGCCTCCACACCCAAATAATTGCTACTACAGAATGGCAGTTTTTGCATGTGAAATATCAGCAAGTGAATATGGATACAACTTCTCTCTTTATATATATTAGGAATAAGTTCTGATTTGGGGGTTTCTGTAGTCAACAAGTTCCTCTTTATTAATTGCCATGGCTGCAACAATCACTTTGCATTCCTTGATTCTACAGAATTTCAGAGATTACAACATTAAAAATTATTGGCACATGACAGAGAAAGAATGAAAATTTAGCTAAAAATTCCCTGTTTGAACTTGCTTTAGTGCTTTCATGTCTGTGGTATTCAGACAGTCTTGCCCAATACAGGTTTCAGAGTAACAGCCATATTAGTCTGTATTCGCAAAAAGAAAAGGAGTACTTGTGGCACCTTAGAGACTAACCAATTTATTTGAGCATAAGCTTTCATGAGCTACAGCTCACTTCATCGGATGCATACTGTGGAAAGTACAGAAGATCTTTTTATACACACAAACCATGAAAAAATGGGTGTTTACCACTACAAAAGGTTTTCTCTCCCCCCACCCCACTCTCCTGCTGGTAATAGCAGTGATCACTCTCCTTACAATGTGTATGATAATCAAGTTGGGCCATTTCCAGCACAAATCCAGGTTTTCTTCCCCCCCGCCCCCCACAACACACACACACAAACCCACTCTCCTGTTGGTAATAGCTTATCTAAAGTGATCACTCTCCTTACAGTGTGTCTGATAATCAAGGTGGGCCATTTCCAGCACAAATCCAGGGTTTAACAAGAACGTCTGGCGGGGGGGGGAGGGGGAGGGTAGGAAAAAACAAGGGGAAATAGGTTACCTTGCATAATGACTTAGCCACTCCCAGACTCTATTCAAGCCTAAGTTAATTGTATCCAATTTGCAAATGAATTCCAATTCAACAGTCTCTCGCTGGAGTCTGGATTGGAAGTTTTTCTGTTGTAATATCGCAACTTTCATGTCTGTAATCGCGTGACCAGAGAGATTGAAGTGTTCTCCGACTGGTTTATGAATGTTATAATTCTTGACATCTGATTTGTGTCCAGTTATTCTTTTACGTAGAGACTGTCCAGTTTGACCAATGTACATGGCATAGGGGCATTGCTGGCACATGATGGCATATATCAAATTGGTAGATGTGCAGGTGAGCCTCTGATAGTGTGGCTGATGTTATTAGGCCCTGTGCTGGTGTCCCCTCAATAGATACTTGGGCACAGTTGGCAACGGGCTTTGTTGCAAGGATAGGTTCCTGGGTTAGTGGTTCTGTTGTGTGGTATGTGGTTGCTGGTGAGTATTTGCTTCAGGTTGGGGGGCTGTCTGTAGGCAAGGACTGGCCTGTCTCCCAAGATTTGTGAGAGTGTTGGGTCATCCTTCAGGATAGGTTGTAGATCCTTAATAATGTGTTGGAGGGGCTTTAGTTGGGGGCTGAAGGTGACGGCTAGTGGCGTTCTGTTATTTTCTTTGTTAGGCCTGTCCTGTAGTAGGTGACTTCTGGGAACTCTTCTGGCTCTATCAATCTGTTTCTTCACTTCCGCAGGTGGGTACTGTAGTTGTAAGAATGCTTGATAGAGATCTTGTAGGTGTTTGTCTCTGTCTGAGGGGTTGGAGCAAATGCGGTTGTAGGGGACATCATAATCAAAAAGGCTGACAAAGGAGGTGCTGTTGTCATCATGAATAGGTCGGAATATGAACAAGAGGCTTCTCGGCAGCTCTCCAACACCACTTTCTACAAGCCATTACCCTCTGATCCTACTGAGAGTTACCAAAACTCCCTGAAAAAGCACAAGATCAAATCTGCACACACACCCCCCTGGAATCCCGACCTGGGATATTCTGACTACTACCCAAGATCCATGAACCTGGAAATCCTGGGCGCCCCATCATCTCAGGCATTGGCACCCTGACAGCAGGATTGTCTGGCTATGTAGACTCCCTCCTCAGGCCCTACGCTACCAGCACTCCCAGCTACCTTCGAGACACCACTGACTTCCTCAGGAAACTACAATCCATCGGTGATCTTCCTGATAACACCATCCTGGCCACTATGGATGTAGAAGCCCTCTACACCAACATTCCACACAAAGATGGACTACAAGCCATCAAGAACACTATCCCTGATAATGTCACGGCTAACCTGGTGGCTGAACTTTGTGACTTTGTCCTTACCCATAACTATTTTACATTTGGGGACAATGTATACCTTCAAATCAGCGGCACTGCTATGGGTACCCGCATGGCCCCACAGTATGCCAACATTTTTATGGCTGACTTAGAACAACGCTTCCTCAGCTCTCGTCCCTAACGCCCCTACTCTACTTGCACTATATTGATGACATCTTCATCATCTGGACCCATGGAAAAGAAGCCCTTGAGGAATTCCACCATGATTTCAACAATTTCCATCCCACCATCAACCTCAGCCTGGTCCAGTCCACACAAGAGATCCGCTTCCTGGACACTACAGTGCTAATAAACGATGGTCACATAAACACCACCCTATACCGGAAACCTACTGACCGCTATTCCTACCTGCGTGCCTCTAGCTTTCACCCTGACCACACCACACGATCCATTGTCTACAGCCAAGCTCTGCGATACAACCGCATTTGCTCCAACCCCTCAGACAGAGACAAACACCTACAAGATCTCTATCAAGCATTCTTACAACTACAATACCCACCTGCGGAAGAAGATTGATAGAGCCAGAAGAGTTCCCAGAAGTCACTACTACAGGACAGGCCTAACAAAGAAAATAACAGAATGCCACTAGCCGTCACCTTCAGCCCCCAGCTAAAACCCCTCCAACACATTATTAAGGATCTACAACCTATCTTGAAGGATGACCCAATACTCTCTCAAATCTTGGGAGACAGGCCAGTCTTTGCCTATAGACAGCCCCCCAACCTGAAGCAAATACTCACCAGCAACCACATACCACACAACAGAACCACTGACCCAGGAACCTATCCTTGCAACAAAGCCCGTTGCCAACTGTGCCCACATATCTATTCAGGGGACACCAGCACAGGGCCTAATAACATCAGCCACACTATCAGAGGCTCATTCACCTGCACATCTACCAATGTGATATATGCCATCATGTGCCAGCAATGCCCCTATGCCATGTACATTGGTCAAACTGGACAGTCTCTACATAAAAGAATAAATGGACACAAATCAGATGTCAAGAATAACAACATTCATAAACCAGTCGGAAAACACTTCAATCTCTCTGGTCACGCGATTACAGACATGAAAGTTGCGATATTACAACAGAAAAACTTCCAATCCAGACTCCAGCGAGAGACTGTTGAATTGGAATTCATTTGCAAATTGGATACAATTAACTTAGGCTTGAATAGAGACTGGGAGTGGCTAAGTCATTATGCAAGGTAACCTATTTCCCCTTGTTTTTTCCTACCCACCCCTCCCCCCGACGTTCTTGTTAAACCCTGGATTTGTGCTGGAAATGGCCCACCTTGATTATCAGACACACTGTAAGGAGAGTGAGCACTTTAGATAAACTATTACCAGCAGGAGAGTGGGGTGGGGGGAGAGAAAACCTTTTGTAGTGGTAAACACCCATTTTTTCATGGTTTGTGTGTATAAAAAGATCTTCTGTACTTTCCACAGTGTGCATCTGATGAAGTGAGCTGTAGCTCACGAAAGCTTATGCTCAAATAAATTGATTAGTCTCTAAGGTGCCACAGGTACTCCTTTTCTTTTTGCCCAATACAATAATCTAGCAGTAATCCACACTACCCCAGAGTATTGGGGCTTCCCTAGCCTCTTCTATTAATGCTTGATATTTATAGATTTTTTCCAAATGTTAATTTATCTGTACATTGCTACTATATTCAAAGTCTAATGTCTCTTCAGGGCAGGGGGGGGGGGGGGGGGGGAGGTAATAGAGTAGGAAGTTCTTCATCACATCATGCAAACAGTCTAAAATGGTTAAATAGTACATGGTTTGCTTCCCCTCAGCAATTCTCTCAATGGCACAGTTGCAGTGCTTTTCAAAATGCTGTTATAGTATGAGAAGCTATTGTAAGAAATGTATGGTCTCTCAACAACTCCCATATCTAATTTGCTCATTTTGTGAGTAAAAAGATTATTTTTCTGACAGCCAGAGCAGTAACAAATTCAGGCTTCCCCACCCCTCACATGCACTAGTAATGAGAATTCCTCAGTCAGAATTAACTGACAAATTTTGTTGAGGATGCATGAGGCAGACTAAATCCGGGCCATTTTCCCATCATGATATTGGCTCTGCAGTGCTCACAGTAGCAAAACACTTAGGTGTGTTGTCTAAGGGCGTGTCTACACTTGCCAGTAGATCGGCACTGCTGCAATCGATGCCGTGAGAGTCAATTTAGCAGGTCTGGTGAAGACAAACTAAATTGATGGGAGAGCACTCTCCCATCAATTTGTGTACTCCACCTCCCCTAAAAGCATAAGGGAAGTTGACGGGAAGCGCTCTCCCATCGACACAGCGCAGCGTAGCCACGGTGGTAGGTGGCTCTAACTACGTCGACTTCAGTTACATTATTCATGTAATTGAAGTTGAATAAGTTAGATCAATTTACCACGGTTTGGTAGACCATCCCTAAGAATGTATCATTTTTGCAGTCATATATTGGCTACAACCACAATTCAGGTTAGTCACCGAAGCCCAAAGGAAGCCCTAGATTACAATGCTACTCCAAGAGGGACTGTAGAGAGGGCCACATTTTCAGTCACTGAAAATAATACCCTATTACATTGGAATTGGAAAAGGTTCAGAAAAGGGCAGCAAAAATGATTAGGGGTATGGAATGGCTGCCATATGAGGAGAGATTAATAAGACTGGGACTTTCCCGCTTGGAAAAGAGATGGCTAAGGGGAGATATGATTGAGGTCTATAAGATCATGACTGGTGTAGAGAAAGTAGATAAGGAAGTGTTGTTTATTACTTCTCATAACACAAGAACTAGGGGTCACCAAACAAAATTAATAGGCAGCAGGGTTGAAACAAATAAAAGGAAGTATTTCTTCACACAACACACAGTCAACCTGTGGAACTCCTTGCCAGAGGATGCTGTGAAGGCTAAGAGTATAACAGGATTAAAAAAAACCTAGATAAATTCATGGAGAATAGGTCCATCAATGGCTATTAGCGGGGATGGATAGGAATGGTGTCCCTAGCTTCTATTTGCCAGAAGCTGGGAATGAGCGACAGGGGATGGATCACTTGATGATTACCTGTTCTGTTCATTCCCTCTGGGGCACCTGGCTCTGGCCACTGTCAGAAGACAGGATCCTGGGCTAGATGGACCTTTGGTCTGAGCCAGTAGGGCCATTCTCATGTTCTTATAATCAGTCCCTATGAAATCAAGAAGAGTAACATGAGATTTCCAGCTATGTCACTAAAGATGCAAAATACTGAAAACCTAGAAGTCCCAAAATTGTTCAGCACTACAACAACACTGCATGCAGCATCTCCTTATAACTTCCTTAACAGCTAACAAGCATTCCCCTTTTGAGCATGTCTTGAATCCCCCTTGTAATTTAGCAGTGAAATTAAATCAATCAATTTAATCTAATAAATGGATTTTCAATCTGTTAAGAATCTGCTGCTATTGTAATATGATGCAAAACTGCTTTTATCTAGAACATACTAGTTCTACCACTATAACTGCAGAAGAAAAATCACTGGCTATCTGCAATGGTATCACATTAGTAGGCCCCTAATGTAAGACACAAAAATTATTGCAGTCAGCTGCCAAGCAACTTGTCAAGTTTGAGTCACACAGATGTCAGATTTTCCTTTTCAGCACTACTTTGGATTAAATAAATCCCAGCAGCACTCTATCAATTCCATGACATTTTCATGCAGCATGTCAGCAGCACTATGCAAGCTTCATTACACTGCACATATATTTATGAAGGTCCCATAACTGCTTTAGCAACACTTTTGCAAGCACAAATTAACCTGGCATTATTACAAAGTCATCTGTTTTCAGCAGTCCCTTTATGGCATGAAATTCCATTGCATCAAGGACTTCTCTGTCATGGGCTAGCTCACAATACTGTTCCATTCATGCTCTCTCTTTCTCTCTCTCCCCCTCCCATCTCCTTAAATATAAATGTGTTCATTTTAAAGATGTTCCTCCATTTTGAAATCATTATAATATACTCCTAAAGCCTCATCATTTGTACTCTCAGAGAAACCCAGGCAAAGATTCCCAAAGCTAAAAATTCTGTACTCATTCTCAGGTTTCTTCTCTAGGAGATACTACCTGGATTAATACAAGGAGCTAGATCATCAGGCAAAATGGTAGACCATTTACCTTACGTCTGTCCATATCTTCAAATAGTTTTTCATTTTCTGAATGTTTCAGGGGGTTAACACTTCCTCGTGGTTCTTTATGTCAAAGAGAAGATGCAACCCATATAAAAGTAAGGGAATGCTCTATTTATCTTTCATACGGTTATTGTCAGCCATTGCCTTTGTTGAAAGCACCCATTAATTAAACAAGAGTTGCCTCTGTGTGGTGTGATTCCATTAACAAAGATATTTTGAAAATATTTGCATTTGATGTGTGCTATTGTAGATGCTGAAAAATATTTATAAGATGAATATTGTTAGACAAATAATTATTTTAATTTTAAAAAGTCTATGTTCATTCGCATACATTCCCAACACCTGCTGTTCCTGAAATGTCATTTACAAACACAAAGCTTCCAGCTTAGTTCATGTAATATTAACACATACAAAAAGCACATCTTTCTTCACTGCCCCGGATTACCAGTGAGCTAGTGCCATTCACTGAATTTAGACCATTTAATAGAAACATCTATCACACATCCCTAACACTTATACTAAAGTTTTTTTTCAGCTTTCAAAAGACATTTGCTACTCTCACATAGTGACAGGTTTCAGAGTAGCAGCCGTGTTAGTCTATATTCAGAAAAAGAAAAGGAGGACTTGTGGCACCTTAGAGACTAACCAATTTATTAGAGCATAAGCTTTCGTGAGCTACAGTTCACTTCATCGGATCACATAGTAGCTTTTTCAACTTCTGATTGAGAAAAAACCATTATTTTCTGCCTTTATGTAAATGTAATAAAAATACATATTTGAACAGGAGGCCTTAGGAAATTATGCTAATAAAAGCCGTAGGCGTTAAAATATTAGTGGCACAATATAAACGTCCACTAACACTAACAAACCTTGCTTATGAACATTATTCCCCCTTTGGTTTCTGCAGTTCATTTATAGTCTGTTTTCCCGCTACGCTGTACACCCACATCTACAACTTAAATCATTGGAGGAACTGCAGGTGCTCGCTCCTCTGAATATAAGGACATCAGTGGCTGGCGCTCTCATTCTCTCTCTGGGTTATGGGATCTGAAATCCAGGACTACTGTTGGTCTTGTTTGTCTTCCATAAGTGCAGTTTAGTACCAAACTCCAAGAACTATTTTTCATTCACATCTTTGTTTCCTGCAAATCAGTAATTCAGGATATTATCTGAAATTTTGTACGGAGTTCAATTTTTTCTTTGTTTTAACAGGGGTCACGGGGTCCACTCACTGCTAGTGGTGCCTCCTCCTGGCCAGGATTAGCTCTGCCAGGTGCTGCTCTCCTATGGTCCCTACCCATTGTCCTTTCACTTGCAGACCCTTCTTGCTCCAGGAACCGCAGCCTCGTGACTTTGTGACTCGGCCCTCCAGTCACTATATGGTTTCCCCTTCCAAGGGCTATCCAAAGTCCTTCCACACAAATAGTCTCAGGCATTCTTCTCTGGCCCTGCTCTGATAGTGCTACTTCCCCAGTGGCTAGTAGGCAAACTGCGGCCAATGGGAGCTGCAGGGGTGGCACCTGCGGATGGGGCAGCACGCAGAGCCGCCTGGCCACGCCTCCATGTAGGAGCTGGAGGGGGGACATGCTACTGCTTCCTGGAGCTGCTTGAGGTAAGCGCCTCCCCAGGCCTGCACCCCTGACCCCCTCCAGCGCCCCAGCCCCCTGCCCCAGACCTGATCCCCCTCCTGCCCTCCGAATCCCTCAGTCCTTCCCTCCTCCAGCCGAGAGCCTGCACCGCCAGCCGGAGCCCTCGCCCCCACCAACACCCCATCCCCCTGTCCCAGCCTGGAGCCCCATCCCGCACCCTGAACTCCTAATTTCTGGCCCCACCCCAGAGCCCGCACCCCCAGCCAGAGCCTTCACCCCCTCACACACCCCAACCTCCAATTTTGTGAGCATTCATGGCCTGCCACACAATTTCCATACCCAGATGTGGCCCTCGGGCCAAAAAGTTTGCCCGCCCCTGCCCTGAAGGGTTCTCTCAAAGGTCTAAAGAGCTTGCTTCTTTCTCTGGACTCCTCAGACTTTTAATTTGGTTTGGAATAATATCAGAACAAACATTTTAAATGTACATTATTAAATATTTTACATGTTCAAACTTCTCCCTAAAAGCTCTTCAGGGTGGAGATGAACCAGAAATGTCATATATCTGAACTTCTGATCTTTCACAGTTCAAATAAAATAAGACTGGATCTGAACCACCCTTGGTTGTGGTTTTAAAAAGCAAAACTCTGATCAACTAGGTTTCACAGACACAGAATACACACCTCTTTAGTCCCATCTCTATCTGAAGGAGAAATGAGGGAAAAAATGGACATATTTAGCTGCACAATCTGTTCCCAAACTTTGTATAAGGGAAGAATTATGGTGAAATGGGAAATTTAAAACTAAAACCTAAGTTTTTTGCAAAACCAACCCTGATTTTGCCCATCTGTTCATATATTAAACAAAATCACATCTTATTTTTGGAAGGGTGAAGAAAATGGGCACACTCAGTGGAAGAAATTCTTGCTGTCAGATACAATTGCATGTATATAGTATTGTAATTTTATCTATACTTTTTGTAATTTAAAATTTACAACTGCGTTTTGGGGCAGTACATTGGCTAATGCTTATTTCTAAGCCTTCTCTCTCAAGAGATTACCGAGACCAAAATTAAGCAAATGTGTGGAACTGTCTCTTGAAGAGCCGTTTGCTATTGCTGCTCTTTTAAAGGAGTCAAGGATTAACATGTACTATCAGCACATAATACTTTGTATTTGCATAGCACACTACAGCTTCTGCAGACTGTACCACGGGGCCACTGCAAATCACTGGGGGACAAAAAAAATTTTAATGAATTGATGTAGGAGCAATAATTATGGGGTTTATATTTTGCATATATTAATCCACATTGTGAAAACTCAGCATTATAAATCCTCTAATTGTAATTATTTTAAATTATAAATCCACTAATGCTATATTTCAGTGCCTAGGGACCATGATCAGTGGTGCTATATGAATACCACTAACATATAGATAAGTATTGAAATACTATTGATAACTAGCTAGCAGTTCTAAGGCTTCCACTCTAACAGTAATAAGTATCTGATTAGATCACAAGGATCAGCATAAATCCCAGATGTTAAATTGCAATTTGAATGTGCAACACAACTGTCTGCTATAACTCTTTCATAAGTTATATATAAAATGCAGTTACTCAGACACTACTTTTTTTGTGAACATTCAAGAAAGAGCACTCTAATGCCATCTCAAGAGAAGAGTAAATGTGAAGCAAAGTTTTGCTATCATGTAAAGAAAATTACTCAGGGATCAGAAAAGGAGGAGAGACTAAAGGTTGCATAAAGAGAGGTTTCATCAGTAAAAAAAAGAAGCTTTAGATATGTAAATACTTTGCAAGACAGTAACAATGTTGGGGTACCTTCCCACATTATCTGTTTCCTACAAAAAGGAGAACTGATTGACCTGAAGCTGTATCAGACAGTTCTTCCACAAAACGCCTTCCTTAGCGCCTGAACGCTGACTTGATTAGCTATTGAGAACTCTGAATAAGTGGTTCACTGCTGAAAGCAATGGAATAAGCAGCTGAATTAAAAAGATGAGCACATATGCCTATATGCCTCAGTACTTTGGTCATAAAGGAGTTTACTTCACAGTAATGTGGAAAGAACAATTAATTTCTTTTACAGTTTTTGCTTTCCCCATTTTTAATCAAGGACATGATTTCGAAAAGCAAAAGAGAAACCACCACCACCACACAAAAAATAGGTACCCTAAAAATACACAGCATTTAGTTGTCTGCAGAGAATTTGACACCTCATATTAGTGGACAGTAGGCACCCTCATAATTATTGCCAACTACAATGTTATTACTGTAGGAGTGTTTTGAATCAGATTCATTCCAGAATAAAGAAAAACCTCAAAATGTCTTCAAAATTTTGAATAACCAGGCAAAAATGAGGTTGCTTTTACACTTTCCAGCAGAATTCCTTGTCATTTTCTTCTGCCCTCTTTTTTTTTTTTTTTTTTTTGGTTTAAATTCTGGTAATTTTAAAGTGTCATTTGCAAGACTTTTATGTAGGGTTACCATACGTCCGTATTTTCCCTGACATGTCCGTCTTTTTCTTAAATCACCGTGAGGGAGGAATTTTTAAATATCTAAAAACGTCCGGGATTTTGCCATTATTATTTTTCCCCAAAGAAGAACTGATCATTCAATAAAGAGAGTGAATGCTGATCATTCAAGAAAGAAAGTGAATGCTGATCACTTGAGAGAGTGCCCGCTTTTTCCCCCCTAGCTCCCAGTGCTTGTGCCGCAAAACAGCTGTTTCGTGAGGCTGGGAGGGAGGGGGGAGGAGGGGGAATGCAGCGCTCTCAGGGGAGGAGGTGGGGCCAGGGCGGGGATTTGGGGAAGGGGTCCAATGGGGTGGGGAGGGGGCAGAGTTGGGGGGGGAACTTTAGGGAAGGGGTTGGAATGGGGGTTGGGAAGGGGTGGAGTTGGGGTGGGGCTGGGGGATGCAATCAAATACCCCCCTCCCCTGTGGAGTGTTCTCTTTTTTGAATGTTCAAATATGGTAACCCTACTTTTATTAATTCTGCTAGAAAATGGTTTGGATCTTAGGCCCAAATCTTGCAAAGGGATTCACTACTGTGTGACACTGAACTCCTCTTGAAATCAATGCTCTTTGCAGCACCTGAGGTTTAATCCTGAGCCTCTTTATTGTTGTAAACTGAATCCAGACTTCAGACCATATTTTAAGTTCAATGTTTGTATTTTATTTCTTTTGCTTTGTAGTTAGAGGGCTATATCATGCATAAGAATCACCTCTCTGGTTAGATTGCTATGGAACTTGGGGAGGAGGGCGGTTGGTTACAGAGGGGCTGCAGTGGCAGTCTGTGCTCCAGCTGCCTTTGCTGCAGCTCAACCATACACTGGAGCATACTGGTTTGGTCCTGCAGCAGCCTCAGCATTGAATCCTGCCTCCTCTCATCACGCTGCCGCCACCTTTGAGCTTCAGCCCTGTCTTCAGCCCGCCACTTACTCTCTTCAGCCCGCCACTTACTCTCTTCAGCCCTCCACCTCTCCTCCCGGTCATTTTGTGCTTTCCTGCACTCTGACATTATTTGCCTCCACGCATTCGTCTGTGCTCTGTCAGTGTGGGAGGACAGCATGAGCTCGGAGAACATTTCATCGCGAGTGCGTTTTTTTTTCTTTCTAAGCTTCACTAGCCTCTGGGAAGGAGAAGATCCTGTGATCATTGAAACACATGCAGCTGGTGGAGAAAAAAAAAGGGACAGCGGTATTTAAAAAGACACATTTTATAAAACAGTGGCTACACTCTTTCAGGGTAAACCTTGAAAGTTAACATTACATACATAGCACATGTGCTTTCGTTACAAGGTCGCATTTTGCCTCCTCCCACCGCGTGAACGGATTTTGGTTGAATGCCAGCAAACATACACTGCAATGCTTTGTTCTACAGTGATTCCCCAGTACGTGTTGCTGGCCTGGAGTGGTAAAGTGTCCTACCATGAAGGACGAAATAAGGCTGCCCTCCCCAGAAACCTTTTGCAAAGGCAGAACCGCAAATGCCAGGGCAAAGTAATCCTTTCACATGCTTGCTTTTAAACCATGTATAGCATTTTAAAAGGTACACTCACCAGAGGTCCCTTCTCCGCCTGCTGAGTCCAGGAGGCAGCCTTGGGTGGGTTCGGGGGGTACTGGCTCCAGGTCTAGGGTGAGAAACAGTTCCTGGCTGTCGGGAAAACCGGTTTCTCCGCTTGCTTGCTGTGAGCTATCTACAACCTCCTCATCATCATCTTCTTCGTCCCCAAAACCTACTTCTGTATTGCCTCCATCTCCATTGAAGGAGTCAAACAACACGGCTGGGGTAGTGGTGGCTGAACCCCCTAAAATGGCATGCAGCTCATCATAGAAGCGGCATGTTTGGGGCTCTGACCCAGAGCGGCCGTTCGCCTCTCTGGTTTTCTGGTAGGCTTGCCTCAGCTCCTTCAGTTTCACGCGGCACTGCTTCGGGTCCCTGTTATGGCCTCTGTCCTTCATGCCCTGGGAGATTTTCAGAAAGGTTTTGGCATTTCGAAAACTGGAACGGAGTTCTGATAGCACGGATTCCTCTCCCCAAACAGCGATCAGATCCCGTACCTCCCGTTCAGTCCATGCTGGAGCTCTTTTGCGATTCTGGGACTCCATCATGGTCACCTCTGCTGATGAGCTCTGCATGGTCACCTGCAGCTTGCCACGCTGGCCAAACAGGAAATGAGATTCAAAAGTTCGCGGTTCTTTTCCTGTCTACCTGGCCAGTGCATCTGAGTTGCGAGCGCTGTCCAGAGCGGTCAGAATGGAGCACTCTGGGATAGCTCCCGGAGGCCAATACCATCGAATTGTGTCCACAGTACCCCAAATTCGAGCCGGCAACGTCGATTTAAGCGCTAATCCACTTGTCAGGGGTGGAGTAAGGAAATCGATTTTAAGAGCCCTTTAAGTCGAAATAAAGGGCTTCATTGTGTGGACGGGTGCAGGTTTAAATCGATTTAACGCTGCTAAATTCGATCTAAAGTCCTAGTGTAGACCAGGGCTTATTTGATTACATTTGTAAAGCACCTAAGTGTTGTACAATGAAATAATACAAGACAATACATTTAAAAAATAAGTATCAGATAGCTTGAATAGATCACCAACTAGAACCAGGGCCAGAACAAAGGGAAATCCAGTAATTGGGATACTCTCCAATATCTTTCTACATAAATTAACCACATTTATGCAACTCTACAGGGTATGTTTCTCTCTCATATCAATGATTTTACAGTACAAGCTAATACAGATGGTCTCATTGTGCAAATCCTAAATTATCCATTTTAAGGGAGAACTCAAATTTTCCATGGTGGTGGAGGGTAGTTGATGGCAACAAAGGGAAGGAAGCTACAAAGGATACCGAAAACATCCACAAGAACAGCAACCTAGGTTATATGACAAGGTGGTCGGTTTGGGAAAGTGATTTTTGTATGGCTTGTTGATTGGTCACACAATCTGTCCATTTTAACAGATTATGTTGTATTTCTACTACATGGGCATTTTCATACGTCTACTGCTGCTGTTTCAGATACCTGCTCCTTTTTTTCCCCCAAACAGAAAAGGCTTTTTCCTACAATAAAAATTGACTATAGTTTTGATCTAAATTGAAACTTCACTCACTATTGGGTGACACTTGAAGAAATGTGTTCTACTTGCCTCCCAACTAATTAAAATGGGCTTTTGGGAATAACAATAAATATGAACCTTTTTTCTTTCTGAAATCTACACAGAAACTTTCAGCTCAATAGGAAATGATGAAAAACCTTGCAATCAGGTTTTGTACCACAGCTGCCCAATAAACAATGTTTGCTGCTAGTATGTCGAACTATACTTTCAAAAGTAAAGGAACTCTCAGTGCTAACAAAAACAGTAAAATAACCCAGCACGACTTTTATGGGTGCAGAGAGGAAGGAGAAAGGGAGAGTTATTTTTCCAAGGTGTAAAGTACATCTAGAATATCTCCTCCACATCAAACACAAAGTAGTTGCCATCGCTTTTAAGGCCTTTATGGCCTACCGTTTCCCAAGTTACCTCTCACAAATTATTGAAATCTCAGCCCTTGCCTCAGCCAATTACACCAGCCTTCATTGCCCATTTGTTAAATTTTCAAACAAGGATCTGCCTGCTTTCTCCGATGCTGCCCGTCAGGCATGGGAGAAGCTACCTAATAACATTCACAAAAAACACCTCATTGTCCTCCATCAAATCCCCCCTTTAAAATACACCTCTGCCATGATGTCTGCTATGACCAGTGTTCTTGTTATGCCAACCATTGTTACTTTAAACTTCCCTTTGTCTGTTTGTTGTGCCATCTGTTGTCTCTTATTCCATACAAGCTGTTTTTATTATTTGTTTAATATAGTGCCTAGCTGAGGCCTTGAAATACATGACTGAGGCCTCTAGACACTACCTCAATACCAATTTCAGTGAGAGAGGAACAGAAGAGCTGATGGAAAATGCCAAGCAAAAAGAAGGAAAAGCATCATGGAAATAGAGGGAAAAGATGAAACCAAGAAATGGATGAGAAAGAGAGAAGGTAATGAAGAAATAGGAAAGGAGAGGACAAAAGCAAGGAAAAGCATATGCAACTTTACTTTTCTGTATTTCTACATTTGATTTAAAATCTCTGGCAGAAAAAAGGAGTTGAAAGCAAGGGAAGAGTCTAAATATGTTCCAGGGGGATAGGGAGTGTTAATTTTTATGATGCATGACTCTGTGGGGAAAGGAGGCACACACCAGCCATTTTATTTTTCTAATCTGAGCACTGCATAAATCACAAGTTTCTTGCTTCATAACGTTCTTCACTGGAACTAAGGAGAGAAGCAATTCAGCAGAGATGGATAGGGCCAATTAAGAAGGCATCTGCAATCCAAATAACTCTTAGATCATTGGCAAAACCAATTCATAATTAGATAGTACACAATCCCAGAGCTATGAAAAGCACATCCGCAGAGAAATTAGACTGGGGAAAGGAGACTTGAGTCTCAGTGATAAGATAGAGATAGCTGTGGCCTTTAAATCTAAGGGTCAAGAATGGATCATTTCTATCACTTCATTCCAGACTGCAGAATGAGTAAAGGGAGCTCTAACTGAAAAGCCATATATGTGTTTCTACATAGCATGTTCCACATTAACAGAGAGAGATTGTGAGCATTCCTGGCAAAGGCACACTGGCGTGATAGTGGGGGTCAGAAGTGGGTGCATACAAGATGCCTCTGAGCCTTCAAAAGGGCCAATCACTGTAGAAGAGACTGTGACTTGGGTCTGTCTGATGCCTCCTGACTGCTAAGCATATCACCCAAAACGAGGCAGAGAAGGGCAAAGAGGAATTGGGCAACAGCTCCTCCCATCTCCGCACTGGAACTACTCCACGTACATCATTAAGCATTCCCAGGAGCGGCTCTGCACTACCCCTCATAGTCTATTAGTCTATAAGGTGCCACAGGACTCTTTGCCGCTTTTACAGATCCAGACTAACACAGCTACCCCTCTGATGCTTGACCTCATAGGATAGTGTGTGAAATGCATCATCTAGGTCAGAGAGCGTAGGCTGTCAATCTTGAAATATCAAGCTCTCTATCCACTTAAACAATTAGAAAAACAAGATTATTATAGGCTACAAACACCACATCAATCTGCTTACTGTTTACAACTAAGCATGACATATTACACTTATGTGAGTCAGAATCTAAATCCTCATCTATTATACCTTCTTGGTCAGCTCTAAGAAATCCTCAGTTACCTGCATATATGTCCAAACCCAAGATCAGAGTCACTCTACTCTCTAGCCACATAACTTAGCTAGTTCAAAACTCATTTACTGGAAAGTTTGTTTGAACAAAAGCATAGTCCAGTTCTGACTTCAGGTACTAGAACTGAGGTTTGGAGGTGATGGTGGTGGTGGTGGAAGGGAGAAAGCCCTGTAAATTATGGAACATCTTTTCCTTCTTCCAAGACTCTGCCAATCTATGGGGTTTTGTGTTTGTTTTTTTCATTCAGGTTTAAACTCAAACACTTTGGGTACTTCACATTTCACTGTCAGTAGCAGATTCTTCTCTTGTTATTCTACCACTAGCTCCTATTGCTAATAAAAGAGCATAATTAAATATCTTTGTATATAAATCTTCAGGGATCTATTTCTGTTAAAAATATTTGTTCTGTTGTCCTATGTACTTTCCATTAGGCCTAATATTCTTGGAAAGAATGAATAATGTGGATTAGGACCACAAACTCATGCCACAGACTACCATAGAGTCAAGCAAATGACCTTCTGCTACTACCAACCTAGGCTGGATTTGTACTAGTGACCTAGAAGTTAAAAAAAATATCCATATCATATTAACCATTCCTGCCATCCATTCCCACACCTATTTCACTTGGTAATAAACTCAGAAAATTGAAAATTTGCAACAAAATCATGGCAGCAACTTAAAGGTGATGTGGTCTTGGCTAAGTGACAAATATTAGAAAACAAAATCTTGGGTTTCCAAGCAGTTTACACTAACAGTATCCTAGCTGTCAACCCTCCCTATTGCTACACGTTGCCCTTTATTATGTGAGAGAGATACAACAATGATCAATATGGCAAGAGCACACTGATAATAAATATTTCAACACATTATTTCCCTTTTAGTCCTCCTGTACAGGCCCTGGAACAGAGGCTCCTCAACACCATCCCTCTAGAGGTGTTTGCTTCAGTGCACTGGGTTACTGTGTAACACTGGCTTAGCATTATCTTGGAGTGTGGAGGGGTGTTCCACATGATTTGAAAGGGAGAAATGTTGTGGAGAGTGTCCTTTCTTGACCCATCTGGCCAAGCCTGGTGGACCCTTGGAAAGGTTCTCCCAAAAACCAAGAAAAAGGGAGTGTATGCCACAAACCTGCTACTACTACATATCTTATGCCCATACTTATTGAGAGATGAAACAATGGTAGAAATCCCTCCCCCCACCACGCTAATAAAAAAGTTACCAAGACATTTCATAGTCTCACTCTTCCCTATTTTTAATGTTCCACTAACAATAAAAGTGCTAAACATATAATAGAAGTGGCATTCATCTACTAAAGTTTATTTGAATAAAAGACGACACCTTAGTTTTTGGAATTGTACTCTATTTGTATTTTATTTAAATTTGAACTATTTGCAACAAAAATCTCTGGATATAAGACATATATTCACAAGGTAAAATCAGGTATTACTTATTATTAAAAATGTCAAGATCAGTAAGCACCAAGTCACATAAAAACCATAGAAAACAGTTTTAGTTTTTTTTAAAAGAGAACTTGTACTTTGCATGACTTATAGTGTCTCAATTTCTCACTAAAAATATTTTTAATTTTGCCCCGATGGTATAATCATATACAGCTAAGCATTCACTCAAACTGTTTAGCAGACTGAGTAAGATTCATCTGATTTGTACACATTATGGAGAATTGTTCTGCAGTTTTATAACCAATTCCTTATTTATAACATCCATGGGTTCATCCGTCACATTGTTCATAAAACTATGACAGTTGAGGGATCTTAAGACTTTTTATACTCAGCATCATCTAACTCTTGTGCTGGATGCAAGCAGCCATCAAATATGCTGTTCAAAAAGGAAAATCAAAAAGACAAATCAGCATCCACTATTAGACATAGCTATGAAGAACCTTTAACATCATAAGATATCTTCCCTACTCAAACAACCCCCAGTAACGTGTGTCCATTTCTCAAGGAAAATGATTTGATTAAAATTGTATGCCTGTTCCTTAACAATGTGCTTTATAGCAGCTAGAAACTAATATTGCAAATCATCTTGCCAGGCTGTAAGAGTTGCTAGAAATTATACTGATTTTAAAACATTTGCATTCTGTATTTTACACAAGAACCATTGCCACAGACCAGCTTCTAAAATATTTCATTCTCCATATTAATACGAAATCAGCCTTGATCTCTGAAATGCATGCTTTTCAGAATTTCAAAGACACCAACCTCAAATCCTAGGTCAGAAATGCAGTATTTCAAATTGAAAATAGGTTTAGGTCTATAATGCATGTACCTAAGCAGTTAGCTGACATTTTATCATTGAAGTATTTTGTGTGAATGTGTAAAATTGCACAATTTATGATGTGACAAATTTTTGGAGCAGAAATGTGTTTTCATTCTGAAAATAAAAAATGAATGGCAGCTGGGATGGCCATAACCAATTTCTATAGCTGTACAGTGGTAAAAACCAGTGAATCTGACATACCAGGGTACTGAAGTGGTAAATAGAGTTTATTTGCTCATGAAACTTTAGTAGTCATTTCTTCTTTGATTTTGTTTTAAATTAGCCTCAGACCCAGACAATATCTAGTACGGGACCAGTTCACGTTCAAAATGCTTTTTGAGACTACAAGGCATGTATACATGATCTCGTTTTCCAATTTTTATTTGAAAAAGATACAGTATAGTTTACAGATAACTCAGTCGCCATGCACGACAGAGCATGATCCTCTAGATCACAGAGCAATTACACTGGGCCATTGTACTGGTGAATGAAACTTATAATTACCCAATACATTTGGTAGGCAGTACACTAGAAAATGGTTTCATTTCCTTCCTAGAGCATGTAGTCCTAACAAGAACTAGGCAAACATCCAGTGGGGTGGGGTGGGGGGGAGGGCACACTGCAGTAAAACACTATGTCAGTAGTAGGTACAGTGTTCTTTAAAAATTATTTTCAGTGTTAGGTGCAAGAGAGTCCTCTAAAATTACATGTTTATTGGGCTTTCAACATGTTGCATCATTATCAACATATAGGAGAAACTAGTAATAACAAATCTTATGCTAGAGCTCATACATCTGCTCATGGAATCAGGGAGAATGAAAGACCTTGTCCATACTGGGAGGCTTGCTAGACAAACAAATTTAAGCCTGGTTGTCGCGAGCAGAGTTTGATCATAGTTTGTGCACAGCTTTCCCCCCCTGAAAACTGTAATATATGACTTTGTTCTATATATTATATATATCTATAGCACAGTTTGGGTAACATGGTTCAGGAGAGGGGGGACGTTCTACACTTGTCAGGGACACTGAAATACCCTTCTTGCTATCGCTATAACTATGTTTAAATGTGGTTACTGCTAAAATGAGTTTGATTCCAATGAAGATATGCAAGGAATGGGGCCAGATCCTTGGATTCACTGTTACCATTTTGCAGCAATCAGCAGTGCAAAGCAGCTGGAAAACCAACTTAGTAGCCTCTGAGGACTGATTTTGTGACAGGGGAGTCCCCCTCGGATCCCAGAATCAGGGATGGCCTAGCTCAACCTCTGAACAAGCCCCTTACTAGTGAGAGTATTCAGGATCAAACTGAAGATGTATCAGGTATCAACAAGCACCTGACCAGAGGGAAAATAAATATTCTTGATTCTCTCACTAGTTTCTTGTGTTATTAAAGACTATTTTCAGACGTGCTGACTAATCAGAAGCTCCTACTGCATTCAGCTGGACTTCAAGGTACTGAACACTTCTGAAAAATCAGACTTTGAGAAGAAAGGGCCAAATTGTGGTTCAACTTGAAGTCAGTGGGAGTTTTGCCACTGACTTCTTAAAGGCCAAATCTTGGTCTCATAGCAGTACTATAGAGCAAAGGGTTGGAACTTGACAGACTTGAGTAATGCCAACCCACCTTTGTAGCCAGCGTTAACCAATGTGCACTTGGTGGTCTTGCACAGAGTCCCCATCTGAGATGTCCCCTGAACACCGGATTTGGATGAGCGGTGTTGCAATAAGACAAACCTGAGTGGTACTATGATCTAGGACACCAGGTTGCCATGCCACTCACTCAAATTTGACTCATGCCGCTGAGCATGGGGTGGCTGATGGGAGTGAGCTGAGCCACTGCGTGGCTGGGACAGGAAGAAGTCATTTTAGCCTGGTGGAAAAGTGGGCAGAATACAGGAAGTGCACCAGAGACTGGGAAGGTCTTGGAGCAGTGGGTGAGGGGCTGGGAGTAAGTTGTTGGTGGCTATGGGGTGAAAAGAGAGTGGTGGGGAGGAATGGGGTGAGTTGTGTGGGCTGTAGTCTTGGGGGCTGTGGCCAGTGGGATGTAAGTTAGGGCTGCTGGGTGTGAGGGGATTGCCAGGATAAGTGGGAGCTGGTAGGTGGTTGTGCGGTCGGAGGAGAATTTGGGGGTCTGTGTGTGGGGTGGGGACATAGTTCTGAGTGGCCTGTTCATATCATGCAGGCAGCAGCTGGAAGAGCTAGAACAGGGTTACAACACCACTCAGATGTGGCCCAGGTGCCCCTCTGTCATGACACGAGGCAACTGGGACAAATTTGAGTATGTGTGGGGATCCCCAATTTTCATAGTGCACAGAGCACCAAAATTCTTTAATACAGCACTGTTTGTAGCAGTCCAGTAAGGGTAAGTTATGAAGCTGGATGGGTTTGTGGCCTAGTGACCAAACTCTGTGGGATGCTTTATGGTTGCCAACCCTTCAGGATAGTCCTGGAGTCTCCAGTAATTAAAGATTAGTCTTTAATTAAAGATTGTCATATGATGAAACCTCCAGGAATATTTCCAACCAAAACTGGCAACACTAGGGTAGACAGAATTGCATTCCTATAACATGACTTTCATCCGCATTCCATAGCTGAAAGGCTTATTTTTCCCTTGTCAGGACTAATGGCCTTACTTGTTATCGCGCCAAAACAGAGCAAATGCTCACAAAACAAGGTAATGAGGCAAAACAGGTACCGTTAATTCCATGAAATAACCACATTCCTCAAGCATTTGAGACTTCAGGCACAAATATCAGATTATTTCACATAAATGCTTTCGTGGAGTTCCTTATCGCTAATAGGACAATTCTGTCAGTTTTGTGTATAAATAAATAATTTCAGTAAATTACTTTAAATCACTGGAAACTGCCAGTAAAAACTGTTTGTTTTCTTAGTTGTGAGACTCACAGAGACCAATCTACAATGCTGAACAGGTAGTAATATACATTTGTAAGTATCTGTGCCAACCTTTTTAAGAAAATCCTTTGTACACTCTGATCAGCTTTGATTCTCTCTCCTGGGCCTTGATAAAGTTTCCTTACCCCTCAAAAAACAAAAACCTAAACTGAAAATCTGCTTCTTGCCTTAGTTCAACAGGAGGTCAAATTCAAAGACTGTTCAGCGCAGAAGTCCACTTCTTTCATTATCTTCTTACAGCATTTGACCTCCTGACAGTCAGCATAAATGAGTCAGAACAGAAACATTTGTATTATTGGATCAATGTTCCAAGCTTTTACCAACAGCCTTTATGACAACAGTCTGAAAATGGAGCTACGCAAACAATAAAGTGGATGTATTCTATATGCAAAATATATACTGTATCTTGTATGGCAAACCTTATTATAGAGATTCCCTGTAATTAATGGTGTATATTTTTGAGAGGGGTAATTCAATATATGAAGAAACTCTTGCCTTACATTTTCATTTGCGTGAAAAAAATTGTATTACAGATGCTTAAGGACTCTATTCTGCCCTCAGAAAAAGTGCAGCTGAAATCAATGGGAATTCATAGCCAAATGCATCCCGTTTTCAAATATGTGTACCTAAATTGCACCTGAAAAAGAGGAGCGTGCTCTTGTGGCGTTGACATTTTTGCACGTATGCAAATAGGGTATTTGTACATGCAAAGTGGGTAATTGTGCATATAAGTGCAATTGTCTGTCTTGCACATGAAAATGTGCCTATGCCCACAGGGCCTTAGCTAGCACTGTGCTGAGTACAGCTTACCTAGTACTGAATTTGACTTGAATTGTAATGGAGAATGCTCAGCACTGCTCGCTAAGAGCTGGAACTGGTTTAATTGTGCAGTGGGCCTCCTGAAGATACCTCTGATTTCCCTCTATATGATTAGTCAAATCCCGTTCTCCACACCCACACACAGAGAAGAGAGGAGATGACACAACCCAAGGTTTTGGGGAATAAGCAGCAACAGTGGCAAGGCTGTAACCTCAGCTACAGAGGGGGAAGCAAGTAGTGACATAGTGAGTTTAAAAGTAGCCAGGCTACAGAGACTGGCATTGCAGAACTACCTTAGGACTCATAGGTTTTAAGGCCAGAATGAATCATCATGATCATCTAATCTGACCTCTGCATAACACAGGTCATAGGCCTTCACTGAATTAATTCCTATTTGAACTAGAGCATCTCTCTTTAGAAAAACAGCCAGTCATAATTTAAAAGTTTCTAGTGAAGGAGAATCCAACACAACCTGTAATCAGTTGCTCCAATTAATGAACTCACTGTTAAATTGTGTGCCTTAATTCTAGTCTGAATTTCTCTAAACTTCAACTTCCAGCCATTGGATCTTGTCATACCATTGTCTGCTCGTTTGAAGAGCCTTTTATCATCACATTTCTGTTCCCCATCTATTAATCATGTCACCCCTTAACCTCTTTTTTTCATAGAATAAGCTCTTTGAGGCACGTTTTCCAATCTTTTAATCATCCTTGCGGCTCTTCTCTGAACACTCTCCAATTTTTCAACATCCTTCTTGAAATGTGGACACCAGAACTGGATACAATATTCCAGAAGGAGTTGCACTAATGCCAAATACAGTGGTGATATAACCTCTCTACTCCTACTTGATATTCCCACATTGATATATCCAAGGATCACAGCAGGCCGTCATGTTCATTTGATTATCCATCAAAAGCCCTAAGTCTCTTTCATTTTCACTGTTTCCAAGGATAAATCCCCCATCCTGTAAATACAGCCTGCAATCTTTGTTGCTAGGTGTATGACTTCACATTTAGCTGTATTGTTTTGCCTGCACCCATCTTACCAATCAATCCAGATCTCTGTTCTCAGTGACTTGTCCTCCCCACTATTTACCACACCACCAATGCTTGTGTCATCTATAAATTTATCAGTAATGTTTTTGATTCCTTCCTTTAATAAAAAATATTAAATAGTGTAAGGTCAAGAACCTGCCCCTGCAGGACTTCACTAGAAACACACCTGTCCAATTATTATACTTTGAGACCTCCAATTTAACCTGTTTTTAAACCATTTAATGTGTGCCATGATGATTTTGTATCATTCCAGTTTCAGAATCAACATGTCAGATTTAAGTTTAAGTTTATTACATGCACACTGCTCTCTATCAATCATATTTATGGAATGGAAAGTATATCATCATACGGTATAACTACATCAGCTGGCTTTTTCCCCAAATACAGAACAGAAATATTTATCTAACTATTTTATCTCTTCTATTATTATTGACAATTCTACCATTTCTGCATCCCGGCGTGCCCCAGCTGGTCCTATGTACTAGTTAAGTCCACAGCATAGGGCTTCTGTGAGCCCTATGCCTGTGCGTGAATTTCACCATATGTGCCCACACTGTCTTGTTATTGCATTGCTCATGATAGCTAGTCTATGGGCACAGATATTTTTATTTTGATATTTTTGAAAAGAGCACTTGTAGCATTTGTTTTAGGTGGAAATGCATTATTTCTAACGTCAGTATATTTTTATAAATAGATAAGACAGGATAATGTATTTTGACAGTATACCTTTAGTTTCAATTCATTCTTTTGCTTTAATTTCAAAATCTGAGATTTTTCTAGTGGTATTTAAAAAACAAAAAACAAAACAAAAAAACAACCAACCCTCTATCAACAATATCTATCTCTGACATTCTATAGTTGAGATGTGTTTGTATGTATGTATGTATATATCATCCTTAAAACATTACTCTTCGTGCCTCTATTTTTAACTACATTATAAATGCATAAAACCTGCACTGCAGTTAAATTAAGGAATCAGCAAGCTAAATGCTCAATTGAAACAGACGTTTACCCAGTCTCATGAGAGCTACTATTCAAAACAGCGTATGTGAAATAATCCCGACATTGGCTTTGAAAGCTTTTACTGACAGTTACCAATACTGAAATGAAAACTTCAATGCATATCCTAGAAGCATCAAACTCCACCTTTCCAATACTGTACCACAATGCATAATACAGTGATTACTTTAGATATGGTAGAAATATATGCGATTGATAATGTCATTACTAAAAAAAAAAAAGAGAAAAAACTATAAAGGATAATATATTAAGAGTCAATATAGATTCCATGATTTTCTAAAAATCAGCTGTTCAAGGCAGCTGTGGTTTTGCATAGACTGTACAGTTCACTACAACAAGGTCTCCAAAGTTAGAGTATAAATTCTTCTGGACAGGGATTATGCCTTTCTATGTAATTGTACAGAGCCTAGCATATTGAGGCCCTAATTCTGACTTTGGAACTTCGGGCACTACTACACAAATACAATTAATAAAGCATCATCATCAAATAGTAACACCAATCATTTCATCTGTTGAGGACATTCACAGTTTTAGATCTTTATCTTGCAAATACTTCCGCATGTGAATGTCCTGCTTCTGGTATGTACAATCTAGTTCACCAAAGAATGTCATATGAGGTCTTAAATGAAAAACTTGAGTCACGCTGGTCCTTAATATTGTTGGGCAATGTATGTTCAGATACTATGTAAGGAGTTATATACACATACTGAAAATGTTTTAAATTCTATATAAAGGCAGAGGTGATAATCAAGTTTTGTCGAACATGGGAAGTTTATTCACTGGTCTCTCTTTTGAAATGTAAATTAAGCATTGTCACAGTCACAATGGGTCTCCCATCGGCCATCTAAGCTGAGGCAGATGAAGGACTGTAAGAATTTCAGAAAGGAACTAACAGGTATAGAACCTTATCTGGATATAAACTTCAAAGGTTTGCTGGACTATACCTGGAAAACAAAGAAGATACCTTCATCATCCTGGACCTAAGAAGTACATAGGCAGTTTGTTTACATTCATGAAAAAACAGGATCACAACCAGCCTTGGCTGAAAATGATGCAGAAGACTTTGGGTGAGATAAAACTTCTTTAGACAGAATGTTAACCAGTTAAAGTATAATTTCTAGAAAAGTGATGATTTTGTTTTATATGTAACCTTTTGTTTCCATTATCCTTACTCACTCTTTCTCGATTTTTTTGGTAACTTATCTTTGATTTCACTATAAATATAGCTAAGTGATATTAAGCTAGGTGCTGATCCTGAGTTCAATCATGCAAGTTGGTATGTACACTGTTCCCTTGGGGACAGCAGACTTGGTATTTCTGTGAGCATTCGGCGGATAAGGGGCTGTATGCTACAGGGAAACACAAAGGGACTTACAGGCTAGGGTACAACTATTGTTGACCTACAAGGCAAAAATAAGGGCTGCCATAGCCCAGAGGAGATTGTTTGTGTGACTTATAGGTTGATGGTGTCAGGGAGCTGACACTCAGTTAAGCACAAACAAGTCTCCATCTTGCTAGGGGAAGGAAGGTAACAAGGTGACACGCCCAGGGTACCCTGAGAACTGCCAGTCTTAGGCCCTAATCCTGCAAATACTTATGCATGTGAATAACTTTATGAATCTGCATAATCCCTTTGACTTCAATAGGACTATTCACATGCATAAGCACATGTACATGTTAGATGGATCAGTGACTAGTATATTTAAGTCTTCCATAGATCTTCGCTTAAAAATTGATTTCATTGTATTTATAACTGAGTAACTCACATTAGCTGGGGACACCTTGCAGATTTAGTCATAATACCCACTACATAGAAGTTTCAAGAGTCATTCATTTGAAAGGTGTTGTTCTGTTGTCTGGTATTTATTGAAAAGGTGTACACAAACACATAACATGCCATGCGTGAATAAATAGTGGAAACAAACTATCTTTAAACTTTTTTTTTTTAACTCCATTGGGTATTCATTTATAAGTTTGATTGTATCCTAAAACAGGAGCGGAAATTAAAAAAAAGTATCCTCCCATGCAAATTTTAAAAAACCCTTTGATTCTATCATTGGATAGGGCTTAGCAAATATGAAATTTCATTTTTGAATATACCACAATATACCAGGCCACAAACACCTTGATATGGTATCATATAAGAACCATTTTTACATTATGAATCTGTTGGACTCCGGCCTAGATTCCACCAGAACCAAATTGTTTCCACAAAATGTTTTCATTTCGACTAATCAGCAAATTCCAATGAAAAAGTGTTTCTAAGAATTTTTTTAAAAATATAAATACCGTCAACCAAACACTAACTGCCAATAAATCTGCATTCTGATCTGTGTGCATGCCAAAAAACCCCTTTTGGGTGACAGTGAGAAGGCAGCAACCCTGTCGCTTACAACCCGGAAGTAGGTTTTATAGCTGACAGGAGGAAAGTTTAATGCTTTCAGGGCTAAAAAACTTAAAATACTATCAGATCAGATCAAATGTGACATATTCTGAGTGCTTTGTTAAGCATTAGTGCACAAGAATATGGCAGAACAGTAAATGTGACTTGAAAGCTCCTTATCTCTGCAGTATGCAGCAGTTTACTGCAGTAGGGCAATACAGTATGTTCAGCGTGATGTTGGTTTGGTGCAGTCATATGGGAGACTTGCCAAACATCACTGTAATAATTGACAATACTAGTTACAGAAAACAACCCTGCTAGAATAAAGTGATTTCTTGAACAAAAGGTTGATATATGTGTGTAAAACAAAATGTAATTATTGACCTAGATTTCCTTTAAAAAATGTAAATTCACTGGTCTAAATCAAAGTTAAATGTTCAGTTTTTTTCTTTATACATTTCTTATTATTCATCCTTTCACTAGTCAGATTGTGTTAATGTTTCTTATGCTTACTGGTCCTGCATTGCAGTGGAACCAGATTCAATTTACCTAGAGTTTTTTGATGCAATACAAATAAGGGTGTGTTTTTAATATACAAGTTTGCTATATAGAGATTTAGGGTCTGAAAAAAAAATCCATTTTTAAAAATGCTGCTTTTCTTTTATTAAGAGTTTTGTATATATTTTTTATTATTTTGTAACTTTGAATTACTCTCCAGACCAGACCAGAAACTAGTTGCAAAGAAATTTTGGACAGCAAAGAATCTTGTTCATTGACAAATGGGAAGTAACCGAGTGTAAGGGGACTGTTGCTCCCTTACGAACATTCAGTGTGGGTGTTTTGGTTGGCTAGCTCCCAGTACTAAAAGGGGAAGGGTGTATGGGAGACCAGGACCCTGAGACTGACAGTCCCCAGGAACAATGGGGAGAGGCCAATACTCCAGGTCAGCCTGAATGACAGGGCGGGCAGGCTAATCAGGGAGTCAGGAGGCCAGGGCGGTACCGTCCTTTGTGTGAGCTGCATTTGCCTGGGTCAGACAGAGTGGGGCCGAGCTGGGGAGCAGGGCTGTGCCAGATCCAGAGGGAATAGAAAAGCAGCCCAGAGAGAGCAGACCCTGTCCTGGGAGCAGAGCTGCAACCCCAAAGCCAGAGGCACAGCCCAGAGAGAGCAGACTTACCCTGGGAGCAGAACTGCAGCAACCAGAGCCAGAGGGGCCAGAAAAGCAGCCCACGAAGCAGGTCAGTGCTGGGAGCAGAGTCACAGAAGCAGCCTGCAGACCAGACCTGTCCTGGGAGCAGAGCTGTAGCAACCAGAGGGGCCAAAGAAGCAGCCCAGACAGCTGGAGGCAGAGCAGCAGCAGCGCAGAGACAGAGTGGTACAGCTGGGGCTGGAGCAGAGAGCTGGGTGCAGTGAGCAGCTGAGGAGAGCGAGGGGGACCCTGGGCAGCAGGCCCAGCACAGGGAGACGCCTCAGCCAGGAGGCTCTGCAGGCCAGGCTTGGATCATAACCCCGACAGGGCAGGGGCGACACTGGGAAGACGAGTCCTACCACTTAGAGCGTGAGAGTGTGTGGCCACCACCAGAGCAAGTGTCCAACCCACAGCATCCCTGCAGCACAGCCAGGGCCTGAGAAGAAGGCCTGGGACTTACAAGGAACAGACTGTGAACTGCCCTGACATTCCAGAGAAACTGTTTGTGATGTTCCCTGCCACAGAGCCGGTTGATGTGTTTCCTTTAACCTTTCCCATTTTTCCTTATTCTTTTTAAAATTAATTGTTGATTAAACAACTTGCATTTGCTTCAAATTTATGTAATGATCAGTGAGTCAGAGAAGTGCCCAGTGCAGAGAGAGTATCCCGGAGTGGGGACACCGTAGCCCCTGTCTTGGTGACCACAGCAGGGTTGGGGGGCCCAGCCTTGTTGGGGTTACGAGGACTCTTCCAGACAGGAGAGTGGAAGGGGAGTCGTCAAGGGCAGGGAGGCCACTGGGTAAAGGAAGTGGGAGCGAGGACTTAGATCCTTTCGCTAGCCCACTTCACCGGGGTAGTGCAGAAGCCAGGAAAGTTCCCCACAATAGTGGGACTATTCCCCCGCTTACACGAGGGCCAAATCCAGAGTAGGTTTGAGGCCCAAACTCATGGTTTTCTACTGTGCTGAACAGTTTATTCACTATCTGGTAGATATAAAATATCAAGGGTGAAATTTTGGCCCATTGAAGTCAATTAGAATGTTGCCATTGAATTCAGTGGGGCCAGTATTTTACCCTGAATGTCTGAGTTGCTATTACTGCTGTACTTTGTTCAAAAAACAAAAACAAAAAAACAACATTCAAGCTGGTTGGAGAAACTCATTCTGTTTCATGGAGGATTTTGATATTTTGAAATTAATTTTGAATCAGAACAAAATTAAAAAGCAAATATTTTGAAATGCTCCGCAAAAGGGAATGGGGCCGCAGCTTTGAGACAGTCTGCCTGGAGGATTGTACCAAAACTGTGGATTCTGGATGCTCTGGTGTTCCCAGCAGTCTGCCAGGTAAGCTGCCAAAGAGCTGAGCATGTGAGATGTCAGGAAACCTAGCAGGTTTCCAATGGAATCCTTTATGGAGGCAATGACCTGTTTCACTCTGGCCTGGGTTCCATCAGAACTTCATCAGAATCAAACTGTCTCCACAAAATGTTTTCATTTCAACTAATCAGCAAATTCTGATGAAAAAGTGTTTCATAGGAATTTTTTTAAAATGACGAGATCTATTCAACATATTGTTAGTGTGGATGAGCCTATTTGTACCCAATTAACCCTTTTGGTCTTGATATTTTTAATTTTTGAATAAAAATTAGGGGTTTGGAATTATTGGTACTTAAGAGGAATCAGTGTGGTAGGAAACAAGTAGGTTGTGGCAGCTATTGAAAAATGTACCTGAACTGTGAGATCTTGCAGCTGCAACCATTCGTGGAGGTTGAGTGAAGCATATTTTAGTTGTAAGCTCTTTGGGGCAATGATTGTCTTTTTGTTCATGTGTTTGCAGAGCACCTAGCATAGTGGGGCTAGGATCTCTACATGCTTCTACAATACAGATAATAAAGAGGTGATGGTCAAACAAGGAAGAAGTAATGGGGAGAACAAAAGCACTGTGATTCAACAGCCAGGGGCATCCAACTTGGCCTCTGCATATATCTGTCCAGTTACAGCCCCCGCCTGCCCCCCAAAAGCTGCAGCTGCATGGGGTTCCTGGTGGGCATGTGGGGAAAGCCTCCTCCCACCCCACAGGAGAAACCTAAGAGGACTCAGCATGAAACACTGCATAATAAAAACCAGTCAAGCTTCAAATAAAAAAAACAACCCAACCCCAAATCCCCAAGTAGCTGCAATATTAGATTAGACTGATTACTGTTTGTCCAGCTATTTGAAGATCTAAAGCACTGGGTGCGTTAAGCATTATTACAATTATTAAAATGGATCAACTTGGTACAGTCCAAACCTGACATTGTCACCATAAGGATGAATGACTTCTTACCCTGTTGGTTTAATCTGCTATAGTACTTGATCTGTTAATTAATACAGAGTAAACCTATTGAAACACTTTCTTCAGAAACATATTCAATTAAAACTTAATGTTATTCCTCAGAGTAAAAGATATTTAAACTATCCAAACACATCCAAAGATGTGCTTCTTTCGTACCCCTCATATTAAGTGTAGGGATACATTTCATTTGTATTTTATAGGTAGTGAACTGTGATTTTTTTCGGGGCCTGGGTGGGGGGCAGGAAATCACCCAGAGCAGACAGGGGCTCTCACCGCCTTCCTTATAATGTTGGGTGCCTTAATGCTATGCTGGTATGGTTTAGAACATTTACACCAGTAGCCAGCACAGAGGGGATCCAGTGTTTCACAGACAGCTTATAGCTGCCACTCAGTTTCTGGATGTCCTTCACTTCAAACCCACCTCTCTTTTAAGGGTTTGAAGTTATTTTTTTTTCTTTCGCTCAGCTTATATTGATTCATGAGTAAGGCCCTACCAAATTCACGGTTCACTTTGGTCAATTTGAAGGCCACAGGGTCTTAAAATTGGTCAGTTTCATGATTTCAGATATTTACTTCTAAAATTTTGTGGTGTTGTAATTGTGGGGGTCCTGATCCAAAAGGGGATCGTTGTGCGGGGGAGGGGGTGTCCCAAAGCTGTTGTAGGGGGTTGCAGGATTGTCATACTCATTTCTGTGCTGCCTTCAGAGCTGCGTTCTGAAGGCAGCAGCTGCGGAATTTCGTGCAGCTGGAGGAGTGTCCCAGAGGTAGAGGTAGGTCCTAGCTCTTCAGTGCTGCTGGGAGCTTCCCACCCTCACTTCTGCACTGCCTGTGGAGGTGGATCTGAACTTCCCACATAACAGCCGTGCAGGGGAAAGACAAATCCTGTCCCTCCCCAGCCCAGCTGATTTCGAGGAGATCAGATTTCACAGGGAAGGGCTTATTTCATGGTCTGTGACATGTTTTTCACGGCCATGAAATTGGTAGGGCCCTATTCATGAATAAATAGAGCAGGATGATTTTAATGTGCATAATAAAAGAAATACATATGTGAATCCCACCACTGAATCAGATTTTATATTTTACTTCTAAAGCATACTGAACTAAATGACATAACGTGAAGAACCCTCATGTATAACTGTGATCCCAGGACTTCTTGGTGCCAACTATCAGAGGGCACAAGAGTTATAAGGGTTATAGGGATCCCCTGGGTCTGGGCTCTCCACAATACTTCAACGGATGTCATGTAAGGTCTCTTCTGAAAGCTTGTGTCACACTGATCATCATCATTGTGAAACATATGTATGGATAATATGTAAAGAGTTATGTACATATACTGAAAATTATGTTCTTAAAGTCTGTGATTTGGGGCTGGTTACCAAAGGTGACAGTTTGTTTCAGGCAGGAGACGCTTATCTACTTGTCTGACTAAATGTAACCTATTATATGTTGCACAATTGGCACCCATGTACAGTCTGAGCAAAACGCTTATTAAGTGATTGCAAAGTCTCCTGGGGAGAAACCGTATAAGAAAAAAAAATAAAAAAACAAGAAGCAAGGGATAACCTGCTTACAAATTAAGACAATTAATGGTTGTAACTACATATGGGGGTTTAGAGGTAAACCAAGGTATCCTTCACCTAGGGGGAAATCTTCCAACTGGCTTGTTTTATGAAGAGAGGATCACAGACTGCCTAGCTATTTAATGCTGGGAAAGAAATTTTGGGTGAGCTACCCGTTACGAGACAGGAGAATGTTGTGTTAATTGTGTTTAGGCTCTAGAAATCATTTTATAATCGTTTTTGTGTAACCATTTGTTTCCATTAATTCTACTTCTACGTGTTTTCACTCAACAAATCTAACTGCTGTGAGTTGAGTGGAGCGACGATATGGGGAGGTGAAACTGGTAAGCTGGTGTATAGTGTTCCTTTGGGAATAGCAGATGGGCGAATTCTGTAAGAGCCCAGTGGATCAGGGGCTGGAGACTCTAAGGGCTCGGGGGTGTAGGGTACTTACTGCTTGCCTGCAGAGGGAGAGCAGAGCGCTTCTGGTGCCTGGGGCTGGCGCAGTCAGTGAGCCCAGGCACAGTCAAGGCTTCCTCATAGTAAGAACAAGTGATCTCACAAGTGGCTCACAGCCCTGGGTACCCCCCAAAAAGCATAACAATAACCACAGATAAATTGAAGCCTCTAAACAGAAAGTACTGCATTTTTTGGAGTTGCATGGAATTCTGCACCTCTGCAATGTGTAGGAGGTTTTGTTATTTATAAAAACAGATATGCACATAGACCAAGACATAAAAGGTTTTTTGTCCCTCCAGTGGCTTCCGGAGTGGCTATGATTTATCATGCAGTAATTAATGTTTAATACATGTACCTGGATAAAAGGAGTCTATAATGCTCACTGGTTTCATTTGCACTTTGGATAATTGAACAACGGATCAAATACAGTAGAAATTGGCTCATTGACATTTCTGTAAATCACACACCTGTAAATCAATATTAAGGAATTGATCCTGCTAGCAATCCCCTCAGGAGGAATGGAGGGCACAGTGTGAAGCAGAACAAGTGAAGATTCAATGAAAGAGCCAAGTCTGGAGATACCCATGTAGAGGATGCAACCCCTCTTGTACACCATGAAATACAGATGGATGGGGACTTGCTGTGCACCGTACAATAGGAGATGGGATTGAGCTGGATACACTGTCCAATTCCCTCCTCTGTAGGGGACAGAAAGGAAATGCTGCTGATCAACAGCACAGCCAGGAGAAGGAAAGGATCCCTTCTGCAAGGGTCCTAGCACACCTCCCTTCCACCCAGCTTGGCTGCTTGGGCCATGAACAGCAGTAAGGATTTGGCTCTAAGAACATAAAAGTCTGCAGCTGAACACAGAACAGCTTAGTGAGGTGTGGGATCACAGCACACGAATGTAACATGTTCCTCATTGTGGAGTAATGAGGAAATGTGATTAAACCCCAACCCTCCTCCCCCCCTCCCACCCCAGCACAGATGGGCTTTGCTTGTGACTGTCAGGGCTGCCAACTGCCATTCATCTCACCTGACACACAATTGGCAGCGCTGTCATGCCTGCCCACAGCCCAGCTGAGATGTCATGCGTTCAGCTGGGCTTCAGGCAGGAAGAGACAGCCCATCCCTAGACTGTCAGGGGCCAGTATGGGGCAGGTTACAGGCAGTCAATCAACCTCTTTACCTCACCCCTGTGTTCCCTTTGCTGGTGCCAAGCTAGAGTGAAAACTCCCAGGCAGGAGGCTGAGCTGGCATGGACAGCAGCTGATAAAATGAAGTGAGCAACTGGCAGAGACAGAATGCAGACAGAGAAGTTTGTGGGGCAGAGGACAGAAGAGGACAAGACAAGTGGACAGTTCTGCGAAGATTATAGGGAAAGGAGGAGAAGAAAGGCTATCCTAGGTTCCCCCACACCAAGCACCCCAGGCCCTCAATGCTTCCAACAACCATGTCTGCCAGGATCTCTCCCCACCTCCCTCCTGACAATCTTTCCAGATTCATTCCCCCAAATGAGGAATGCAAGGAATAGACTCCTGCCTCCCCTACACCAGAGTAGCTGTGAGTGGTAGGATGAAGGGTTAATACAGGACTCCACCGATGGCTTGTGAGGAGTATGACAGGGTACTAGCAACACTTGATCTCCCCCTCTTGGCACCCACACCAGTTTACCTCTAGCAGAAAATTCTAACAATATAATCATACATTCAAATAAATCCTTTTACTGAAGATTTGGGTAACAATCTGAAAGCAGATTATAAAAAGAGGGGGACCATTCAAATTCAAAACATCTGAATTTGTTTTTTTAAACAAGCACATATGATGCCTGTTTCTGATGTGATGACACTCCAAATCCTTAATGTTATATTATGTATTGTGAGGTGATACCGTCTCTGAAAATAATCTATACACGTTTAATTATATAGGTACTGGGATATTCAAAGGGATTTTATTCTACTAAACATGTTGGGTAAATACACAGCTACCGTGTACGCAGCTGCTTTTTAATGTCATACTGAGCACAAATATCACCACAATAAGCTATGCAAACATTTCCTTTTATAACCTTAAAAATGACATTTTCTTCTTTGATGTTTCTCTGATCTACCACAGATTTAAAGGATCCTGTAGGTTACATTTCCTCTAACCTTCTATCACATTGAAAGAAGCCTCAATTTAAATAAGGCAGTTATGTAACTGAAGTGTTTGTCCTCTATATGTCATCTTAGTTTTCAGCCTTCATTAAAAAACTAACACAGAGCCATCCATGTAACACATTAGTATTTGCCTGCATTTAGAAAAAAGGCTTTTAGCAGAAGATACACTGAAGGCAATGAAGCATTAAAGGAATATGTTGTGTAGGTCAGCTTCTTTTTAGAAAAACCTCCTCTTGAAAACAATAGAAAGATGCCATCAAGTGGCTGAAGATAGTAGAGAGCTGAATCATCTCCCCAATTTTATATTAACTGCAATACCATCTAGTGGTGAAAATCAGCAAACCTTTAGAAAAAGCTTGTAAAACTAGTCCAAGAGGGTGTTCCAAATAATATTTATGTTATAATTGGACATTATGAATTTTAATTTTTAGACTCCTGTCGAAATTAATCCCCTGTATTCTTTCATAGATACATTTAAATAATTCAGTTCCCTCTTATACCATGTTTTTAAATTAAGAGGCAGAGAAGACATCAGTCGTAATTCAAAAGAACTCCAATATTATTCACAAATTACCACTGTTGTCTTAACTGTGCATATCTGATATATTATCGGTTTTAAAATGAAACTTTACTATATTATACTTTAAACAAAATAGCAATTTTAAAATACTGTGCTGATTTTGTTACCGCATAGTACCAATATTCTGGTTAACATCACATTTCTTACACATCCTATACATATGTAATTTAAAGCTAATTACAAGATTAATGAAGTTCTATAGACTTCAGTAGAAAAAACTGAATTCTTGCCATAGAGGGCTTCAAAAATCTCTAAAGAAAAGATACCATTCTCTATTAAAATATTTACATTTCAGAGGTATTTCTATAGAAACCCATTACATTTTTATTTAACTCTATTGGTTTACTTCCTATTGTATTCTGCAGGATATTTTTTGTTAAGGCAGGCCCAAAGAGTACAATTCAACGGAAGGGAAAAAAAATTATTTCCCCAGGATTTTGGCATCAGACTTTCTGTAGTGTGCTAATAATATAAAATAAAAATAAAATATGAAAGAGATATCTACTACATGCTACTTGCAATGGACTGTATTCAGATGCCATGAACTCAGATCACATGCAATTTTGACTGTAGCACTTTCTTATTATTGACTACTCTTTATGGATTACACTCTAAACAGTGGGTGCTTTTCACTGACATATCCTCTGTTCTCTGAAAAAAAGCCTTTACTTGAAAGTAAATTAAAAAAGGCTCAAGTAATACAACGTAGCTACTGCAGGTTTCAGGCAAATCATATTCAGAAATCTCTTTGAGAAGAAAAATACAGAAAGAAGAAATGATCTGAAAAAAAACAACAGGGAGAGTTGTGGGGAGACTAAATGATAGAGAGAAATTATCTAGCAAACAGATCTAGGATAATCTATATTACTTCGTATTAAATGCCACCAACATTAAGCAAACTGTACAAGATTCTAAAATAAAATCAAGTACCGTGATAGATAAAGAATGATAAGGCTTGTGAGTCAGGAAATATTATTTGAGTAACAATTAGGAGAGAGGTTTAAAAATGATTAAATCCAGTGAAGAGGAAAATAATTTCTGAGTTTCATCTTGGGCACTCAGTATTATTAGCAAAAGCTGATAAACCTTTTCTGAGCTGAACACTTACATTGATTGTCTTTTAATGTATCTGCAGATGACTATTTTGGATTAATAAATCATACTTTTTTATGTATGTTACTAAAGAAAAAAAACCTTTTGATGACAAAATATAGTCTCTATCACTTTGTGGGGCGGAGGGCTTTGAGTAGCCCATTCAGAACTGACTGAACAACATCCAAAAGAGAGCAGAATATCAGAGCTGAAAACTGGTAGCAGAATTTTTCCTTAACTCTTGATAAAGCTAAGGGCATTTCAATATTACACCAATTGGTACGTCTTGCTGCTTAATTAGCTCAAAGGAGGACGATTTAAAATGTATTATATACCCATGTTGCTTAATGGAAAAAAACACAATATGGTTTATTAATCTGAAGTAGGCAACTGGAGATACAAAAGGCAATCAAACGTAATTGTTCACATTAGCAAAGGATTATTAATACCACTCAATGCACCTGCTGAAATTTAGAAGTTATTTTCCTATTCCTCACTAAATTGATCATTTAGTAACTAGTTGCACCATTTTGACTCAAGGAAAAATTGGCGATTCATGATCCCTATTTTTATCTCTTCTAACCTCAGTGAGAGCAATAGTATGGGAGTGCAATACAAATGGAGCTAAAACATCACTGAAAAAGAGCAGACAAGTAGAAGGAGTCGTATTGAGAAAGCTTCCATATCCCTGTGTACAATTGAGGAGTCTTGGCACCAGTAAACCAGTTGCTAGCAGGCCAAGATGGAGTGTTTAGGTAGATCCAGTTGCTAAAATTCCAGTATGAAGGGTATGGAGGGATATTATCTGCTCTTAGATTTACTCCTGAAACTGTGTTTTGGTGAGTTCTTTTACAATTCTGTAATCCTATCCCAGGGTACCTCAGAGAATGTGTAGCACGCAGAATGTAATCTAGAAAAGAATAATGGAAAGGCTAACGCAAAAATCTTTTTAAATATAAAGTATATATTGTGAAATATATACTGGTATAATCAGTCGCTGTAACACTAAATCAGAAAAGATTTTAAAATATGTTTATACTGAACAGGTCAGTGGACAAAGACACATGTTTTCTGCCTTGGGGTCTGTGCATCCAGATGCCCCAGTTCCTCTTCAAGCTTATTGACAATCAAGAGTAGATGGCTCTTCCCCCATCAGAGTTCCCCAATATTCTTCTGCCAGTTGCTCTCATGTATAATGATGAGGGGAGGGCTGAAGTTGCCAACACACTCTGCGTTTCCCTGTGGGGCAATGTCTGAGTTCCCACCATACACCATTCAGTCTCAAATTCAAGGTTCTGTTATGTGACACACAACTCAGCCTGGGATGCATCCAACTCCTGTTCCCACAAGCATTTTGCCATACGAGTCTGAGGGCTGCTAGGTTGGGCAAAAACCTCCACCCTATTCTCATCAGCCACACAAACCTTCTCCTGCAGCTCTCTCTTATTCACTCCTGGAGCAGTCTGTGGGGTAGCTGTAGCAGCTGCTGCTACTACTGCAATATCTGCCCTGCACTCCACCTCTGTGGGTATATTGCTCAAGGGGTCAAACCCTTCCTCAATATCCCTGAGCTGGGACTGATTCCCTTTCCCCTCCTGCTGCACTTCAGGTGCCTGGGGCTCACACACTAGTGTTAATGGAGTATACATGCTTCTTCTCCACTTTGATTCTATCCTGGAGACCATTCCTATTCATTCACAGCGCCACTCACTTACTTCCAAGGTCCCAGTCATCAAAAGGGTTTGCCTTTAATATACGTCTCACCATCCCACATCTGCAGCACCCCTCTGAAGTGTCTTTCTGTCACAGGCTGACATGCCTTACATGCAGTTTTTAAGCGGATAGTCTCTTAGGAGGGGATCCCAGCCTCCCCATTTGACGAAAATAGAATGCCACGAAGTTGCATTCCATTAATGGGCACTCTCTCAGTGTGCCCAGGTTTGATGCATTGGAAACGTACCACCATGATTTCCTGGCAATGCCCAGGGAAACATCCCTAGGTTGCAGGAGTAATTGGGGGTAACTCTTATGAAACCCTATGTCTGGGGCTACCCAGGACTGACTCTCCTTGACAGCCTCCCCACAGTCTCCTCAGACAGGGCTTTTCTTCTTTTTCTTGCCTTTTGCAGTAATACAGTCTTGGTCTGGCACACTGCTTAGCTTCCTCAGCTTCCAAGTAGGCCTCCACGCTCTCACCAACAGATGGCCAAAAAATGCCTTTCCTAGGTTTTGGGCTCCCACATGTAGGACCAGCAAGAATTGTTCCAGGACTACCACTCTCTCCACAGAGCTGGGCATAACGAATGCATAGTGAGATCCTGCTGGGCTACTAGATATTGGTATGCTCGCCATGGAAATGGTTCTACCCAGAACTGGTGGTGATGTGTCTCTGGAATCAGTCCCAGTTGTGTCTAAAATGACAGCTTTTACCTCAGCATAGAGCCACACTGCTTGCTGCTCAAGGATCGGTGTGCTGCCTGAGCCACTCCCATCAAAAATAGTTCCACCCAAGTCAAGCTGGCAGCACTGGTCACTCACTCAAAGAGGTGGAGAAAGGCCTCAGCATCATCTTCTGGTCCCAAATTTGACAACCCTGGACTAGGCCTGAGCTACCCTCTCCAGGTTCACTAAGACTCCCAAGAGCCCACTTCACCACTAGGTTTTTCAGAAAACTCTCCTGTTGCTGGTGTTGGGCCTTGTGTCACTGCTATTGATTAGCACACTCTGCCTCCTGCTGCTCCTGTTGACTCTGTAGGAGAAGCACCCATGTCTGCTGCTGCAGTTTGACCAGCAGATGGAAGTGACCCCCATCCCTTCCCTTTGTCTTTTCCCTAAAAAGTAAGAGAGAAGAAACCCAACCAGTAAGCACTTTTGTCTGGTCTTTTCTGTTGTTGCTTCAATTTCTCCTCAGTTTCAGAGATCAATCACCTGTCTACATTATCCACCATATGTAGGCTTCTGGCCTGTCTCCCCAGCCCAGGAAGGACTAACACCATATCCAAAAGTCAGTTCAAGTCTTTCCTTCAGGAAACAGTTTTATGCTTCAAATATAAAATTCATAAAACAACAAAGTTACTCCCCTGACCAAATCAGGCTGTAGGTGCCTAGAAACCTTTCCTCTGGATCTCTTCCCCCATACCAACCTTTTCTTTCTATAACTCTCCTCTTCAATTGAGCTCGCTCTGCACTTTATAGGAATTGCCTGTCCCTTCACAGCTGGGTCTTATAATTGAACAGTGATGGCTCTTAAAAGGGCAAACCACCCTGGTACAAAGACCCAGTCCTCCTTGAGTGTTGCTAAGTAGGACTGAATGGAGGACAGACACTCCATTTCACAAGGGATTTAGAGACTTCAAAATGTGTTAATTCCAGTTTAGAATAAAATCAGAAAATTGCTAAATCCTTTACAAAAGAAAATTCAGAAAAATATTCATTTCAGACCAACTGAAATGTTTTGCTTTGATATTTCTTAGAAATTTATATTATAATCCAAAACAAAGTTTCAAAATGAAATGTCTTTTCAAATGAAAAAAATTATTCAGAAAATGTTGAAATGGGATGTTTCAACATTGTCAATTTTTTTCTGACTTTTCTCTAAAACAAAATTTTCTTGAAGATTTCACAAAGTGTTTTGATTTCAACCATATTTTCAACCTCTTTCCTATGGAAAATAGTGCCAAAGTTTTTCTGATCAGCTTTTTTTACTTGTGTGGTTCAACTCCTGAAACCAAAGAGAGTTGAGGATACCAAACACTTCACAGGATCAGACACAGTAGGTCCAGTTCAGCTGGGAGTCAGACTACATTAGATATGAAATAATGTTCCATCTGATAAATACAATAAGCTTATAGTGTAGCAACAGTTATGGTGTTGTGCCCAGGATACCCATGACTGTGAGCTATTGAGTTACTACTCTGCCTTAAAAAGAGCAAGAGCTTTGCTTCTGCTAAATTTTGTGTCAGTTTTCTGACACACCAGCATATCTGCCTGGCCAGCAAACTCTTCAAGACTCTGCCAGTCTAAACCTTGCTTTGCAAGTAACAAATTAGTAAACCCCAGTTCCTGAGTTCCCCAGAATCATCTCCCTGCAGTATCTAGTCCCTCTCACTGGACGTACACAGAAATTATGTTCTTTGCGTCCAAAGAGACAGAGCACACATCCATGTGTTAAGTTAGCTGAAGACCCACGCTTCACTTCAATACACAGCACTGGGATGGCTTTGTTATAAAGCAAGAAGAAGAAGAAGAAAGATTCAGGTGAAACTAAGCAAGAGCAGACATAAGGATGGTTACAAACAAAATAAAACACTTTCTAGCGACAAACTTAATTTTAGCACGTTACAATCTTAGCCTACTTACTTTTCATACTTGCATCA
Organism: Caretta caretta; assembly: GCF_965140235.1. Classification (NCBI taxonomy): domain Eukaryota; kingdom Metazoa; phylum Chordata; order Testudines; family Cheloniidae; genus Caretta; species Caretta caretta. The sequence continues at coordinate 99,718,789 of NC_134210.1, read as the reverse complement.
AATTACCAGCATCCCTCGCCCTCCAGACTAGGGGATCTAACTTTCACAGCTTCAAAGGGTGCTTTATCCTATGTCCCCTCAGTGATAGACAACTAAAAGGTCTTTTTTACTCTCATATTATCCAGTCTATTATCTCTGCCTCAAGAGCCAGGGAGGGGTGCAGATTCTGTCCTCTGGTGTGACTGTTAAATTATCTCCCCAGTTTGTTTAGCTTGATGGCTATGTTTCCCTTATATGTAATTGCACTTGAATTGTCCTCCATCCCTAGCCAAGCCAGTCAGACAGGGAAATGCACATTCCTTTTTCTAAGGCAGGCTGGGTTCACACACTGCATCTGAAAACACATTTTAAGAACATATTTCCAGAGCACATGTATAACTTTGTACACAACCTGTTCACACATCACACAATGACTTTTGGGACTAGCATGTCAGCAGTTTACATACGATAGCTTATATAACCCCTTTGAAACACATTAGGACAACAATATGTTGGGGCAATGAGTATCAAGTCTGGTGTGAGTTATGGGGGGGGGGGGGGGCAGGGGTTTCTCCCAATTGGCAATGAGGGACTCCCAGAGAGTCACAGCAGTGTATTTTGCAGGTAAAAAAAATAATTTTAAAAGTACAGTAATGCTCGCACACCATTTAGACCTATTAATAAACTATCCCTCAGTCATAATACTTATATAATTTTCTGTAATTAAATATTAGGTGCACCTTAAAATCCTCTAGTCTTCAGTGTGTTACTAACTAACTACCTGGATTTCATTACCAAACAAAGATATTTTTGTCTCACGGTGTAACACAGAATAACCTTTAGGTTAAAAAAAAAGATTAAATATCATAAAATTCTCTCAAGAATTTTAGCAGAGTGTGGGCGTCACTTTTCTTACCCATGCCTAGAATAGACAGATAAAATCTGGTTGTGAAGCATTTTGATGAAGAGCAAAATTCAATCTGCCTGATAACAAACAAGTTGTTCCCTCTGGCTAATGTGAAACACCCACTTAAATCTCTCAGATGAAAATGTAAAGCTGATATTACTGCAGTATGAATTAGGGAAAAGGTGACTTTGAATTTTCTTCATATAGAAAATAGAAAAGATTATATTTCAATAATTTTTTGTTTCTATATTACTGTAACTTTTAAAATAAAATGTCATATACATTAATTTTTCTACCGTGTGATTTTTTGAACACTCTTTCCTGCATACTAAAAGGAATCAGTAAAAATGTTTCCAAAATGTAGGGTGACCACACGTCCCATTTTGGCCAGGACAGTCTCTTTTTTAAGCTCTGTCCCAACCATTCTGACCATTATTTTTTTTGGTGCGCAAAAATGGGCACTTGTCCCATTTACTCTTTCCAACTTGCTCAGTTGGCAAGAGCAAATGGGACAAATGCCCACTTTTATCAAAAAGTGGGGTGCAGAGGAATGTGCAGGGGGTGGAGGACAGCAAGCGGAGACGACAGCCTCGCACTGGGGGAGGCAGGGTTCCAGCGACAGCCATAGGCGGAAGGGGGTCTGGGGGTTTCCCATTTTCCCTTTGGGAAATATGGTCACCCTACCAAGATGTTGTGGTAAAGTAATAGGAGTAAAAGACGGTAAACTAAAAACTAAAATCCCATTAGTATGTACTCTGGGAAAATAATCATTGCCCTATGTTACCTTTTAATTAAAAACTGCAGTTTTAATAATAAGCTGAAATACATACCATCAAATAGTGCTTAACTCTTAGGTGCAGGCTCCGAATGAAACAGCAATTATTTGCATGGAATAATACCTTTAGGAAGATTAATATTATTGTAGCACCGTATTATCAGAGAGTGATTCAAAGCAAACACTAAGTTAAAACTATCTTAACATAAAAAAAACAAAACAAAAAAAACCCCTGATTTAAGTTGTTTCATGTGTAAATAGTTCTCAGGATATAATGAAATTTTCAGTTTAGGGAACGTTCAACGTACAATTATAGTATTTAGACATAGACTGCTCAGGATAATATTGACACAGACAAGAACATTCAAATCTTACACTTGACTGGTTTTGCCTTATGACAGCTACACTGATTCCATTTCCAGTGGACTCACCTAACTCATTCTTTGTGAAAGCAGAATGGCCTCACATTTAATATAATACAGAAAGGCCTGATCTTCAGCATAATCAATTAGCTGCACTTTTTATAAGAGTAAGAATTATCTAAGGAAATGCATTCTGACTAGCCAGTTATGTGTTAAAAAAATCTATTTCTTAAACTATTGTACAGTGATGCTAAATAGCCACTGCTTTCCACTGAACAGGTGGTAGCATTGCAGTGGTGGATCACAGAATATCAGGGTTGGAAGGGACCTCAGGAGGTCATCTAGCCCAACCCCCTGCTCAAAGCAGAACCAATCCCCAATTTTTGCCCCAGATCCCTAAATGGCCCCCTCAAGATTGAACTTGCAACCCTGGCTTTAGCAGGCCAGCGCTCAAACCACTGAGCTATCCCTCCCCCGCAAATGATCCCTATATAATCTTTACCTATCTCACAGGGAATATGAGACCTGTACACTTGGAAGATATTTAAGTACTTTGAGATCCTCAGATGAAAGGTGCTATGGAAGTTCAAATTATTATTATTAAAAATTTTATAAGACCACATTCAAACATGCAATCAGAGGCGACATTCCCCCCTCCCCCGCACACACATGGAATTATTTACCGTAGTTAGTTCAAGAATAATTTCCTGTCATTTACAAGAATCCTCTAGTGCATGTTGGATACTAAGTCAAAATTATCACGTTGTTTTGAATGAACACTTCTGGGTCCTACTACTGGTTTTGACATGTGCCAATCAGCTTGATTGGCATCACTAAGTCAGCGAGGTCAAAAATTGAACACACTAATATTATTGACTTTTCTTCACTTTTCTTTTCCCAGGTAACCCATTTCTCTGGGCATTATATCTTCCATCCAGTAAGGACCAATAGTCTCAATTTGTCTCAAACCAGCAGCAAGGGAGGAAGAGGCATGACACAAAGTATAAAAAGGAATTAGCATTCACAAACAACACTAGGGCACCTTATGAGATCTGGGTCAGTTAGGGGCCACTTCACTGTTCCCCCAACCCCATCTTCAACCTCTTTCAAGAAGTGTTTCAAAGAGTTAGTACAACAGAAGACAGTTTCTTCACACAAAGACACTGACTATTGGAGTTGCTCAAACACTGCCAAAAAATACTTTCCACAAATATTTGAGTTTTTTTCAATTAATTTGCTATGGCCATGTTCACAAACTTAATACGAACGTATTGATTAAAAAGTTTTACTGGCACAAATGTCAATGGAAGGACATTTCAGTGATATACAGAAAGGGTTTTCTTTTCCATGGAAACTAACTTTTACATTTGAATCAGAAGTGCTTATATGATCATCCATGTAGGGAACAGAACCCATACAAAGTTTACCTGACCAAACACAAACTAAACTAACACAGTTTAAATACTCACATTATAGATTATTAATCACAAAGTTAAAATAAAAGACAAAGTTGTTCAATACCTTTGAAGGATGAATAACAGAGGAAATAATAGAGAATAAATAGAGGAATTGGAATTTATTCATTCAGTTTTGAGAGGTATAGAATTGATTGATGCCCACCCAAGTAAGTTAATTTTAAATGCTAATCAGTTCTCTTCTGTGCTGTTGAGATGCTGCACCTGAGTTATGAAAAAATCAGCATGTCATATCTTCCAGTTATATTATGTCATTTCAAGATGCTTTCATTATTTTCTCCCTGTTCTTTGAATTAGTCAGTGAACTTCACCGTGCCCTCAGAAATTTCAGAGGTTGGACTTTTCTTGTGCAAACTGATAGCAACTTTCATGATAAACTGGATCTTGCTTCAAGTCAAGAACTATCTATGTGTGGATATGGTTTTAAATTAGAGTTACCTGTTGTAATATTTTTCTAATCAGAGCTCTAAAAATTTTGATGTTTTTGTCTGTGGCCCAATATTCAAATATTTCCAGAATATCTGTTTACCCAAATCCACAGTATCATTATTTTGCCCACCATCATCACCACAATGAAAAAACTACCTAAATAATTTAAAGTACTGTGTGACACTATTATGAATAGACAGAAAAAAATGAATCATGATTGTAAAGTTAAAATAATGTACTTGCAAAATAATTTTATAATTTAGTTTCTTTCATACATGTCAGAAATGAGAAACAGTCTGTAGCAAAAAAAATTAAATGCCAAGTTGCTCAAAATAGTTACCAACAACTAAACACATGTCCTAGACAGAACACTTCTGTTAATATGGCATCTTTTTTATTGCTAATGAAAAAGTGTTTGTTTTTATTCTGGGAGAAAAAAATCATTCCTGCCAAATGGCTTATTTTTAATCTGGCCATATTTTACTGTAGGTTTGCATCACGTGTATTCATCTGAACAGGTCAGTGAGGCTTGCGTGCCTTTTTCTGCTCACCTTTGTCTTACTCAAAGTGCTTATGCAGAAGCATGATTCAAATCAAGAAAATAAGAATCCATAACAGTGGTCTTATTGAATTTTTTTACTGGATACTGCATAGTAATGCCCTTTTTCTTCTGTGCATGGCTAATGCTATGCAAGGCTGCATTTCAAGTTCCTTCACTTCTGGTAGTAGAAAGTTTCCCACTGCAGCAAGGAAACAAATGGAGTTAGGAGGAAATATTATTCTCTAAGGCTCTTACATTTAATGTTTATCTATCCATAAAAAATATTACCTGCCTCAGACCTAGTTTTTAGGTATTTGTTTCTTTGTTGTTGCCAAGACTATTACTGTCATTTTAACCGGAGGAAAACAATCCTTCCTTTTACAATCTGTGATTACCTCATAAGAATTACTACAGAGGTTGGGAAGGCAGGATTATCCAAGCATGTTTAGGGCAAGTATATGAAATTTTATATTTGAATGTCAAGTTGCACAGGGCTACATATTTTGTACATAGTTTTATTTATTGGTTCATGTATTTTAATGGCTTAACTTGCTACTGCACTATATAAATTATGTACATTATGTACACAACTTCAATGGGATGACAGTTTTTTAAACACATGCTTACATCTTTGCAGGATTGGGACCTATATACACACTGAGGAAAATCATTGAATACATCAAGGTCCAGGTTCTGCTGCCTATTTTTTTGTAATAGGCCAAATACTTATAATCAAATACATAATTAAATAATTTTGCAATATTCCATGGAAAATGTATTTTATATTCATATCATGCTGAATACTATTTATCAAATTAACATAATTATTGATTATTGTATTGTAGCATACAATCAAGTTTATTCTTTACTACATTTGATGAATATTAGAAAAATTGGTTCTTGACCCACATTGCATTAGTATTGCTTATTGATGTTCACACGAGGTTTAATCCAACTGTGATCCCAATGTAAACCCCATAAGTACCTTGCTTCAGCAGGGAAAACCAAAGATGGAACTAGCAGGCCAAATCCTTCGGATCCTGGCCAGCACAGACTTTCAAGCAATCTCAGTGATCTTAACTATGGTCAAGAAACCTTGTATATTTGTCCAACCCTTTCAATCTTTCAGCTAAATGCTGAAGGTGTCTCAGCTACCAAATGTTCCAACCTCTTGCCTCTAAACCTGACAAAGAGGGATAGCTCAGTGGTTTGAGCATTGGCCTGCTAAACCCAGGGTTGTGAGTTCAATCCTTGAGGGGGCCATTTAGGGATCTGGGGCAAAAATTGGGGATTGGCCCTGCTTTGAGCAGGGGATTGGACAAGATGACCTCCTGAGGTCCCTTCCAAACCTGATATTCTAAGATGTAATCTGCCTTCATGAGACATATGTTAATTCCATTTCTGTCAGCTGCCTTAACATCAAAAGTTATGACCCTGTGAGTTACACTGCACAGTAACTATGGCCATACTACCTGTGTTAGAACAGATCTTACTGGCACAGAACCACTCCCCTCTAATTCAGGCCTGTATAATATTGTAAGAGTAGGTCATTTCTGAGTAGTATACTGATGTATTAATAATGATACTGTGAGGTATGACCCTGCCCAGATCAGAAGCATCTATAGCGCTCTCACAGTGTAGGTGATGCAGTTGAGGGCAGGTAGTGTTCTCATCAATCCCTCCAGTCAAGGGTAGAGGCCTGGGCAGAGACAGGCACATCCTGGAGGAGAATGGATGGCTGAGGTGATGGTGTCAACAGGACAGCTTTGGCATCTTTATCAATGGAATGCTGTGCCAAGAAGGACTGCTGAGCAGAGATAGGGTCCACCTATCAAGGAAGGAGAAGACTATCTTTTGATACAGACTGGCTAACCAAGTGAGGTTGGTTTTAAAACTAAGTTCAATGGGAGCAGGAGACAAAAACCCACAGGCAAGTCTAAAACATGGAGACCTAGGTGATCGGTCAGAATCTGGGCAATCATAACAGGAACAAAGGAGAGACAAGAGGGAATATAGAGGGGAAACCTAATGAACATCTTAGAGGTCTGTATATGGGGAATAAATAGGAAGACCTAGAAATACTAATGAATAATAATGACAACATAATTGCATCACAGAAATTTGGGGGATAATTCATGAGTGGAATACCGGTATAGAAAGGAACAACTTGATCAGGAAGGGCAGACAGGTGTTGCCTTGTATATCAAAGATGTACACACTTGCACTGAGGTTGAGATAGAAGAGGGAGGCAGACTTGTTGAAAGTCTCTGGATAAGGATAAAAAGTAAAAACCATGGGGTCTAATATATATCACAAAACAGGAAGAAAAAGTGGATGAGGCTTTTTTTTAAAAAAAGCAACTACAAAATCATCCAAAACACAAGAATCTATGATGATGGGGGACTTCAACTACCCAGACAACTGTTGAGAGAACAATCATTTGTCAAGAACAAATCATTCTTTGTTTTGTCAAACTAATCTAATATCCTCTTGACGGGGTAACAAGCCTTGTGGATGGGGAAGGTGGAGTGAGCAGTAGATGTTATAGGTTTCAGAGGGGTAGCCATGTTAGTTCGTATCAGCAAAAACAACGAGGAGTCCTTGTGTCACCTTAGAGACTAACAAATTTATTTGGGCATAAGCTTTCATGGACTATAACCCACTTCACCAGATGCATGGAGTGAAAAATACAGTAGACAAGTATAAATATACAGCACATGAAAAGACGGGAGTTGTCTTACCAAGTCAGTGCTAACAAAGCCAATTCAATCATGGTGGATGTGGCCCATTCCCAACAGTTGGGAAGAAGGGGTGAATATCATCAACTCCCATCTTTTCATGTGCTGTATACTAATACCTGCCTATTGTATTTTTCACTCCATGCATCTGATGAAGTGGGTTATAACCCTCAAAAGCTTATGCCCAAATAAATTTGTTAGTCTCTAAGCTTTTGAGGGTTTTAACCCACTTCATCAGATGCATGGAGTGAAAAATACAATAGGCAGATATTAGTAAACAGCACATGAAAAGATGGGAGTTGATGATATTCACCCCTTCTTCCCAACTGTTGGGAATGGGCCACATCCACCATAATTGAATTGGCTTTGTTAGCACTGACTTGGTAAGACAACTCCCGTCTTTTCATGTGCTGTATATTTATACTTGTCTACTGTATTTTTCACTCCATGCATCTGATGAAGTGGGTTATAGTCCATGAAAGCTTATGCCCAAATAAATTTGTTAGTCTCTAAGGTGACACAAGGACTCCTTGGTTTTTTTAGTAGATGTGATCTATCTCAACATTAGTAAGGCTTTTGATACCATCTCACATGACCTTCTCATAAACTAGAAAAATATAGCCTAGACAAACCTACTATAAGGTTGGAGCACAACTGATTGGAAAATCACACTCAGAGAATAGTTATCAATTATTCACAATCAAGCTGGAAGGGTATATTAAGTGGGGTCCCACAGGGATCTGTCCTGGATCTGGTTCAATTCAATGTCTTTATAAATGATTTGGATAATGGCATAGAGAGTACACTTATAAAATTTGCCCATACCAAGCTGGGAGGGGTTACAACCGCTTTGGAGGACAGAATCAGAATTCAAAATGATCTTCACAAACTGGAGAAATGGGCTGAAATAAATAAGATGAAATTCAATAAGGATAAATGCAAACTACCATGTTAGGGAAGAAATAATCAACTGCACAAATACAAAATGGGAAATGACTGCCTAGGAAGGAGTACCACAAAAAAGGATCTGGGTTATATGGATCACAAACTAAATATGGCCCAACAATATAATACTGTTGCAAAAAAAATTAAATATCATTCTGGGACATAGCAGCAACGTTGTAAGAAAGACAAGAAGTATTTCTGCCACTCTACTCAGCACTGATAACGGCTCAACTGAAGTACTGTGTCCACTTCAGAGCACCACACTTTGGGGAAAATGTAGACAAATTGGAGAAAGTCCGGAGGACAGCAACAAAAATTATGAAATGTCTAGAAAACATGATATACAAGGAAGTATTAGATAAATTGGATTTGTTTAGTCTGGAGACGAGAAGATTGAGGGAATACATAATAACAGTCTTCATGTATTTAAAAAGCTGTTATAAAGAAGAAGTTGATCAATTAACCACAGAGGGCAGGAGAAGTAGTACTGGGTTTAAATTGCAGAGAGAAAGATTTAGATTAGATATTAGAAAAAACTTCCTAATTGTAAAGGCAGTTAAACACTGGAACAAATTACTTAGGGAGGCTGTGCAATCTCTGCCATTGGAAGTCTTTAAGAACAGGTTAAACAAACAAACACCTGTCAGGGGTGGTTTAGATAATACTTAATCCTTCCTCAGTGCAGGGGACTGGACTAGATGACCTATCGAGGTCCCTTCCAGTCTTAAATTCTATGATTCTATAGAAGACCGCTAACCATCCCTGGTCTACCCCAAATATTCTTCCTAAGCGCCCACTCCTCGCCACCTATGTTGGAGACTTTAACAGCCACCACACTACCTAAGGATGCAGAGAGATCAAAATGGAGTTGATCTTTTGGACTGTCTCTCTCTCTCTCCAATACCTTCACGTCATCCAAGACCCAAAACAATGGGTACTCACTCCTTTACATACACCCCTAAGTATATACTTGGGTGACTACTCTCATCTGCAGCCTATCCTGCTTCAGCCACATCAATATTTTTAGCATGCTAGCTGAAGCAGAGCTTGCATGTGTCTATCTGGGATGGGAAATACTCTCCCAGCTGCTGTGTAGACTTCTCCTTAGCTCATTCTGGCCCATTTCTGAGGCAAATATTTGTTCAGAATTTTTCTCTCCTCTCCTCCCCAGAAGTCTCATGGTTGAAATCTCTGGCATGAGTGATTTACAAGTACCCCGTCAGAGGACAGATTCCCTCAGAGGAACAGAAATCCCACTGACTTTCCCTTCAAATTAGTGGTAAGAATTTTAACAAGGAGCTCCCCAAAGCACCCTTCACTGCGTCACTCTAACCATCCCAGTGAGAGCAGGTTATTTCCTCAGGTTTCTATTAGTTGCCTGGAGCTACAGAATCCAGAAAGATCAGGCATGTCCAGCTGGCTCTCTGCCAGAGAAGCAGCGAAGGCAAGATTCTTGTTCTTATACAAAAGGAAAAACAATTCAAGTGTCATTCAACTAGGTATAGCAGATTGGGGACGGGTCTTTCTTCTTAGAGCAGAAGGTTTGATGTGCATTGATTTCTCTTTTGGGGACGATAGGTGGTATTATTGAGGCTACCCTCATTGTGAGTTTCTGATTGGTGAGCTCAACCACAGAGCTCCATAGGAGCTCTGTTAGTGAGGGATACTGAGGGGGATTCACTGAATCAATGTATCTGTGTGCAACCCCCATCCTCCATCAATATCACTCACTCTGTGCGCAGTGATATACCCTTTCAGAGCTTCAGCAAAGGGGAAGCAGTGACTACTCTAACTTTCTAATATGGACTCTCTCATGCCAAGGGTCTCTACCACGTAATAAACTGCTAAAAGGTAACAAAGCCCTTATGTGAATTTAGCCCAGTGATTTTAAAAGAGTCACTAGAAGAGAGTAGCAAGCCACCAAGCCTCTCTCAAGAAGAAAACACAGAGAAGAAAAGGCCATGCTGAGAAAAGGATGGAGTCCAAAAGGATCTGCTCAATCAGATAAGCATCAGACAGACATGCAAAACCCCAAGCTGCTGTTAACTCAAGATTCTTCACTCTGTATATATGCACAAGAAGGGCAGTTTCTCAGCTGATGTAAATTGGCATAACTCCACAAAAATAGAGCTATACCAAATTACTAATTTGATAATTGCATGTGCAAATTAGGCACACAATTGTGAATGCATTTGGTGGCTAATGTTTTCGAAAATCTTAACAGCTATCTTAAACTCTTGACTGTACTGAAAAGCTGGTTGGAAAAATTCAATGGAACCATTTTCCATTGAAGAATGCAAAATTTGCAAAATCAATTTCATTTTGAAGAAACAGGAAAAAAAATTCCAATAATGCCAAAATGTCAGATTGATTTTCATTACAAAACTTTTCATTTTTAATTTTGTATTATATTATATAATAGGCATAATTGAACAAAATATTTTTGTTCAAATTAGATACCTGACCCACCCAAAATAAGATTTTTAAGTTCATGAGTTTTATTTCTAATTGGAATGGAGACAAACATTGAAATCTCAAAATTCTTCATGAAATGGAATTTCTGTCCTCCAATCAGCTCTAATGTACTGTCAACTGATTATAAAAGTCCCAGCAATACTACTGAAAAAACTTGCACATGCTTTTTTTATTTCTGATCTAAACAGAGCTTACAAGTAACATCAGTCAACTGAATAGCTTATCAAAACAAAACAAAACAATGGAGAATTGCATAACCCAAAAGGCAAAATTGTGCGTCTGCAACTAGCCTGAGATCTGTAACGTGGAATCCAAGTGACTCATTCCTTCTGCAGGGTGTCTCTAGGTAAGTATGGTACAGCAGCTAATGATTAGGAAGAAGATCAGGTGTAACACTGAAGTCTTTTGAATGAGGTTAGTTAATTTTACTTTATATCATTACAGCACCAATATATTTGAGAAACAATTATTTAATATCAGTTCCCCACATCTACTCTATCATACTGCTCTATGCAATTGAAACCTCCAAAATAACCAGGTCTCTGCAGACCTTCTGTAATGTGATGTAATTCCCAGAAATACTACTTTAGCAAAGGGCCTAAGTGTCAGTACATTGTTTTTCCTACTATAATGCCTTTCTCGGAATGTCAACTTTTAGAAAAAAAAGACTGCAACAGCTGTGCTCACTATTGCTTTTTTCCTGTTTTATGGGTAGGAGAGGGTTGGGATATCCAAACATTCTATTCAACTTATACGTGTTCACTTATATGTACCTACACTTTGAATTCCTGAGTTCTGAAGGATATGAATAATTCATATGGACTTCAAATGGGATTTAGACCTACTCTGTAGTCCCAGAATAGGACATCTGTTTTTCCTGCCCCAACTTAAAAATTAGATACTTTATTTTAATCATAACTACCTCTTAAAGTTTGTTTGGCTTGGAATTTCCTTACTTTTCAAAAATAATATGATAAAAATGTCTGACTTTGTATCAATTTTTCATATCCGTATTTTACATTTCTAACACCACAATGTAAACTTAAAATAGAAATTGGGGTCAGAAGAAAAAAATATCTATATAAATGCTAACATGAATTGGACCATATTTTCTTTATCTTAAGTAATATGGTGGCATTGGGCTTCTAGCAACACCATAGGCCTAAAAAATAACATTTAAAAAAAAAAGAAGTTTTGAAATCCTATAGGTCTGGATTTCTTTGCACAGTGGATAGGATGTTTATAGTCAGAACACTGCTGCAAAGGCCATTTTTCTAGCTCATTGCTTTGACTATGCCAGCCCTCTCTTTATATCATTATATTTGCTCCTCATTCTCCATCACTGCAAATACAAACTACTTCTCTTCAACGATCCTCATGGCCTATTCTCTCTCATTCGCTTTTGAAATGTCTACTCCCCCCTCCAGTGTGCTGATGATGCTAGGATAAACACCCACTTGTTAAATAAGCCCCTTAAATCTTTCTCCCAGGCTGCTCCCCACAGATAAGAGTACCCCATAAACAACCACAAAGTCATCTGATTATCTTCCTTTCAATTCCGCCTTAAGATTCTCCTCTGCCATGATTCCTACCAAAGACGTGACAACAGTTCTACAGCTGGTAGGCAGTGATTTCCACACATTATGATGACCAGTATTGTTTAATTGTTTCTTTACACTCCCTCAACTGTCTGCATCCACCTGTTGTCTCTTATCTTACACTTAAAGTATGTCTACACAGCAATCAGAGTTGTGACTGCAGTGCATGTCGGCATTCCTGAGCTAGCTTTGATCTAGCTATCTCAAATAAAAATAGCAGTGAACACATGGAAGTATGGCCTCTCCAAGCCCATCTGTGAACCTGGGTTTATACTCAAGCTGCTAGCAGCCTGTACTTCTGTGGGTTCACGGCTACTGTTATTCAAGCTAGCTAGATCTAGGCTAGCTTGAGTGTGTCTACATGTGCTGCAGTCACACCTCTGAATGCAGTGTTGACACATCCTCAGACTGTAAATACTTCGAGGGATATGGATTGTCTTTTTGTTCTATGTTTATACAGTGCCTAGAACAATGGAGTCTTGGTTTATGACTGAGGCTACTAAGAGGTATTGCAACAAAAAAAATTAAATTAGCTAATGAGGATTAGTCAGTTAAGGTCCTGATCCTGAAAAGAGTTATGCAGGTGCTTAACTTTAAGCATTTCAGTAGTCTCATGAAGCATCAGATTAAAATATATTTGGAGTTTCTAGACTAATCTGATCAAGAGATTTTCTAAGGAAAAATATACTGTATTAAGGAAACTTTCCCAAAAGTGAAAGTGTTATGAGAAATTGCTATCCAATAGGGGAATACTGTATACAGTATGCACTACTGTATGATTATGTATAGGAACGTACATAACTGTACTTTCAGAAGTGCTTGATGAGCGAGAACAGCATATATGGAAGTAGGAATGCAGCTTGAATGTTGCACTGTCTTGTCTCGCTTTCTTTTTATGCTTGAACACTAGACAAAAAGCCACCATTTTCCCCTCTAATCTCATCTCTCACAAATATTTTGCCTGACTTGCCTTGAAACTTCCCTGAAAAATTCTGCCCTGGCATTGAACAATTCAAGTGAAATTTCAGACAGATTGACTGAATTTTTGACAAATTAGATGTGAGGTGCAAAGGAATGGCAAAATTAGATTTACCATGAAAAAGTAACTTCCATCTTTACTGTACAGATCAGTGTCTCTCCCCAATACAAGTTGCTCCAAATAATTACAAAGCTATTTGCTGATTTATATACATATGTACAAAACTTCAAAGTGGAGTTAGGATTGTAGAAGTTTGTTGGCAAGAGACATCTGTTGCACCATCTGTGCTGGAATTAAATATTACAAATAAATCCATATTTTGGGGGTTGCTGTTGCAGTATCACCAGCATCTTAAATACCACTACATTACTATAATAATAGGAAAAAATATGGTTTAAACTCCATTGTCAACAGCAAGCTTTAATTCAAAGGTCAAGAGGTGACTTGATGATCACAGTGTATATAGATACATGGGAGAAACATTCTGACAGTAGAAGGGCTCTTTAATTTAGCAAAGATATGAGATCCAATGGCTGGAAGCAAAAGCAAAACAAATTCAGACTAGGAATAAAGCATAAAAGTTTTTAAAGTTAGGGTAACGAACCACTAGAACAATTTACCAAGGGACACAATAGATTCTCCATCACTTGAACCAGACGTTAAGGATACAGGAATAAAGTGAAATTCTATGGACTGTTGTGCAAGAGGTCAGACTAGATCATCATAATGGTCCCTTCTAGCCTTAAAAATCCATGAATACTGTGTTTTTTATTTTCACCCCAAGGTCTATTTTAAGTGTTCAGTGGGTTTTTCGTAAAGCAGAGTTTTTCCAGGGAACAGAACGTACAGAGATAATTGCAAAGCCAGAAGACTGATTTTTCCCAGGGGATGCAGACAGCAGAAGAAACAGGAAAAATGTTGGAGAAGCCAAAGTGTAGCCAAATGTAGTCCAGAAACTATCCATAAGTAATAATTTTCTGTATGGCACCATCTTTTTATATTGTATGCTCTCTGGGGTAGCAATGATTTTTTGCTTTGTGTTGGGGAAGCACAGTTTGGCCACTACCACAATTAAATCAACAACAATAAGTAATAAAGCACACAAGGCATACCACAAATCAATTTGGTTATAGAAGTAAGCCTTAGGTCTGGACTGTCCCTGTGGATGTGTATGACAAAGCTTCCTTATGAAAAGTCTGGTAATATCAGAAAGATTTTAAAGCGTCGTAAGGCTCAGAAATACAGGGCTCAAGTAGATACAGCAGACATTAAGTAAGATAAAAATTAGAAGCACCAAAATGAGGTCAAAGAGCAAATAGCTAACGATGTAAAAACAAAAAAGATTCTTTAAGTATATCAGAGGCAGGGAGCGTGTGCAAATATTGGAGGGTCCACTGAACCACCATCAATTAAAGAGAACAAATCAGGAAGATAAAGACATTGCTGATAAATGAAATGATTATTTCTTTGCATTAGCCTTCACAAACAAGAATATTGGGGCTATTCCTACCCTGGACCTTGTCATTCCTGGTAACAAGGTACTCTCAGAGAATGAGGGGACAGAAGAAGTGATGATGGAGTAAACTAATACATTTAAAAGTAGTAAGTCACCAGGCCCAGATGGATACAAAGAGTCCTGAACAAGCTCAGGTATGAAGTGGTTAAGCTACTAATTGTGGTGTATTGAAAACTGTTAAAATTACAGGCTGTCATTAAATTCTAAAGGGTTTTCTATTCCTGCTTGCAGTCTAGAGGGCTCTAAGAAAGTGGACCATCTGGCTCCTCAAAAGTCAGTCTACAAAAAGCCAGCCTAGAGCAAGGTGGGGTTAGTGGAGCTTCTCTGCTTCAGAGAGAGAGCCTGAGACCCTATGGGTGATCTGTAGAATTATAGACCTGTAAGCCTTACATTTGTATTGGGAAAATTAGTAACATTAATAATTAAATATAATGACAAAACCTCTGGAAGATCATGATTAGGGCCCTGACAAATTCACAGCCATGAAAAATGAGTCACAGACCATGTAATCTGGTCTCCCTCCAACATGTCAACGAAGTAGTGAATAAAGGAGAACCAAATGACAATGTAGTTAGCCTTCCAAAAAGCCTTTGACAAGGTCCTGCAGAAGAGGCTACAAGAAAAGCGAAGTAGTCATGGGGTTAGAGGCAAAGTTCTGTCAGGAGAGAGAAAGGTAAGAGTAAAATTAAAACATCAGTCAACACATGGCAAAAGGTTAGCAGCATGGTACCTTTGTGTTCTGTACCAGGTCCCATGTTAATGTATTCATTAATGATTTAGAATAAGGGCAAGTAGTAAGTTAGCAAAATTTGAAGATGACAACATTATTTAGGTTTCTCTGAAGTTCCTCAGTCTTCTCTGGTCTTGACTAACCCCAACAAGCTACGCTAATGGGCAACACGATGGCAAATGGAATGCTGTGTCAATAAATGCGAAGTAATGTATATTATAAGGGAAAATTTACACTACCCGTACACCTTACAGGGCTCTTATGCCATCCTCTGAAGTATCTGTTTTTCACCACTGTCAGAGATAGGAAAGTGGGCTAGATGAACCACTTGTCTGATCCACTATGACAAGTCACGTGTCCTTATGTCTAGCAGTAGGAGCAAAGGTCTGAGTTCAGACTTTGTGTGCTATTTAACCAGGTGCCTGATAAGAGATGCTTTTGATAATTTCAGGTTCTTCCTCTGGCATTTCTTCCAATTCTTCCACATTTCCAGCTCAAAAGATCAAGACACCATTATATTCAGGATCAACATAACCTTTTGAATTATCCACAGAATCACTATTTGCGATTAGAGGTGCTTGAAGAATAAAATGTAGTTCTGACTATTAAGGCTTTATAAACTATACTCAGTGATAAGCTGCCAAAATCTTAACAACCGCTTCCCTCCTCACCCCACGAGGTTGTTGCCCACCCCCGCACCCTGGGACTCCCGCCCCATCCAACCCCCCACGTTCCTTGATGCCCCCCCAAGACCTCTGCCCCCTCCACCCCCCTCCCCTGTCCCCTGACTGCCCCCAGAACCAGGAAGGAGGGTCTCGTGGGCCACCATAGTGGGTGTCCACCCCACCCCTAAGAGCCAGAGGGACCTGCTGGGGGGTGAGGTGGGGAGTCCTAGCAGTGCTTACCTGGAGCAGCTCCCAGGAAGCATTTGGCAGGTCCCTCTGGCTCCTAGGGGCAGGGAAGCATAGCTGGGGAGGGGGGGAGCAGAGGGAGCAGCCGCTCCCCCACTGATCACATCAAAAGTGGCGCCTTAGGCGCTGACTCTCTGGGTGCTCTGGGGCTGGCTGTTCAGCAGGAAGCCTGGGAGGACTGAGAAGCAGGCAGCGGCTTTTTGCTCAGGCCAAGGGTGGTGGAGGTGAGCTGGGGCGGGGAGCGGTTCCCCTGCGCCCCACCCTAGGTTACCTGCTGTGGCGTGGGTGGCCCGCCTCGCCCCCCCCCCCACTCCAGCTCACCTCCGCCTCCCTGGGCCTGAGTGCGAAACCACCACCTGCTTCTCAGCCCGCCCCAGCTTCCCACGCGAACAGCTGATTCATGGGAAGCCGGGGGGGGGGGGGAGGGGGAGAGAGGGAGAGCAGGACATTCAGGGGAGGAGGCAGAGGCGGAGCAGAGGTGAGCTGGGGCCGGGAGCTGCCGGTGGGTGCTCTGCACCCACCAAATTTTCCCCTTGGGTGCTCCAGGGCTGGAGCACCCATGGAGTCGGCACCTAAGGCGCCACTTTTGTGTGATTAAATTTAGAAGCCCTTTTAAAACCGGTTGTCCCTCGCGGAATAACTGGCTCTAAAAGGGCTTCTAAATTTAACAACCGGTTCTAGTGAACCGGTGCAAACCGGCTCCAGCTCACCACTGACTATACTCCTGTAGGCTTCAGAATATGTATAAAATTAGCTACATTGTTCCCTTTAAGCCACTAGATGTCCCTGGCTGCATTCATTATAAAGACATATGTACAATTTAACATATAAAATGAATTACATTCTATTACTATGAAAAATTACTTGTCTGTAAATATTAGGAAGTAATGTAGCATAATTGTCTTGCTACATAATTTAAAATAAAAATGAAATGCCCTATCCTATCATTCTAAAGTAACTTCCATGAAAGGAAGAGGTGATACTAGCATCACTAGTATTCAGATTTGGAATACTGTGTTCAGAACCAGTTGTCATGTCACAGAAAGAATATAATTGCTAGTATAAGACAATGCCAGATCTCAAAAATCTAAAGGTACAAAGAAGTGTTATGTTTTATTCTCATTGAGATGAAGGAAATTGAGTCATGGAATAGACAACTCAAAGTTATGACTGGGACTGCTAAAGTGGATAGAAATAAATTCTATCCATTGTAAAGATGAAGAAATCAGGAGTACTAAATAATTCAAAGAAATTATAAATATGTTGACACCTAGGGCTCTCCAGCATCTCTTTTTCAAATTACACTACTTGGGCAGTGTAGCATTCAAAGAGAACGCAAAGAGATCTAAATAAGGGTGACCCAATGTAGGCCCCAGGTTTGGAACACTGAGGATAGGAGGCTCCATTTCACAGTGGGAATTGCACTACAAGTTAAAAGAAAAGGAGTACTTGTGGCACCTTAGAGACTAACAAATTTATTAGCCATCCATTCAGTAATTAGATTCCACTATCGAGTGGCTGGCCCTGACAGCAGACATGTTTCTTTGCTATCGTAAATAGGAGAAAGAACTCATCCAATACACCAGCAGTCCAGGCGCTCCGTCTCCCTTCATATAGCAACCACTGCTGGATTTGATAGTCACTCTCTCTTTTCTTCAGCAATAATGGAGATTTTCCATGAGTTAACAGGCTAAATGGAAAGCTTAATTTAAAACTGCTTGGTCCTACAATACAGGGAAGTTCTTTACAAAACACAGAAGTCAGAAACTTTCCTTGACACTCACTTGAAACATGAAGACACTGCAAATAATGAAAAGTAAGAGTCTGAATCTTGCTCTCTTCCCACTTCCTTGGTTTAGAAGTCTTGTGACTGATGGTGTGTAAATCTTTTGTCATTTCTTTCAGGCATGAAGAAGCAGAAGCTGCTCTCGCAACTCACTCCAAAGCAAGGAAGAGCAAGAATTGGGCTATAAAAAGGAAGAAGAGGGCCTCAGCACCAAACTTTTGCCACAATCTGTTTGGAAATTTATCAAGTATATAATGAAATAGCTGACCCAAACAGCTGCAGAATGATGTGGGAGAATTGTAGAACCATTTCATGCAAAGTAAAATGAAAATCTGAATCAATTTTCAGGGAAGGTTATTGAAGCAGATACAACAAGTGCGTTCCAGAGGGCCACTCAGATTTGCTGATAGGGTTATAGTGAAAAAAATCAGGAAAATTGGATGAAGGTAAATTTTAAAATTGAAGGTATGTCAGGGATGGACAGTTTCCCATTTCTAAATTTTCATCCCTTTTTTTTTTTTTTTTAGCCAGTGGAGCTTAAAGAGAATGTGCAATTGCAAGTCTCTCTCCAGTCTACCCCAATATCACTTAAGCAGAGACTACTTAATTGCATTAAATTGTGCCAAATTATGCAAGACAGATTTTGCTAATATAAGGTGCTGCTTCCCCTCTCTTATTTTATTAGTAGACCCTTTTTAACCAATGTCATGTGGTAGCCATATAAAGCATCTCAAATATCCTCATTCACATGAGACTATTTCATGCTTTTGAGGTTTAGTCTATATTAGTCCTCAATACTCATGGGTTAAGTTCTCACTTATTTATCTATTTTTAGTCACTTCAATAATTGATGTCCTGCATGACCTCTACAGATTCAAGTTTTCTGGTTGTTTATTTTGTTTTTTCCGGTTTTACAAATAATGAACAGTGAATTTTGTTATTTATATGGTATTTTCATCTTGCGCACGTATTTATATATGTTTTGTTTCATTATGTGTTTATATTACATATAAACAAAAATAAAGTTTAAAAAATCCTCCTTCAGAACAGCAGTGGTATATAGTATCTTGCTGCTATGGCATAATGTAACCATCAACAGCACTGAGTAATTGGGCAATAATAACTAGAAAATGCCCTTTGGAGGAAAAATCAGATCAAATGTGAATAAGATAAATAAGCAGATCATTGTTAATCCTCTGTCAAGGCCATGACTGAAAGGCAGAACCCTGTAGAAATTTTGAAACATACAATACGTGAGCACCAACACTGCTTTCCTAGTTCACACAATTCCATCTCTGTGTGTGTCTATGTAAGTAATCCTGATGACATGCGGTTGTCTAACACACATTGTATATCCTCATTAAGAAAGTGTGGTTTGCTTGCTACAACTAATTCCATTGTGCTCACGCAATGCTGTGCTGCATTTGAGGCTTCTTTAACACTGCCATTATAAACCCATATTCTTAAGGCATAAAAGTTATGCTTCAAGATGAAGCTCCTCAGGACAACAAACCAACCAACCCCAGGCATGTACAGAGGAGAAGGAGCACAAATCATCAGTGCCTCTTCAACTAGCAGTCTCACTCAGCTCCTCCCCTTCTCCCACAGTGGGTGTCAGAGGGCGTTACGCTCCAGGTGCTGCTCCTCTTCCCTGGAGGGAAGGGGAATGAATATTCCACATTTAGGCTATGTCCACACTATGAGCTAGGGGTGCGATTCCCATTTTGCACAGAGCTACTCATGCTGGCTCTCATCTGAGCTAGCACACTGAAAATAGCGTAGCTGGAGTAGCATGGGCAGTGGTGGCATGGGACTAGCCTTGTCAGTACAAACCAGCCTGAAACCTGTGGGTCCATGCTTGGCATCTTTAGTCCATGCTGCTGCTGCCACTGTTACCCCAGCTACACTACTATTTTTAGCGTGCTACTTCAGATCAGAGCTAAAATGAGCGTGTCTATTCAAGCTGGGAGTCACACACCTAACTAGTAGTGCAGACATAGCTTAAGTGCTCTTCTCTGTGAACAGGAAATCTCCTTACCTCATGTTGATCTCTCTTTGAAAAGGATCAGAAATGAAGACCTCAATCATTAAAGCCCCTAATTTCTGCATGCATGCAGGAAATATTTAGGAGCAAACAAAGAAAAACTTAAAGATAACAAGAAATGTCTATTTAATGCTGACATCTAGGCAGTACTTTGGACAAAAATGTCTATGTACTAACACTTACTGCTCCATGAATTAACCAGAAGTGATAACGAGGCCTTGTCAGGTAGCATCATTATTCATGCACACCTGTAGATTGTCTTTAAGACAACTTCGCTTCAGACAGCTTGCATCCTGGGATGCATCTCTCTTCATCTATCACATGTCCTCCAGATACCTAAGGTAATATGACTATCTGCCATCTCAGTCCTATGTAGATAATATGCTCTTCTCCATCAGATCTGAGAATGATATATGGCCAGAATTAGGCTATTTAACTTTATTACCAAATTAAGGTTATTTCATGCACCAGTATGGCTAGTGATTCCATTCTAAATAACTTTGTTAAGAGGATGCTAAACTGGGCAGTGTGTGAGAAATTAGCACAGTTCCATCAGTAATTTCTTACTCAGTGTACATTATTCCAACATAAATTATGTAGTGATGATGGTATTATCAGAAATACTGTTTTATAAATAAATCCTTTATGTATAATTTGAATTAAAAAAAGGATATTTTGCCTAAATAGTCAGTGTGATACACATTAGCTATTCAACTGAAAAAATGAACAGTCATTTAACTGCATAGCTTAAATCACAGCACAGCATATGGCTCATTACATTTACACTGGCATATTTACTAGTAGATGCCAACACCCCTCCTTCCCCAAATGTACACACACAAATCTGGCTGTTGAACTCTATGCTCCATCATTGTTTTAGCACTGATGAGGTTATTTGACAGTAATTCATTCATGTCTAGCGCAGCGCAATTTGCTGGAGACAGTGTGGGAAAAGTCCTTCTTACACTGTTTACATATTTGCTATCCAGAGTTCCATTGCTTAAGAATTTGTGTCAGTACATATGTATGTTGTCAGCCTGTAAAAAGAAGGGGAGAATTTTACCTTGAATATTACAAGGTAATGATTAGAGTTGGGCTGGAACTAGAACTTTCATTTTGCAGGAAATTTTACTATTTCAAAACTTTTTTCATTCCACAACAGAACAAAAGCCAAAAAAATTGAAATTTCCGATGAAACAAATTTTAATTTGTGAGGAAATTGAAATATTTCATTCCAATTTTGATTTTTCATTTTATATTATATAACATTTTTCAAAACAGAAAATCATAACAAATGTTCCATTT
This sequence comes from Caretta caretta, assembly GCF_965140235.1. Lineage (NCBI taxonomy): Eukaryota > Metazoa > Chordata > Testudines > Cheloniidae > Caretta > Caretta caretta. Next base: position 99,697,294 of record NC_134210.1, on the reverse strand, counting down.
TGACTTTATCAGAATACTCCATTCTGAGTTTTTTTAAAAACAAAAGTTACTCAGAATAGATTTTTGATTAAATGTTTAGCTTTAAGTGAATTGGCATTTTCTGACAGAAAAATGTTTTGTTGGAAAATTTCCAACAAGCTCTAGTAATAATTCAGAAACAGATAAAAGTATAAGCAAGTCCACATCCAAACTGGTTTATCCTATCCTAGTTTGTACAAGGCAATACATTGCTTTTTTCCCTGTTATTCAAAATTACAAAAAAAAAAAAAAAAAGACTGAGAACTTAGAAAGTATGTAATATACCTTTGAGCTATACTGGTATTTATATCAGCACATACAAGTTTTGCATTCTCAAAACCTACATTTAAGCATGCAAACAGGAAGTTGACTATGAAAAATGGGCACTTGGGTATACAGTTACCTAATCTGCATTCACAAATGTGGGCACCTAAGCAACATGCATCCATTTTTTTTCAGGTTTAAATCAGTTTTGTGGGAGGCACTGGAAGGGACCAATAGTGATAGTGATTTGGGGACAATATGAATCTATTGATTCATATTCTCACCATACCCTTTGGAGATGGGGCAGGAGAGGGATGGCCAGGACAACACACCTGCATATTGTCCCCTCTCCAGCCCAGCAAAACGTATAATGAAAAGTAAATACAGACATGGGGGATCAAGTTTAGGAGCAGTTTTTCTATGGGGAGCAAATCCCAAATCCAAACTTTACATTCAGCGCACCTCCAGCATGAAGTTGCTTTTATAAAACAAAAAACAAATGCATAGGAACTTAGTTTATCAACACAGACTTCACTCAGCAGCAGCACTATGAAAATATACTATCTCCTAACAATAATAGAGATTTGACCCTTGGATTCAAATTAACTGAGATTCAACATTACAGAAAGTATCTTCTGTGTGGGGGAATGTGGTATGAGTTAATTAGGGGTTAACGTTTGGTTTTGGGGAAGACATGAATAATGAGAGAAGATTTTTCTTCCCTTTACAGAACTACGGGGGTGGGGAAAAGCAATACATTGAGCACTTGCAAGAATAGAGCAAGAAAAAAAAAAAGCCAGGGTTAAAGGAAAGCTCTTGTGTATATTAAAACTTCTTGAAGACAGACTAGTTTCAAGAATAATTTAAAGTCATCTTGTTTTAAAAGCTAACAAAAAAGTTAAGCTTAACAACATGGACTTTGCCATGTTTCTGATAACCTGTAAAACACAATAAATAAGGGGAAGAATAAAACAATTGTGTATTGCCTGCTGATATTTTGTACTTTCAGGTAAATTTGGTCTTAACTTATATCCCTTTATTCTATTGTCAGGCAGCACCCAGCAATTTCAGATGAAAAAGGTGTGTGCTATGGGCTCGGTGAAATGTTGTCTTTGATCTTTGTTGTTCTCCATAAAATATTCTCACTCAAACAATTCTGTCTCTCATTTGAGCTTGTTTGGGTGGGGAAAGGTCAGGGTGGATAGGTGTTGGCGGGAGGGAGGGGTACTAGAGCAATGTGGTGGGGAGGTGAAAGGGGGAGGAGAAGAACTGGAGCCAGGGTGGAACTGATAAGAACAGAGGGGGACAGACAGGCTGATGGCACAGAGAAAGAAGGGTCTATGACCACTAGAGCACGCCCTGCTCTAGAACCTGGAATTTAACTCTGGAGTCCATAATCTCCACATTCCTCTGCTATCAGTAATAACTGTGAAACCTACTAGTGTCACATCTCCCTCTCGTGACAAGTCCATATGGAGGATAAAGCCTATTACTGCTACCAATTATTCTCAAGTGGAAGAGGTCTGTGTGGTGGATCTAAAGATCTGAACTTTGTGGTGCCACAGGATAGAATTTCTGCTTTTCCAGTTTGCTATTTTTAAAAAGTTAGGAAATTAAATTAAAAAAACACTACTTTAAAAAAAAACATTAAGATTGCAAAACCAAGCACTCAAAAGTTAGGAAATGCCAGTATTAAGGTTCCCTGTGCAAGCTAAATTCATCCCTGTTTCCCTACTTGTATGCATTATAATATAATTTTTACGCTCATGATCACATACTATTTTTTCCATAAGAAGAAAAGGAGTACTTGTGGCACCTTAGAGACTAACCAATTTATTTGAGCATGAGCTTTCGTGAGCTACAGCTCACTTCATCAGATGTATACCGTGGAAACTGCAGCAGACTTTATATACACACAGAGAATATGAAACAATACCTCCTCCCACCCCACTGTCCTGCTGGTAATAGCTTATCTAAACTGATCAACAGGTGGGCCATTTCCAGCACAAATCCAGGTTTTCTCACCCTCCACCCCCCACACAAATTCACTCTCCTGCTGGTGCTAGCCCATCCAAAGTGACAACTCTTTACATAATCAAGTAGGGCTATTTCCTGCATAGATCAAGGTTTTCTCACATCCCCCCCACCCCCATACACACACAAACTCACTCTCCTGCTGGTAATAGCTCATCTAAACTGACCACTCTCCAAGTTTAAATCCAAGTTAAACCAGAACATCTGGGGGGGGGGTAGGAAAAAACAAGAAGAAACAGGCTACCTTGCATAATGACTTAGCCACTCCCAGTCTCTATTTAAGCCTAAATTAATAGTATCCAATTTGCAAATGAATTCCAATTCAGCAGTTTCTCGCTGGAGTCTGGATTTGAAGTTTTTTTGTTTTAAGATAGCGACCTTCATGTCTGTGATTGCGTGACCAGAGAGATTGAAGTGTTCTCCGACTGGTTTATGAATGTTATAATTCTTGACATCTGATTTGTGTCCATTTATTCTTTTACGTAGAGACTGTCCAGTTTGACCAATGTACATGGCAGAGGGGCATTGCTGGCACATGATGGCATATATCACATTGGTGGATGTGCAGGTGAACGAGCCTCTGATAGTGTGGCTGATGTTATTAGGCCCTGTGATGGTGTCCCCTGAATAGATATGTGGGCACAATTGGCAACGGGCTTTGTTGCAAGGATAAGTTCCTGGGTTAGTGGTTCTGTTGTGTGGTATGTGGTTGTTGGTGAGTATTTGCTTCAGGTTGCGGGGCTGTCTGTAGGCAAGGACTGGCCTGTCTCCCAAGACTTGTGAGAGTGTTGGGTCATCCTTTAGGATAGGTTGTATAGTACTCCTGCCTCATTCAGTGCACCAGATGGATTTGCTCTTGGGAATGAATCACGGTGTTGGAGTGAAGGAGGCTGTTGTCTGTAGGACCCAGCCTCATTTGTTGCAAAAGTTGGAAGTTGTGTAGTGAATGAGGCAGGGGATTGCAGAAAGAGAAAGGATGGTCTCATGGTCAAGGAAATAAGACAAAATGTTCATAATTGGGAACTGTGTGTTTCTTATTTTCTGTGTGCCCAGCATGAGACACCTGGGACCAGATTTCCAGAAAGACTGAGCTTTTAACTAAGAATCTGAGCTATAAATATAAAAGGTTATCAAAATGCTAAATACTCTGGGAAAAAACAGGCTCTTGGTGTTTCAATTTGGCACCCACAATTCAGAGACACTTGACAACTATTGCCTTAATATTTCTGTGCTTCGGTTTTCCTAGTGTAAAATGGAAATACCACCACACATTCACACATGAGAACTGTGGAGATAAACTCAATGTGTGTGAAACACTCAGGTATTCTGGCAAGAGCACCATAGTACTCAAAAAGAAAAGGAGGACTTGTGGCACCTTAGAGACTAACAAATTTATCTGAGCATAAGCTTTTGTGAGCTACAGCTCACTTCATCGGATGCATTCAGTGGAAAATACAGTGGGGAGATGTATACACACAGAGAACATGAAACAATGGGTGTTACCATACACACTGTAACGAGAGTGATCAGGTAAGGTGAGCTATTACCAGCAGGAGAGCGGAGTGGGGAGGAACCTTATGTAGTGATAATCAAGGTGGGCCATTTCCAGCAGTTGACAAGAATGTCTGAGGAATAGCGGGGGAGGGGGGGAATAAATATGGGGAAATAGTTTTACTTTGTGCAATGACCAATCCACTCCCAGTCTTTATTCAAGCCTAAGTTAATTGTATCCAGTTTGTAAATTAATTCCAATTTAGCAGTCTCTCGTTGGAGTCTGTTTTTGAAGTTTTTTTGCTGAAGAATTGCCACTTTTAGGTCTGTAATCAAGTGACCAAAGAGACTGAAGTGTTCTCCAACTGGTTTTTGAATGTTATGATTCTTGACGTCTGATTTATGTCCATTTATTCTTTTATGTAGAGACTGTTCAGTTTGGCCAATGTACATGGCAGAGGGGCATTGCTGGCACATGATGGTATATATCATATTGGAAGATGTGCGGGTGAATGAGCCTCTGATAGAGTGGCTGATGCGATTAGGCCCTATGATGGTGTCCCTGTAAGCCCACTGGCAATTATCCTCAATTATTGCTATTTTCACTTTAGCATACCACTGAACTGTCAGTCTGCACACAAGCAAAGCGTGACACAAACTGATTCAGTGTGGAACACCTATGTTTTAAGCGGATATATATCGTGCCATAATTGACCGATTGTAATGTTTTTTAAAGTTGTGAATTAATTTTTTTTTTAAAAATGAGAAAACTGGAAAAAAAATTCCAGCACATGCAGCCATAAGGACCATCTGCATAGGTCATCTGCAGAATTTGAACCCTGGTCCATCAGGTCCCCAGGCCAGATCTTTACCATTTTAACTGAAAGAGTACCATTCTCTATATGAAGCAGCTAGAAGAAGGGGACTTGACATTTAATCCTGCAGTGGGTTACACAACTATTTGCTAAACAATAGTAGAATGTCACAGATCAGGAATTCTGGGGTCTGTTCTTGAATCTGAGAGAGAAGTCTTTCGTGGCTAGACACATAATATCCATAGATGAGGTATATATATTGTGACAGGGCAAGGCCAGATGGCTATAGAAAAGTAGTGGGAGATAGAGATATTAGCTCCAGGCTAAACAAATCCCTGGTACCAGGATAAGTGAAATGGCAGCTGCTTCAGGTCTGGGGCCAATTAAGAACTTTCCAGAAGGCAGGGAGAAGGCTAGGTTGATTGGGACACCTGAACCCAATCAGGGGCTGGCTGAAACTAGTTAAAAGCCTCCCAGTCAGTCAGGTGGATGTGCATGTCAGGAGCTGTGGGAGGAAGTTGTGCTGTTGGAGAGACTGAGTAGTACACACCAGATCAGGCACAAGGAAGGAGGCCCTGAGGTAAGGGTGAAGTGGAGCTTGAGGAAGTGAGGGCTGCTGTGGGGGAAGTAGCCCAGGGAATTATATGTCATGTTTCTAAAAGGTCAGCTACCATAGCTGATATTATTAGGGTCCCTGGGCTGGAGCCCGGAGTAGAGGGTGGGCCCAGGCTTCCCCCCCAACCTTTGCCCCCTGATTAATCACTGAGACTGGGAGACAACAGAGACTGTGCAAGAAAGGATAACCTCTCCTCACCCCCCTTGCTGGCTTATGATGAAAATGGCTCAGTAGACTGTGACCCTTGTTCCTAGAGAGAGAAGGGTTACGTGGAGGGTCACAGTGAGCCTCTGAGGCTAGCGAAATCCGCCAGGAAACATGGGACCCACAGAGGCAAGGACAGAGCTTTGTCACAATATTATGAGAGGCAAAGTAGATGAGTGCAATAAGAAGAGTTTGTCATACTACAGACCTGGGGTCTATTCCCAGAGCTGCTGGAAGTGACTTCATACAACTTCTCAGTTAAGAAACTTGTAAAATAGAGGAATCATACTTGACTACCTTGTAGAGTATGACATGGTGCTTTGCTCAGTAACATAGGGTTTCAAATGCACAGAAATATAAATACCAGTCAGCAGGGATAAAACCAGAACTCCTGTGCTCCCACCTCAGTGCACCTGCTCTCAAGTCTCAGGGTATTGTGGACCTGTCTATCATCTACAGAGCATTGTCGGACATGGTGGTAGAGTGGAACATCCAGCTGGATTTGGCAGACCTGAAGAATGGTTCCACAATCCTGGTACACTTGAGAGTTCTGCCTTTTGGGACATTTCAGTTGTACAGTAAACATCTGAAATATTTACTCTGCACTCACACAACATTGTTACTTATCTACTTAATAGAATTTTTAATATTTAAGAAAATGAAGGCTTCTTTCAATGTACACTTCAAAGAAGCCCTGCAGGATGCTTTTTAGTTTGCTTTTTAGGGAAAACTACATATTGTCAGGTTGTCTTATTTTACTGCCATCAGGATAGAACCAAAAAAACCTGTGCTGTTTAGAAAAAAAATTGTTTCAGAGGAGGAGGATTAACTTTGAAAAAACCTTGATCCTGTTGCAAAAAATGTTGGCTTTTGAAGCAAAATAAATACAGAATCAGCCAAATTGTAATTACAAGACTGTGCAGAGTTCATTCTTCATTCTTTAAATTGTTTTTTAAGTTCAGTTGTTCATATGAACACCTACTAACAGAAGTATTCTAGAGGTCCAGTATTTTGAATGAATTCTTTTAAATTAATTATTGCTATACAAATTGCTCACTGCAACACAATCATTTAAATCTCAAATGAGCTTTTCCATTCACAAAAAGAAAAGGAGTACTTGTGGCACCTTAGAGACTAACCAATTTATTTGAGCATGAGCTTTCGTGAGCTACAGCTCACTTCATCGGATGCATGTCGTGGAAACTGCAGCAGACTTTATTTATACACAGAGAATATGAAAAAATACCTCCTCCCACCCCACTGTCCTGCTGGTAATAGCTTATCTAAAGTGATCATCAGGTGGGCCATTTCCAGCACAAATCCAGGTTTTCTCACCCTCCACCCCCCCACACAAATTCACTCTCCTGCTGGTGATAGCCCATCCAAAGTGACAACTCTTTACACAATGTGCATGATAATAAAGTTGGGCCATTTCCTGCACAAATCCAGGTTCTCTCACATCCCCCCCACCCCTATTACCAGCAGGACAGTGGGGTGGGAGGAGGTATTTTTTCATATTCTCTGTGTATAAATAAAGTCTGCTGCAGTTTCCATGGCATGCATCCGATGAAGTGAGCTGTAGCTCACGAAAGCTCATGCTCAAATAAATTGGTTAGTCTCTAAGGTGCCACAAGTACTCCTTTTCTTTTTGCGAATACAGACTAACACGGCTGTTACTCTGAAACTTTTCCATTCAGATATTTTTGAACTTATTTTCCCATTCTCATTTCAGACTATTTGTCGCTCTAAGCTTCTTAAGGATTGGATTGTTTCTATCAACTGCCTTCAGGCATCCAGCAGAAACAAACATCTAGCTGAGCTGCAACAATGTAGCAGTGCCTTTTCTCTCTTCAGTCAACCTTTCATCATTTTTAGGTGCTGCTTTGTGACAAAGTGATGAAAAAGAAATAAAAAGGGTCCTTCCAATCCCTTGAATTCTAGAAGCAGTGACAGTACTAATAAAATCCAAGTGAAAATTTTCCAGATCCACTCAGCTACATATTAACTCTCTGGGAAGAGCAGAAGTTTAGGTTTTGAAAACTTCTGTCTGAACACCATAAATGTAATTAATAAAAACAACCATATACTGAATATTTCAATCAGCATTGTTGAAGTACCAGTACATATCTATAAGCACCACTAAAAATTATATTGTTGGACACTAGGAAAACAATCACACATGAAAGTCAGCTAAAAATTAAAGATGCCACAATTGTGTCAGGGGCAAAAGGCGTGTGGGCAACATATTCACAATTTCTTCATGAAATCTGAGTTTGTGGTGTCCATTTTACCAATGAAAAAATTCTCACCAGAATATATTGCACCATAGTGTAAAAAAAAATTAATTTACTAACAGTGCATATTTAACACACTGGTCCTTGTGTGGTCATATCTCCCCATAAGGGCCATCTGATCTAGAAGATAAAAGTCTGCTACTTGCTCAAAGCTAAGGGAGTTGATCCTTTCTCTCAAGAGAAAATGAGCTTATTCTTTTGAGTTTGAAGACCCCAGGTTCTATCCTTGCTTACCAAACCTCTGACTGTGATCACTATCAGATATTTGTGTCTGAAAAGAATTGTCTAACAAATTCAGAATGTCAGCTTGCTTGTATCTTGTGCTGTGTTCTGTATTTGTTCACTGTTAATAATTATTGCTCACGTTTCACTTAAGCAAATTTTGATTTCTCAGTTCCAAATGGAAGTTGCTGTTTAAAGGTGTAGGCCTTTGAAAGCCTTCTGGCTTGCTATTCTATATCTTTTTTTTGAGTCTTACATGCCAATTAGCCCATGAGACTTCAACAACATTTAAGGGTTAGTAGTCCTTATTGTTCAAACTCATTATCCATTATTGGCTATTATTATCCTCATCTATCTTGGGTATAACCTTTCCTTTCTGCAGGACACATATTGATATACATGTAACAATAAAAGAAAAGGAGTACTTGTGGCACCTTAGAGACTAATCAATTTATTTGAGCATAAGCTTTCGTGAGCTACAGCTCACTTCATCGGATGCATACTGAGGAAAGTACAGAAGATCTTTTTATACACACAAACCATGAAAAATGGGTGTTTACCACTACAAAAGGTTTCTCTCCCCCCACCCCACTCTCCTGCTGGTAATAGCTTATCTAAAGTGATCACTCTCCTTACAATGTGTACGATAATCAAGGTGGGCCATTTCCAGCACAAATCCAGGGTTTAACAAGAACGTCTGGCGGGGGGGGGTAGGAAAAAACAAGGGGAAATAGGTTACCTTGCATAATGACTTAGCCACTCCCAGTCTCTATTCAAGCCTAAGTTAATTGTATCCAATTTGCAAATGAATTCCAATTCAACAGTCTCTCGCTGGAGTCTGGTTTTGAAGTTTTTTTTAGTAATATCGCAACTTTCATGTCTGTAATCGCATGACCAGAGAGATTGAAGCGTTCTCCAACTGGTTTATGAATGTTATAATTCTTGACATCTGATTTGTGTCCATTTATTCTTTTACGTAGAGACTGTCCAGTTTGACCAATGATCACTTTAGATAAGCTATTACCAGCAGGAGAGTGGGGTGGGGGGAGAGAAAACCTTTTGTAGTGGTAAACACCCATTTTTTCATGGTTTGTGTGTATAAAAAGATCTTCCGTACTTTCCACAGCATGCATCCGATGAAGTGAGCTGTAGCTCATGAAAGCTTATGCTCAAATAAATTGGTTAGTCTTTAAGGTGCCACAAAGTACTCCTTTTCTTTTTGCGAAAACAGACTAATATGGCTGTTACTCTGAAACATGTAACAATAAAAGCATTCTAGTGACAAACAAGAGCTGTAGTGATAATGGAAAGGGTTCAAATTCTGCTCACGGTTACACTTGTGCAATAGGTCTGCATTGTGTAATAGATAACAGATTCTGGCCCAATAATCTTAGCATAATTTTTACTGAAGGATATGAAGGTCTCTCTAGTAAAATACTTGAGCACAGTTGCTGATCTGATTTAGAGTGGATTACTAAACAAAGGGAAAATAAATTGTTACTGTAATACAAAGAATACCACTTTTTAAATAATTTCTTCTGATTTCAGTTTCCCCATCTGTAGAATTAGATTATTTCTACCTGTCTCTCACGGATATTCTGATAGCTAAGATCTGTATAGTGCCTTGATCATTGGATGAAAGGTGATTAAAAAAAATATCTAACATTTACAGTAAACTTTGCAAGTACCCATGCATATTTGCCTAATGAACTTATGTATAAAGTTCCAAGTTCCACACAATTGTTAATACTATTGAAGCCGCTGGCAGTTCCATATATGCATATAATATTCAGCAGTGCAGTTACAAATTTCCTAGTAAGCTTTACAGTCAAGTACAGATTATATTAGGATATGCTGCTCTGAAAAAATTCCCCCCTTTGCTTGTGACAGGTCCCTTGTTTTGTCAGAGTTGCAGATGTACAGAGGGAATGAGGAAATCTGGTTTCCTATTAAGCAAAAACACCATCAAATAACCACAGCCAAAGATAGAGGTAACATTCAATTTCAAATGTAAGAATAGATTTAAGAATTTTGAGGGCATCCCAGTGTTGTCTTCCTTTTGAAAAAATTATTGGAAATGTTTCCAAAAAACAAAAAATTGTTCTCACTAAATTCAGGAGCCCCAGTGATAATTCATCTTTGGCATGGATGAGTTAGCAGTATGCAGACAGAGGGCAATAGTATCAAAGGCAGGGAATTAATCTCTAATCCGCTGGCTCCTGGCAGCACACCTCCAGCACATCTGTAAAAGCTTACATTACAGCCAACCTGTAGCAGGGCATATCAGGCACATACAGGCACTTTAAAGCACATGGAACAGGCAGGATGAGTATCATTGTTACGAAACAAGGACTGAGAAGTGACACTGATTTTTTTAAATCTAACCCTTTCTGGAAGACCACCACAAAGATCTGGAAAAAGTGAAATTTAAAATATTTAGATATCTAAGCCCTGGTCTACACTAGGACTTTAGGTTGAATTTAGCAGCATTAAATCGAAGTAAACCTGCACCCGTCCACACGATGAAGCCCTTTATTTCGACTTAAAGGGCTCTTAAAATCGATTTCCTTACTCCACCCCTGACAAGTGGATTAGCGCTTAAATCGGCCTTGCTGGCTCAAATTTGGGGTACTGTGGACACAATTTGACGATATTGGCCTCCGAGAGCTATCCCAGAGTGCTCCATTGTGACCGCTCTGGACAGCACTCTCAACTCAGATGCACTGGCCAGGTAGACAGGAAAAGAACCGCGAACTTTTGAATCTCATTTCCTGTTTGACCAGCATGGCAAGCTGCAGGTGACCATGCAGAGCTCATCAGCAGAGGTGACCATGATGGAGTCCCAGAATTGCAACAGAGCTCCAGCATGGACTGAACGGGAGGTACGGGATCTGATCGCTGTATGGGGAGAGGAATCCGTGCTATCCGAACTCCGTTCCAGTTTTCGAAATGCCAAAACCTTTGTCAAAATCTCCCAGGGCATGAAGGACAGAGGCCATAACAGGGACCCGCAGCAGTGCCGCGTGAAACCGAAGGAGCTGAGGCAAGCCTACCAGAAAACCAGAGAGGCGAATGGCCGCTCCGGGTCAGAGCCCCAAACATGCTGCTTCTATGATGAGCTGCATGCCATTTTAGGGGGTTCAGCCACCACTACCCCAGCCGTGTTGTTTGACTCCTTCAATGGAGATGGAGGCAATACGGAAGCAGGTTTTGGGGATGAAGAAGATGATCATAGAATCATAGAATATCAGGGTTGGAAGGGACCCCAGAATGTCATCTAGTCCAACCCCCTGCTCGAAGCAGGACCAATTCCCAGTTAAATCATCCCAGCCAGGGCTTTGTCAAGCCTGACCTTAAAAACCTTTAAGGAAGGAGATTCTACCACCTCCCTAGGTAACGCATTCCAGTGTTTCACCACCCTCTTAGTGAAAAAGTTTTTCCTAATATCCAATCTAAACCTCCCCCACTGCAACTTGAGACCATTACTCCTCGTTCTGTCATCTGCTACCATTGAGAACAGTCTAGAGCCATCCTCTTTGGAACCCCCTTTCAGGTAGTTGAAAGCAGCTATCAAATCCCCCCTCATTCTTCTCTTCTGTAGACTAAACAATCCCAGCTCCCTCAGCCTCTCCTCATAAGTCATGTGTTCCAGACCCCTAATCATTTTTGTTGCCCTTCGCTGGACTCTCCCCAATTTATCCACATCCTTCTTGTAGTGTGGGGCCCAAAACTGGACACAGTACTCCAGATGAGGCCTCACCAATGTCGAATAGACGGGAACGATCACGTCCCTCGATCTGCTCGCTATGCCCCTACTTATACACCCCAAAATGCCATTGGCCTTCTTGGCAACAAGGGCACACTGCTGACTCATATCCAGCTTCTCGTCCACTGTCACCCCTAGGTCCTTTTCCGCAGAACTGCTGCCTAGCCATTCGGCCCCTAGTCTGTAGCGGTGCATTGGATTCTTCCGTCCTAAGTGCAGGACCCTGCACTTATCCTTATTGAACCTCATCAGATTTCTTTTGGCCCAATCCTCCAATTTGTCTAGGTCCTTCTGTATCCTATCCCTCCCCTCCAGCGTATCTACCACTCCTCCCAGTTTAGTATCGTCCGCAAATTTGCTGAGAGTGCAATCTACACCATCCTCCAGATCATTTATGAAGATATTGAACAAAACCGGCCCCAGGACCGACCCCTGGGGCACTCCACTTGACACCGGCTGCCAACTAGACATGGAGCCATTGAGCACTACCCGTTGAGCCCGACAATCTAGCCAGCTTTCTACCCACCTTATAGTGCATTCATCCAGCCCATACTTCTTTAACTTGCTGACAAGAATACTGTGGGAGACCGTGTCAAAAGCTTTGCTAAAGTCAAGAAACAATACATCCACTGCTTTCCCTTCATCCACAGAACCAGTAATCTCATCATAAAAGGCGATTAGATTAGTCAGGCATGACCTTCCCTTGGTGAATCCATGCTGGCTGTTCCTGATCACTTTCCTCTCATGCAAGTGCTTCAGGATTGATTCTTTGAGGACCTGCTCCATGATTTTTCCAGGGACTGAGGTGAGGCTGACTGGCCTGTAGTTCCCAGGATCCTCCTCCTTCCCTTTTTTAAAGATTGGCACTACATTAGCCTTTTTCCAGTCATCCGGGACTTCCGCCGTTCGCCACAAGTTTTCAAAGATAATGGCCAATGGCTCTGCAATCACAGCCGCCAATTCCTTCAGCACTCTCGGATGCAACTCGTCCGGCCCCATGGACTTGTGCACGTCCAGCTTTTCTAAATAGCCCCTAACCACCTCTTTCTCCACAGAGGGCTGGCCATCTCTTCCCCATTTTGTGATGCCCAGCGCAGCAGTCTGGGAGCTGACCTTGTTAATGAAGACAGAGGCAAAAAAAGCATTGAGTACATTAGCTTTTTCCACATCCTCTGTCACTAGGTTGCCTCCCTCATTCAGTAAGGGGCCCACACTTTCCTTGGCTTTCTTCTTGTTGCCAACATACCTGAAGAAACCCTTCGTGTTACTCTTGACATCTCTTGCTAGCTGCAGCTCCAGGTGCGATTTGGCCCTCCTGATATCATTCCTACATGCCCGAGCAATATTTTTATACTCTTCCCTGGTCATATGTCCAACCTTCCACTTCTTGTAAGCTTCTTTTTTATGTTTAAGGTCCGCTAGGATTTCACCATTAAGCCAAGCTGGTCGCCTGCCATATTTACTATTCTTTCGACTCATCGGGATGGTTTGTCCCTGTAACCTCAACAGGGATTCCTTGAAATACAGCCAGCTCTCCTGGACTCCTTTCCCCTTCATGATGATGAGGTTGTAGATAGCTTGCAGCAAGCAAGCGGAGAAACCGGTTTTCCCGACATCCAGGAACTGTTTCTCACCCTGGACCTGGAGCCAGTATCCCCCGAACCCACCCAAGCCTGAGTGTCCCCTGAAGAAAAGCACTCTATTTCAACCAGGTGACCATGAATGATATCTCACTCTCCTGAGGATAACACAGAGAGATAAAGAATGGATGTTGTTTGAACGCCAGCAAACATACACTGCAATGCTTTGTTGTACAATGATTCCCGAGTACGTGTTACTGGCCTGGAGTGGTAAAGTGTCCTACCATGAAGGACGCAATAAGGCTGCCCTCCCCAGAAACCTTTTGCAAAGGCTTTGGGAGTACATCCAGGAGAGCCGCGAATGCCAGGGCAAAGTAATCCTTTCACATGCTTGCTTTTAAACCATGTATAGTATTTTAAAAGGTACACTCACCAGAGGTCCCTTCTCCACCTGCTGGGTCCAGGAGGCAGAGGAGCCCATTCCTGCTGGGCTGTTTGCCTGTGGCTAAACAGAAATGTTCCCCACTGTTAGCCACAGGGAGGGGGGAAGGTTGAGGGGGTAGCCACGCAGTGGGGGGGAGGCAAAATGCGACCTTGTAACGAAAGCACATGTGCTATGTATGTAATGTCAACAGCAAGGTTTACCCTGAAAGAGTGTAGCCACTGTTTTATAAAATGTGTCTTTTTAAATACCGCTGTCCCTTTTTTTTTTTCCTCCACCAGCTGCATGTATTTCAATGATCACAGGATCTTCTCCTTCCCAGAGGCTAGTGAAGCTTAGAAAGAAAAAAAAACGCACTCGAGATGAAATGTTCTCCGAGCTCATGCTGTCCTCCGACACTGACAGAGCACAGACGAATGCGTGGAGGCAAATAATGTCAGAGTGCAGGAAAGCACAAAATGACCGGGAGGAGAGGCGGCGGGCTGAAGAGAGTAAGTGGCGAGCTGAAGAGAGGGCTGAAGCTCAAATGTGGTGGCAGGGTGATGAGAGGAGGCAGGATTCAATGCTGAGGCTGCTGGAGGACCAAACCAGTATGCTCCAGTGTATGGTTGAGCTGCAGCAAAGGCAGCTGGAGCAGACTGCCACTACAGCCCCTGTGTAACCAACCGCCCTCCTCCCCAAGTTCCATAGCCTCCACACTCAGATGCCCAAGCCCACTCCGCCACAGAGGATTGCCCAAAAAAAAGAAGGCTGGCATTCAATAAATTTTAAAGTTGTAAACTTTTAAAGTGCTGTGTGGCATTTTCCTTCTCTCCTCCACCACCCCTCCTGGGCTACCTTGGTAGTCATCCCCCTATTTGTGTGATGAATGAATAAAGAATGCATGAATGTGAAGCAGCAATGACTTTATTGCCTCTGCAAGCAATGATTAAAGGGAGGAGGGGAGGGTGGTTAGCTTACAGGGAAGTAGAGTGAACCAAGGGGCGTGGGGTTTCATCAAGGAGAAACAAACAGAACTTTCACACCGTAGCCTGGCCAGTCATGAAACTGGTTTTCAAAGCTTCTCTGATGCGTACCACGCCCTCCTGTGCTCTTCTAACTGCCCTGGTGTCTGGCTGCACGTAACCAGCAGCCAGGCGATTTGCCTCAACCTCCTACCCCGCCATAAACGTCTCCCCCTTACTCTCACAGATATTGTGGAGCACCCAGCAAGCAGTAATAACAGTGGGAATATTGGTTTCGCTGAGGTCTAAGCGAGTCAGTAAACTGCACCAGCGCGCCTTTAAACGTCCAAATGCACATTCTACCACCATTCTGCACTTGCTCAGCCTGTAGTTGAACAGCTCCCGACTACTGTCCAGGCTGCCTGTGTATGGCTTCATGAGCCATAATTAAGGGGTAGGCTGGGTCCCCAAGGATACATATAGGCATTTCAACATCCCCAACAGTTATTTTCTGGTCTGGGAATAAAGTTCCTTCCTGCAGCGTTTGAAACAGACCAGAGTTCCTGAAGATGCGAGCGTCATGTACCTTTCCCGGCCATCCCACGTTGATGTTGGTGAAACGTCCCTTGTGATCCACCAGAGCTTGCGGCACTATCGAAAAGTACCCCTTGTGGTTTATGTACTTGGCGGCTTGGTGCTCCGGTGCCAAGATAGGGATATGGGTTCCGTCTATGGCCCCACCACAGTTAGGGAATCCCATTGCAGCAAAGCCATCCACTATGACCTGCACATTTCCCAGGGTCACTACCCTTGATATCAGCAGATCTTTGATTGCGTGGGCTACTTGCATCACAGCAGCCCCAACAGGAGATTTGCCCACTCCAAATTAATTCCCAACTGACCGGTAGCTGTCTGGCATTGCAAGCTTCCACAGGGCTATCGCCACTCGCTTCTCAACTGTGAGGGCTGCTCTCATCTTGGTATTCATGCGCCTCAGGGCAGGGGAAAGCAAGTCACAAAGTTCCATGAAAGTGCCCTTACGCATGCGAAAGTTTCGCAGCCACTGGGAATCATCCCAGACCTGCAACACTATGCGGTCCCACCAGTCTGTGCTTGTTTCCCGAGCCCAGAATGGGTGTTCCACAGCATGAACCTGCCCCATTAGCACCATGATGCATGCATTGGCAGGGCCCATGCTTTCAGAGAAATCTCTGTCCATGTCCTGATCACTCACGTGACTGCGCTGACGTCGCCTCCTCGCCTGGTATCGCTTTGCCAGGTTCTGGTGCTGCATATACTGCTGGATAATGCGTGTGGTGTTTAATGTGCTCCTAATTGCCAAAGTGAGCTGAGCGGCCTCCATGCTTGCCTTGGTTTGGCGTCCGCACAGAAGAAAGGTGCGGAACGATTGTCTGCCGTTGCTCTGACGGAGGGAGGGGCGACTGAAGACACGGCTTACAGGGTTGGCTTCAGGGAGCTAAAATCAACAAAGGGGGTGGCTTTACATCAAGGAGTATTTCAGGTAGGACTTCACGGAGGGTTCCAATAAGAAATGGTGCACCTAAGTTATTGTTCTTATTGGAACAAGGAGGTTAGCCTGGCCTCTGATTGATACATGGCTAGATTTACCTTGCTGCACCTTCTCTGTGAGTGACTGCAGTGTGACCTAGAGGAATGAGTCCCCTAGATGGGGGAGGAGGGGAAGCAAATGAATACAAAACAAATCTGGTCTATTTCTTGTTTTGATCCACTCCATCTATCTTTTACATCTTTGGCTGGCAGCAGATGGTGCAGAAGGACTACATGCCATCCACATCTCATGGCTGCTCGGCAGAAGATGGTACAGTATGACTGCTAGCCATCCTCATCTCTTGCCTGCCCGGCAGAAGATGGTACAGTACAACTGCTAGCAATCCGTATCGCCTGCCTGCTCACCATAGGACGGTTCAATAGGACTGACTGCAGGACTAAAGAGAATGACCTGGTCAAGTCACTCCAAATTTAGTCCCTGCGCCCATGTTTGCCCAGGCGCTCCCAGCCGACGTGGCCAGGAGCACCTCGGACATGACGACGACGGCTACCAGTCGTACTGCACCGTCTGCTGCCACAAGGCAATGGGTTGCTGCTACCGTGTAGCAATGCTGTACCGCATCTGCCAGCACCCAGGAGACATACGGTGACGGTTACCTGAGCGGGCTCCATGCTTGCCATGGTATGGCGTCTGCACAGGTAACTCAGGAAAAAAGGCGCGAAACGATTGTCTGCCCTTGCTTTCACGGAGGGAGGGAGGGAACGGGGGCCTGACGATATGTACCCAGATCCACCCGCGACAATGTTTTAGCCCCATCAGACATTGGGATCTCAACCCAGAATTCCAATGGGCAGCGGAGACTGCGGGAACTGTGGGATAGCTATCCACAGTGCAATGCTCCGGAAGTCGACTTTAGCCTCGGTACTGTGGAAGCACTCCGCCGACTTAATGCACTTAATGCACTTAGAGCATTTTCTGTGGGGACACACACACTCGAATATATAAAACCGATTTCTAAAAAACCGACTTCTATAAATTCGACCTTATTCCGTAGTGTAGACATACCCTAAGAGGGATTTAAAAACAATAAGTAAGGTCATTCGTTCCAATGGAGATATAGAGTTCCAATTTTCTTCAGAAAGGAATATATGGGAGTTTAAAATCTACTGCTGCAACATAAACAGATAAGTTAGTTTTTTTTTCCAAGCCATAGTTTAAGTCCTCAGTAAAGTTGGTAGCATAAAAGGAATTCATTATTTCATGTTCATCCCAGGGAATGCTGATTCAACTCTACCTTCTTTGTTGATATTTGGCTTCAGCAGCAGGTACACAGTGTTCACTAAGCTCTGGATCCGCAAAGGTTATGTCTACACTGCAAAAAAACACACACCCACAGGGACTGAGGGATCTGAACATCAGACTATCCCGTAGTTCAGTGGTTAGAGAACTCTCCGGAGAAGTGCGTATCCCCTGATCACATTCTATCTGCCGGAAGGCAGAGGAGGAATCTCATCTGTGTGGCCTGATCTAATAGGCATGCTCAGAGGCCAACTACCGAATTGGGTCCCATTCAAAATGTATCTGGTGCTAACGGTGACCCACATTTTGAATGGGACCTAATTTGGCAGGCGACCTTTGAGCATGCCTATTAGATCAGGTCATAAGTGATATAGGTGCTCCTCCACTATCTTTATCCAGTTTGTGGATTGCACCAGAGCTTAGGTGGGAGACAGCATCTGAATGCCTAGAGGAGGCAGCACTGTGCACAGCCAAAAGAAGAAATGTAGGTGCTCAGAGAACTTTTACACTGAAAATTTAGGCACCAAGTGTCGGCACCTACAGAGTTAGGTGACAGTCAAAACAGGACTTTTGTGGATCACAGTGATGCGTACAATGGGGACTCATGCACTGAAGTCTGGGCTTTAGATGCCTTTGTGGATCTGGCCTTAATTTTTTATGGAAATTGAGTTTAATTAATTCCCAGTTCTAACATAAATGAGAAAATAGAAATAAAGGATTTTGAGGTGACACTGAAAAATGAGATCTTGAGTGTTCAAGCATTCATTAAAGATTTAAATGTTTTATATGCTAAAAGAAAAAGTTGCTACTATGAAAAGTTGAAGATAATTGACCAGAACACTGTCTCCGGCCTGAGTAAATTCTGACATAGGCATTTATATAAAACAAATTCTGAGGGCAAGCACTAAAACAGAGGGATTCTAACAGGGCAATTATGTAAATTCCTGGTATCTGATTGGCTGACAGCTACTAGCAGTCATAATACAGAAACTCATATAGGTTATTATTGATTACGCAAATCTGTCACCTATAATAAGAGTGCAGGGAACTTACATCTGAGGGAAAATACAGTTAGACATCCGTAATTATGCAATATCTTTCCACCCTGACCGAAACACTGCCTATTTCAAGAATTAAAACAATCCCGAGGAATAAAAGCTACTTAACAGGAAAATAACTGTTGCAATGCATTAGTGTATTCAAAATGTTTAATAAAAGAGACTTGAAAGGAGCTCCAATGCCTGTCAATCCTTGTTCATGCAGAAAAGTGCTACTATGAGATATGACCTCCTGATGCAAACAAATTATCTCTGCCTAATTCTGTAGAGGAAGATAAAAACATCTGGTACCTGATAATGTGTGCCCTGATGAGAAATTCTTTCCCCAACTCCAGATTCAGGTATCTATTAAACTCAGTGGAAGCATTACTAAAGGTCAAGCACCTAATTCTATTTCTACCTTAAGAAATTGCAAGTACCTGAGCAATTGTTTATTTTCCCCCTCCAATCCTAAAGAAATGCATTTGCTTCCTGAGGTACAGATTATTAAATTATTGAAATTTAATAATCAATTTACCATTTGTCATACAGTAACCACAGAGAGGATAAAGCAAGGGTATGTAACATACATGTAAGTGTGTTTGCACCAGAAAGTAAATATATACTTAGCATGAACACAGGTGGCACAAAAAAATGAAAATTAATAGAATCATTATGGCGTATTATTTAAATTCCAATTGATGGTGAAAACATTTAAGGTGTAATAAGCATCTAACCAGCATGCATCTATTATAGACAGTAGCCATAAGTCTTGATGTGTCATGTCATTAAACAGACAATTCCTTATTCATTAACTTAAAATTAAGGTGCTTATATTGACTGTAACATTTAATTGAAAACATAAAACAATTTTCTTTTCTTGTCCCAACTAGGGCTATGTGTTGTGCTCTTACTCTGATTGTAAATTACTTTACACTTCAGCAACCAAAATAATGGAGTGCTTTGACACCAATAGTATTGCTGTGCTTTGTAAATGAAACTAACAAAATGACATGTGAGGCAGGAGCTGAAAACAATGTAGCAAAGTTCAATTTAAAAAATTCCCCAGAGATTGAACATAGAGGAGCAACATAATTTATGGTTGTGATGAGATAATTCCTTGGGATTTAACAAGGTCCAGGCAACTGCTCCTAATTCAACAGGAATATGTTTATTGTAGGATAACTACAAGAAAGAGTTTTTCCTCATTTCTATTACAATAAGTCTACAAAGAAAGGGTGAAGATACAATCTTTGCACTAAAGACATGATGAAATTTCAAGTCTTATTTGGGCTGGGATGTAAACAATGATCAATCTACAGTCAATGTACATCAATCCACTCAAAATGTGTACTAGTCAGTTATAAAGCACCCCTTACCTGCTACAACACAACAAACTCCAAAGGGCCAAGACCATTTTAAAACAATCATTAATTTGAAAATTGTTGCTCTGTAACATACATGTAATAGTTTGGCTTGAGCACCCATTTTAGCTGCCAGGTATAAGCCCAGAAGGTTTCCGGTATTTAGAATATGTCTATAGTCACTTTTCTGTTTGGGAACCAGGATCTGATTTCAAGATCATGTTTTGTTTTTGTTAGCTAGTTCGTTTTTTGCCGAGTTAATTTTCAAAACATCTTCTGGGTTCCGTTAGAAACGGTTTCAATATATTTTAATGAGATGCTTGTTACAGTTTGATTAATATTTTCCCCAATTTATCAGTTTGACTATCTTTGAAAAGATTCACAAAATGAGTGACAGTAGCACGTTAACATTCAAATAACTCTTCGATAAATATCCAATCTTGATTTAAAAATTTCCAATGATGATGAACCCTTCCACCGCAACCCTTGCTAAATTGTCCCAATAGGTAATTGACCTTACTGTTAAAAAACAAAAATGACCTTGCACTTTATTTCTATTCTGAATTTCTCTAACTTCAACTTCAGCCATTGGATCTGGTTATATCTTGGTTTGCAAGACTGAAGAACCCTGTTATGAAATTTCTGTTCTCCAAATAGTACTTATAGATTATGATTAAGTCACCCTTAAACCTTCTCCTTTGTTAAGCTAAAGGTGCTTAATCTGTTTAGTGTACCACTATAAAACATGTTTTCCAATCCAAATTATCAGCATCCTTCTTGAATTATGGACAAGAAGTAGGCACAGAATTCCAGTAACGGTTGCACCAGTGCCATATTGAGAGGTAGATTATAACTCCTCTACACAAGATTCTTGTTTATTTTCATTGTCTACTTGCAAATTGGCCCAGAGGCTACTTTTCAAAACCTTATTATTTGTATTGCGGTAGTAAGTAGAGACCCCAGCTAGACCGCACTAGGCACTATGCCAACATATTAACAAAGAGATATCCTCTATGCGTTGAGGCAGGAACTATGTCTACACTGCAAAAAAAATTCTCTCCACCAATCTCAGAGCCCAGGTCAATTGACTAGGGCTTGTGCTGTGGGGCTAAAACTAGCAGCGTAGGCATTTCTGCTTAAGATGGAGCCTGAGACCCTCCCCAGGTTTCAGAGCTCAGGCTCTGGCCCAAGAAGGAACATCAACACTGTTTTTAGCCCAAGTCCCACAAGCCCAAGCCACTTGACCCAGGCTCTGAGAATCTGCACTATGGGTTTTTCTTTGAAGTTAAGACACCCCCCACAATACATTCCCCACCAAAATGCACCCTATGACCAAGGAATGATGTGCATAAATCCATTTTCCAGACAAAATAAAATTCTGTGTATCCGATTAGGTCAGAATGTTGTGGGGTTCTATTAGACTGAGGGGGTTGGAGGGGAGAACAGGAGAGGGAGGAAGCAGATTTTTCTGCTAATACGCGGCATTCCACCTGTGACATATTTTCATTAATTAGCTACTCATCTCTATTAATTATACAAATATGCAGCAGCTGTAGCTCTCAAACTATAATTAGAATTAAACTCCATCAAATATAGCCACACTTAAAGCCTGTTGTACTTTGTTCAGTTTATTGACTTAAAATAATTGCTTAACAAATGAATTTATTAAGTCTGCAAAAATCCTCAGATAAAATGGATTACATCCTAGAATTCAACTAAGTCATAAAAGAATGATGCCAGGAAAATATTGTTAGGGGCTTAAACAACTAAGTTGTTTAATCTACAGCTTCTTGTTCTTAATGACATTTGAAGAATGGACTGTTTTACCAATTAAAGACTTCTGGTACCTTGTCCTCATACCTATTTGTACAGTACCTAATACACTGGTGCCTTATAACTGAAATAATAATGATGGTAGTAATAATGGACATCTTAGAAAGGTGTTCAAGGCTTTGTGTACTCTACAGCAGTGGTTCTCAAACTTTTTTCTTCTCCCGTGGACCACTCAAAAATTGCAGAGGGTCGCAGCGGACCACTTAATGATCTTTCCAAATGTTGTTTGTACTGTTAGCTAACTATTGTAAAAAATTTGGATAAAAGCGCTATATAAAAACAAGTTTTGTTCTACAAATAAAAGCACACAACTCATATTTTAATATCAGTAGTCTTACCTTTCTAATGCGACAGATGTGCTCTCCCCTCCCCCGCCATGGCAGCTGCCGAGCTGGGGCTGGGAAGGAGGGGGGTCTCCCCCACCCGAGCTGGGGCTGGGAAGGAAGGCCGTCTCTCCCTGGCAGCTGCAGCCCTGGAGCTGGGGAAAGTCTCCTCTTTCTCTGGCCGCCGCAGCCTTGCACATCCCCAATTTCCCCCACCCCCCTCTCCCACCTACCCCCTGTTTCCCCCCCAAGACCACCACCTCACCTTACATGTGAGTCTTCTCCAGGGTCCAGGCACCTAATTAGTGGAGCCAGTCCTGCGCGGCTCCAGTAATTAGGTGGGTGGCCCTTCATTCTCTCTTGCGCAACTGCCCAGGTGCACACTGTAGCGGGAACTATCCGCGGACCACCTGAATGGAGCTCGTGGACCACAACTTGAGAACCCCTGCTCTGTAGCAAGTTAGACTTAAATTCAGCAGCAAGAGTCTTGCATACTGTGGTACTCTGGTGCAGAAGGCTAGAAATTCTGTGGCAGCCTTATTCAAGTTAAGCAATGGAGGTTTTTGGTTAAATATGAAAATGAACAATATGGATGCTTTGTTTATTTTGACATTACATTTTTTTATGCTTTCTCCACATTTTACGTTTTTACTGCAAAGATTTTTAAATTAATAAACTCCTAACTAATTATAATAGTGGTAAGAGAACAAGAGGTTTTGGCAGCTGAGGACTTTTTGCAGCTGGGGAAGCTCAAAATGTGCTTTGGGATTGTTGGATAAACATTAGCTGGATATAAAATTAATCAGCTTTGGGAAAAAGCTGACATTTAAATAGTCATCTGTAGGTTTCAAGATCTGAACAAAACAGCTCACACCTCTCAGAGCTATTGTGTCAGACTGGCAGCAGACTTGGCAAGGTAACAATGCATTGGTTCTGTTCATGATTTTAAGGGTTTATTTGCCCCCTTCCTCCCACAACCTTACAAGCTAGAAACAATTTTTTTTAAAATCATATTTTGGTTCTGAAGCATAATTCCATGGCAAGGAGTGCATTCTGCAGCAAATTCTGCTCATTGTGAAATACACTGGGCGCTGAACACATATGGTAGATGGGTAGACAGAAGTACAGGGCAGGGCTTATGTAAAAAGACACGAGAAATAAGAAAAGGAGGACTTCTGGCACCTTACAGGCCTACCTTGATCATCACTACAAAAGGTTCTCCTCCTTCCCCCCGCTCTCCTGCTGGTAATAGCTCACCTTACCTGATCACTCTCATTACAGTGTGTATGGTAACACCCATTGTTTCATGTTCTCTGTGTGTATAAATCTCCCCACTGTATTTTCCACTGAATGCATCCGATGAAGTGAGCTGTAGCTCACGAAAGCTTATGCTCAAATAAATGTGTTCGTCTCTAAGGTGCCACAAGTCCTTCTTTTCTTTCTGCGGATACAGACTAACACGACTGCTACTCTGAAACATGAGAAATATTCCATGTACTTACATAGATCTTTTAATCTTCAAAGCATACTACACATACTATCCTCACAAACTAGATACCTGTTATCTCCATTTTATAGATGAAACACTCTCACAGACCTTGAGGGACAGGCCAGCCCTTGCTTACAGACAGCCCCCCAACCTGAAGCAAATACTCACCAGCAAATACTCAAATACATGCTTCCATTCATAGTATTAACATTTATAGTGAAATTTTGGGTTAATTTCCTACAGTTCCTAAATGAATACAATAGCTGGAAAACTTTTTTTATGATGGCATCTTTTTTTTATATTCAACGTAAAGTGTTTTCAAACTATATGAATCTGAAGCATAGGACCTACATCTTGTACTTGCATCCACTGCAGGGATCTGGCCACAGACTGCAAGCTCATAGACCACTTTTCTTTTTTTAAAGTAAGTAAGCTGCTACAATTCTGGAGAGAGAAATTCTAGGAAAATACAACTAAGTAAAATTCAGTGCATCCTGTGCTAGTTGTCCTTCTATTACACCTTGATGAGAATGTTAGCCCTCTCTTTTTAACTTTTCACTGAATGCTCATGTAATCCTCTTTCATAATCATCCCCCACCTATATTGTCTTTGAATTTTGTAGATAGGGACTAAGCCAAGGTTGGGGCTTTGCTAAACATATGATGGTCATGGAGGTCACGGATTCTGTGACTAACAGATCTCTGTTACTTCTTTGGCTATGACTGTCAGCCCCAGGTGGCAGGGCTCCGGCTTCAGCTTCAGCTTCAGCCCCACTGTGACCATACCATGATTTTTACATTTCTCCTCATAACGTTTGCTTAATTTTACCATGACAAAATGGTATCCATAGGCATGGCCAAAAGAGATCAAGACAACACAGCTGTTTTGTATGTGTAATTGGACATAAAGAGAAAATGGCTGAAAGACTCATGTAGGGTCTGAATAACTCCATTCCTCCTAGGGTGACCAGATGTCCTGATTTTATAGGGACAGTCCCGATATTTGGGACTTTATCTTATATAGGCGCCTACTACCCCCACCCTCTTCCCCGATTTTTCACACTCGCTGTCTGGTCACTCTAATTCCTCCTGGTCAGTGAAGCTACTGAATTCCACCGCAGTTCAAGTCCATGCAGAGGTCACCACTTGTAATGCAACACCCCTGGATGAGTTGTCAATAGAGCTGGTCTGAATTTTGTTTTCCCCAGCAGAACATTTCAGCTTTTCCAAAATATCAACATATTTTTATTCAAAAATGCCACCATAGTGCCTCATGGAAGTTGTAGTTTAGATGCCTTATGATCCCATTTTCCTTGATGGTATGGGTTCCCTGGACAGACTACATCAGTCATCATGCACCATGATCTCCCCTCTTGGGGACCAGAAACAATGCATCATGGGAGATTAAATCCAGCTGGGGAACGCAGTCCAAAGAGGACAGTGGGGATACAAGACAACTGAGCTACAGCACAGGAGGCACTGTGCTGACGTAAACAAAATATTTCAGTTTGGGGGCATTTGAATTTTTGATGAAAAATATCGAAAGGCAGACATTTAATGAAAACTTAAGTTTATTTGGTAATTTACTGTTAAAACGGTTGTTAGATAGAAAATGTGCGACTCTTGCCCTAGTTGCCTAGTCAGCAGGGGTTGAATCGGAGACCTTGAGGCTAATGGTTTAGATCTTTATTGCCTGAACTAAGAAGTTTGCCTATTAGCTCAAAAGTTTTAAGCAGGGTGTTGCATTACACTTGCATCAAAATCACACTTAAATGTTTTGACATTTTCTACATCTGTCCACTGCTGCACAGAAATGTATGGCTTTAAGTCATAAGTAAAACCACTTGTGATGCGTGAAAAATATTGCCTGGGTAAAAGAGACTGAGTATTTCCTGACTTTCTACATGAGCTACAAAGGAAGATTGGTCTGGTCTTCCCCCCCCCCATCCCCATCCTCCCCCCAAGAGAGAAAATACAATTACTTAGAAACACAATACTAATTTCCTTAGCAAAATTATTCAAGAAAATTTATATTTTGTAAGTATGAAACTTAGATTCTACATGTAACCTAAATTCCCTTTGATTCTTTGGAGATCTTGTCATTTATTTTTCCAAGATGTCAGGGATGAACAGTTCCAACCAAAAATCAATTCACAGCTGTCACATTACATTTATATTGTGATAGGTATGAGGGTTCTCAGACTAAAAGCTTATGAAATAAGCAGGACTTGAAAGGAAGTAGGACTACTTATACTATTTAACAAATTGCCTTTTCAGTCTTGATTAGCAGTGTCCATATATTGTATGGGGAGGTTACTCAGATAGTTCAGCAACCTACGTGGTTTCAATAGGGGGAAAAATTATAAAGAAATTATACAGTCGTTTCTAAGTCACTAATTATGCTTATTTAATTCTGAAAGGCTGCAGAACACTCATTAAGTTGTTTGGGGGACTTGGACCAGAAAAAAACACTTTATTACACAAAACACTCAGAAAATTTTAGCTGCTACAGTGTTGATCATGCTTATTAAATACTTGATCGTCTAAACCCACTAGCTTGTGAAAGAAAGGAAAGTCTTTCAAATTTGATCAATTCCATGACAAGTAAATGTTGCAGTTAAGCGTAGCCATGTCACTGTCACCCTTTCAAGAAAAATAGACGAAGTTAGTATTAACCCATTGTATAAACTATGCCAAATTAAATTGCTTAAAATATATTTTATCACATCTACTTTCCTAAACGATTATTATTAGGATTGAATCACTAAGAAAGCAAATATTTCTGAGGATCGGGCCCTTAAGCATTTCAGGAGCTCCCAACTCAAGTGAGATTATACTTCTCTTACATACCCTACAAGTTCAAGTTTTAACTCTGAATTAATATGCATAGGGACAAACGGTCAAATCTTGTGAAGTCTCAGTCAATTCAACATTAAAATTATTTACATAGAAACTTAAAAGTTGCGATATCAGATCAGATGAATGATCCATCTACTCCAATGTCCTGTTTCCAACAGTGGCTACTACCAAATGCTTCAGAACAAGAAATAATCAGTTATGGAATAACTTGACTATACAGAAAGTTTCTTCCTAATTCTGTCAGTTAAAGTCTGGTTTAAGAGATCATGAGGGTTTTTATTCCTTTCCAAACACACATGCGCATGGGTCAAAGCACTTTACAATGGAATAGAACAGATACCATCGCATAAAATATAGAGATGGACAAAAATTTTCAAAACAATATTGAAGGATTCTTTTTTCAAAAAATGATTTAACAAAAAAAAAATCAATATATTTGACAAAAAATAGAAAATTTCAGTGCCTTTCAGTATCCATTCCACCCCCAAAATTTTTATGGAGATATGTTTTTGAAACTTATCAATTTTTAGTTTGCCAAAAACAGATTTTTGGTAAAGGAAAAATTACTTACCAAATACATATTTTTGGTAAAAAAAAATTGATAACTTTTCCAAAATCATTTTCAGTTCTTTTAAATAAAAGTTTTAAAAAAAAGCTTGCATTACCAATACTTCAAAATGAAAACTATTTCAAAATTTTGTGAAAAGGCATTTTTGACCAGCTCTAATGAAAAAAAAATAATACTGAAGAAAGATTACTCCTGCTATGCTAAAAATAATCAAGAGTTGAGCTGGTAGAGAAATGGGGAAAATATTCACAAAAAAATTGTCCCTATTTTCATTTTAAAAATTTCCTGAGTTCTAATAAAAATAGAACATAAAAATAGAAGGCCATACAGAACAACAGGTGTCCTGAACAGGTTTACAGTGTAGGAGCATCAATTAGAGTGATCGGTTGCAGTTCCAGTTTGTGAGGACCATCATCCTACCAACTAAAATAGCCTTGAGAGTGAATATAAAAATTAGCCTCCATTCAATAACAGTCACTAGCTGTTGATGATCCAGAGCCAAACTATACTTAAGTTACCCAATATAAATTCATTGCAACTCCAAAAATGTCATTGTAGCTGTGCCTCAGTTATTCTAGTAGAAAATCCAAGCATAATCTAATCCAGAATACGTCACAATTTAGCATAGATGCATGCTAAACACACCAGGCATGTTATACAATGCAATCAGAATCAACATAAAACCACTCTCCCCAATGCACATATGACCGCTCATTAGTGTTTAAAATTTACAGTTTAGATGGTAAGCCTTTTTGGACAGGGATTTTTGTCGTCTTATGTGTCAATGAACTAATATGCACCTATATGAATATATGGCTTAAAGGTGATAAAATATTAAGATACATGTCGTTTTTCATTGGAATAGTAAATTCCCTAAAAATCCAATAAAAATTAGTTATTTGAATAAAAGCTTCAGATTTCATTGAACAAGAACAGTTGGATCAATAGTTTCCCAAAAGCAAACATTTCTACAATATGGAAGTAATGTATACCATTCATAACTTCCCTTACATCCTCATTTTACACATGGAAATATCGTTGCCCTTTCTTCCGGCATCAGTGTCCCAGTCTGACAACAGTGTCACTCATCTGCTAAGTGGTAGAAGATATCTAGGATATCTTTCAGGTCAGCTTCCGAGAGGAGGAGAAGTTAGTGATGTGTAGTCTGGGCACATTTTAAGTTTAACTTGATTTATTTGCACATGCACACCAGTCCTGAAATGAAATGGTGAAACAGCATGCAGAGCAATCCTTTCTTTCAGGGATCTCGGGCCAGGACCAATGTGTAGCAGTAGTGGTGCAGAAGCCAGTGTTTCATTCAGCCCTACTTCAATGTGGTATCTGAGAATGCATCACACTAACTGTGGGGTGACGATAACTATGTACCTTTCAGCCCACCTAAACCAGGTTTTCTCCAGCTATTGCACAGTTCCTGGCTTACCACTGAATTTGTGGAAGGCCATACAGAACAGGTGTCCTAAACAGATTTACAGCCGAGGGGCATCAATTAGAGCGAACTGTTGCAGTTCAAGTTTGTGAGGATCAACAGTCGCCTTGAGAGTGGTGATGTAAAGTGCCGATACACTCTTCCTCCATTTTAAGATCAAGAGGTCTCCTGGGGAGAAATTTAATAATGGAAACTTTATTTGAGACGTGGGGAAAACAGTGCTAAGGTAGGCTGGAGTAGTAGGTGAAAGGAAGCTTATTACATAAGCTTGACTTCATTTCCTTCTTTTCCTCATGAGGTGTTGCCACTTCTGGTTGAAGACCCATGACCTAGAAGTGGATCCTGTTTAGCCAGAAGTGGAGGATCAACAAATCAGAAAGTGTCCAGAAGCAAAATGGCAGGGGTTCGCTAGATAATGAGCTGGATGATCTGGAGCTGGGGATAAAATAAGAGTACAATAAAAGTAGAGGACTTGGAACTGAAGAGGAAAGAAGGAAGTTTGGAAAGGTTTCAGGTCAGTAGAAACAGAAAACACTAGACCTGGGTATTAGAGAAGGGAAGTAGAGGGAAATAAAAATCTACAGACATTCCAGAGAGAGTGTCATGGGAAAAAACTGAAAGGAAATAGAACTGGTGAAAAAGGAAATTGATCAAAAAAGTGTGTTAAATTAAAATAGATCCTGAAAGCAGTAAACGAGAAGCCCACCCACTAAGGTTTATGAACAGAGAGAATGACTGTGAGAACATCTATTGATGGAATACAGTTCACAGGTGCTTAAGGGACAAGCGTGGGCCATTAGGTGAAGAGATCCCGCTTGTGAATAAATTCGATGCAAAGAGGTACAGCCACAGGAACATCAAATCAAAGGATTGCTTCAAGCCGAAAACAAGCAAACAGGACAGCAAGGGCAGAGCTGGACTTACAGCCAAGGAGAGGAAAAGTTGGTTCTTCTCTGAAGTGACAGTATATTATTGAGTAATTTTTTTTATTCATGGTAATAATGCATTTGGTATTAACTGTACAGAATAAGAAAGAGTAGTGTGTACAAGCTTGCAAAGGTCAATGTGTTGGTAACCTATAGTTTATTATTATAAGTAGTAAATACTTGATAATGTTCTATATTATTTATGCTCCTGGTAAAATTTTGCGGGTTTTCCCTTATAAAGTTCTAAACATGTAAAATTATCTCTTACCTTAGTTTGCCTCTGTCTCTCCTGAAAGAGAGTATAGCCTAGCCAGGTCACTGCAAATATATTGGGTGTTAGATCAAAACTCCTTGTGAAACTTATCATGAAACAAGGATTACACTAACACTTGTTTATAAGACAGCAAATGCCCCATCTATAGTACAGTATCAAGCATTTATAGAAGAGGAAATTTATAAAAGAGGAAATTTCCAGCTGCTATTAGCTTGAAATTATTTGCATGTGTAATCACACTGATGAAGTGATATCTTTCAAGAAGGATCAGAACACTTATTAACAAAGTTTTGAAACTGGAAAAAAATCAAATAATCAGCTGAGAGGTCTTAATACCCAGTTAGAATTGTTTACTCTTTTCGTACTGTAGTATTAACGATCATCAAGCAATGTCCTGAAAAATATATTAGCTGATGAAATAGGCATACACTCTTTCACTAGGGACAAATTTCACAGTGGTGAAGTTAAGTTTGAGAATATATACCAGAAAAGTCCTTACATGAACAT
Source organism: Caretta caretta (assembly GCF_965140235.1). NCBI lineage: Eukaryota > Metazoa > Chordata > Testudines > Cheloniidae > Caretta > Caretta caretta. The sequence goes on along the minus strand of NC_134210.1, from coordinate 99,667,148 downwards.
AGTTAGCAAAAGAACCACCATAAAAAGAGTCAGATAATGCAGACCTAAGACTAAACTTGCAAGAAAAGCAAACAAACATACACATTTAAGGTGGTACCAAATAATCCTAGCTCTGTCCCTCAGTGATTCCCAACCTCCCATCCTACGTTTTTGGTTCCTTTTACAAGAGGGTTCCTTTGTAAGAGGTTTTTTCCCCTGGTTTAACACATTTCTTTATTGACTAAATTTTGAACAACCATTGTACTTGTAAAGCTGACAGATGAAGTACCATAAATACACTCTAGAGCAATTGGTGTATAATTGATTTCATTATTTCATCGTAGACACATTGGCTCTGGGTATAACAACACTTTGATCATTGATTGGCACATAGAATCATAGGTCCTGATCCTACAAAAGGAAGAGTGCCTTCAAGTGCTTGTAGTTCTGGGCCTTGAGAAATTGTGAATGATTTCTTTTAGTCTGCAATTTGTGTAATCAACCATTCGAAGAGCACGTATCCCCTGTGGTGTATGTATGATGGTAAAGAGGTTGGATTCAGCCTAGTCATGTTATGATTAAAGTTTTAAGGCTGGGTAGTCAATTGTTTTTTGTCAAGGTCCAAATTTCTTGGTCAAGGTACAGTCAAGGTCCACACTCCAAAGAAAAAAAATTAAAAATGAATAATAAAAATAGAGAGATTTTGGGGTCCATTCAAAATCATCTGGTGGTCTAGATTTGGCCCATGGTCCACCTATTGACTACCCCTGGTTTAAGATCAATGTTACAATAGAATTGTTTAACAGATGAATAGAATACTGTAGTCAGAGATTCCGACTAATACATCTTTATGTTGCCAGAATTAAGTTTATTAGGGTACCTTAGTTGTGTATTTATACATTTTCAAATGTTTAGGCTGCTTGTAAATTTTATCTGTAGTGCCAATTTTTTTAATTTGAGTAACTACGATATGTCTAAAGATTTTTACCCAGGAGTTCCTGAATTCACTGTACTTCTAATGAGTGATTGGAAGGAGCCTGCATGTGTGTTACAAACTGGTACAGTGACATAGGTGTAGCAAAATTTAGATTGCTAGAAACCTGAGCCTATGAGAGGTTGCTTTGAAATGCTTTCAGTTCCATACAGCCAGCTACACAAAAAGGAACATCAGGGTTTCCATAAGTGGGTGAGAAGAGGAGGAGACATTTAAATTTATCAGATACTCAGGAACGTTTAGGGACAGGAGACTGTCCCTAACATTTATGCCAGGACCAGAGCACTGGAGATCAACTAGATAGGCCTATTTCAGAGTAGCAGCCATGTTAGTCTGTATTCGCAAAAAGAAAAGGAGTACTTGTGGCACCTTAGAGACTAACCAATTTATTTGAACATAAGCTTTCATGAGCTACAGCTCAAGGCCCAGTAAATCAAGTTTTATGTTCTCTCGCTTTTTGTTACAGAGTGGAAAAAGAAAAGAAAAAACACTTTTAGAACCCTAGTACGTGTTGTTAGGGTGTGCCAATTCAGAAATCTTTGGTTCACATCACAATTTGACAGAAAAATTGTACTTCCTTCTCAGACCTAACCTACAAGTCTGGAATCTGACTTTGCTTTCTTTTTAGTTTTAAAGTGGGGAGGAGCAGGCAACAACCACTTTATGATAGAAAGTCAATTGCAATCTTAAACATAAAGTGGCTGCCACTCTAATCTATGAAATAGGATTTACCAGTAGTTTAGAAGACCAGCTCACAGCTTAGAAAATTCAGAGCAAATTCCATCTTATCTTCTATTTAGAGACATTTCTGTTTACCGAGGCTTACATGCATTTATTCTCCTCTGTTTTATTTCTACAGATACAGCATTAAAACAGGATTCTGCCTCTTTTTTTTTTAAAAAAGGTTCCTTTTGTTGCAATTGTTTGTTCTTCACTTGAAATCCAAAGCACATAAAACTTTAAAGTGAAGCAGTTCAGGGTGTACAAAACTGATTAACCAATTAATTGACATGCACCCATCAGGTATTTTCACACATCCAGGTGCAAACAAATAGGTGTATACAAGTATCTGGACAATCTGGTATAAATTGTTCTGTTTGGGATACCACAACTGGTTGCTATAGAAACTACTATCCTCTCAGAAGTCAAAACATTTTGACTCAAAGTGATGAACAAATGGCAGAAAAATATAATATATTCAAAAATGAAGAGCCCATTTTTCAGGACCAAAATGTCTAACAACATTGGAACAAACATTTAAGCATATGTAGAACTTCAAGCATGAGAGTAGTCCCATCAAACTTGGAACTTATAATCAAATTCATATATTTAAGTTGTGCATTGCTTAATATCTTGCTGGATCATGGGTTTTATGGGCAAAAATCTGAAGCTGTGATTTCAGGCAAAATTCCCATTCACTGTATTCAAATGTTACTTCTACCCCTTCCCAGTACTGCTGGGATGAAAACATTTATTCAAAAACAAAATAAGATATTTGAAGCCACACTTGATTGTGACCTCCACTCAGCCCATAGAGAATCATGGCCTGCTTGTGTTACATTGCACTGAAATAAGAAACTTTTTCTGTTCTCTTCCTTCTGATCATCCATGAACTAAAAGTTCCAAGTAAGGCAGGCTCTAATAAAATGACCTTTTCTTATGAACGGTTTCAGAGTAGCAGCCGTGTTAGTCTGTATTCGCAAAAAGAAAAGGAGTACCCCCACTGTTCCTCAGAGACATTCTTGTCAACTGCTGGAAATGGCCCACCTTGATCATCATTACAAAAGGTTCCCTCCCCCTGCTCTCCTGCTGGTAATAGCTCACCTTAAGTGACAGGTTTCAGAGTAACAGCCGTGTTAGTCTGTATTCGCAAAAAGAAAAGGAGTACTAGTGGCACCTTAGACACTAACCAATTTATTTGAGCATAAGCATCCGATGAAGTGAGCTGTAGCTCACGAAAGCTTATGCTCAAATTGGTTAGTCTCTAAGGTGACACTAGTACTCCTTTTCTTTTTTCTTATGAAGTAATTCTTTCAAAGATGAATCGTGCAGGCTGTACTAGAACAAGCTGATAGGAAAGATTTTACTGTGGACAGATGATACAATTGATTTTCCTCCTAGGCAGATGTCTGTGTAAAGGTTTTCTTTGCTGTGGTAGCTCAGTTCTCAGCAAGATAATCTATTCCTCTGTTGTAGTAAAACCAGTTAATTTTGTTTGTTTCTTTCCCAATAGATTCATCCTATTTGCACTGAAGTCGATAGCAAAACTCCCATTGACTTCAACTAGAGCAAGAAAGGTCTGCTAGCATTTAAAGTTCAAATTTCAGGCTTGGCAACATGTGAAATTAGCATGTTAGTGTCTTATTTCAGGGTTATGCCATAAGTTTACTTAATGTAAAAACTGTCTTTGTTGTCTCTCTCTCTCTCTATATATATATATATACACACACACACACACACACACACAAAGAATGGAATGAAGTGTTAGCACAGAAACATTTTTTTTAATTATGTTTCAAATCCTCCTACTTAATTTCCCAAGCAGTGGCAACTTAAAGGGGATTTTATATACTAACATCTATAGAAGTTTTAATCAGATATAGGTCAGCAGATTTTATATTTGAATATAATGAGAACTTGATGTCATCTGAATTGCCCACAGAGACTTCACACATTATCATTTACAGAGCTAACAATGAGTCATACCTAGGCTTTGTATTACACTCTTTACACAGATCTAAGCAGAATGTTTGACAAACACACAAGTTGGGATGGATTCACAGCTGCACTGGGGGGCAGGGAAGGATAGGGGAAATGGCCAATGAGGAAGGAAAGCAAAATGGGTTGATGTTGATGCTGGGAGAATGAAGATTTGCTGCTGCTCAGATAACTTTAGGGAGGAACTGGCTTTGGTGCAAGTGATGACCAATGGCATTGGGAGGGAGTGGAAACCTGCTTGAACAGGAAAAATCAAGTCAGTCAAGACCCCCCCCCACCCCCCATCCCACCCTTACCAACAGGTGGGTGCTGCCAAGTAGAAGCTCGGGTGGAACATTTAACCTCTACTAATTGAACTTCCAGTTTAACTTCGTGCCCCTCTAGGATTTAGCTTCACATTAGCCTTCAGGGGCAGCCTCCTCCCTCCCTGTAAGATAGGCTACAAAGTTGTTAATAAATTTATAGTAGGGCCACCTATGTGTTATATGCTTTCAAAAGACTCCAGAACAGAAGTAGTCTATTTTTCGTCAGGGATCACATGTCTTGGTCAAGGTATATTCAAGGTCCAGACTCCAGAGAAAATAAATTAAAAAACCCACAACAACGATAAAAAGATTTCGGGGTCCATTCAAAAGCATCTGGTGGTCCGGATTTGGCCCATGATCCATCTATTGACTACTCCTGCTCAAGAAGGATGACCTTGGGTGCTTATCTTTAGAACAGACAGATGTTAGAGAGAAGGGGATCAATAAGCCAATCTGCATACAAGCCAATTCAGTTGCCCGTAAGCAGCATGGCAGATATGGATCTTGAAGAGGTACTTAAATATAGGCAGGATAATAGCTTTGTCCCTAGATCTGAGGGGTTGTACCACATGTAGGAGGTAATGTGAAAAGAACACACAGAAGTGATTGTATTGGAAGGTGACAGAGACAGACAGAGAGAAGACTGGAAACACGGGTGGAGCAGAGAGGACGGGGACCCTATGGAGCTAGACAAGCAAGGAAAGTAGTGAGGGGCAGAGTTATATGGAATTTTTAAAGTGATGTCAAGTGCTTAAATTTGATTTGATCATGGATGGGATACCAGTAGAGGGATACAAAGTAGGGGGAAACATGATATAAAGTGACAGGTCGGGAAGAAGGCAAGTGGCTGCATTTTGTATGAATTTAAATAGGGGATAATGTGTACATGTTTGGACACACTTCACCCCCTTCCTCACCCCGCACCTGCCACACCACCACCCCAAAGGGGCCCAGTGGCAAATAGAAGCATTTGATTCCCTCTGATCTGCACTATAAGGACTACAAAAGATGGACAATGGGAAAGTTCTTGTAGGACTTCCCACTTTTTGCAGATACATGAGGAGGCTTCCCGGCCTAGAGCAGCAGAAGCAACCCTGGGATGGGTGAGGGGGCAGTAAAATAACTGGTTGTGGCAGGTGCCACCTAACATTGCATGTATTCAAATACCTGCATGCTATGGAAAAACCCAGGAGCATTTAACCATCAATCATTGTTACTTGGAGACTTGATATATTTATTCAAAATATACAGCCCAATAATTCTTCTTTCCAGTATTCTGGTCAAGAAGCCTTTACCTTTACTCGGGGTCTTTTGGCTGGAAAAGCTGGAATAGGAGAGTTGTCTGCCTGCATACTGTGAATAAATCTCCTATAACAATTTGTTCCCTTTTTTGGTCTTTAGCACACTTGTTGATTTGCAGCTCAAACACAAGGAAAAAAATATTTGAAACTTTATTTCTTTTTTAATCAGGTGGGTAAGAGTTAGCTTCATTTAAAACTGAGGTAATGATTATTGCTTCTCTTTGCACTCAACAGGGACTTAAGCGAAGGGTATAGTTATAACTTAAGTTAACTTGCCAGAGAAGACAAGCTCTTCAACTTCTCTTGCCTGCACTGGATACCAGCCACATACTTCAGTCATATCTCTCTCCCTGCAGTCTTTTTTTTTTTGGGGGGGGGTGGGGGGGTGGGAGAGAAATAATTCTATTCCTAGTTTATAGCCTCCTTTTTATCCTAATCAACCAGGTCTTTAGGATACTGTGAGGAAAGGAAAAAGACAAATAAGCAATTGTGCCTGAAGGGAAAAATTCCTTACTAATCTGAAAACCCAGTCACAGCAACTACAACAAAATATAAGGGGGGGCTGGGGGCAGGGCAGAGTTCTGGGCACTGATGATGGCAGGCTTTAACTTTTGGACTAAAGTGAATGCCATCACTCAAAATGAAGGGCATTTGAATACGGATGCTCATCTGCCTATTATGGGACTAAGCAAATATTTCATTGACTTGGTGCATTTTTTGAAATGATTTGCAGGCCTCCTCAATACAATATCAAGTACAATACCAAAATTGGCATCCTCCAAACTGGCCAAAATAGTGGCCACAGGAGGCAGACAATGGGCTATAAAATGTGACAACCACCCAAGCCAAGGCCCATCAAAAAAAATTATTCATACAAGAAATTTAAAATTCTGTGGGAATCCTTCATTTAGTGTTAACAGGACTGCTCGAAATTTCAGTGAAAAAATTGGGATGGATTTTATTTTTTGGCAAAAATGTTGCTTTTTTAAAAAACAGCTATTCCTACAGCCTCAGTTTCATCAATTATTTTTTAGTCAACAATAAAACCCAGTTAACTCAGAATAAAGTGAATGACATCCCTCAGAATGAGGGGCATTTGAAAGATATGGATTCCTATGGGACTAAACACATATTTCATATGCTTGATGCAAGTTTGTGAAATGATTTGCAGGTCTCCTCTATACATAAGCAGTAATTTTACGCAAGGGAATTATACCCTATGCTTTGTGAAAAATATTTAATTCTAATTCAGATGGATTACATTATTAGACCTTAATATGGACATCACCCTTTAATATAACAGGATTTAATATCAAGTTGATTCTATTAGACCTGATGTAGAAGAACAGTACAATTCACACACAAGAATTTAAATTTTTTTTTTAAAAACAGTGTCAACAGGAGGAGCTGATAAAGCAAAAATCAGCCCTGAAGCAACTTTGGAGACAACCATGTAGTGGGTCACATTGCAGAAAGAAGCCTGCTGTAGTCAAACCCTCCCCCCCCCCCTTTTTTTTTTTTTTTTTATAAAAAAAGAGTGCAATATACAATAGATCTCTGAAAAGTTTGTTCACAAGAATGAAGCCCTTTCTAAATGGCTGATACAGGACAAGGATTAGTACAATAGGCTAACAAACTGAACTTCATATCTGACTTTCAGAATCAGTGTTTTGCTCCCCAAGCAAAGAGAGGCTGGATGTCCTATAAAGGCAGCACCCCGAGCCCTGAAAATGAGAGATTTCTGTCATTAACAGCTATGCTTGTGATTGACAAGTCTTAACAGTCTGGTTCATATGTAGACAGTAGGGGTGAAATCCTGGAGCTTTCTGTTGAAGTCAATGAGAGTTTTGCTATTGACTTCAGTGAGGCCAGGATGTCATCCTACATGTTTTCAGGTCAATACTAATAGTGATGTCATGGTTTCATAAAAGTATGTAAACATTAGTGGACAGTTCCCCTAGCTATGAGTTGTGTGAACATTTCAGGTTAGCAGTGAATCTCACAATTATGGCAACTCTTGATTTTTAATCATGAGTCTTGTGAAAAGTTTCTATCCTTAACGGTTGGGTAGAAAATTTGAAAATTGTCTGACTGAAGCCTAAAAGTTCATAAACTAGAAGGCAAATAATTTATCATGTAGCTAATGTCAGTATATGAAAGTGAATCTCCTGAGTTTTAGTGGGCCTGATTTATGATTTTTGAATTCTTGGGATTGGCAATCCTAATCCCATGCTGTCATAAATATAAAGGGAAGGGTAACAACCTTCCTGTATACAGTACTATAAAATCCCTCCTGGCCAGAAGCACAACATCCTTTTACCTGTAAAGGGTTAAGAAGCTCAGGTAACCTGGATGGCACCTGACCAAAAGGACCAATAAGGGGACAAGATACTTTCAAATTTGGTGGGGCGGAGGGGAAGCGGCGAGGTTTTTGGTCTGTCTGGTCTGTGTGCCTGCTGGACACAGATCAAGGAAGCAAGCAATCCAACTCCATTAGAATTAGTAAGTACTAGCAAGGGAATGCGTTAGTTTATTTTTGTTTTGGCTTGTGGTGCTCTCTGTGCTGAGGCGGTGTATTCCTGGTTTTCTTTTTGTAACTTGAAAGTTTGGCCCAGAGGGAAATCCTCTGTTTTTTATCCGATTGCCCTGTAAGATTATCTTCCATTCTAATTTTACAGAGGTGCTTCTTTTACCTTTTTTCCCTTTCTAATAATGTTCTGTTTCTTTTAGAAACTGATTTTAAGTGTCCTAAAAAACCCCAAGGTTGGTCTGTGCTCATCTTGTTTAGCCTCAAGCCTCCCCAGGAAAGGGGATGTGGGGGCTTGGGGGGATATTAGGGGGGGCAGGAACTCCAAGTGGTCCTTTCCCTGAGTTTGTCTAAATCACTTGGTGGTGGCAGCATAACCTAGTCCAAGGTACAAGGGAGAATTTGAGCCTTGGGGAGTTTTTAACCTAAACTGGTAGAAATAAGCTTAGGGGGGTCTTTCATGCAGATCCCCATGTCTATATCCTAGAGTTCAGAGTGGAGAGGGAACCCTGACAAATGCGTTCAATTTGGTTTGTCTTCTACGTTTGGCAGTACTTCCATTTGTTGGTCAGGCAGCATCATGTTGGACTCTTATATAGCCCTATCCTTCCAAGTAAGCATAGCACTTCCTGATTTGAAATGGCCTGAATTTGCCACTTAATAGTGGCAGAGCAGATACAAAGTTATAAACAGCATTTTTCTACCCCCTCCAAAGGAAGAAACAGCATTATAAGTGCTGGACAACGAGAGAATGGACACTTCAAGACCTTAACCCCTGCTGAGTAATCACAAACAGCATTAAGTGAACTGTAATAAATGCTCAGATTATAATGTTCTCAGTCATAGGAAAGTTGTTCTGACATGAAGTCGTATCCAGACAATGAAGGCAAGATTATATAAAAGGAAAACTTCAAGGCTCTTTTGAAGATGCAGGTTCAGCCTCTCTGCTCTTAGGGGACAAATTTCATGGATCAAGTCAATTCCTCAGATAATATTCGCTCCATCTAGACTGTGGACACATGCCGAAAGACAATGATCCCAGCTCATAAGGCAACTCTCCATGACCCAAAAACTGCATTATTTAGTCTAAGAGTGGTATCATAGTTCTTAGCACTCATACCCCTCAATCAGTGAAGAAAACTGTTGGCATGGTTTTAAACAGACTGACAAGCAATAATAAGAGACTGAAAGTCCATGAGAAGATGGATTTGAGAGCATCTGAGTCAGCAATAGCTGAGTGACAAACCCAGTTTAAGTCTCAGATTTGACAGGCATGTACCTCTGTTTTCATGGCCTGGTGAGCAACTAACATTTGTTAGCACTTAAAGAAGTGTTAAGATTAGGTCTTAAATTCAACCAGAGCCACCCAGAGCAAAGCTCCAGTAAATATCTGAAGCCCCGAGACCCCAGAGAATATTCAGTGAGAATTCAAGTTCTGGTTAAGATGTAACTTCATGGGCTAATTTACTATAGTGGGGCAGCGTAAACTGAGCCAGTAGGCAAAGTTGAGTCTAGGGAAGAAGGGCACTTGGGGAGGGGGTGTTCATCCCCCATCCATTGAGAACAGAAGAAAGAGGGACAGGCTACAGATCTGTGCAGGAGGGGGAAGTTTAGAGCCTTGCATGTGTGCTTCTGTGTGAAGCAGATCACAGTGGGCAGATATCTGTGGGCTGTTAGACATTAGTTGGTTCTCTGAATAGTACTCATATTGCTATTGGGCAAATTTAGTTTCAATTGACCTACCCCTACTAAAAGCCATACATTTTAATAATCGTTGATAGTTTAGTTACAACCGATGATTGTTTAAGACTATGGCTGTCATCTCCCTTTAGCCTTGGTCATTCACTATATAATTTGATCCTGAACACTTGTTACTGTGAGAGTTTGTCATTGTGAACAAACCAAAGTTTTGGACAGTATACACAAAACTGACAGCTCTTTAAAACCTACAGCAGGGACTCAGTTCATTTCACAGTGAACTGAAAAATGTCTAAGCAATTTATACAGTAGAAAACTGAATGAAACATTTTGTAAAAAGTTCCATTTAAAAGAAAAAACATAGTAGAACCTCAGTAATTTACGCTAACGGTTATGAGACTATTGCAAAATTACTAAAATTTGTGAATTAGCAAGTAATAAATGAACTAAAAGTAGCCATAATCATGTAAAATATGCCACTTTTTATTTTCAGGTTAATTGGTTGACAATTATGATATGGTGATTTATTCAGGAAGCATTGATAATGAGAGTAGTGAAAGCATACTAGAAACAGTTTAAATTGATGACATGGCTGTATGAAGGACAATTTTTGGTCTTGGCATGGAATTTTTTCCCTCTGATGTGTTATGTTCTGAGGCCCTCTTTCCTTTGTCACCTGTGGCTTATTTCTTTTTTCCTTTTTCTTTGTTTCCTCTGAGTTTTTGATCATAAAACATGGGCAAATTTTAAAATATTCCTTAAAGAGGATTAGGATTATGGCTTTGTATCATTTTTCTTATAAAACAGTCTTTCGTCTGTTAAGAATACAGATATATACAGAAAAAAGAAAGGGAGGACTTGTGGCACCTTAGAGACTAACAAATTTATTTGAGCATAAGCTTTCGTGAGCTACAGCTCACTTCATCGGATGCATTCAGTGGAAAATACAGTGGGGAGATTTATATACACAGGTAACATGAAATAATGGGTGTTACCATATACACTGTAACGAGAGTGATCAGGTAAGGTGAGCTATTCCCAGCAGGAGAGCGGGGAGGGGGGACCTTTTGTAGTGATAATCAAGTTGGGCCATTTCCAGCAGTTGACAAGATCGTGTGAGGAACAGTGAGAGGGGACAATAAATGTATCCATTTATTCTTTTACGTAGAGACTGTCCAGTTTAGCCAATGTACATGGCAGAGGGGCATTGCTGGCACATGATGGCATATATCACATTGGTAGATGTGCAGGTGAACGAGTACCCAGAAGTTACCTACTACAGGACAGGCCCAACAAAGAAAACAGAACGCCACTAGCCATCACCTTCAGCCCCCAATTAAAACCTCTCCAACGCATCATCAAGGATCTACAACCTATCCTGAAGGGTGACCCATCACTCTCACAGATCTTGGGAGACAGCCCCCCAGCCTGAAGCAAATACTCACCAGCAACCACACACCACACAACAAAACCACTAACCCAGGAACCTATCTTTACAACAAAGCCCGTTACCAACTCGGTCCACATATCTGTTCAGGGGACACCATTGCATTAGCAACATTATCAGAGGCTCGTTCCCCTGCGCATCTTCCAATATGATATATGCCATCATGCGCCAGCAATGCCCCTCTGCCATGTACATTGGTCAAACTCGACAGTCTCTATGTCAAAGAATAAATGGACACAAATCAGACGTCAAGAATTATAACATTCAAAAACCAGTCGGAGAACACTTCAGTCTCTTTGGTCACTCGATTAGACCGAAAAGTGGCAGTTCAACAAAAAACTTCAAAAACAGACTCCCACGAGAGACTGCTGAATTGGAATTAATTTACAAACTGGATACAATTAACTTAGACTTGAATAAAGACTGGGAGTGGATTGGTCACTGCACAAAGTAAAACTATTTCCCCATGTTTATTCCCCCCCTCCATTCTCACACGTTCTTGTCAACTGCTGGAAATGGCCCACCTTGATTACTACTACAAATGGTTCCCACCCCACCCCCCGCTCTCCTGCTGGGAATAGCTCACCTTACCTGATCACTCTCGTTACAGTGTGTATGGTAACGACCATTGTTTCATGTTCTCTGTGTATATAAATCTCCCCACTGTATTTTCCACTGCATGCATCCGATGAAGTGAGCTGTAGCTCACGAAAGCTTATGCTCAAATAAATTTGTTAGTCTCTAAGGTGCCACAAGTCCTCCTTTTCTTTTTGTGGATACAGACTAACACGGCTGCTACTCTGAAACCAGAGATATACAGACATGGTCATTTATAGTTAGGTTTACCTCTTTTATAAACTGCACTTATTGTGCAGCTAGTAAACTTACCGTAGTCTTTTTGTAAAACAGTCTTACAAACAATAGACATTACAGTATCTGCTATTAAATCTTTACAGAGAAGACAGACACTACCATTATCATCCACAAATTAGCAAATGTTGAACTGCCAAAATTCTACTGTGTAGTTTGTGCAGACTATAACAAATGCCTACAGGACTTTAAGGATTGCCATATATAATGCAGTCACATTAAAACATGCAGTTATAGGACCTCTTGCGCCATCAGACCAGCCAAACCCAAACAGTTTTTGCAGTCATTTTGCACTTACTCACCACTCAGTGAGCCCTCCGTTCTACATCTTAATCTTTCAAAACAAAACAAAAACCAAATACCCCTTCATTTTACATTGCCTAAGTGTCTGTCCTTGTAGAATGGCCAGTTCACTCTCTACCACCATCCGTGGGGACAAGCCTTTTGAACTGTATATAAAAACCTTTCAGATATGTAATCAAAGATTATTATGGAAAACAGAAGTGCTCTGCCTGCAACCTTATGCAAAAAGAGAAGCTTTATATATCTATCTGCAAGTATTCAAGGGAATATCTAGATTCTATCTCCATATTCCTCAAAATTTAGATATTCATTTTAATACTGCTAGATACTCAAGCCTATGGGGGGGGGGGGTCTGGTTCTAAACACATGTTGCACACTTTGATAAAAGTGTAACACTGCAAGTCACTAACTCAAAACAGGGCTTGCTGCTCTTTCTAGACTAGCTATGATACAATGCAGGCAAAGCTACAGGTTGGTAGTAAAATAAAGGTACTGTTTGCATATATTATGCTCTTGTACTGAGTGCACTCAAGGCATTATTTCTTGTAGCTAATGTCCGAAGAAAAACCTGGCAGTTTCTCTTCTATAAAACCGTCTTCCATTGCAAACATTCTTTTGCATCCCTAAAACAATGGTTGTTTGGATTGTGCTATCACTTGCCCTCTTTTCTTTTGATGAATATAGGCACCAATTTTCAATGTATCATAAAAGATCAAGCTCCTGCTCTTTACATTAGCAAGGATGAGTTGTTCAGTTCTTTGAGTGAGACAGTTGTAAAATTCATCCTATAAACAGCCTGTCCTGTATTCTTTGTGCATGGAATCTCACGTGTGTATGGCTTCCAGAGAAAGAGCTGTTTTACTATAAGGGGGCGCACGAAATCAAGGTCTTTAGCTCACTGTTTGCTTGAGAACTCCTAAGGCCAGACCTACCTTTATTGTATGAACTCTATTACCATAGTCTCCATCTTAATTTATTTACCCTCCGAATATCCCCATAAAAGGTAGGAAAGTATTCTTATCCCCATTTTAAGATGGGCAACAAAGGCTAAGAGAAACTGACTTGCCCAAGGTCACCCAGGAGGTCTGTAGCAGATCAGGGAGCTGAACACAGGTCTGCCGAGCAGGGATTTTCCCTACACCCACCTCTTGGGTGTACACCCTCTCCCCCCACTGAATTCGCCCATCTTCTCAGTGGTCAACTAGTTACACAGTGTTGCCAATTTAGTTATTTTCAACTCTTCCCTACCCCCAATCCCCATTAACCCCCTCTAATTTCAAATCCTGGAGAAAACACTGCTCCTGCATCCCAAAGTGGTACCATAACCAGTGAACCATTCTTCCCTTATAAAATCTCTCTCATTAAGTATCTTTCTCCCACTGCAATAAAGTCATCATACATAAGCAGGTTGGGGTTAGCGAGGAACGTGGTTAATCTGAACTGGAATCAAACAGGCTTTATTATTCTGGTTTGGTTTTAAGTGATAATTAATGCAAAACGTCATCTCAATTAAAAAAATGGGGGGGGAGACAGTGATTGAAAACTAAACTTTTTAGTAAAAGGATATCTTATTTCTTTTTCAAGACATTAGGATAACACAATTGTTTTTTTGTTTACTTCCATCCCTTTATTCCCCCAAGGGAGAAATGAGGGGAAATGGTACAAAAATTAGAGGAAGTAAACAAAAATAAAATGAAGACCATTCACTTTTCTGCCTCCTTTCCCACTCCTCTAGGAAACAATTATTTAATATAAAAAAGTAACATTCACTTCTTTAATAAAAATTATGCACCTTTTCAGGGGAAAGTAGCAAAATAAATCAGAAACCCACTCTCTTTCACTTAAATTCCATCCCCCCTTTACTCCCACTGGAAAAGTGTGAAAAGGGTAAAACAGCAAATAGCAGTGGTGAAACTGAATGTCAGTCTCACATACTATGTTGGAAACACCATATTTCAGAATCAAAATGTTTGATTTGCTGAGAAACACTGGCAAATTTGGTTTCATTCTGATGAGGAACAAATCAAATTTTGTAAATCAAAAACTTCTCACTAACCAAAAAATGCAAGTTTTGGCCTGCTCTAGATGGAGGTATGTTAGCAAGCCTTGGCACGGAAACTGCGTATACTACTGTATCGATTCCAGTCAGAATGCTGTTCCTTAAGTCTCCTGATTTGTCAGCCCAAGGTTCTGTGAACTTCCATTCCACCACCCCCTCCAAATACATAAATAACTAAATAAATAGATTTGAGGGAGACCTGGATATTTTTTGTCCATATGTTTTTTGTCCCCCTGCAGGATGGTAAGTAGAAGCACTAAACAAAATTCCCCGCCCCCCCACTTTTTTTTTTTTAAAAAGACATTTACCCCAAGAAGAAAAAAAATTCTGATTAGCTGTTGAACAGTGTCCTCAATATATATACACAACATTCAGGTTTCAGAGTAGCAGCCGTGTTAGTCTGTATTCGCAAAAAGAAAAGGAGTACTTGTGGCACCTTAGAGACTAACCAATTTATTTGAGCATAAGCTTTCATGAGCTGAGCCGTAGCTCATGAAAGCTTATGCTCAAATAAATTTGTTAGTCTCTCAGGTGCCACAAGTACTCCTTTTTCTTTATACAACATTCAGTGACTTCTGCTTTCTGATCACGATTCAAAAATAGGTTTGCGGTCTTAGACAACTTTGGATAAGAATCTATCACTCTTATTCCTCTCTTTTTTAGTATGATTTATGTTTTCTGAAATTAATAATTCTGACATATCCCTTCCAGTGTTTATGACTATTCATCACCTGCTGTACATAGTTGACAGGCACTAGATCTTGACATTAAAAGACTTAACACATGAATCATTTTAGGTTTCAATATTTTTTTAAAAATTCTCTGCCTATTACGGAAAAGCATTGTGAATGAGCACTGCAGATTCTATAATCAGTCAATGATGTCATAGATTTCAGAATTTTTGGAAAGATTAAACAAGACAGACATAATTGAAAAATTACAAAAAGGCCCACCGATTTTACAGATTTAGTGTTGAAGTGTTCTGTTTGATGCACATAAAACTTCTATGATTTCCTAGTAATGGACATTACTATGTGAAAATATTTCAAGACAGCACACTGCCTAAATAGCTAGCATTTAAAAGATATAGTATTTTGGCCTTCACTGAAGTAAAAAAATTGTATCCCATCATATTCACAATGGGGGAAAAAATGTCTTTTTAAGTTCACCTCTAATTTTTAATATTTCTTTTTGGTGTGGTGTTACACAACAGTGGTTTACTGCATTAAAGCAATCTCTCTTCTGCTGGAGCTCTGCCATGACTCCTCTGCAAAGAAAATTGTTTTTCCTCAAAATTCAGATACCAAGCAGCGATGAGTATTTTACTCTTCTCTAAGACCAATGGATTTTGAGAAATAATTACATGTACAGAATGACTCATGTGGGTTCAATAAGATTAGATCTTTTACAGACTTCTGTCATCTTGTTTGGTGTAGACTGCTGCAGCTCTCAAAGCCTCCACACCTGGCCAACTGAAAAAACGGTTATTTTTTAGTTGTTTTATTTTCATGGCTCCAGGCAGCAGAAGGACCTGACAAAGTGAAGAGTTTGAGCTAATGAGCTCCTCTTTCCCTGTGGACAGTTATTCCTGATTCAACTGAACTCAAATACTTCATACAGCAATAAAGAATAAATTTGCTTCTCATCCCAGTTTAGGATGCAGTGGAGTTTAGGGAAGAAATTAACAGCTTTGTAGTCCAGACTCAAAATGCCCTCAGTGGCTTTCTTTCACAAATCAACCTTACCTTCTCCTGTTGGGGATGGGTTAGGAGCTCCTCAGTTTCATCACAAACTCTATGCTCTTAAATCCAATTTTTAAACATGTATTTCTTTTACACTTGTGTAGGGTTTCCACTTTAAAGTTCTTCCCAGTAAATAGACAGGCTATATCTGTGAAACTGGCGTAGGAAGAAAAATTACACTAGTGAAGTCTTGCTTGGCAAAAGTAACTTGTACAAGTAAATTTTCATATCTAGCAACAAATAGATACGTATAATCATAATTTAAGGGTGTATGGTAGATTTATGTAACTGAAGCCTGAACTTTATCAAGACTTTTTTTTTTAAATTAAAAGCCCAATATTTATATAGCCCTTTCCATTGGAAAAAGCTCAGAGCACACTGACTTTCCTTAGGGAATTCTCACTGTCATGGCTTTCCATCTTCACTATCTCCTTGTAATTAGTGATAAGAATATAAACCAGTAAGGAACTCTAACCTGAAATCAGAATAATCTCATGCTAAATGTATGATGATGTATTTGGCTGTCTACCATAAGTGAAGTATGCCCAGATTTATTGTAATCCCTGCTGTCCTTGGCAGATTACACAGACAGTGTAGCTCCTCCAATATCACCATAACCCATTCACCTATCATTTACAGTAGGACAATGAAAGCAGCAGATCCTAAACAATAATGCATCCGGAGGACTGGAGCTAACTTCAGCCATCTGCGTAGCTTTTACTGAGGCTTAGTCTCAAACAGAACTGGGGTTATTTAGTCTGCAGAAGAGAAGAGTGAGGGGGGATTTGATATCAGCCTTCAACTACCTGAAAGGGGGTTCCAAAGAGGATGGAGCTAGGCTGTTGTCAGTGGTGGCAGATGACAGAACAAGGAGCAATGTCCTCAAGATTCAGTGTGGGAGGTCTCGGTTGGATATTAGGAAAAACTGTTTCATTAGGAGGGTGGTGAAGCACTGGAATGGGTTGTCTACGGAGGTGGCAGAATCTCCATCCTGAGAGGTTTCTAAGGCCAGCTTGACAAAGCCCTGGCTGGGATGATTTAGTTGGGGTTGGTCCTGCTTTGAGCAGGGGGTTGGAGTAGATGACTTCCTGAGGTCTCTTCAACCCTAATCTTCTGTGATTCTTTCCCTGCTTTTATGGAGTTTGGGAGTGAGGCACAGCCCAAGGCTGAGATGCTAATTTCAATTCCATTGATCTCTACTTAAAATATTTTTCAAGTGCACAAGGGACTGGGATTCTGCTCTTTGGTTTAGATTATTCAGTGGAAGGTGGTCAAAGTCAGCTATGTATTATTTGATTAAGGATACAATCTGACTTTGCATGCAATACTTCCGTGGCTTCCATGCTGTTGTTGCTGCTTTCCTTGCAACAGGTTGACTGAAGATTTGTACTTCCCCATCTCATACCACCACCACTCTCTAGTGCAGTAAACACATCTCAACTATTTTCTGACCTCTCTCTTTTTGCTTCTCATTTTGCTTTCAATCCATTTCAACTTTGTGTGTGTGCGCACGCGCGCATTTTTTCATGTTTTTTGTTCCTCTCCCTTGTTTCTTCTGCTCCTTCCACTAAAAAGGTGCACACTACTGGAGGTGGCAGGCATCCTTTGGTATCTTGTTGGGACTATTCATTTGCTGTTGCTTGTTGCCTTGGCCTGTTATTGTGGGATAAGACTGAATACATTTCCAGGCTCACTCAGTGGGTCATGTGAAACTAATTTGTGACTGTGGGACAGGAGAGGTCATTAACAGCAGGTCTTCAGGCAATCACAATAGTGTTTGCTCAAGGAAGAGAAAAATAGAGAGTAGGCCTGATGGAGTGGCAGATAGGTGTCCTAACAGATCTCTGGACCCAAAAATTTGAGAGAGTTTGAGGTAGGCAATTCAGACCCAGGAAGCCTACCAGCAGTCACGCCTGGGGAAGAAGGATTGAGCTGAATTTTGTTATTGTTAATATACACAAACCCCATGCATTTTTTTTATGTACATGCTCTGTGGTTTTTGGTGCAGAAAAGGTTGGGGAAAGAAATTTGTTCCCACGATGTTCACTTCATCCTCATTTGGGACAATATTGAAACATAACTTCACGAAAGAAACAAACTTGAGTGGTAAAAAATATTTGGCTTTTGTCTGAATTGATCATTTATATAACAGTGGCTCCAAGACAGCCAGTTAGAATTAGGGCTCCCTCTTGCTAGGTGGAGCATGGACAGTGCTTTCCAGTACACTCATAACTGAAAAAAAACCTCTTCACTGGTATCCAATTACCAAAATTCATTTTTAGGACATTAGTAACTCAGTACCACTGACCAGAAGATTGCAATATATGTATGTCTGATGAATTGGAGACTAGCTGCCATGAAGAATAAGAAAACTAGGTAGATAACACGCTATTTAGTTTCTCTACAAACTACTGCTTGGTGTAGGCAGATGGATCATTTAACTATCTGTTTAATCCTTTTATTTTCTGAACAAGAGCTTCTCCCATGATTTAAAAAAATATTGCTGACTGAAAGATCAAACATATTTACAAAACCCAGTGATATAAGCCTCAAAATACAGACTGTTTCTCTAGACAAGAAGTGGCAACTCAGTCTTGAAACAAAATACCTTTTCCTTTTCTTTAAAAATAGCTTGAGTTTTAAGCATTAAGTTAGAACATAAGAATGGCTATACTGGGTCAGAACAAAGGTCCATCCAGCCCAGTATCCTGTCTACCGACAGTAGCCAATGCCAGGTGCCCCACAGGGCGTGAACCGAACAGGTAATGATCAAGTGATCTCTCTCCTGCCATCCATCTCCACCCTCTGACAAACAGAGGCTAGGGACACCATTCCTTACCCATCCTGGCTAATAGCCATTAATGGACTTAACCTCCATGAATTTATCCAGTTCTCTTCTAAACCCTATTATAGTCCTAGCCTTCACAACTTCCTCAGGCAAGGAGTTCCACAGGTTGACTGTGCGCTGAGTGAAGAACTTCTTCCTTTTATTTGTTTTAAACCTGCTACCCATTAATTTCATTTGGTGGCCCCTAGTTCTTATATTATGGGAACAAGTAAATAACTTTTCCTTATTCACTTTCTCCACACCACTCATGATTTTATATACCTCTATCATATCCCACTTTAGTCTCCTCTTTTTCAAGCCGAAAAGTCCTAGCCTCTAATCTCTCCTCATATGGGACCCATTCTTAATCATTTTAGTTGCCCTTTTCTGAACCTTTTCTAATGCCAGTATATCTTTTTTTGAGAAGAGGGGACCACATCTATCCTCAGTATTCAAGATGTGGGCGTACCATGGATTTATATAAGGGCAATAAGATATTCTCCATCTTATTCTCTTAGTTAGTCAACCTACCTAAAAATACAGCCAATAATTTCAGTACCAATTAGTCCATAAACTATATGAATTATAAGTACTTAATTTGCATTTTCAATTTTAAAACCCATTTATCAGGACAATGAACTGCAAGAGACAAAAACTGCAAGGGCAAAGATCCAAATAGTTAAAAAGAAACCAAATGAGTCTTAAAAAAGAACAACAAAAACCACACACATGTGGACATTAAAGCCTTCTTATACAGAACAGACAGACATATATAACTTGTAAATGAACAAGAAATGGAGATCAGCTACTTGTTCATTTCCTGGAAAACTTAGCTCACAAGGTGACAGTAAGTGTGGTTAATTGGTAAACCAAAGATACTCCTCCCAAGCTGCTTAGTTTTAATGGCAATAAATCGTTTGGGTTTTTGAGGGCACAGGTGTTTCATTTAATGTAACACTTATACTGCATACACTTGTGTGCATGTTTAAAACTCCACTATGTCTCAGATGTGGAAAATTCACAATACTGTTCTTATTAATTAATGTGTTCTACTTCCATCTGAGACTTTCAAAGCACTTTTCACAAACACTCACTAATTAAGCCTCATCACCTCTGACAAGAATACGAATCACTCCATTCAACACTGAAATTCAGCCACCTCCTGGTATTAAAATCTGTGCCAGTTATACACAAAGGCTTAGGAAAGAAATGAAGAGGATTACTGCACACAGTTGAAACTGCGAGAGGGATTTGTTTCATGTACTGAGTGCCAGGTAATAACACAAGATGACTCCATGTTTCTAAAATTAACCTTCTCTTAGTAAGGAGAACTATTTACAGAGACACTGCAGCATGCTTTCTAGCCATGCATACACAGACTGACTTCCTTATATTAAGGAATAACATTAACAATAGCGTTCAGAATTGAAATGAAACATTGGTTCACCCATAATCCATTTTGGAGAGGCGGGGGGGTTCAATGTGGCAAAATGTTTAAAAAAATTGGTTATGAGCCTCAAATATTCTAATTTTTTTTTCAGAATTGTCAATCAAGTGAAAAAACTATTTGCACAACTCTAGTCATAGCTGCTATATCCAAAGCAGTGGAGAGTGACACTGCAAACGTATTGTGAAAGGGTGGCACAGCACATGAAAAACAATTTCTTCTCCATTCCTCTCCCTCCACTCTTCTCCTCCATTCCTGGCTCACTAGCATCACCTCCTTCATGCCTGTATTCAGTCTTAGAAAGTTTACTCCTACTCAGGTCAAATCTCAATCATAAGAAACTGCAGAAATTATCTTTCAAACGTCTGGCCTGTCACAGGATCTGAAGAAAAACAATCAGTTAGCGAACATGATTCTCAACACCCCTTAATACCTATTGTTGATGCATTAAAAACCTTTACAATCATTTCGGAATGTTCCCTAGGTGACAACATCACTAGCAAACATTATTGTAAAGATATTAGACTGTCTATGTGAGTGTTAAGGGGGTGAAGGGGCTTTGCAATCATGTTAAGACAACTCAATTGAGTTGATTTGATTTTTAAAAAGCACATTTTCTATTTGTGTAGACAGGGCATAGGTGTTACAGAGTGTTAAATATTATATTAGCTAACAATTTTTTTTAAAGAATTTTTCTATCCTCTGTACTGAACTTCAGATACAGGTTGATGCCTATGAGTGGACATCAGTAATTAAGGGTCATTTACATTCAAATATCCCCATGATTCTTTGAGCACACTTTAGTGCTACATTACCAGGTTTAGGTGACCAGTGAGATAGGAGCTGGTAGCAGTTGCCTGTGCTTAGATCGAGAGATTTGGGAGACTCCACTGTCAAGCTATCCCTGCTGAGACTATGTGGACTAGTATTAAGGCTGTGCCACACCTGCTAACACCAGCTTCCAGCATATTTACTCCTCCTCAGCAGCCAGCCACTGAAAGCCACGGCCAGAAAGCACAGGTTGTACTGGCAGATGCTGAGCTGTGCTCACAAGCACAAAGACTATCCTGCTTCTTTGAGGACACCCTGTTGATCCTCATGGGGGTCTGGCATGAAATTCCTTATGCTAGGGACAGTGTCTCATCTCATGCTAGCGGAGGTGAAGACCAGGGAGCATGTAAGAAAAGAGATTACCTGTTTAGAGTTCTTTCAGAGTAGCAGCCACGTTAGTCTGTATCCGCAAAAAGAAAAGGACGACGTATGGCACCTTAGAGACTAACAAATTTATTTGAGCATAAGTTTTCATGAGCTACAGCTCACTTCATCGGATGCATGTAGTGGAAAATACAGTGTGGAGATTTTATATACATAGAGAACATGAAACAATGGGTGTTACCATACACACTGTAACGAGAGTGATCAGGTAAGGTGAGCTATTACCAGCAGGAGAGCGGATGGGGGCGGGGGGAACCTTTTGTAGGGATAATCAAGTTGGGCCATTTCCAGCAGTTGACAAGAACGTGTGAGGAAGGGGGGGGGGGGGAAATAAGCATGGGGAAGTAGTTTTACTTTGTGCAATGACCCATCCACTCCCAGTCTTTATTCAAGCCTAAATTAATTGTATCCAGTTTGCAAATTAATTCCAATTCAGCAGTCTCTTGTTGGAGTCTGTTTTTGAAGTTTGAATTGGTGGCTGTTTTATAACCATGATCATTACCAACTACCACTGTATCTATTTTAATCTGCTCTGTGCAAACAGTATCTCACTTCTATTTCTTAGGCTGCCTCTGCTAATTCAGAGATACCTAGCGCTGCCCTTGAACTCCCATTTAACAACTTTGCCATCGCAAGAAAGTATCTGGGATTTTAAAACTATAGTAGTGTGCAGATTTTGGAAGGGGTTGAGTTTGTTAATATAATAATGTTAATGGGTGAACATTCTTATGTAAATTTAAGTGTTTTTTAAACATAAGCCTTTGTTGTAGTAAGTAGTAGTAATGTTTATTTTAATGTCTATAAGGATATGATTTGGTCACAGATTCTGTGATTTCAGACGTCAGTGAATTCTTCGGCTGCAGCTGTCAGCATCCTGTCCCCAGGGCCATATCCTGATTTTGTACATTTTTACCGTGACTGTTCTGTGAACTTTTCTTAATTTTACCATGACAAAAATTGTATCCGTATCTATAAGTTGCCACCATTAGCTGAACTGATGAAATGCCCTAAAACGACTTGTCATAAATCATTACAATAAGTACTATGTTTTAGTCTATTACATTGTCACTGCATTTTGTTATGTAATGTTCCTGGCTCCAACTTCAGTGTTTAATGCTTTCCTTAGAGCAGCAAGTGCCATTTGCTCTTTTCTGCTATGCCTCCTGCATGGTTTAGGCAGTTGTAGTACCTGGAAGCTACCAAGGTACCCTAACAAAGTAATATAGTACATATACAGATGGACTACCACCAACTGCCATTCTTCCTATTAATAGAGAGCAGCTGCAGATGGGTAGATCGAAGATTTCCACTTATCCAACACCACCACTAGGGTCTTCCCAGGATCTCTATTAACCTCAAGAACACAAAGCACCCATGCAAGAGGTGAGCACTTGCTTGCTCCTGGGTAATCCAGAGAATATCTTTGATCTACTGTGGCTGTAACTGGAAGGGGAATTTCTTTGATATTTCCCAGAACATGTTTTTATGTGGTCAGCAGATGGAGAATCAACACTGGGAGCAGGCATTCTAAATGTGGGGTGGGAAGAAGATAGTAAAACTTGGAAGTTCTATGATTAGCTCTTCCGCCTGTCCAAGAGTCAGGGCCAGAAACCATCCCTTGAGTCTAAGACATCTGTATTGGGATATTCTCATCAGGAAAAATAAAATGAAGGGAAAGAAAAGTTAACAGTGAAATACTAGATTTAATATTTCTCTGCTTAATAATTTGTGTGTATCCTGTTCTACCTGTAATTAGATCCAAATAAAATACTGTATAGTACTAGGTATTGTCCATACAGTACAGAATATATATTCCATTTGCCTGCAGAAAGTCATTTATAAAAATCAGATATGTAAATTAAAATCATCATGGTTAAAAAAGTCAATATAGTATGAATATTTAAAGTAACTGTACACTTTCTTATTATATTTAATGTCTGTTAGCTTCTAGGTATGACATATTAACTACCACACTGATTTGTCATAGAAAGGACCATGCATCCCTTTCATAAAAGGTCTCAAGTGTTAAATCAAAGGGATAACCAGAGTATGTCTAGGATAGTTGTGTTTCTATTTTTATCAGAACTTCTCAACTTTCTAGGCTCATTGTGAATTAGCTTCCAGAGATACACAATAAAGCCTACTATAAATGACTTCCTTAAGCAAAAGACACCATACATATCTGATGCACATTTTATGTACAGATTTATATATCTAGTCTCTTCCTGCAGCTGGACAGGACCTTGACTCTAAATGTCTTATTTTTATAAATTGGCTAAACTAACTTTAATCACATTTTAATATCTATTCAAGCAGTAACAACGGTTCAAATAATACTCTTTCAAGTGAAAGTTTCTATACCTGTTTCCTCAATAAACCCATGGACTCTTTTTTAGTCATGTTATCTCTGAAAAATGTTCCAGGCGGGCCTCATTTTCACAGCACACACAAATAATCAATAGGGATCTATTCTAATCTTAAAAGTATAAAATGAACTCTCAAATTTAAATTGGAGTTAAACTAAGAGACAACTAAATCACAGGATTAAGAAAACACACTGGTTTGTTTATTTTAAACACTCTGATATCCGGGAAGGCAAACATTACTTGTAGGATATTTATAAAGCAGAGTCAGGATGAGCTCTACCCTGACATCTGGTGGCGAGTCATGGTGGGTTGTGGAAAACTTCTTCAGGGGCTAATCTCATTTGCATAGGCACACCCACTCTGCCTAGGTGGTCACTTTGGCTGCTGTAGGAGCCCCAGTTTCTCTGTTATTGGGACAGGAATAAACTGTTATTATCCTAATTATGTGAATCAAGGACAGTGGAACTGTACTTGGCCTTTTGTTATGATGGAGGGACTCACCATCAACTAAGCAGCACTCGCTAGGCAAGGGTCATGGGTTCCAAAACCCAATGAATGGAGAGAGGCTGGGGACAGGTATTAATACTTGGTGGTATGGGCCCTATGCTAATTGCACTTCCTCCTCTCTCCACTGTGGAATATCAGAGCTAATTTTGATTCTATTAGGAGTCTAGTTACAGGCTGCTGAGCTGAATTCACTTTGGGCTAATGGTGCACCAGCACTGAGGCTCCCCTATTACAAGCTGAAATCACAAAAAAGCTAAACTTACTAAGAGCTGAAATCACTGAGTGTTGTGTTAAATAGTGGGGGAGCCTGAAGATATATTGCGAAGCAGTTTGTGGGATGGCTGGCAGAGCAGTTTGTTGGATGCCTGGAGCAGCTCATGGGGGCGGCTGGCAGAGCAGAGCCCCATGGAGAGGTGAAGCAATCAGCTTTGGACCCCCATCTCCACCCAGGTTGGGAGGTAAAACTCTGCAGATAAACTTTTGAACTCTGGGACTTCCCTGACCAGGGATAGAGACTTTTGGGACTTTGGGTTGCTGGACTCAAGGACCAAAGGGAAAGACCAATTTGCTTGGGGTGGGTTTTTTGCTCATGGGTTGTGTTATGAATCTGGTTGGTAGTGTTTCCCCCAACATAATGCCACATTGTTTCTCTCTGTTATTAAAAGGCTTTTTGCTACACTCAGACCCTGTGCTTGCAAGAGGGGAAGTATTGCCTCTTGGAGGTGCCCAGCGGGCGTGGTGTATATTTGTCCCAGATCACTGGATGGGGGCTCGAGCCGGTTTTGCATTGTATTAATGGAATGGGACCCCTAGATGCTGAACCTGGCCCTTGTTGCTGCCAACTCTGACGGGCAGAAGGGTTAAATATGTCAGTTTATCTTGAATGGTCTTGCCTACTGAAGACATTGAATTTGCTGCTATAAAGGGTCCATCATCATCTACACTTACATAACATTTCCCATCCATGACTCTAAAGTACTCTGACAAACATCAAAAATTAAGCTTCTCAAGCGTCTCGTGGGTAAGGAAATATCACCCCCAAAAGGCAGAAAGGAAGTCTGTAGGAGAGCTAAGAATAGACCCCAGGGATCCTGACTCAGGGGCCTGTGGTTCACCCAAGATACCATTCTTCATACCAACATCCCACCTTCCAAACCAATTTACGAGTCACATGAAATGGTTAATCAGAGTAAATGCATTACCCCAGAAACTTCCAAACTGTCGTGGTCCACAGAATACTTGCTTGTGGGCCATGTTGAGCTGACTGATTATTCATAGATTCCAGATAGAAGACCAGAACAGATTTTTACAGTCACCTAGACTGAACTCCTACATTACTGGTTAAGTGGTGCTGGCTTCTTCTCCTTGTTTCCAATTTCTAAGGAGTATTAAACTCAGGTAAATACTTAGTTATTTGTTTCCATGTAAATAATTGCTGTAGTTGTCACAGGGATGTTAAGTCATCATGAAAGGGAGAAAGAGGTGGTTTGCAAAACCATGAAAGGGTAGGAAAGGTTCACAGGAAACACTCCAAAATCCACATTACGAAAAAGCTGAGAGCCCCTGCACTACATTTTTATTAGACTAGTGTTTTCTTACTTTACAAAATACTCAGTTTGAACGCAATTCTTCTGCCATTTAAATTGCTACGCCTGACTGATTTCAAACAGCAGAGTATTCTGAGTCATCATACCATTAATTATTGCTCCTGAAGAGCTGAAAATAGACATTGCTCCTGCCTTTATGGCTGCATGCAACTTCAATCCATCAGTGACATTTAAACAGTAGGTTAAAAATTCACATCAATGAATAGAGAGACTCCCCAGTACATCTCCTAAAATTCAGGGCTAAAAGGGATTTCATGGAAAATGATTCTCAGGTCTCCTTCATTCATCCTTCAGTGTTTCTATTAGGTTTCTAAAAACATATGGAAATGACTATATCCAGGTGCATTAATCAAAATGTGTTCCTACCTTAATGCACTTTCCACTATTGGAAAAGTGCATTAAGGTAGGAACACATATTGATTAATGCACCTGGATATAGTCATTAATTTTGAAGTCTACATTTTTGATAACTATAAGGTAATACATAGTACAAGCATTCTCAGCAGGTTTCATTATTATTCCTAACTTTCCTAACTTCCTATTTTAGCAGCAAAGGTCAAAATCAAACACCACTTTTTTCCTGCTGAAATTAGCCAAAATATTCTGCATTTATCTAAAAACTGCTGAGCAGTGTTCAATATTATTCAAACTAATATTACACAAATTAAATGGCTCAATATTGATCTTTTCTTTGATGAAATTAACCAAAACCCTGCTCAACAGAGGTTTCACTGACTTTTAGTCACAAATAGCATTTGACAAGATCATACAGAAGCAGACATTTTCAAAGGGTCCCAAATGCAGTTCATGAAGAATTAAGGCTAGATTCTCTTCTCTGCCAAGCTAAACTTGACAATTCTCAGGGCCATCCCAGGATTAAACCAATAACCTATCGCTACTGCCACAGTTCTTAAGGAACCCTGTGCCTGCCCAGGATTGCAGTTCAGCCATGCCCCCTGCCCATCCCTCCTCCTTTCCCTCCCCACGACCCTATGCAGAGAGGAAAGGTGCAAAACCTGGAGCTCACACATCTGTGCCAGTAGGGATCTCTCTCCTAGCAGGAAATTCTCTGCTGGCAGGCTGCAGTCAGTTTCTAGCCTCTTTTCGTCTCCTGTGTAGTCCAAAGGGGGCAGAAGCTGTTTAGAGAATCCAGTTGTTAAGCCTGTATTTTTGCCTGCTTTTCTCAGGCTCTAGAAGCTTCCAAAGCTGGAGCTCAATGGAGTATTTTTTCCTTCAAATAGTGAATTTTGAAGCTTTTAAACCCTTAAAAAACTTTTCAGAATTTCTGAGTCACAGGGCCAAATTGTCCTTTCAGACATAGCTGTAAATCCAGAGCAACTTTAGTGAAATCTAAATTTTACAACAGTAACTGAGATCAGAATCTGGCTCACAGACTATACAGGTGCAGTGAAGCATGATGCCTAAGAAAGTTTTTCTTACATTGCAACACATTGTTTAATAGTACTTCTTTATAAGCTCAGTAACTGCCACTGTTATATCCCAGCTATGCCATTTCTATTTAACTACTTTGCTGAATCTCTGTGCTCCTTACAAGTATGATATTAAATGTGCAAAGGACCTAATTAAACTGTGAGCTCTCAGGGCACGATGTCCACATGTAGGAAGATACATTTGATAAATGCTGAGTATTGTGCATCTGCTTGTGTCCTGAAATGCCCAAAGACAACATGTTTTCTGCCCCCAAGATCTTATATTTAAAAAAACCACACACTCACAGGGAGTAAAGGGGAATTTGGTGGTTTGTTTTAAAAAGATAATTATGGCAAGATTGTAGGGTACTCAGGGATACCTTATTAGTACTCACTGAGCAACATCATACTTAGAGCTGGGAAAAGTATTTTGGACAAAACTTTTTCCCTTCCCTGAAAAATGCAGATTTGGATCAAATATTGTAGTAAGTCACGTTAAATTTGCTAAATTGCTTCAATTAAAAAATACAAAAATAATCTGGAAAAAATCTGAATGTTCCCTTTTAAAAGTTGAAACTAAACATTTGATTTTGATTCAACTTTGTTTAAAATTTTACTTCCATTTCATTTTTAAAAACAGTTAAAAAAAAACTTTAAACAAAACTTAAATTTTTGTTCAACCCAAAATGAATTTCTCAACTTTATTTCACCAAAAATTCAAAAATATTTCGTTTCCGGTTGACCTGAAATGATTATTATTAGATTCACCCCTCCAAACTGAAAAAAAGTCAGTCACACAGCTCTAGTCTTAAAAGAGAAGGTTCACTGAGGGGGATTTGAAAGCAGGAAGGATAGCCTTGTGGAGAGACTCCGGCATGGAAGAGAACAAGATATTTCTGGGAGAAGCAGACAATATGTCAAAGCATTATTGATGGTGCAGGGAGATGTGGACATGGGTGATGTAAAAGAAGATCAGATAAACAGGAAAGAGAAAAGCATGCAAGGCCCTAGCCTGAAAGCAAGAACATAAAGCTTGAATTTAATGGGGTGAAGGAGGGAGAGCCAGTGGGAGATATTTAAAGAAGGAGCTGATGTAGTCAGATTGAGAGGTAAGATTATTTTAGCGGCTGTTTTGCATGGACTGAAGTGATGCGGATGTTAAGGAGGGCAGAGAGGTGGTAGTTAAAGTAATCTGAGACAGGAGATGAGCAGCTGAATGAGCATTTAAGCTGTTAAAATAGAAAGAAAATTATGGATTGTACACATATTTTAGAGGAATAAGCAGCAAAATTTGGATATGGTTTGAGCATGTGGGACAAGAGAATGAGAACTCAAAGATGACCTCCTCAAGTTATAAACCTGAGAGAGAAAAAAGTTAGTGGCATTATACCAGGTCCTTGAACTGTGTCATGAATTGTTGTAACAGCAACAATAGCCTGTTATTTTAACCAAAGGGATTTAGATTATATTTTCAAAAAAGTGGGGTCGACAGTTTTCTTTTATTAAAACAAACATCAATTTTCTATTTTGAAATGTTCTAAAACACCCAAAAGTAAAAGGTAATGAACAGGAGCTGTACTTATTACCTCAATAACCCAGCCAAACCAAGGCTCGATATATACATATAAAGTCATCATTCCAGATGCCTCACTTAACAGATTCATGATGAAAGTGAGAGAGGCAAAATACCAGATATTATTTCCTTTGGTGAAAATGCGCAGTCACCTATTCCTCTCATTTCAACTAAGGTACATTGTCACCCACTGCTTATAGAGGAGTCAGAAGAAACAGGATTCCTTAGTAGAGTATTTTACTTTTTCCAAGATTACCACCAACCATCTCAGAATTAAGCCAAGTATACTTTTAGGGGAACACCTAGATGACACCTTTATCCAAATTGACTGTGTTCACATAGTTAAATTTCATATCCTCCCTACCCCACATCTGAACACCTGGAAGACTGTCTGGAAGACAAAGACTTTGAATTTAGGAGATTGGTCCCTGGCTGGAAGAGAATTCGTTCTGAGTATTGAGAACTGTAAGATGTCTAACTTCCTGAGGGGTGAGAGTCTATTTGATTCAAATCTTATTTAGTTTGTAAAAGTTACAATTTAGACTAACTTTGATCTCTAGGCCTGCTACTTATTACTTAATTTTTTTGTAGTTAATAAATTTTATATTTTACCTAAAACAGTGTGGCTTTGTTTTAAGTGCTTGGGGAAAGAGAGGTCTGAGTCAAAGACGACACCCAATTTATGGGCCTGAGTGACGTAAAGGACAGTG
Organism: Caretta caretta; assembly: GCF_965140235.1. Lineage (NCBI taxonomy): Eukaryota > Metazoa > Chordata > Testudines > Cheloniidae > Caretta > Caretta caretta. The sequence continues at coordinate 99,637,523 of NC_134210.1, read as the reverse complement.
GTGTTGTCCACAACGATTGAAGAAGGAGGTAGCGGGTAGAACTTCAGTTGTGGGGAGAACAGGTAGATCTATGTGCTGTCTGCATAGAAATAGTAGTTAAGTTTGTGGATGAGATTACCCAGAGAAGAATAGAAGGGAACCAAGAATAGAGCCCTGTGGAAACAGCACAGAAAGCTGGAAATGGGGAGAAGTGGGGAAAATGAGGATCATCTGAAGGAGCAATTAGAGGACAGTCATGGAAGCTCGGGGAAGACCAGATTTCAAGAAAAGGATCATGGTCAACTGTGCTGAAGGCAGCTGACAAGTCAAGGAGGAAGAGGATGGAGTACTGGCTTGGAGATTAGGATAAGAAGAGGTCATTCCAGACTTTAGTGAGAGTGGTTTCAGTTGAACGCAAGGAGTGGAAGCCTGACTGGAGATTCTAGGATGAAATTGGAGAAGAACTCTACACAGCAATGATAAGCATCACATTTAATGAGTTTGGAAATGAAAGATAGTGGTGGTAGTTTGAGAGGCAAGTAGGGTCAATAGGAGAAACTAAAGCACGTATGTATTGAGAGTGGAAGAGCCAGAGGAGAGTGAGAAGTTAAGGAAGGGAATGAGAATGTGCATGAAGGTGATCAGGAGATGAGTCACTAAGGGGCCAAAGGAGAAGAGCAGATGACAAACTTCTTTGTCTATGACCAGGAAGGAGGAGGAAAGAGTTGTAGTGGGAAGAAGGGAAGGGCACAATGTATTTTTACAATCTTCTGTTGAACAAAAATCAGCAAGATCCCATGCAGAGAGCATAATGGAGGTGAATTATTTGAGGAATGAGTCAAAGGTGACAAAAAGGTGGATAGAATTGCAAGTGTGAGATTCAATTGAGTTGGAGAAGTAGAGTTGTTTAGCTAGGAAGACAAAACTGAAAGAGGAAAGAACAAATGTGTAGCAGAGGAAGTTAGCCTGGTGATGGGGATTTCTGTCAGAAGTGCTCCACAATGCAAGAGCAGAGAATGCAGTTGCTGGGGATGAGCCAGGACTGAGGGTGGCAGGGCAGACCTTGCAATGGGAGAAAGAGGTACAAGAGTCAAGGGGTTAGGCGAGTGAGGAATGGAGAGACTCAACCATACTGATGGAAGAAAGAAGAGGTCAGGGGAAAGAGGGCTGAAAACAGATGAGAAGTCATTGATGCCTATGGATTGGAAATTATGGAAAGGCTGAATGACAAGGCACTGAGGAGAGATGTTGAGAAATCAGCATATAGTCAGAAGGGGAACTCAGCTACAGAGAGTGCATGCACACCTGTACAGTGATTGGTGAAGAGCAAGTCAACAGCCCTTTTTGTGAATAGGAGAGTTTAATCAGGACTGCATATGGATCTTTTTCATTCCCTCTCCCATGCTGTCAGAAGCCCATAACCTGGAAATAATCTATATGAGGAGGAGTTGGAGATGATGTCCAGATCACATTGCTTTTTCATCCACAACATTTAGAGAGATTAAAGAATTCCATTCTCCTGCTACTGGCTCATTACATGAACCCATGCAAGCCATTTAGCCACTCTATGCCACAAAGTTTTCCCATCTGTATAATAGAATATTAAATCCCCTACCTACTTTATATGGGAGTTGAGGAATAATCAGCTAAAGCTTGTAAAGCACTTTGAGATTCTCAGATGAAATGTGCTGTAGAAGTGCAAAATATTTTCATTATCTCCTCTATATTTTATAACTAATAATGCTGAGAATCAGAGATTAGACTTTTTTCATACAGCCAACTCTGATTTAAATATAAAAACCAAAGAACATTCAACAACATTACTGCCTTCAGAAGATGGCACCAGCAGCCATAACTATGTTGTAGAAGAACATGTTTCAAGGCTCTTCGACAAAGCTTTCTGTGCTTCAGTTAATATGCACATGTGTTTATGCTAACTGATTTCTGCTTTTACTTAATTGAGTAATAAGATACGACATGATGTGAACTATGGTATTATGATTCATACCCACTGTGTTATTGGACATGAGGCTCCAGGCATAACCTTTAAATGAAATAGGCTCAAATTATAAACACCAACATTCACGCTGCCAGGTGTCAGAGCAAGAGAGATGCATGCTTTTTTGAAGGAAAGGAGATATTTCTCTGAGTGTAATATAGCCCAGGGGTCAGCAAGCTTTCAGAAATAGTGTGCAGAATCTTCATTTATTCACTCTAAGGTTTTGAATGCCAGTAATATATTTTAACATTTTTAGAAGGTATCTTTCTATAAGTCCATAATATATAACTAAACTATTGCTGTATGTAAAGTAAATAAAGGTTTTTAAAATGTTTAAGAAGCTTCATTTAAAATTAAATTAAAATGCAGAGCCCCCCGGACCGGTGGCCAGAACCCGGGCAGTATGAGTGCTACTGAAAATCAGCTCGCGTGCCATAGGCTACATCAGGGGTAGGCAACCTAAGTACTGTCTAAGCACAATCGTACAATTCCTTGCAAAGCAAGTTTTCATTTTAACTGTGTATGGACATAACACACTGCATAACCAGCAGTACTGAGTTTTCTGCAGTATTATTTTCCTCCTTCTTTCAGGCTTCCTTCAGTCCTGAGTATTTTTACCAATAAATCCTTCTGCCCACAAACAGCAAAGCTACTCTGGCTGCTACTATCTCTTCAAGGTTACAGTAGCCCCAGGGACCAGTAGGAGAAAGGCCCATGGATCCATCAAGTTACACATCTACTAGCCCCTCTTCTGACTCACCTATACTCCAATAACTGATATGCGGCAATCTCATAAGGAAACATTCACTACAGTGTCTACTCCTGACCCCATTCACCCAGCCTACTCCGCATATTCCTTTATTCAAATACCTACATTTAAGAACTGGCATCTTCTAACTCATTACCAACATAACAGGAATCTTCAGCCTTGTTTTCAGCAGAGATCAGCCAATAATACTTCCATTTGTTCACAAAAACAAGGATATTGGTTTTAAATCCAGGTATACAGCACTATTTCTGATACACAGGAGATTGTTAACAAACAGACCAATCCACTGCTTATTTATTTCTCCTGACAGATCTAGGAAAACCTTTTGTTTTCTTATGATACTGGAATATTGAAATTGTTCAGTGTTATGAAATTTCTTCTAGATTACAGACTAAGATAAATCAAAACAGTTATCCGCTCAGTCCTATATAAATTGTAGGAACTATGATTAAAGCAAACAAATTAGCATTTTTCTGGAGTCTTTAGCCTGTTTGAGGGTGTCTTAGATAAATCATCTCAAAGGAGAGCTTTAGAGAAATATTCAGTCCTCCAGCCAAATCTTTCAGATAGGTGACTATTGTCAGGTACTGGATATTGCCCATGGCTGTATTCCTGTATGTATTAGACATATTAGCTCAATCTTCAAACTCCCCTATGGGTAAGATTCTCCTTCTGTCTCTGTTAAGTAAAGTATCTGCAATAAAATTAACTCAGTTACACTTAATGCATCTAGTCTGGTAACCTTGACTGCAATAGCTCTAGGAGGCCTCTGGCTAACAGCATGGCCAATTGATTTTTTTCCTCTGTGGAGCATTCCATTTTAACAGGAAAACCTAAGAGCCAGGCATAACGTAGATCCAGTAATTGTCTACTGTTCTTATAAATATTAAATCAATTTAGAATTGCTTATTCAATCCATGATCACACTCATACTGTAGATGGGCAATGAGCTTCAGAAAACTCCGCTCTGTCAAATCTTAGTCATTGTCCTCAATTATAAGTTAATTCCAGTGTTATTTATGTTAAATTGAGAAATGTTGAGATATTCTATTTCAGAAGATTCATTCTGCTTGGGAGAAACATGGATTAAATTATGACAAGAATATGTAATGTTTACAGTTCTCAAAGCTTTGTGAATCGCTTGGTTGATACCTGCGGAACTCTAGCACCCACTGATGAACAGACACCACATTCACCTTTTCTAGAAATATCTAGGGACAAACACAAACTTGATACATTATGTCTAGGGATGTGACAATTTGTCTGGCTAAGGTAGAATCAAACTCATGTCTTTTATTGGTAAAATACTAAGTCTTGAGGAAAGCTGCACAAGCTACTGTCATCAGTAGAGCTGAGAACACATCTTCCTGAGGCAACAATGCTACCCTGCGAGAGAGAGAAAGAACGAACATACCCTGGTCCAACACTAGAAAATAAGACAAGTGGACTTTAGGAAAAAACAGTTTCTCTCAGAAGCTCCAGCCAGAGGCTGTCAAATGGTTGTGGGCCAACCAACATTCTGATCCTTCAAAATGCAGTGAATCAAGAAGCTGTATTAACAGAGGACTTCAGTGTGAAATGGCATGACTGGGCAGAGTACACAACAGAACAGTAGAGAGTGTGATGATGAAAAAGGAGAGGAGCTAGACAGAGGATGCAGAAAGAGGAAGACACAGCAGAACATAAAGACAATAGTCTTCTGGACCTGTTGGAAAAAAGTTCCTATAGCCTCCCAAGTCAAAAAGAAACAAAGCAAAGCATCAACAAACATTGTACTGAGTACAAGGCAAGTACACGCATAGGCCCTAGGTGAAATGTAATTTTCCCTTAACCACAGAATAAAAGTCTGCGCACCTTTGCCTCAGGCAGAGATTTAACATGATCCCTGAACATTTGACAAACAGCAGCACCACAACATTCGAGGATGGCCCTCTTCCCCAGTGATTTCACAGAGTTCTTATGCATGTATTTTAAAATGGCACACTGTTGGTTTTGGAAACACACGTAGAATTGATCCATCTGGTGGTTTTCCATAACCAGGAGCCTTTTGGCAAGGTCGTTCAGATTTCAATGTCTTTGTTGAGCAGATGGAAGTTAGAGTGGAAGGAGCTTTCAATCCCCGAAATTGAGGCCTTCTCTTGATACTACTATACACATATATAGATCCCCATCCTGAAAAGGGTCAGAGCATCTACAACTCACAGTGACTTTAATGGAGAGTTCTAGATTATTACAAGGCATTCAGCAACCCTCTGCATCTGGATTACATAAGACATTAGATCAATCTAAAGTTAATTAAAAGGAGGAGGATTAAAATATGAAGTGGCAATTTTGCCAAATATAGACTTGAACTACTTGCAAGTACAAACACATTTTAGCAACTTACAATCAAATAGGTAACAGTAGTTGTGCAGTCTGAAGCAGCTTTTCTGTTATGACAAATATTTAACTCTGTCAAAAAATATTTAAATCCTCAAACTATTTGGGATTTGTTTATCTATAAAAAATTCATGTGTTGTACAATGCTCCAGGGGGACCTGTAAACAAAAAGGCTGGCTGTGGAGCCTGAAGAAAATGATTAAGAACCAGTTGAATTATTCATAGTGAATTTATTCTCCACCCCCACTCTTCTCTGACAATATTCTGTAAACAGATTATTCTTATTATTTGTTTTATAGCCAGTGTGTTTAATAGACATTAAATAGGAACCAACTTTAGCCTACTGATTGTGAGTGAACTGTTCATTGTGTTTTAGAGATTTTTCTTTACTCAGACTGTGAGATTAGTCACTGGGTATTGTTTCTACTTTCTGATTGGATGACCCAACCTTTATAAACCACTTCTACCTTACCGAAGACAAATGAAATTTTGGCTACAGAGACTCAAAATTAGTTTTCTCTGAAGAGTCATATGAACATAACTTCCCTCCTATGGATTTTCACACAAAGGACTATTTATTACTTGTATTGTGATAGCATTTAGGAGCTCCAGTCACAGAATATCAGGGTTGGAAGGGACCTCAGGAGGTCATCTAGTCCAACCCCCTACTCAAAGCAGGGCCAATCCCCAATTTTTGCCCCAGATCCCTAAATGGGCCCCTCAAAGATTGAGCTCGCAACCCTGGGTTTAGCAGGCCAATGTTCAAACCACTGAGCTATCCCTCCCCCATATGGACACGACACCCTTGCGCTAAATGCTGTATAAACACAGAGAAAGTTAAAAACAAAAGGAAACTATCACTGCCCAAAATATAGAGCGTGATATACAAAGTTTTAATAAAAGATATATGTTGCAAAAATGGTCACAAATGATTTTTCTTATTGTTCATTCAGCTTTACTGGTTAAAATAGTGTCTGGATAAAAGTGCTGCACATGCTTTTTTAGTAAGGGAGAAATGTTTTCCTCACTCAGGAGTTTTAAATCTTACTGGATTTGCAGATTGGATACTGGATTGTGTTTGTTCTAAATGAGCTTGAGGCTTTTGTGCCTTTGTTCAGAGATAAGAACATTTCTCATCAAAAGTTCCGATGTGAAGAGTCGCTTTCATACCACCTTTCTGAGATGCACTCAACTGCTCTGTTTAGGTACCAGAGAAAATGTGTTGCAGCATGCTTAAAGAGCTCTCAAAAAGGTCTTAAACAGCCACTTGGAGTTTGCTTTTGAATTGAATTTTCAAAGATTAAGGATTGATAGGCAGCGATCGATCCAGTGGGGGTCAATTTATCGCGTCTAGTCTAGACGTGATAAATCGATCCGTCGACTCCTGTACTCCACCGCCACAAGAGGCGCAGGCAGAGTTGATGGGGGAGTGGCAGCCGTTGACTCACTGTAGTGAAGATACCACGGTGAGTAGGTCTAAGTACGTCGACTTCAGCTACGTTAGTCACGTACCTGAAGTTGTGTAACTTAGATCGATCCCCCCCGCCCCGCCCCAGTGTAGACCAGGGCTTAGAAAGTGGATTTATGCCTGGGAACTATTGAGGAGGATTGGGAAACAGGCTGGTGTTAAACCTGTGTTTATGTGAGTTTTTTATGCTAATTTCTGATGTAGGTTGAGGTCAGGTTGTTTACTAACAATGCTAAACTTGTTCTTAAATTTCTCATTCTCTCCGGATAAACCATGTTTGAGCGGTATTCCATGAACCACCCATGCACTGACCAGGGTAACGGGGCTACTGATAATTCCATTTTTTTCTATAGATTCATGCAAGGTTTGGGGTCAGTGTTAAAGAAAACATTCAAGGACAGCTGGGGAAAAGAGCAGTTTATCTTGTAATCTTGCTATTCTAGACCAATGAGCTGAAGCAAAATGTGAGACGAGTAGAAAGTGAGAGATCAGAGTTCTGTAAATCCTCTCGAAGCAGAATCGTACAAAAGGACATCATCCATTTGTACAATACATATTTATACTTTGGACTATTCACAATGCATAAGCAAGGGGGAAATCCACAGAGCTATCCTAGAAACCAAATCTCTGATGTATATAATGTAATATACATGCTTTCTCTAAACTTCCCAAATTTTAATAGCCAACCAAGGGAAATTTTACTACTTAACAGTTATCCATAACCGCTCATGAACTCCACTTACTAAAAATCCCTTCATAAAGCTTTCTTCTCCTCCTCCTCTCCAGAAATACTATGCTCCCTCAAATTTTTAATATACAAGAAAACTCACGATTAAATGAAATAGTTATAATCTTATGGGAACAAAGGTGCAACCTCAACCTTCCCAGTATCATAAATTCATGTGATGCTGATAAGTATTTTTACTGTATTTTTAGTTGCATAAGTCAGTCTTTTGATTGAATGTCCCATTAGTAGCAGAGACATGGATTTTGAATTCTAAACTCTGCATGTAACATATGGAATGAACAGAAAACAAGAGGTCACTAAAATACTATTGAAGAAAAAAAGTGTTTTAATAAAATATATTTAAAACAATGCTTCAGCTCAATTTGAAGATTTGGCCACTTCTGGCCTCTGGCAGCTAGAATAAATTTTCAGACACTTGTTTCTTTGCAAGCATGTAAAAAGCTTCCTGTAAAATCAATGTTTCCAGACAGACTATAAATTTTATCTGGACACATTATTGGGTCTACCATACCCAGAAAGTTTCCTCTTTTGCCTCACAATTTATTGTGCATTTTACAGCTAGTCAGGGGGCATTTTGGTGTTTAGTTAAAGAAGTAGACATCACCATCTTCCCAGAGAAATTCTTCATTCCACAGAGCTTTCCAAGAGAGGTGCTTTTAGAATACGTCTATGGAAATAGCTATTCCATATAGTTTGACATAGACTATGGATTTTTAGTAGTAAGACATCGTATTGAATGGCAATGAGGAATTTGGGGGGTGGGAGGTGGGGGGGGGGAAGTGATCTGACAGAGCCATTCAGCTGAAATGATCCAATTGATTTTTAAAAGGAGGCCTTGTAAGCATTACTCTATCCCCCAGACACAAAACAGGTCTGTCATGGAGACCAATCTCCAGTGTATTTATTGGGGTAACCTATAGGTTTTCAACATCACTGCTCCTCTGGATACCATTGGTACTTTCAGCTGCCATTTGACCACGCTTTGACATTCACAGAGCTTTCAATTAATTCAGGTAGATAAGGGATCAGTTTAGAACCACCCCAGACCTAGATCTGGGGGTTAATATAAAAAACTTTGGGCAAATGTAGTGGCAGTTGTCAGAGAGCTGGATTAGCAGACACTACAATACAGATCTTTAAAAATGGAGAAGCCATAAAACCTTTCATTCCTCTTTGTGGACATTTAAAACCCTCTGCTGTAAAGCACCACCACTGGAGTTAACAAAACCATCAAAAAAATGTATATTATACACACACACCCCTATATATAATGTGCACACACACAAACTAACAGGAGGCAAAATCCCCTTGTGACAGTCTGTAACCCTACGTTCACCACTTTGTCAAGACTATGATAAATTTTGTACAAACTATCTTGTAAGAGATCATTTAAAACTCAATTTGCTGATTATGGTCCTGGTAAATACGTGTGGCAACACAATACTACTGCACTGCGGGGGAGAGGACCTTGCATGCTCTGCAGAGACAGGACCAAGCTTCTTCACCCTGCCCCCATGGGGGGCGGACAGGATTTTTAGTGGCACACTGCTGCCTGCTGGGGTCCCGGCCTGGGTTCGGCAGCGGGCTGAGCAGGGCCGGCGCCTGGGACCCGGCAGGCAGCAGCATGCCATTAAAAATTGGCTCGTGTGTCGTCTTTGGCACGCATGCCATAGGCTGCTGACCCCTGTTCTATAGCATGAGCTAAAAGCCAACTGGCTCTTAGCTAAGACTGTAGAGCAGACTCATTTAACTCTAAGTGGTTTCAGTGCCACTAAATGGGACAGAACACCACACCCAGGTGGTGTGTGGGTTACACAAGCACTGCAGAAGACAGCTCTAAAACTGCCTCTCAGTACCTCCTTGCAAGCCCTGCTTTAGGGGGACATTCTGGGGGCAGAGAGAGCATGTTGGGGCAGAGCCACAGCATCTCTTAGAGACACAGCACAGAATCTCACCCCAAGGAGACTCAGCCTGTGGTTTGTAACCACCCTGCCCTTTCCATATTGTTAAGCGGCATTCACATTCAGGGATATCCCAGCATAGAAGAGATTGAGAGCCACTGATGTACACCAATCATGATTATGCCACAGGGAAAGCACATCAATCAAAATGCCCGATAGGGTCTAGATACCAGCTGCAGCCTCTTAGGAGAGCCCACTGATTTATCAGCAGATAAAGCTTCTCGGTGCAGGCCCGTTCCTTGATGCAGAGAGGTGCAATTCAGACCATCAGTTAGGATGTGTACCTAACCTACTCAATTACATGCCTGCACATCTTCAGAATGGAGTTACATCCATCGAAACATGGTCTGCAATTCATCCCGCTATCTATTGCGATGCAAGCCACTCTATTTGCGCAGATACACCATGAATGAATGACAGATAGCACAGGACAGTCTAAACTTATGTATCTGTGCTAGTAAGCAAAAGACCTTCAGAAGTGTCTTAAGGCATACTGACAGGTTTCAGAGTAGCAGCCATGTTAGTTTGTATCCGCAAAAAGAAAAGGAATACTTGTGGCACCTTAAAGACTAACAAATTTATTTGAGCATAAGCTTTCGTGAGCTACAGCTCACTTCATCGGATGCATTCTGCCACCTTGCTTAAGTCATGCACGGAACACAGGTCAACCAGGCCAGAGGATTAGAGCAGAGAGAGTAGTTTAAGTTGGGAAAACAAAAGAAAAAGCAAAACACTAGTCACATTTGACAATTTAACCCATATTCAGGGCCAAAATCCAGATGCACAAAACTCTCCTAAAATATTGGTCCCATGCATATTGTTATATTTGTGTACATCCAACTCCTTTTTACTTTTTTGGATATAAATATCAAACGCTAAAAAAAAAAATTTTTTTTAAAAGGAGAAAACTTGCCTGCAAGGCATATGCCAAATCATTATGAGCATCAGAGTGTATAACATACTTTAAAAAATAAGACAAAACAAAGAAGTCTGCAATTATGTAGGAACAAATTAATCAAAGCATCTGCTCCAGATCAAGATACTAATTGCTCCTGGTGCAGTGCCAATGTTTAAATGTTTGCCTGATCTTTGCTCAATTTGTTATGGAAAGAAAGAAAAAAGTTTCATGTGTTGAAAAGCAAAATTGATTTTATTTCCAATAGCTGGATTTGATGTTTAAAAAAATGTATATTAAGGAACTGCAGCATTATTACAGCATTGTTATGATGCATTTACACTAAATGCTTGCAAAAAATTCCAGCTGGCATAATAAAAAAAAATAGTGTCCGTTTTACACTGCCATTTTTCTAACTACAACACCTGTACCGTGTGCCTGAGCGTGTGCCCCAGACCTTTGTAACAGCCTTTTCAGAGGATATTTTCAAAAGGATGGTAGGATATAGTTACAGGAGATCCACCTGAATAGCTTTCTAATATTGTTTGCAATACTGGAACACTTTCTTGCAAAACTGCCTTTAAATAAAACTGGCTTCCTCAATCTTTGCTTTTCATTCTTTACACAAAAGAATAGTTTGTCTTCCTTTGATTATTTTAAGTACTTCATCTTAACAGCTGTACTTCTTGACATCTACCACAGTTTGCTGAATATTATATGCAATGCCAAGGTAATATAGATCGTTTGCTAGATGAAACTGCAGCACTCATTGACAAGAGAGTTCTTCCTATCTATGGGGCTCCATGGGGACTTTCTGCCCTAAGGAACCGGGTTACAGTACCAATAATTATAAGCATGCAAGCAATATTCCTTCTGGCCATCTCCTGCACAGAATGCTATACAAAGATTTAGCTTCCAGTATGACTATCAGAGCTAAGTAAATAACAGTGAATAATTTATTCAATTAACCTAGTCTTTTTTCTGGTCTGTGAATTATTGGCAGAGTGAAAAAAAAGCTGTGGATCGTATTAGTCATGTCATGTCCTAACCATGATTTCTAAGTTTATCTTCTCTCTCTGAACACCAGAATTGTAGGACACCATTATTCCTTTATTGAATTTAAAAAAAATATATGAAGTCAATACGTAAGTTGGGGTGTTAAATTTTATTCCCCCTTCCTATTTCTGCTTCACTGAAAAACCTCCTCATACTTCAAATTAAAGTATATGCACTGAGTTTTAAATACTCCTTTAAAAAAATTTTAAAAAAAAGGTTTCTTGCTTCAATACTGCCATTATAATTTCCCAGATTCTTTTCCAGGATAAGCTTGGGCAAAGATAGAGTCCTGAATCACATCTTGAAGGTAACCCAAACCAGGCTCTTGTGAACCAAGGCAAGAAGACAGGTTTCAGAGTAGCAGCCAGGTTAGGAAATTCCAGAGAAAATAGCCACTCATAAAGAATGTCTGTCAGCTCCCATCCTGTTACAACAGAGGCTGTATTTCAAAGGAGGATAGGAGCCATCTTTCAAGTAGACAAGATCCCAAAGCATTTAAGGCTTTAATAGGTCAAAATCCTGAAGTTTAAAATCACCATGTCACCTCGGAAAAAAAAAATTCAGATCTGCCCCTACAGTCTGCCCCCCTCACTCTACACACTCATCGCAGAATCAAATTAGTGGTGGTGTCATTGGGTTCTGAGCAGAGAAGTGAGGGGGAAAACTGAATCTGCCCCAAAATACAGGATGGGCTCTATGTTTGTGGGTGCCAAGCATATTAATGGTCTCACTAACAGAAATTGTTACTATTGATTTTAGTTTCAGTTTGGCTGCATGAGACAGCAAGGAAGGTTCAAACAAGATGTCACAGGCTGCTTAGCAGAAACAAGAATTAGTCTGCATATACCTAGAAGCTGGCATTTAAAAAGATGCTGCTTTTACGGACACCAAAATAATTCTGGCTTCAAGAATATATTTAGAAATCTAATTTTCTTTCATCCAGTCAGGAAAGAAGTTAATATAACATAGCATGTAGAAGCATGAAGGCACTTTAATACAAATGGCAATCAACAAAATACATTAGAATCTCGGTTTCAGAGTAGCAGCTATGTTAGTCTGTATCAGCAAAACAGAAAAGGAGGACTTGTGGCACCTAAGAGCCTAACAAATTTATTTGAGCATAAGTTTTCGTGAGATACAGCTCACTGAAATAAGAAATGCTGATTTCACGGTGCAGGACAGGCTCTTAACTTTCTTCTGTTAGCGCTTTGATTGGCACTTCATTATTATTAGAGTACAAATAGGTAATTAGCCTTTGCTTCTCTTGTTACTCTCCCTCCATCCCCTATTTTTCACAAAGCAGTTCAGAACCAGCAATAAATTTGTCTCTTAAGGATCTTTGAGGGATGCTCAGTAGATCTAGCCCAGACTGATTGAGAGATTTGATAACTCAATTTGTTTCCCTTGTTTTCTTGCATTTGGAACTGATCAAAATAGTCTGACCTGTGGGCCCCACAAAAAAAGCAGACAGCACAATTGCTTGTCACTGGTCACTTCTCTGGGCAATGTTATTATGTTCTCCTGGAAAGTGGTAAAGTACTTTTTATAAATGGACCAGATAGCTGAATGATAGCTTGTGCACTTATCCACCTTGCAAGACCATCTCCTTTTGCCTAGAATGACATCCATTCCCTATACAGGAATCAAGGTGGACATGTGCACACACCAGGTTTGTGGTATCACTGAGGCGAACTCAACCACAAGTGCTTGGAAATTTAAATGTAGCACTCATTACTCTTCCAATCCTGTGTTTGGATATGTAACGAGGCTGGTTCTGGTGGGACCCAACTGAGAGTGCCAATTCAGGACAAATTGCTTAAAGCAGGGCAGTTACAGCCCAAGGCTGGGGTTTCTATGCACACCAAGGCAAACCAAACCAGCCAAACAGAGAAGACTTTGGTTTTACCCCACTTGCTAACCACAAGTCACACAAGCAATTCCCTTAGACCCTCCAGTTTCTCAGAACCACTACCAGTGTCACTCGTTATGGGGATAAGTGGTTATGAAAACCAATACCCTAGTAAAAGAAAAAAGGTTCTCCTGATCCCAAAGGGCCAAGCCCCAGACCCAGGTCAATATACAAATCAGATCTTACCCAAAAGACACGCTGTTGCCAATCCTTTAGAATCTAAAAATCTAAAGATTTATTCATAGAAGGAAAGAAATATAAATGAGAGCTAGAATTGGTTAAATGGAATCAATTACATACAGTAATGGCAAAGTTCTTGGTTCAGGCTTGAAGCAGTGATAGAATAAACTGCAGGTTCAAATCAAGACTCTGGAGTACATCCACAGCTGGAATGTGACATCAGTCCTTTGTTCAAAGCTTCAGTGTAGCAAAGTTCCTCCAGAGGTAAGATGGAGGAGCTGCAGCAGCTTTTTGTATTCTCTTGCCATGTGGTCTTTCTTTCTTTGTTCCAAAGAACAAGCTGTCCATCACATGGCCTGGAAAAACCTCAGAGTTCTGTCCACAGGCAGGTCCCCGCATACCTTGCTGAGTCCCAAGACGTGTTTGCCTTCTCTCAATGGGTCAATTGTATAGCTGATGGTCCTTAATGGGCCATCAAGCAGGCTAGCCAGAGCTGACACCAACTTGTCTGGGGTGTCACCCAGAAGCATAGCATAGCATAAGTTTGAAATACAGACAATAGAGCCAATACTTATATCTTTAGATACAAAAATGATACATCCAAACGGATAGCATAATCATAACCAGCAAATCATAACCTCATCTTAGACACCTTATTTGACCCCCTTTATACAAGATTTGGTGTCACTACAAGACCTTGGTTGCAACAATGTTCTATATGGTCCCAGTTCAAGTCAATAATGTCACAGGATACCACCAGGATTTTAAGCTCTCTCAGGAACTTAGTAACCTATTTTTCTTCTCATGTTAAGGCTTATAATCACTCCATCACCTCACCTTCTCTTTGAGAATGTGGATTTGCTGGCATAGGTTTCCATCGGGCTCCAAAGTGCAGAAGGAGCCAGGCTCAAGAGTTACAGCAGGAAGTCATGCCTCCCAAATTTGATTGGGTAGATATGGAAATGTTAGCTAAGCAGCATGCTGTGGTTGGACAACAGGGATCTGCAAGAATGATCTGATGTCTGACAATGAAGTCCAATTTGGCTCCAGGCCCATCATCTCCTTCAGTTTCCCTTCACACAGATTGGTTCTCTTGATCATTCAGCATGGTCTGGTTGCAGAGGTAACTTAGCCATTCAGCTAAGTCACAAAAGTCCACCCCTTCTGGGGTATCGAAGTCCAAAGATAAACACACAAATCTCTCTCAGGGCATAGCCCTTCCTTCTTGAGGATTTGTCTTCTCTTCCCTCATCTTCACCTGATTCTCACTGGACTCAGCTGCCCTAGATTCTAATCAGTCTTCCTTCCCATTATGTGCAGGGTGTTGGCCCTGGGAATCCTAAACAGGTCTGTCTACCCCCTGCAACCACAGCGTGCCCTGCTTCTCCTCCGCATGACCAATCCCTTCCTGGCTGACCTTCTGCTCTTTTATAAAGCACCTATTTTACACTCACACTCTCCCTCTCTCTCCCCCTCCACCTTCTGGAGTCTCTCCCCGGTCTTCTTGGTTGTCTCCCAGAAGACCCAGTCCCTAGCCAGCTGACCCCTTGTCAAATGACTTCACTTATTGCCTCCAACAAGGGAGGTGGGCCAGATCTGGCAAAGGTGCAGTTGAGCACTTAACTTTTGTAAAGAACGAGTTCACTCTGCAACAGATGATTTGAAGGTCAAAGTTAAATGGAATGTTTGGCATCTGAGGCAGAATCATCCCCGTGCCAACATGGTGTGGTTAAAAGTCTTCCTAGTTCAGGTTTAGAAGTGTGCCACATGCACCTCCCCAATTGCTAGCTGTAGGGAAGGATGAACAGGCAGACTGCAAACATTTTGCAATCTCTTGATGAAAGAGTTTGAGGCATTTGGACAGCATGTAACAGGCTAATAGTGCCAACAGTGATAATGGAGCAGAATAAGAGCAGCCATATTTATTACCAGTATTAAGGCTTCAGGTCAGAGTCGTTTCATTATTTTGGATTTGTTGTAGGCTGAATAATCACATTACTGTTGGGAGCTTTCAGCTCCATGGCCACAGACTCAGAGCTCAGAATGACAACAGGCTGGGGGCTATCAGTTGTGATACAGGAACTGGTGTGCCCATGTGTGGTGGGGCACAAGTGTTGAGCATCACCTTCAGAGTGCCAGATTCCCTCCACAAGGAATGGACTGAAAGAACATTCATTCAGTTCGGGGATGCTCAGTTTCAGGAGGGATTGCTGTGCGCAAGACATGCGGGCCTTCAGCTTTCATGGTGGACTGGAAAGACTGACATACAGTGATCTGACCAGGGCTGGCTCCACGCACCAGCTTTCCAAGCAGGTGCTTGGGGCAGCATTCAGAATGGGGTGGCAGTCTGCGTCCCACGGAGGCAATTCGGTAGCAGCTCTGCTGTTCTTCCCGCCATGGCGGCGACAATTCAGCAGCGACTGCTTGGGGTGGCAAAATTGGTAGAGCCGCCCCTGGTTCTGACATGTCAACTGTCGGTCAGATTTGGAAAACACAGAAGGGAAAAAAGCAAACAGATTCAGGAGTGTTGCAAATATAGAGAAAAAAAATCTACTTTTTAAGAAAGTGTCAGGTCCCGAAGGAAATGAAATTAAGTTACAAAATTTCTCTAGCAACTAACAATAGAGTTTCCAGCTAGAAGAAACCTTTGTCTAGGCTTTTTCAAAAAAGGAGCAGCATGCAGCTTTTCTGGGGCTGCCAAGCTTAAATTTCAGCCTTCCACAGCTAGAACAGGCCTGTGCCTAAACTAAGGACAGGTTTCAGAGTAGCAGCCGTGTTAGTCTGTATTCGCAAAAAGAAAAGGAGTACTTGTGGCACCTTAGAGACTAACAAATTTATTTGAGCATAAGCTTTCATGAGCTACACAAAAGCTTATGCTCAAATAAATTTGTTAGGCTCTAAGGTGCCACAAGTACTCCTTTTCTTTTAGCCTAAACTAAGTTAATCTTTCAAGAGTGAAGCAGGCTTTACTGCACGCCCTATCATCCTTCACCATCAGACTCAGAGTGGAGTATCCCAGCTAGCAACAGACACTTAATTCCAGGTTAACTTCACCACCAGTACAGTTCTCCCAAAAGGTAAATTTATTAACACCAGGGGCGAAAGGGGGGGCGCACGCAGAAGGAGAATCCAACCCTTCAGAGCACACCATGCAGTTGGCTCCCACCTTCTTGTTTCCCTTAGAATATACAGGAAAATGAATGCCAGTTACCTATTTAGCCTTACACCATCCAGCCAACTGGGTCTCCCCGCTCCCACTCAATCACAACTTATTTGCAAAGCAACAATTACCATTTCATTTCAGATTTGTTATTGTACATTAATAGCCAGAGGCTCTAAATCACGTTATTTGTGTTTGTATATTTATCGGTCCATCTGCTTGGCCATACCACTACACTAATTATACTTGAACAGAACTATTGTATTTTTGACACTATTATGTAAAACCATCATTTAGATTTGCCTTTACCCTTTGGGACTGGCCACATATAATTATACCTTGCAGAGTATACATTATTCATGCCCCAGAGTAGAAAAGTTAGAGAATTCCGGAGCTTACACAATATTCAGTGAGGGAAAAAACATATCAATTATAGGTTTCAGAGGAACAGCCGTGTTAGTCTGTATTCGCAAAAAGAAAAGGAGTACTTGTGGCACCTTAGAGACTAAATTGGTTAGTCTCTAAGGTGCCACAAGTACTCCTTTTCTTTTTATATCAATTATACTAATTGTGTGGAGAAACCCCAGTGGTACATAAAAACATTTGAACAGATTTTTTTCAAAAATCTTGATTGCATTTTTCCATAATTATAAACCTTTGATTTTTCCTTAAGATTTTCCAAAAAAGATGCCTTCTGGTTTAACTATTACATGGATGACTATATTTAAAAAAATGCAAGTTGTTGTCTGCTTACAAGAAGCAGGTCATGGTACATAGATGTGCCCTTCAAATAGATAAATTTTTAATGTTCCCTTTCTTTCCAAAAGGTATAGCTGAATCTGCCCTTTTAAAAATTATTTATTTATTGAGAGCTGATTTATTGGGGTTGTGTGTTGTTGGCATTTGTTAACAGTTTTTTTTTTTTAAGAATTCTATAATAAACTTTTTAAAATGCTATTTGAGTAAAGTGTTAAAACTGCAACATAGGAGAAAATAGATCACTCGTTTTATTCCATATTTAAATGTATTTTATGTCAAATTTTCAACTTTAAAATGTATTTTCATAGCAGCAAGTTAACCTCATTTGCAAAAATCCACTCCAATATTGTTCTCCTTTTGCAGTGATTAGCTTTGATTCATTTTCCATTCATGACGTGAAGAGCAGCACTGTGTAAACTTGACAGCTTCTGTCTCCCTCAACAAGAGAAATTGGTCCAGTAAAAGATATTACCTCACCTTGACTCTCTTACCATCCACCATTTCATTCCATTGCCTTCCATTATGTATTAGTTCAATATTCCAATGGAGGAAACTGTTCTTTGAATTTAATTTGCATAACTGTTAAGCTATATATTAAGCATTGCTTTTATTCAGCACAGTTATATCATATGTCCCCCCTTTGACTGATTGATTTTACATTCCTGGTCTCTGCAGTGTTGAAACAAAAAACTAGGAGGTCATAATCTCTGACCTCTCATAGTGCTACATTAGGGGATTTAAAATGTCATTATTCAAAGAGACAGGATGGCTATATAAACACGCTTTTCTACCATTTTTTGGTAACTGAAAGATATTCAAACCTTAAATTTCAGAATGAGATCCAGATTCCAAAACACTCCATATCTACACTACAAAAATGTTATTCTCACTCACATCAGTATATAGCCACCATAGTTATTAAATTGCTTGTGTGCGCACATACTTGACTCATTGTGTCAGCAGTGCGCGTCCTCACCAGGAGCACTTGTATCAATTGTATTGTCAGCCTGGAGCACTGTGGGATGTCTCCTGAAAGCCAGTAACAGTCAACATAAGCAACACGGTGCATACACTGATGCTGCGTCGATCTAATTACATCCACCATGACTCTAATCTACACCACTTGGGGAAGAGATGTCAGGGGGAGCCAAATTTCAGTGAAGACACTTCCACAGTTAGGGCTACAAAAACTGCTTTGCATCCACCTAACCCTGTAGGATACAGGATAGCTCCATTATTAAGATAGATTCAAACTTGAAATTGTCCTATGTCCATATTATTTATTTGAAAACACTCAATATTAAGTGGCTCTCAAGTTGGAGATTTTGTTTCAGGAATAGCAAGCTTGCATTTTCTGTGCTGTTACTGAGGATATTTGTGGGTTTTGTTTATTTTTTGTTTTTTATTAATCAAAGGTCTCCTATAACTCAGCTTTTTTCAGTGACTTAGCATTACTGCCACCCATCCAATGTGGGTTTGTGGAGGAGACAGCAGAGATATTGGTTCATTGCTTAAAATTAATCAGGAAGGAGAGAGAGCAGGATCTCCCTACCATGGATGAAGATCACCCCTCACCCTTTTGGACACTGGTAACTATCCCTGCCAGAAAGGACTTATCTCTGGCTCCAAAGAGACACTGCTGAATCCTGTACCTTTGGAATGCACCAAAGACAAGCCACAGCATTTTCACAAAGTTTGCTTGATTGAGGACATCCCTGTACAAGGATATGATTCCCTCCCCACCCCCTGCATATTTTTTCCAACTTTCAGATCTTTGCTATACTTTCAGTGTTCTAATTTTTCCACACCTGTGTGCGAAATGAATTTTGTTCTATGCACCAATATGAAGGTGGTGTGACACGCATCACCTCCATATAGGTGCACAGAACAAAATGCATGTGGTGGGGTGAAGCCGAGGGGTTTGGAGTGTGGGAGGGGGCTCAGGGCGTGGGAGAGTGCTCCAGGGCTATGGTGGGGAGATAGGACTCCCCTCACCTCTCTCCCTGCAGCAGCACCTGGGCTTGAGGGTGTTGCGGGAGAGAAGAGGAGCCTCTCCCCACCACAGCAGCTCCAGGGCTGGGGTTGCAAGATAGGCGCCCCTTCCCCAGCAGGTCTGGGCTGCAGCAGAGTTGGGCCCGCAGAAGGGTGCCTCAGCCACAGCAGGTCTGGACTGCCCTGGCAAGTTGGGTGCCGGGATAGGTTGGGGGCTAGGAGAGGGGTGCCCTTCCGCCAGCTGGTCCCTGGATGGGTTCCCTGAGCGCCTGCGTGGTGCTAAGTAGGCTGCTGTGCGGCTGCGCAGCTTAAAGGGAACTTGGCGCCTATGACTGAGAGCGAACTCTGTGGGTGCTCCAGGGCAAATATGGTATTTTGATTATTTCCTGTAATTAGAGTGGGATTTAGCATATGTACCATTGTAATCATTTGAAGTAGGCTAATGGCAGTAAATCGATATTTAAAGGTACCCTTGGAAAATGGCATTGCCCTCCTTCCTTCTTTAGCAATAGCATTCTGTTTCAGTGTGAAAACAATTTCATATATTTCTTAGTCCCATGCCTCTCCCATATTCTCCCCTCTGGCGTACAAATAAAGTTGACAACATTTTGATTTTGAAATGAGGGATAAATGTGAAAGGAGAAAAAAGGGCAGTTAATCAGGGTTGAATTATAATCTTTTTTAGATTCCAGATGACTTTTTTCTTCTCTCATTCAAATAGGCTTTGATCTCCATCAGATATTTTGCTGCATCTAAGGAAACTTTACTCTGAGAAAAATATATATTTTACCTCAAAGATTACCTGAGCTCTGCAGAATTTAATATCCAAAATCTGACAAATTAAAATTAAATTTTAGAAAAATCTCTTTTGTACATCGGACATGAACAGCACATCTCAAAACGAGTTACATTCTCTTGTTCTAAACATTTTGCAATGTTACTTTTGGCAACATGTATTAATAAAAAGATTAGCGCTAAGAAGTTAAACAATAGAGTTCTACCAATGCTACTCATTGATGTAAGGGCTTGTCTGAACACCATAACAATGTTGGAGTATCAGGATCCCTCATTTGATCTTGAAAGCAGTAACAAATGCACAGGGAATCCATTAAGCCAATTTGAATTTATGGCCTAACAGCACAAGAAATTAATCTCCATTAAATTTATTCTACTATTATGCAAAAAAAGTGATTACTAATAAGCTAATTCTTAAGCAATAAATATAAGCAATTTATTTTTGTTATACACAGCTGCAGCACCAGTAGCCTAACTAGTTGGAACCAATTATTCCTTTGGCAGGTTAAGTAACTAACAGACAAGATTAGTTGTATATCATCTCACTTTATGTCATCTTCCCACAGATAAACGGCATCTTTTGAGACAGATACTCTCTCCCCCATATCTATAGCAGAACAGCAATAGCTTCCTACCTTCAACATCAAGACACAGAGACCTGGCATTTACAGTAGTTGAAATTCTGACATGAATTAAATTAGGAAGCACTTCGGGATATTCAGACAGTGAACATTCCTAACCTACTAAATCTGATCATAAAGCTCAATAGGATGTTCATCCAGATAACTTGAACGGTTAAATAGTCTTAACTTTCTGAATTTGACTAGAGGCATCTCATGCAGAAGAACATATTCTGAAGTGTGACATGTAGCTGGCAACTGGAAGTGTACATATATGCTACTAGCAGTATGCTATGATCTCCCTCGGTGGCTATGACACCTACGCACAGTATGATAGTTACTATAGCATGTGCAATTAGCTTTAGCTTTCTAATCTTGTATTAATAAACTGCATAATTTGAAAATCATTCAACTGTATACTGTAAGAAATACTGCCTCCAGGAAAGTAAAAAAATGTTACGGTTGTGTAAGTGGTGTATACCTTCACAAATCCACATTTGCAACAGATTGTTCCTCTGTGATTGTATCTCTGGAGAAGATGATCAAGTTTAATATTAAGCTGACAATGAAAACATTGACGTTATAGTTACAGTGTGAGCTGAGAGACCAACACTATGCGAATCTGAAGCTCAGGTGTCAAAATGGCTTATCCATCCTCTATTACAATGCTCAAATTGCTCACTAGGCACCCAGTAGAGGGGGCAGAGAGGGAAGTGGCCTAGAAGCAGACTCCTTTATGTTGTATTGAACTCCTGCAGCTTGTATTTGCAGCATGAAATTGTTTTATATCAAGTATTTAGAGAATAAATCAAGTCTGGATGCACACAAGATGCACACATTGTCCGTTCTGCATGCATCAAGAAGAATATGCCACTTTAATTATATTCTCAAGCCAGAGAAGTCATCGTATGACCACTGCAGTATTTTAAAACTTTTCTATTAAAGATTCCTCCAACCATTAACCACTGCATTAATTTCTTGAAAGCCAAACACATTGCTTTAAACCAACACATTCTTGCTGAGCAACAGATGTGTGTTCCCCTGCCTAATATACTGTAGCAAATTGCTGATCGTGCAATAAGAGTGTGTGGCCTCTAGTTAGGTGGGTTGACTGCAAATTTCTATTCCATATCATGCTCATTACATAGTATTGACACTAAATCAAAAAATAAAATAAATATCTTCATGGGCTTTGGCATCTTTATTTAAATAAAGGGTCATATCAGTGTACTCTGCTTAAATTAAGACAATACAGATAGACCATCAGAAGCATGTGTGGTACATAAAATGGCAAATAGATACCAGCTAAAAGCCTTTAACCAAAATACTGGATATATATATTTCAATTCCACTGTTGCCCCACACTGAACTGACTCCAGTACTTGACACTTCTCCCATTAAGTAGTAAGATCTACATACAGTAACCCTACTGTGAATCTAATTAGACATGTGTAATTGATCTTCTGAAACAAATGTATATTGAGGTGAATTGTTATCACTGTATCTGAATCCTTACAAGATAGTCTCATAAATGTGGCAATATAAATGTGTTGGTATGAAATCCATACAACTCAGGATTCCAAGTACCTTCTGGGACATTTTGAAAAGGGGGAATAAGGTTAACAGCATTTATAAAAAGCTTGTTGACAGTGGGATGTGGTGATTAAAGTTTGTCATGGACTGTATTTTAATTGATTTTAAATTAATCCCCTTTTAACCCTGCTAGTATCCCTAAATTTTGAATTATACCCTTTCACATTCTCCAAAGTTCTTATATAGCCTGGTTGTTCTGCAACACCTGAGGACACTAGAACAAATTGTAACTAACTTCAACTGAGTTAGATCAGAAATTAGTTTAGCCTATTGTGAGGAGATTGACTCCTCATCCTACTATTCTGTTAGTTAACAATGATAGCTCAAAACTACTAGAATTGTACTTTCAAATAGGAAAGGCTTTTCTTCAGCCCATTCCAGTTAGTTATTTGGGCCACAGATCCGTGCAACATTTATCCTAATAACTTCACTGCCACAAGAAGTTTTAAACTAGAAATGGGTTTGAACCAAAACTTAAGACCTCTGTTAGAAAAGTTTCAACCTTGATTCAAACTTTGCAGCTGAAGGCACAAGCTTTTTCTCCTGTCCTTAAAACAGTTCTCAAAACAAAGTTCAGTCCTATTGTTATTGAAATAGTTCTACCACAATGGAAGACCAAGTATTCTTACCTACGTGGGTAGTAATTCTTCATTGGCTTAGCTTGCAGCAAAGGAAATTTAGGTTAGATATTAGAGAAAACTAACTCTAAGGATAGTTAAGCGTTGGTACAGGTTAACTAGGAAGGTTATGGAATTCCAGTCCTTGAAAGTTTTTAAGAACAGGTTAGATATACACCTGTCAGAGATAGTCTAGATATCTCTAAATCCTGCCTCAGAGCAGGGGGAAATGGACTGCAGTAGATGACCTTTCAAGGTCCATTCCAGCCCTACATTTCTATGATTATACACATATTCCTATATACACCATCATTTTCATCCCTCTTCAACAAGGCTATCTTTCTTGCCTACCTTGCCATCTCCAGCAGCTCTTGGCTTTTCTCCCAGAGTACCCTTATCAATTTTCTCATTGTCTCCAGATCATTTCTCTCACTGTTGGCTCTTCTAGACGCAAATGGTAACTTCTTTCCAGTCCCACAATGTCTCAAAACATGCATTCACACTCACCTTCTCCGGCATGTGGCTTCTTCTACACGTTTCCAGGGTGCTCTGCTGAATATGCCACATGCACCTTACTGTGATGTGCCTCAGCTAGGCCCACCTCTAATTAAGAACTCAAGCAATACGGTCTTCCAGGAATTCCTGACTGTGTGAGATAATGTCACCCAACTACACAACTAGCTTTTAAGCATCTATGCATAGCCACTTAAGCAGCATCACCATCCCTCTGCTTTTTAATGCGCATACACCCATACACCTCCAGTTTAAGTCAGTCAATAAAGAATTTGGTCCTGTAGGTGAATTTAAGCCATTTCTTGTGTGTCACACAGACACACATACACACTCAACCCTTCTTTGGACTTTCTAGTTAATACTTCAGTGTGCAGAATGGTGCAGTACATTTTTTGATACGATGCTTTGCGTAATTTTTTCCAATGAGAAATTTGCAATGAGAGAGTCAGTTCCAGGTCTAAATTGCTGTCTTATGTGGAATATATTTACTTATTAAATTTTCCCTTGAAAAGGAAAAAGCACATATCTTGGAGTTTGTCTGATTTAGTTTTAGAAGTACATTGGCTTAAAAGGAAATAGACATTCTGAGCCAAATTCAGCGCTGGTCTAACTACACTGATTTCAGTTCAGTTTCACAGTTTGCACAAGTTTAAATTTGTCCCTTAGTTTTCAACCCAATCAGCTACTAAAAATAAAACTACACATACATGTGCAATCATAATAAGATTAAACAATCATATAAAATGCAGAAAAAATAATCACAGTAAATACCATGTCATGATCATTCAGTGGAAGTAACGTGAAGTAAACATCCATAATAAGTTACCACATTACCAAGTTACTACCTGGTATTCTTCCTCATTACACATTATTTCCCACAAACAAGCACTCAAACACACTTGCATCACTGTCAGTCATTGGCACTGTGGTTTCCTTTGCTTGTTTATTTACCGATGACCTTTGAAATTCTTTCCCCAGACATGTCTATACAGAGACTAGTAAATAAAACACGTTTGTTTGTTTGTTTGTTTTTGCGGGGCAGGGGGAGAGGGAATCATCTAAATTCTTGTAGGAGTGGATTTCATGGCTCTGGGCAGGGGGAGAGGAGAAAGAAGAAACACAAATACTAGTGGATTGAATAATCTCATGTGTTTTATACACTACTGTCACTGGACCATATTGTCATATTGTTTTGTTGTAGACCAGTGTTTCCCAAAACTTGGGACGCTGCTTGTTCAGAGAAAGCCCCTGGCAGGCCCGGCCAGTTTGTTTACCTGCCGCGTCTGCAGGTTCGGCCTACTGAGGCTCCCACTGGCTACAGTTCGCTGTGCCTGGCCGATTGGGGCTGCGAGAAGTGGCGCAGGCCAAGGGACGTACTGGCCGCCGCTTCCCGCAGCCCCCATTGACCGGGCACAGCAAACCGCGGCCAGTGGGAACTGCGATCATCCGAACCTGCAGACGCAGCAGGTAAACAACTGGCCAGGCCCGCCAAGGGCTCTCTCTGAACAAGCAGCGTCCAAAGTTTTGGGAAACACTGTTGTAGACAGTAGTGAATAGGATATAGGGCAGGGGTAGGCAACCTACAGCAAGCGTGCCGATTTTCAGTGGCATTCACACTGCCTGGGTCCTGGCCACCAGTCTGGGGGGCTCTACATTTTAATTTAATTTTAAATGAAGCTTCGTAAACATTTTAAAAACCTTATTTACTTTACATACAACAATAGTTATATATTATAGACTTCTAGAAAGAGACCTTCTAAAAACGTTAAAATGTATTACTGGCACACAAAACCTTAAATTAGAGTGAATAAATAAAGACTCGGCACACCACTTCTGAAAGGTTGCTGACCCCTGATATAGGGCTTCGTTCCTGCTGCTCTTGTCTTAATTCCTATTCTGTTAGCGAGTTTATGTCCTAATAATGTGAATCAAACAAAACTGTTTCAATATTTGATACTCCTATGTTCTATAGTTACAATTAATAAACTCCAGCAGTCCCATCATACAATGAAGTCTTTTAGAACACTGTTTTGGTTAAGACACCATTTCCTCTTGGTCCAAGTAATCTGAATCTCTATTACGGCTCCAATGAGTCACTTCCAGTTACAATTACTGGGATTGGGCTCCCATGTTTCCAGTAACACAAAAGTTATATCACTTTCAAGCAAGGTATCTCCTTCCAGTATTAGACTGAAAAAAGCCAGCTGTAATTAAAAATGAGACCTTACGTGCAATTTACATCTTGCAGAGTGAGAAATGTTTCTCAACTTGTTGCCTAGACTGCTGAAGAAAGTTAAAATAGTTTTCTTTAAACTTAAGAGGGGGGAAACGTCTTTTACTGCAGTTCCAACATTCAAGACAGGACTTTTTTTTTTGCATTTTAATCACACAGTCCTTGTTTGAGAATAAGGTTCCAGAGGGGATAGGACAGACAGGTGGGAGGGAAAGTGGAAGAATGCATCCAAATGTAGAAAAATGACTTGGCTTTTGTAGCTTGGCAAATCAGGGGTTTTTTTTAAATCTATTCCTCCTTGGTGCTCTTCTCTGTCCCTTCAAATTCCTGAAGTTTCTAAAGTAACAGAAACAAGAAGTGTTTTTGTTTTTAAAGTGTCACCTAACATACACCTTCAAGGAAATTATGATGAATGGATTACAGAACAGATAATAGGTCTGAATACACAATTATTATGTAAGGGAGACTTCCAGTCCAACTAATGCACTAGTTCTGTGGGCATTAACCCAAAGCCTCTGTCTCCCCACTATATACAAACATAGGGTCTCAACCAAATGAAGGGCCAAGATTTTCAAGAGCATCTATTGATTTTGAATTCTCAGACTAAGACCTTTATAAAAGAGCACACGTTCATCCATCCTCCAAAAAAATGCACCCCCTTAAAATGTCACCTGCTTAAAACCTAAGCCATCCAAATATCTCTAATCACTTTTTGAAGTCTTGTCCATTGCATTAAACACTATTATCCCACTTAAAAGAAAATTCCATCTCCTTTTGAAGCAATACATCTAATATAAGGCACTTGCTTTAATTTCAGCTTTAATTTGAGAACTTGAGAAGAGACTACACACATACACACACCCCATCTCAGCAAACAAAATGGGACACTTCAGTATTTGCCCAACTTATTGCAGAATTAACAAAATGTGGAGTCATTTCTCTTAGACAACTAAACTAAGTCTCACTGTTCAAAAAAACAAAAAATCCTGAAGACCTAGTCAAGAGGTACTGACACACTGGGGAAAATTTTCAAAAATGCTGGAATTAAAACTTCATTATCTTTCTTACCATGTTGGTTAAGTTACTAAAGCTATGTGTTAAAACAAAGTTGTCCTCCCTCTCTCCTTGTCTTTTGATCCTGCATAGAAGCCATAAGGCTGGATTCTGTAATGACTTACATCCCATATAACCCACTGAGGTCTTTAAAATTCTGCTCTCAGTGGCACTCTCAATTGAAATAAATGAATAAACTTCAGAGTTATTCAGTTCAGTATCTAACCCATTAACTTCAAAAGGGTTGGTGAGTGAACATATCAGCATAGAATTGTGTGGAATAATCTGAAACTAACTTCAGAGTCATTTCAGATTAGTTCATCAGTAGCACAGGATGATTATTCTAGAATCAAACTGAAGTAAAGACAGCATGGGAGAGAGAAGGCATTTATACGCATCTTTACAACAACTGTAAAGAGACTAAAAATGGCTAAGTGTGCATGTATAAATTCTTCTGCTTCAAGTTTCACTGTGAAAGTCATTTTTAAAAAATAGGGAACACTGTCAGAACAGCCACCTAAAAAAGACCTATTTTGACACTGCAAAGCAGCAATATTTAGAATTCATCTGCAGCTTCATTTATGCTTATACTAATATTAAAACAAAAGTTTGACCCAATGCTGTGACTTGCACACAGACCGATTATAGGAAACTCTGTCATGGATTAGTTCATATACAGGTTTGTTTACTGGAAGCCAATACACACCAATATGACTTGTTTACTTAGAAATGAGGTTTAGTGATGAATGTACTAAATGCTGAATAGGTAATCACAGAAGATTGGGGTTGGAAGAGACCTCAGGAGGTCATCTAGTCTAACCGCCTGCTCAAAGCGGGACCAATCCCAAATAAATCATTCCAGCCAGGGCTTTGTCAAATCGGGCCTTACCCTTCCAGTGCTTCACCACACTCCTAGTGAAATAGTTTTTCCTAATATCCAACCTAGACCTCCCCCACTGCAATTTGAGATCACTGTTCCTTGTTCTGTCATCCAACACCACTAAGAAGAGCTAAGCTCCATCCTCTTTGGAACCCCTCCTTCAGGTAGTTGAAGGCTGCCATCAAAACCCCCCTCACTCTTCTCTTCTGCAGACTAAAGATGACCAGTTCCCTCAGCTTCTCCTCATAAATCATGTGTCTCAGCCCCCTAATCATTTTAGTTGCGCTCCACTGGACTCTCTCCAAATTTGTCCACATCCTTTTTGTTGTGGGGGCCCAAAACTGGACACAGTACTCCACATGTGGGCTCACCAGTGCTGAATAGAGGGGAATAATCACTTCCCTTGATCTGCTGGCAATGCTTCTACTTATTCAACCCAATATGCCGTTAGCCTTCTTGGCAACAAGGGCACACTGTTGACTCATATCCAGCTTCTCGTCCACTGTAATCTCCAGGTCCTTTTCTGCAGAACTACCGCTTAACCAGTCGGTCCCCAGCCTGTAGCAGTGCATGGGATTCTTCCATCCTAAGTGCAAGACTCTGCACTTGTCCTTGTTGAACCTCAGATTTATTTTGGCCCAATCCTCCAATTTGTCTAGGTCACTCTGGACCCTATCCCTACCGTTCAGCATATCTACCTCTCCCCCCATCTTAGTGTCATTTGTGAACTTGCTGAGAGTGCAATCCAATCCATCATCCAGATCATTAATGAAGATGTTGAACAAAACTGGCCCCAGGACCGGTCCCTGGGGCACTCCACTTGATACTGGCTGTCAACTAGACATTGAGCTGTTGATCACGACCGGTTGAGCCCGATCATCTAGCCAGCTTTTGTCTACCTTATAGTGCATTCATCCAATCCATACTACTGTAACTTGCTGGCAAGAACACTGTGGGAGACTGTATCAAAAGCTTTGCTAAAGTCAAGATATATCACATCCATTGCTTTCCCCATATCCACAGAGCCAGTTATCTCATCATAGAAGCCAATCAGGTTGGTCAGGCATGAATTGCCCTTGGTGAATTCATGTTGACTGCTCCTGATCACCTTCCTCTGCTCCAAGTGAAATATGTTGAACAAAATTTTAGTGCTCCTATGTTAAGAAACAGTAGGTCAATATTTATGCTTAAATACCGACAAGCATCGCCTTTGGCTTCATTACCAATCCATACAAATAAGAGAATAAGGGAAAATTTTTCTCCATCTATTTCAAAGCAGAAATTTATATATTGCAACATTCAACACTGTATGTTATAAGAAATTTAGGCAAGAGTGCCTAAATTGTGAAGTATGTACTACCCACCAAATCCCATTCCTCCTTATCCACACAAAAAAATGTGTTTAAAACCTTTCAGAACTTTAGATAATTGCTATTGAATGGAGTTCAAACAGGATACATACAAAACTAAAAACGTTAGATTAACAAAAAATAGGTTTTAGTGAAACAGGATTTTTTTAAAAAACCCAAGTAAACAATTTTCTAAATGCTTTATGTTATTTTAATCATTTGGTAACATGATGAAATGTACAGTTTTAAGAAACAGAATATTGGTTATTTAAAAAAGTGTGTAAAATCTAGATAAAGAAAGACAATGAATGCTCAAATAAATTGGTTAGTCTCTAAGGTGCCACAAGTACTCCTTTTCTTTTTGCGAATACAGACTAACACGGCTGTTACTCTGAAACCAATGAATGACAAGAGTAGTAGTCAACAAAGTTCAACCTGCTTGTTAATACCGTCGGCTCCCTCTGCAAGGGATTGCTTCCACTTTCAGCAAGAGAGTCACCACCAGTAAAAACTATTATTAGGGTATGATGACAAAGCAATAAATATTCTGGAAAGCAAGGCTAAGCATTTCAAAACCAAAGTTAATCTTACTAAGTGGGAACTGTGTGTCAGTGTCTGATCCACCAGATGTCCGATTCTCACAAGTCTTCTATATTACACGCATTAGCTCTCACCTTTCCTCCCTAGTCAAAACCAACTGTCTTGCTGGCAGAGGCTGTACTGCATTTCTGATTACTTCAATATGCAGAAAGTGAAGATTGTGTACTAATGTCCTGAATAAAAATGGGGGAAAAACACCAATCCAAACAAAAAAAAAAAGCTTTGTACTACCCTGTTTGGGCCAAATACTGTAATCCACCATATAGGACAAGTGTCCAGGCTGCAGTCAAGGGGCTCTCTTGCAGGAATTTGAGACTGAAGGAGGGAACAGGAATCTCTCCCCTCCTCCACCCCAGTTTGTGGAGTGGGTCCCTCCACAACTCCCCCAAACTGCTTGAGCACAAAAAACCAGTACAGAAAGAGCTTTCACCACACGAAACAGGTGTATCCATCTCCCACTCCATTCTGCAACACCAGCACCCCTGTTCTGCTGGGTCTGGGTCCTCCATAGTTATGGAGGAGGGGTATTTGACACAAGTATGCACTACTGCTTTTTCCCTATATATTTCTGTTACATTAAGTAACATTCTACTCTGACTGCAAACACCTGCTCATAACCTGAAACTGATAAAGTCCTACATATTTTACAGAACATTTCATCCAAAAGGATTCTAAAGCACATTATGAGTATGCAGAAGTTACTCCACCCATCACTCAAGTCAACCAACTCCGCAGTGGAATACAAACACTGCTTAATAACACTTGCTTACAAGTAACTGTTTAGGATATGAACTGAAGTGAAGCATACTACATTCATTTGAAGCTCTAAAGAGAAAAATTAGGCAAGCGGAACATAATTGTCCAAATTCCAACCTGAATAAGGTACCTAGATAGAGCTGGCTGGAAAACAATTTCCCCACAAGAATTCCCTTTCAAAGTTTTCCCCCTCTAGAAATTCTAGTTTCACAGGGAACTCGTCAAAAATATAGGAAAGTTCTTCTCCCTCCCCCACACTTCACACTTACATGTTGAAAGACAGACTTTAAAGAGCAAAAATGTTATTTTCAGGCACAATTTTTTTTTTAAGATGGGGGGGAGACCCCTTTAGAAAATGAAGTAAAAATGAACACTTTCTGCAAAACGTTTGATGAAAACCTATTTTTGATTAAAATAGTTCAATCCTTTCTGCCAGATTGACACCTAGGCTAGCACTGCTATTCTTGCATTAAAAAAAAAATTGCCATCTTTAAATGACCATTGTTAATTCCTCACATTTATGTAGTATAGAAAAGATTACAATACCTTTGTCTTATTTAGCATTTCTCATCCATAGATCTCAAAAACACTTTACACAGGCAGCAAGTATTGTTATCCCTGTTTTACATGTGAGGATCCTAAGGCCACTAAGAGTAGAAGTGACTTATTGAAAGTCAGCCAAGTGAGTGTTCTATTCCCAAGTTTTAGTTCAATGTACTAGCCACTGCATGACTGCTTCAACTACCCTATTCATCCCCTAACCAGACTATATGCCCACAATTTAGCTATGCCATGAGCTAGCTAACAGATACATTCAATACCTGCGAGTGACAGAGTGCAAGTGAGAGATTGTGTCAGAAGATTCCAATGGAGGACCAAAGACACTGCTCAGAATTTAAAAGGATTTGTTCCCCACCCAAATAGAAATACTTTATGTACTTATATATTTCTCACCAATATTTTCTTTTCAACTCAATGATGCTGTATATAACCAGGGGGAAGACATATCTTTCATATTACTTTAGTTTCAGTTCAAAAGAAATCATTTTTAAAGAAAAGTATTACATCAAAAGTGAGTGGTTGTACAGTTATTTAGCTTCTCTATTGTAAAACTAACCCACTCGGAAAACCACAATGGGTTAAAATAACTACACAAGACAAAGGAAACACCTATTACAGAGACTGACTTTGGTGATAGGAGGCCAGCTGCACCACTTCTAGCTAGAGTTTAACAATATAGGATGAAATCGTAGCCCCACTAAGTTAATAGCAAAATGACAAGGCTCCCATTGATTTCAATAGGGTCAGGATTTCATCCACAGCTAACTAAAGGAGGATGGAGAGAGGAAAAAGATAGTCAAACTTTCCTACACTTAAGCTGTGGCCTTTCCATTACATTCTTCAAATCCCACCCATAAATTTTATACCAACATTGACAGCATTTTCTCATCTTTACTACAGCTGTCAGTTTTGATTACAATATTGAGTTTTGTTTAGATCATGCTGCTTGTGTCTTTCTGTGGTCTATGCACTGTTTACTATTATAAGCTGCCAATATTAGGAAAGTTTTCCCCACCTCAACACCCCACTCCCCCTAAATCAACACTGGCCCATTCACTCTTCCTCACAATCTAAACACCAAAATAAATATAAGCCAAACCAAAAACCATCAAAACCCTGACAAAACTCCACCTACACAAAGCAAAAAGATTACAAGCTACTATCCAAAGAGAAAGGACTAACAAAATTAAAGCTCAGGTACAGAATTAATTGTTACTTTTTACTTCATGATTTGAAGTTTCATACTTAGTCAGTGAACTCTACAGCCATGCAACGAAGAGAATAGTTAGAGACTACAGATACAGCCTGCTGCATTTTAACTAACGAGATGTCAGAATCTAAGTTTAGGCAGACACTGGAGAGCTGCAGTTCTATTTAGGCATTATGCAATACTTGTATGAAGAAAACTGGGAGTTATACTATCCATAATACCCATCAATGCTTTGCTTGTCATCCTTGTCATGAGAGAAAAAAATCCAGGCTCCCTGTGATCAGCAAAGATAGAAAAATACACAGCATGATTTAACACCTAGAACCAAGAATCACAGTCATGCAAGTCACCTTGACTGACTGGTGAAGAGACTCTACAGTAGCATGACGGAAAGTTGACTTTAATATGCTGGACTTTGAAATCTCTCATTAAGGGGACAATAACCTTGTATGGGCTGTGGCGGTTCAATACAAGACAGGACACGGCTTTAGGCAAGCAAGCAGGCTGGTCTGCTGACGGGACTGCCCCGTCAGCTTTTCCACCTCTCTTTTATTTCTCTCCCCCCTGCGCATTACATACTCCGACCGCAAAAAGCATCAACAAAGGAAATAATATGACTTTGATTAATATACTTATTTACCAGCCTTTATCTACTACAATCCTTGTTCTCAGGCCTTGAGCCCAGTCCAAGGAAGCTTCCCACGGTTCATGCCCTTTGACGGAGCAGTGTGTGCATCGCTCCTACACAGTCAGGGTGTGCCCTGAATGTTTTCAGGTGCATGAACACTACATGAACCCTTCATCCCCCCTTTTTTTGTTTATTTGTGCTCGGCCATCTCACGGTAGCCATCAATTTGCTTTTGCAAGCGATTTAACTCCCGGACAGACAAGGACATAACTCGGGGAGCCTGCCAGGGCGGGTCTCTACAAAGCCTTAGCAAAGAGGGAATACATTGTATACAGCAGCAGCAAAAAATAAGCCCAACAATCACAAACACAGCATAACCGAAAAGTTGTCGCAGCCATCCTAGAGAGGGCAGCCAACCTGTAAGCCAATTCCAAAAGCCCTCAAACCCCAGATCTTGGCGTATGTGTGCTGTAAGATTGGCCAATTCGGCCAGTCTAGTTTCTATGGAGCGACTATTATCAGTTAAATTAAAACAACACATATGCCGAAACGTGGAACAGCCTAGATGATGTTTCAAGAGCAGAAAATCAATGGCTGCTCTGTTATCCAAAATTGCATCCCTTAATTCGTGTTGCTCTGTGTTAAGTAGGGCAATTGCTTGGGATGTTGTATTAATTGCCTTTGCCATAAAACACGCCAGGGCATTCAAAGTTCTGGCTGTATAAGTGACAAGCCCGGGGACCCCAACAATAGAGGCCGCTAAGGTGGTATACTCAGAGCAGCTGAAAAGATTGACATCTGCAACACAATCTTCTGAAAGGGGTATACTTCTTTTACTGCACTTTTGGCCGGCAAAAGGCAAAATGAGTGTCATTCTACTGAGGCAACAAAGGGTGCCATCACTTAAATTTGCGGGAATATAACTAAAGGTGCGTGAGCCGCAGGTAAAAAACCACCCGGATGGTAGGATGATATGGCCATAATTGTACGAAACATTCACGGAGTGGGAACAATTTAAAAAGGGCTGAGAAATTTGCCAACAGCCTAAGGGCACCTTTGTACTAGTGCAGTTGACCACACGCGCACAGGTGACATTGTTGGCCCCGGCCGGATACGGTGTGTTGAGGGATATGGCCGTGTGAGGCAAAGTATAGTTGGCCGGGCCCCAATTAGCCATGCCAGAGTACTGGGAAGAGAGATTCACGTAAGCAGCGAGCATCGTCTCATTCCCTGTTTCCTCAGGGTCATGACATACTGCAATAAGGCATGTACCTAACAGTTCTCCGGCTGCTACAGAATCGGATAAACAAAAGTGGGTAACATTTGCTATTGAAGCCAATCTTTCCCATAGGTTATGTATCATTCGGGCCCGTAACGGAGGAAGCGCTTCCGAGCCAACCCCTACAGGAAATATCAAGCACAAAAGGCATACAATCAATACAGAATTAGCAGTATAATTTGGGCAAGAATTGCCACAAACAAGGTCTCAGGAGTCTCTGGCTGTTGGTTTGCCGCCAGTCTTTGTTGAGCCGCGGCGACCAATGCTTTTACCGCTCCCCATGTCACGGGCTGACTTGGGACGCTAAGCCTCCTCCGTTTCCGTCCCGTCGATGTCGACCCGGGAGGCACCGCACTCTCCTCCAGGGTCAGCTGAAACTCCGGTATGGGGTTTGATAGTCCCTGGCGCCACGCCATGCTGCTTCAGTGCCGGTCGCACACACCGGGCCAGAACCCACAACGGTCCTGCAGGGAGAGACACAGCAGCATATCCCTGACCCCAAGTGATTAGAGGTACTGGACCCAGCCATTGTGGGTCGGGCAGCTGATGGTAATAGACACTCGGTCTTTCTAGTACCTTGGATTTATGAAAATGCCGATCCACGGGGGTCTGCTGATCTGCGTTCAGCGTTAAATTATTTAAAGTAAACAAAAGGATAAGCAATTGTTGCTGAATGCCTCCTAAGGTTCGGAGACGCTCCTGCCCTTGTTTTAATTGTTTATCAAGCAAGGTTTTCAGCGTGCGATTTGCACGTTCAACAATTGCTTGGCCTGTGGAATTATAAGGGATCCCGTGGTTTAGACGGAGTCCCATTGGGCACAAAAAGTGAAGAGGGCTGTGGAGCAATAGGCTGGGGCATTATCCGTTTTTATCTGGCTCGGGCAACCCATAACAGCAAAACAGGCTAGCAAATGGTGAATAACTTTGGGAGTGGCTTCTCCACGCTGTGGGGTCGCCCAGAGGAATACCGAATAGGTATCAATGGAAACATGTAAAAATGAATAGGGGCGGAATTGTGGCACGTGAGTGACATCCATTTGCCAGAGCTGATTCACTGAGATACCTCTGGGGTTAACGGCACAAGAAAAGGTAGGGGCAGCAGCGGCACAGTGGGGGCAGGAACAAACAATAGAACATGCATGATCAGCAGGAATGTGAAACTGCCGGGCCAAAACAGAGGCAGACTGATGAAAAAAGGAATGGCTTTCAATGGGGTCAGAAAAGAGGGAATTTACCTGACCACGTAACGCGCGATCAGCACGCGCATTGCCCTCAGTGAGTAGCCCAGGCAGAGGGGTATGACTGCGAATATGAGCAACAAAATAAGGGAAATTACGAGTGGTGATGAGATACTGTAAAGACAAAAACAGGCGAAGGAGGTCTGCATCGACCTGAGGGGTAATGAGGGCTAGGGGTAAATGATCAATTACCTGATAAACATAATGGGTGTCCACAATCAAATTAAAAGGGACAATCAGCAAAAAGTTGAAAGGCCAAAACAACAGCAGCCAGTTCGGAGCGCTGCGCGGAACCCTGAGGCAGCATAAAACGAGAATGCCAACGAGGGGGGTCACCAAATTGACAGGTGACAACACCTCGATGTGGCGAGCCATCAGTAAAAAGAGTGACAGCTGAAACAATGGGTTGAGAGCGGCTAAGACGATGTACGATGAGGGGTACCTTTTCGGTAATCACCAATCGGGGATCTTTTGGGGGATTATAAGAGATCTCTCCCACATAATCACAAAGAGCAACCTGCCAGGCCAAGGAGGTGTGGTACAAGGAATCAAATTCACTACGGGACAAGGGGAACACAATAGCAATTAAATCAGTGCCTGTGAGTTGTACTGCACGGTGGCGGGCTTTACGAACAAGATCGGACAGGGCATCTAAATAAGGATAAATGTTCCGAGGAGGAGTGGATGACAAATATATCCACTCTATGATAAAGACGGCTGTGTCCGTACGAGGTACAAACAGAGCCGCAGTGGGCGTATGAGGGGTGGCAAGGAGAACCAACCGCAGGGGATGGACCTCAGTGAGTCTATCCACAAACTGCTGACTCAACACTGCATTGATCTGTCGAATGCAGGCAATGTGCTCCTCAGTGATGGCAATAACTGCGCCTGGTGCCCGAGCTCCACATAGGAGCTCGAACAACGGCTGCAGCATTGATGTGGGGAGACGGAAGTAGGGTCGAATCCAATTTAAATGACCCAAAACCTGTTGTAATTTAACAACAGTTGGGGTTGAGGTAGAACCAATTCCGGGTGAACAGGGGTGGCATAGGTTTGTAAAACCTTATGCCCGAGGTAGTGGTAGGGATAAGAGCGTTGGATTTTTTCTG
The DNA here is from genome assembly GCF_965140235.1 of Caretta caretta. Taxonomy (NCBI): domain Eukaryota; kingdom Metazoa; phylum Chordata; order Testudines; family Cheloniidae; genus Caretta; species Caretta caretta. Next base: position 99,601,235 of record NC_134210.1, on the reverse strand, counting down.
GTGCCACCAATAGGCCATTTTGGCCGAGAATCTGGGACAGAGATTCAAGCTGTTCTGCTGTGACTTGGGGACCACTAAGCAAAATGTCATCCATATAATGGTAAACCTTTAGTGTGGGGGTATCGGGCACGAAAAGGGGCAAGGGCCCGATCCACAAAAAGTTGACATAAGGTTGGACTATTTTGCATTCCCTGGGGCAAGACCTTCCACTGATACCTATGAGAGGGTTGCTGATTATTATATTGTGGCACCGTAAACGCGAATTTTTCACGATCTTGGGGGCAAAGGGGGATGGTGAAGAAACAATCTTTTAAATCTAACACACAAAGCTGATCGGTTTGAGGAATTAAATTTGGGTTCGGTAAGCCAAATTGTAAGGGGCCCATGGGTTGTATGCGTTTATTTATTTCCCTTAAATCATGTAACAGCCGCCAAGCACCACATTTTTTCTTAATAACGAACACCAGGGTGTTCCAAGGACTAGTGGAGCTCTCCAAGCGCTGTGCATGCAAATGTTGTTGCACAAGCGAATGAAGCGCTTTCAGCTTCTCTAGAGGGAGGGGGCACTGGTCAATCCATACGAGTTCTAAGGATTGCCATACCAATGGTAATGCGGAGGGCAAGGTGGGTGCAGGAGGGTTTTGGGCCATTATATATTAATATCGAGGGTGGTGTCCAGCTTTGTAAGTAAGTCATGGCCCCAAATATTGAGGTGGACAGGGAGCACAAAAGGGCGGATTGTAGCAAGGACACGGCCTCCTGGTTTAGAGACCGTGACCCAAGACAAACTTTGGCGCCCGGGTTTAATACCCCCGATCCCCCACAACTCTTTACAAGGAACTGTAGGCCAACTGACCGGCCACTCCGGATCACGAATCACCGTAACATCAGCTCCAGTGTCCACCAGCCCTGTAAAAGGAACATTATTTAAGACAAGTGTTAACTGAGGTTTCGAGGGGCGGACCGACATTGTTAGAGCAACAAGTAGAGAGGACGTGTTGTGAGATGGCGACTGAGCCAGCGTCGATCCAAAGCCGCCTCCGCCCCGGGCTCGATCCTCTGCAGCTGGCACCTGATAGGGGACTAAAATCAATTGCGCAATTGACCGTCCACGCGGGAGCGACTGTGGAAGATGGGTCCATACCTGAACCTTAATAACGCCGGTGTAGTCGGCATCAATGACCCCTGGGATGACAGAAAACCCTGTTTCCCAGCATGTGAGCGAGGGAGAACCAGACCCACAAATCCGGCAGGGAGAGGTCCCGTCACCTGGGTCGGTATGGCGCAAACCTCCCCCGGCAACCGAAAGTCAGCGTCCTCCTGCATAATCAAATCAAGCCCTGCACTTCCGGCAGTCGCCGCCTTCATGGAGTCTATGGGTTTTAAAGCAGAGGAACAGTTGTCTGAGTGGGAAACACCCCCGTTTGGCCCTGGGTTTGGGGGGGGGACCCGTCATGCGGTTTCCCGACCCGCTATGACACTGATTAGCCCAGTGATAGCCCTTCCGATACTTGGGGTACTTCTTTGAGGGGTGAGCGGGCGCCGTTGATGAGCGGCACTCCCGCTGAAAATGACCCTACTTACCACAGCGGTAACAACGCTTCCCCTCCTTTCCGCTTTTTCTCAGGGCGGCAGCCAGAACTCCAGCTTTATGGGCTTGGGTGCCGATGTTTTGGCACGCCCGCAGCATGTCCAACAGCTCTAGAACTCCGGAGGCTTGTGCTGCCTGGAGAGCACGGCGGCAATCCTCATTCGCATTTTCAACTGCCATTTTTAACAGGATCTCCTGAGCTGCTGCAGGGCTATCCACCTGACGGAGGATAGCCTCATGCAATCTGTTGGTAAAATCCATAAAGGACTCTGACGCACCGACGGATACTGGCAAAGCTTTTGGTAGGCTTGCCCGAATCTGGGACCTTCCAGAAAGCATGCTGGGCACAGGTGGAAATAATGGGGAAGACGGCCTGAGGGATTTGAGACTGCAGCTGGACAGTAGCAAACTGGCCCTCCCCTGCCAAGTGCTCATAAATGATACCTTGCTCTCTATATACCTGGGCTTGGCGTTCTGCCATCTGCCGATACTCACTAAGCCAAATAACATACTGACTGGGCGTCAGCATCATGCACAACAGCGCCTTCCAGTCTTCAGGGACCAGGGAATACCCAGAACCTAGCCCTTCAATGAGACCACGCACATACGTGCTGGTCAGGTCGAACTCACGAATCGCTTTCTTTACCTCTCTGATCACCGAGTAAGGCAAACTGACCCAGTTTGCAACCTGGTTGCCCTGGCCTTCATCCTGCCAGGTCACCGGACAGACTGAGACCAGCTCAGCCAGCTCCTCTGCTGTAAGATCTGAGCAAGTCTTCGCTGCGTGAACCATTTGTTGCACCAGCGAAAGCCCCTGAGCAGACGCGGACGACCCTCCAGGGGGCCCCGGAGCATGGGTTAGGGTTAGCATGGGGCCCCCCGGGGGGAGGGTGATCACACACCGGCTCCGGTGGGGAAGGCCAGGGAGGCGGTGGTAATAGAGGCACTGCGGGCGAAGTAGCGGGAGGAATCGTTGCAGGAGCGGACGGGGGTGGCGAGATCGGCAGCCCCTCTGTGGGTGTGGAAGAGGGTCTTTCCGAGGCGACACGCTGTATCGCGTCGCGGCAGAGGTGCCAGGCATGTAAAGCCTGCACAGGCACCTGAGGCTCCTTGTGCAATGTCTGGCCCAACCGCTCCCAGTCTGCTAGCTTACGGGTTCCAGCTTCAGGGTACCACGGGCATTGGGCACTCACCTCCTGTAGCAGGAGAGTGAGTTCTCCAGTGGGGCAGTCATGCTGAGCCTTACGCAGCAAATATTGTAGCTCACTGCGGTGTTGCACTTGCAAAGCAGAGAGGGAGCTTCCCATACTTACCACAATGAAAAATACTCACCGGGATCCGCGAAGCGGATGAGTGACACGTCTGAAACCCCTGCCGGGCGAGGTGAGTGCTGAGGGCCCCACGTTTGGGCGCCAGTTGTGGCGGTTCAATACAAGACAGGACACAGCTTTAGGCAAGCAAGCAGGCTGGTCTGCTGACGGGATTGCCCCGTCAGCTTTTCCACCTCTCTTTTATTTCTCTCCCCCCTGCGCATTACATACTCCGACCGCAGAAAGCATCAACAAAGGAAATAATATGACTTTGATTAATATTCTTATTTACTAGCCTTTATCTACTATAATCCTTGTTCTCAGGCCTTGAGCCCAGTCCAAGGAAGCTTCCCACGGTTCATGCCCTTTGACGGAGCAGTGTGTGCATCACTCCTACACAACAGTCAGGATGTGCCCTGAATGTTTCCAGGTGCATGAACGCTACATGAACCCTTCAATGGGCAACACAGATTTTTGTTATTTTCTCCAGGCAATGCTCCTGACCAAACACTTGGTGGATCTGTTGATGCAACTGCACCCTGATATGATCAGGCAGTATAACACCTGGGACCACATAAACAGGTCAGGTGGGTGGTAGTTCCCTCTGAACAGCCCTGATTTGTAGAGATGCACAATTTTTCCCTCACTCCCCTCTGTAACCAACATAAGGAAGCCTATTTAACTGGGCTTTCTAAAATATTCAGATAGGATATTATGCAAAACGCACCCAAAAAATATTCACAAAAAACCCCCCACCAACTTTTATTTTCTCTATTTTAAATAAATCTTATTTTTAAGATTACTCTGATGTGGGTACCTTCACTTAGATGGCCCTAAATAGATATGAATTCTTCAACTTCTGAGGAAGGTTGCCAAGACATAAGGTATTTCTGGAGCCTAACCACCACCCTACTTAAAGTCTTAGGTAAAAGGGGCACGGACAGCAGTGTCCTCTCCCATTAAGGTATATTGCAAGAAGCTTGTAGCAAGCTAACACAGGGAAGAAGCTTAAAGACAAAAGGAGGAGATGGAGTTGGCTGAGGTGTGGACGACAAAGGGTTATACTGAAATGATGAAAAAGGCGGCGGACCTTAAAGGGTACCACAGTTGTTCAAGAACAAAGAATGAGAGGGACAGGCAAGGCCAGCTCAGTAAAGAATGCATACTTGACAATAGATACAAGAGCAAAGAAATCCACATAAAAGTATCTTCTACACTACTGACCTAAGCAAAACTATACAAGTCATCTGTACCATGAGGCTGCATATTCTGAGAAGTATGGTTATTTTAAAGTAAGTTGTACAAGAGAGATGGAGGTTGTTGAGAGAAAAACATGATACGGGGACGGTGGGGATGGAGTCAGGTCTGGGGGTTCTAATGCTTAAGAAACAGAGGCTTTAAAAAAAAAAAGGGGGGAAAGAAATAGTTCTGAGAGAGGGTTTGTTGTCAAAAGGTACTAGTTGAACTCAAGCCTGCAGGTCTAACCCATCTAAGTGGCAATGTTAGCCCATGTACTATACAGCATTACTGAAAGTAATCAATTTCTAAAATTAAGATAATAGAATTGGCTATCATTGCATCCTCATCTGTAATTTTATTTAAGACAGTTTCAATGTGATACTGAAACCCAAATAAACCCAAGTCAGGCAACTGCCTACATTATAAATAAGATTTAAAACAGATCTCACGTATATACTGAAGAAGACATTATCTTTCAGATAAGCTTCTAAAGAAAATAGCCCCCTCCTCAAGAATGAATGACAACTTTTATTTTAGGCAAATATTCTTCTACATAAAGTATTCTGGAGCTATATGAAACTGCAGTTGCAAGTAACATGCATGATCTAAAAAGAGCAAACTGGTATAAGCACTTATGTCCCCAGTATGATGGTAAAGGTGTTTTTTGTTGATTTATTAAAAAACAATTTTTCTAGTAGGGGTAGTCATGATAGAGTCTATTGTTGCTGGAAGGTGGGAAGTGAAGTTAATGGACTCAGACAGTAACTGCGTATTATGCTGCTGAATTATTTTCTCTCAGCTATTTCCAGCAGAAAAATATTGAAGACCTTGAAAGATACTGTACTATAGACCTATCATCATCATCATATCTCAGAAGCTTCAGCACAAATTTAATGGGTGGTTTTCCTCCATGTTTCAGCCTTAGAGCATCCAATAAAGGAACTAGAAATATACCTTGTACAATGTCTAAAACTTGGCTATAATTGGCTTTTCCTGTAACAATTAGAAAGTCAAAGATTGGGTCTTTTAAGCTTTGGCTGTACCTGTAGATAAAGAGAAGTAAAACAAAAACAAAAAAGCTTGCCATCATTGGGAGCATTTTCTATGAGTGCTACTCAAACAGTGAACTCGGAGTTTCAGAACAGAAAGTTTTTACTCAGTAAGTAGGCAGGCGCCTGATGGGTGTGGCAGATGTCATCTTGCTCCCTTAACACTGATACCCAACAGAACCGTCTCTCTTCTTGAGAGAGAGTTAGTGGCATGTTCTGACGTTTCTGGGCAAAAAGCCAAGACCCCTTCCATTAGAATAAAAACAAATTCATATAAAGAGCTATTTATTCTTACTGGGGTACCCAGGACAAACACTTCAAGCAATGTAAGGTACAAGTGGTTAATGGAAGCATCCCTCCTTTTGCCAATATTTCTTGATGTAAAATGGGATGCCAAAGCTGTACTCCTTACCTATACTATTTACTAAATATTTGAAATGACCACCTTAAAGATATGAGATTGACTTCCACAATCATCATGAGTTGATTATTTATATTGTGCAAGTGAGGAGGCCAGGGCAAATACCACATATCTAAAGGTGTTTGGGCTGAACAGCAGATTTAGTGTAGAAGACTAATTTTTAGCATAAGGCAGCAGTCTGAGTTAAAGCTTTTCCTTTACATTAAATATTGCCAGGATTGAGGCTTCCCATGTTTGCATCAGAACGTATAGTAGATTTCCCTTCCAAATTACCTCAACCATTTAACCCTTTAAAAATCTACATAAAATGTGCTCTCCATTATTTGTTCTTCCTGCACTGTAACTATACATATGAATAGTATCATAATGAAGGACCATAAAAATCTTTAGTAGGTAGCAGATTACTGATAAAGTTTTAGAGTTTAATCTCCACTGCTTTGCACCTAGTCTTTTTACACCAAATTAGAATTACACTCCTGTTGAACAAATATAATGACTATGCAAAAGCCAAGGCAGTTGAGAACAGAGCCAGAGATGAGAGAAGTTTTGAAATATAGATGAGCCCAAGTCAAAGTTCCAGTCTGAAAAGGGATCCGAACTTTAAGAAAAATACAGGATTTTGGTTTGTGCCCCTGTTTAAAGAAACACAAAAACCCAAACATTGAACTGGAATTGTATCTATAATTTCAGAAAAAGAACAAATGTGTTGAATAATATGTTCCCAAAACAGTGGAGAATATACCCTATTCTTGCTTGCTCTAAACACAGTCTGTAGAAGGTTAACATTCTCAAATAGATTTTCTGAGATTATATGCTAATATTCAGATAGAGCATCACATAATAGGGAGATGTGTTGTAAAAACAGCCACTAACGTGCCCTGTTCATTTTGTGGGTAGCAACAAAGATTTATAGAATCAGTCTCACATTCTCTCATTTCCCTCCCCAGAGATTCTGGAGCTGAAACTATGGTGTGCTTGTATTACCTTGGAAGTAGGAAGTAAAGCCACCTTAATGCCATTTTAAGAAAGAGAAGAGGAAGGGGAAATTGATAATCTGCTTATAAAGACTGTAAAGGAAAAAAAAGTTTCCTTCCCTTCCCCCACCCCCCTTGTTATTGTGCATAAATTAGCTAACACTCTACTATGGTTTCAACCTGTGTTATGACATTTTGTTTGTAACTTGAATCTAATTCAAAGAATCAATCTTAGTTATAAACCACACAAAATATTTTGTAAAATATGTATAAGACAGACAATTAAAACAAGACTCCAAAATAATTTTTTTCTGAAATATTGATGATAGAATTCTCAGTTGAAAATCTGCTGTGAAAAAAAATAGCTTAAGGCAGTACCACAATTTCATTTAAAAAAAAAAAAAACAAAAAACAAAAAACGAACAACAGGTTATCTACAAGTGGCACAAATGACTGCATCTCTTTTCTCCATAGATCAGAATAATATTGCTTCTCCATATGTCTTCAGGTTGTCATAGCACTCCTCCTATCATAGGTCTTTTCACCCTTATGTTCTTCCCCCATAGGTATTCAACCTGTGGATATTTTCCTTCCAACTTGACAGCTAACAAGTCTGCATATACATTTGAAATAAATCACTCAATCCATCAAATATACAACCTGAGAACTGAAGCAACAGGTTTTTGCTAAGAACATATGGTGTTTTTTCCTAAGCAAATGAAGATGACAGTAATATGCAAAGTAAAATGAGAGATTTATACTGTCCCCTCAATTTTCTTATGTATTTTGTCAGCAAAATGAACATCTTATATATACTTTCAAATACAATGTGTATATTCATAAATAGGTCTGTCAACACTTACAAATTCCTAATGCAACCTCCCAGTGTTATTAAGCAAGAAATAAAAGCTTTTTTAAAAAAACACTATATCTGTATTAAAGTCTCATATTTGGGAAAAATAAAAGTTAATATTTAAAACACTGTCTGGTTAAATGCAGTTTTCCTTCTTATGGTTCAACAGTTCATACATTCACAATGCATTGCTTCTAAAGAGGATTTAAAATTATTTTAAGGAACAAACTTTCAGAAGCATGTTAATGGGCTGTCAGAAGAAACATCATCACAAAAGGAGGGATGCTGTGATGGTCCTTACAGCAGTTACAGAACATTATGAAATTGAAAGTCTAAGTGTAATGTGAAAATGCCAGTAGGTAAGAGATACATAGTTGATGGTGGTTCTACTTGATTTTTCAGACGTCTATAAATCCGTTCCATCACCAATATAACCAGGGCAAGCATTTTGACTTTTAGTAAATGACAAACCTTATTTTTTTTTTCAGTTATTCAGGCTGGTACAAGCAACAGGAGATTTTCTTGTCCCAATCTCTAGTCAGATTCAGGACCTTTTTTCTCTAAGATGCAACAGTTTTCTTCCTCATCAATTGGTAGGGGTATCTGGTCATTTCAACAAGGCAACGACTGAGACACTGCCCTACGCAGGGCCGATAATAATATTCAGAAAGCTTCTGTTGCAACAAGTGAGAGGAGGGAGAGGAGTTCGTACACACACACGAGATGGGGTTTCACAGTGTGGCTAGGAGCACCGCCCGCCAGGCAGCCGCAATGTTCCCGCGGATGCACAGGGGAAGGAAGGTTCACAAGCCACTGGGTTTAGCCATTACAAGAGTCAAACCACAACGTTCCCTGTAAAACACTCGGGAGTTTTCCTCCCCGCCCCAGTGAGAGTGAGACGCGCTCCCTTGCCTGCTTTCCCAGCCAGGGCTGCGAAGAGCCAGGACCCAGCACTCGTGTGAGCAGCTCTCCAACGAGGCCGGGTAACTAGACGGGTGCCACACCTCAGCCGCTTTGCCTTAGTCCGACTCCGCTCCCCCAACGAAAAGCCGCTCCCACCCCCCAGAGAGGCCGCGAACTATGCCGAGGGCAGGCCCGCGAGCGGGGGAGAATTCCCGGCTCGGGGCCCCAACAAGTTCAGGCGCTTTGAGGCGAACAGGGAAGGAGCCTTGCGCACTTACCGGCGCCTGCTGGGAGGCGAGCCCAGCCCGCTTGGTGGAACCCTGCCTCGAGCTTAACCTTTTCCAGGAATCTGCAAACCTCCCCCGGCTGGCGCTCCTGCTCCGTCTCCTGCTCGCTTCCGCCTGCTCTGAGCAGCCTTTCTCCACCTCGCTCGGGCTCCTCCACTTCTTCCCCATCTTCGAGCCAAGTTTGCTCTCCCGGCGCGGCTGGGCTGGGGCGCGGTCCTCCCACTTGCGGCTCGGCTGCTCGCGCGCGCGCTCTCTCCGCGCCCGCCTTTCCCGGGACGCTCCCCTGGAGGCGCGGAGCTGCAGCTCCCAGGCTCCGCGGCGGCGGGGTCTGCTGGAGGCCGTTCCCCGCTCGGCCTTCCGGCAGCACGACGGCTACCACAGCAGCACAGGTTGCGCTGGTAATTACGTTGCCAAGAGACCAGGGGTAGCAGCTGGCTCAGAACAAGCCGCTCTTCCCTCCTGCTCTGCTCCCCTTGCCCACTTCTTCCCCAGCTTGTGGCAGGGGAGGGGATAACGCAGCCCTGCCCCCCTCACCTGCTAGTCTCTAGGTCACGTTGTCCTACCTGGCGAAGGAGGAACGTGCAGTTGACAGCTAATAGGGACCAGTCCAGGGACACACAACTTGACACTCTCCTAGCACTTTCCCCTATCTCGAAAAGAGAAAAGCTTCACCTTGCCTTGGTCTTTCCCAAGATGGTAGGTGGTGCCAACCACAGGGGAAATTGCCAGTGTCTTCCTCACTTTTCCTGGCACTAATCTACCGGGATGCACCCCCGTGGGCAAAAAACAACCCCCACCTGCAAGGGTTTGGTGAGAGGTGGCGGCAGCAGATGACTTGCAGGTTGATTGTTGCAGCAGCATCTGTTAAGACACATGCGAGATTCTTCTCTTCACCCCCCCGGGAGCTAGTGAGTTTATTTGGTTTAATAATCTTGATCCCCCGGGGGCGAAGACCAATGAAGAAGCTGCCGTAGATTAACCTGCTAAATTTGATCTGAAGCCACTGTGATATTAAAGGGCAAGTTTCATTCTACATAAGCAAGAGCGGAGAGGAGACAATTAAGCTGTTAGATATTTTACAACCAAGTGTATTAAAGTTGCAATCTAGGAACCAGGGAATTAAGCATACAATTCTTACCTGAACCCCTGCAAGCAAGGAAATATATTTGGGGGAATTAGGGGGAGGTAAATTGTCTTTCCCTGTTGGAACATGTCCATTGTATTTAGGCAGCAGGCGCCATATACGACATAAAATCACCCACGGTTTGGGATACAGCCACTGCGAGTGGAGTTATTAATGGAGCTGGAGAGTTCTTGTATCCTTCGGTTTACAAAACAGTATTTTGCAATAATAAAGTGGCTCGCATCCTAAAATCTCAAAGCGCTTCAGGAACGATTAGTGCACTGTAATGCTCTTGTCTCTGCATCAAAATGTAGAATACTGACTAAGGTGCTTCATAGATGTCTCAAGGCGCAGCATAATAAATCCATGAGTTTGAGCGCACATTCATTTAGTACTGTTCCATGGATAAAAAGGGAACGTTTAAAAAGAATCCCTTGATGACCCACTTTTTCAAGTCTAGGATGACAAGGTATAACAAGCATGTCAAGGAGTACTTAACCAATTTATTGGAGCATAAGCTTTCCTGAGCTACAGCTCACTTCATCGGATGCATACTGTGGAAAGTGTAGAAGATCTTATTATATACACACAAAGCATGAAAAAATACAGACTAACACAGCTGTTACTCTGAAAGGAGTACTTAGGAGACCATTAAAACCTTTGATTTCCACTTATCAGTTAACCTTCCTTACAGAAATTCCTGAGGAAATTTTTGAATGGAAAGTAGTTTATTATACTTGTGCATATTCCTCATCTAAATAAAATATCTAAACCAAATCAGATCCATTCTGTATAGCCTGATGCAACATTATTCCCATTTATGTCCAGGTTATTTAATGCCATTCATGAAAGTGGAAAGTTGCTGCACAGCATATTTAATGCCATGATAATATTAGGAAGGCTAGGTCAGCAAATGCAAAATAATGCTAATATCTCTATTAAATGTAGATTGGGAGCTAAAGGCTAAATACTTTTTATGAGCTTAGGAAGCCTAATGCCCTCTGTTATACAATCTGATGAAGTTGGTTTCAAAAAGTGAAAGATATAAGTAGATAATTTGAGGGGCCATTTCTCTTCCCAAGAGCGGCAAATATTCCAAGATTTAGTTACCTAGCAATTGGGTTCAATTCCTCTGAATTATATTTCTTCTTGAGTAGCTTCAGTGACCCTCTAGTGAAATGCATCAGCACTCAAGTCAGTAGGGTTGGCCAATTTAGAGATGTCATAATAAGCAAATACATAATCTTATATGCTTGCAATAACCATACATAATATTGTAAAAAGTTAAATTAATATTTTATCTTTTTCAAGACAGGTCTACATTTCATCTTCTGTGATATTTCCTCTGGCTTCTGAACCTTTGGCCATAGCTATTAGAAAGCAAATTACCAAAATCAGGGAATATAGTTGGCCACTGGAAGATCTAAAACCTTCTTATATGTTGGGGATGGTTTTTATTCACATTAATTCACAAGTGAATTTGTCCATTCTATCCTAACCATCTTAGAACCCACAAAGAAATGTGGGACTGTCTCTGGTCACAGGGTTAAGCAAGACAGAAAACTACTGCACAAGATCGGACTGAAGGAAGTTGGCATCCTCTCTCTCTCTCTTGTGCGGAGGAGGAGGTGGAATAAGAGTCTATGACAGGATTTCTGGATACAGAAGTACTTCAATAACCAGAACTCTAAACTATAGGCAGTTGAGAAGACAGTCCTTCAGAGCTTGAAAGAGCAAATTAGGTTCTTTCACCAGTTTTGTTACCCAGACAGACAGAGACGTTTATTTAGTGTAGTGTAGCTTGGTTTAAGAGAGGGTGAATGTTCTGACTTGGAGTAGTGGCGTTGACAGGCTGACTTACAAGATGGCGACAGATTTTGTGGTCTTTGGCATAAAGATTAAAATCAAAACTCCAAGCTATAAAAGAACTAAACCATAAGTAAGGCTACAAATTTGTCACAGAAGTCATGGACTACATGACTTTCTGTGACTTTTGCTCAGGCAGCCACTGGGCCAGCCACACTGGCCGTTGCTGGGGCAGTCTTGGGCCACCACGGCCCTCCCACCACCAGCAGCAAGAGTTTGGGTGCATGGAGAGGGAGTGAGGGCTCTGGGTGGCTCCCTGGAAGTGGCAACATCCCCCTCCCCCAGCTCCTAACTCCACGTGCTGCCTCCACCCGCAGGCACCGCGCCTTCTCCCCCACCCCCCAGCTCCCATTGGTCGTGGTTCCCAGCCAATGGGAGCTGCGGAGCTAGGAGCTGAGGGAGGGACATGTCGTCGCTTCTGGGGAGCCACAAGGAGTCAAATAGGGAGCTTCCTAACCCTGTTAACACCCCCATCCCCATCTGCAGCGGGGGTCCCAGGGCACACACGGTTGCCTACCGCCCCCCACCCCCAAAGCACCAGCAGGGTTCCTGGGCTGATTCCCCCCCCCAAGCACCCACAGTGCCCCCCAGGCTTCCCCCACCCTGAGCACCTGTGGCATCCCCAAACCACCCCCCACAAGCAGCCAGGACACCCCCTCACTCTCCTTCCCCACCCACCAAGATTTAGTCAGGGGTATTTATAATACAAATAATGGACAGGTCACAGGCCATGAAGTTTTGTTTAGTGCTGGTGACCTGTCCATGAGTTGTACTAAAAATACCCATAACTAAAACTGTAGCCTTTACCATAAGCCAAGTAGAATATATGTTTCATTGTGCACGTAATATGTGGAGTGAGTCAAAAGGATAATGGCATCAGAAGGTACGATTTTGTGAATGGCCAAAGTCTAATTTATATATACATACAAATACTTAAACTGGTGTTGATTTCTCTTCAGCTCTTATTAAGGATGCAAAGTCAAGCACTAAAAAGAAAATACTAAAATTGCCTTTGTGACCATAATTCAGCTCCCTTGTGTATATGCATTATGGTACTGCCTTTAATTATATAATCACATTCTATTTTTTCCACAGGACCCCTGCTTCATTCAGTGTATGGAATAGTGTTTACGGTGAAATGGAGAGTAAGAAGGGCTGAGTCAGGTTCCTTCTTTAATCAGGGGGCTGAGGCTTGGCTTAGTACTAAGGATATAGAATTATTAACATCAGTCAGCAGGAAAGCAGAGTCGAAAACCTACTGTCTTGCTGGGTCCCAGCCCAGTTCATCTTCCCCTAGATCAGAAGCATTTTTGTCTACATGGCTGCTTCAGAGTGATGTAAGAGACTCATTAGGACTGAGAAGGCTGTGCAGTGCAGACAGAATGTTAAGAGAATTTAACAAGCTCTATTACACATGCACAAACAGTGGTTTTCTGAAGCTTATAATTTAGCAAAATCTGGATGAATTTTCACAGGGACAACAAAAACCACCTCTCTTGCCACTGAACTGTCTGACACATTTCAAGTTTCCCTGAAAACCCTTAATGAGCTAGAACTCTTAAAAAAACTGGAAAGATTGGTTAAGATTGTTAAAACTACCTAGTTTTCACTTCATTCATTGTCAGAAAGTGCTGCATAATTTTTTGCTAAAACTTAAAAAATAAACATTAAAACAGGGCAAGACCATATCTAGATAATTTCAGCTCAAACAATTAAAATGAACAAAAATATAAGCAACAGAAGATAACAGGTTATAATGGGAATTGTTAGACAACCATCATATTTGGGATCTTTTATTTAATTGATATTATCTTGTCTTTTTCTACCCCTGCATATACCTTTTAGATAAAGCTACTAAATTATGTAAATGGATAACTTCCCTGTCAAAAATCAACTGTATGGCCTCTGTTGCATTCAATCAGAATAGAACCTTTTATTCCCAAACAAAATCATGAAGGTTGGAGTTAAGGTTGTAAATATGTATCATTAACAAAGGAAAAGTGTAATATAATGCAGTAGTTTGTTTATTTTATTTCAAAAATAATTGAGTGGCAGGACATTGAAAGTTAAGATTACACTTTAAAAAATCTCAGTGTATATTAAAGCAGCCTCAAAGTACAATGGACAACCTCACCTTTGCTCTTATATTCTTCCCCATATCCTCCAAAATCAGTCTTTAAATTGTAAGCTCTTTGGAGCATAGATAGACCATCATTTATTATATGTTTTGTACAATGCATTGTATAATAGGGGCCAACTTGGTTGTGGTCTTAAGATACAAGTGTTAAATAATAACTTCTACATACAATTCATTTTCAACATTTGCAATGTGAACCACATATACATTCTAGATTAATATACTCAATTTATGATTTTTATAGGCATCACTGTGACAGAATATATAGAATATGTGTTGTAGTAAGAGGGTCAACACTCTTTTTCTGAGCAGAGGAAAGACCACATCTGCGTGCCCTAAGTGCAGGAATTGTCAAGAAATCTGTCCATGAAAGAGATATGGTTAAACTGGGCTGCAGCAAGTTAGATAATTACCTCAGCACATTGTTGATCTGATTCTTCTCTACCACTAATCTAAACTCTTTACTCAGTCTCCTCTCTCATTCCATCTATTTCTTCATTCCATACTCACTTTATTCATTATTGTCTCCTCTCCTGTACTCACTTTCATCCTGCCACTATGGAGAATGTCAGGAGGAGAAAGAAAAAATGAGTGGTGAAGAGGACACCAACTAGGCATCAAGTAGTGGTTGGGCCTACTTCCCCTAGGGAACAGCAGTGGTAGCATATTCATATGCCACTTACATTATATTCACATAAGTTACATATACTTTTACTCCATGCTAGTTAGGAAGACTTTGGAACTCTTAATTTAAATCTCCAACTGTCAGAAGGTTTGTTTTGACCATGTTATATTACAACAGTCAATTACAATTCAAGACTCACTACACTTTTGTTTCCATACCTGCCTGTGTTTCTCCTAATCTGCCACAACCACTACTCCCTCTATCACAAATTATCCTCTGTTTCACTTTTCCTTGCCAGGACAGTACACAAATACCTAAACTCTTGTAGTTCAGGTATATATCAAATACCAATCCAATTCCCACTTCATCGTCCTAATAATACTTGATTATGCCAAGCACTGTAAGTTTTACAACTCTTTTAATCCTTTGCCAGGAGCAAAGTGGTTAGTAGTGCCCAGAATATGGAAGGCACTATATAAAACTAAACTGCAAGACTAGAACGTCTCGTGCAATTTTAACGTAACCAGGAATTAACTATATTGTTCAAGGAATCTATTATTCCCATATTCAAGTTGCAAAGAACAACTTCATACAGCTGACCTTTTCCCTTCATTATACAGAATCCCTGTAAAAATCATTCCTATGTAGATATAAACAAACCACATTAAATAGAAGGAAGCTGTCTAAGTTTAATTATGCTTTCCCCCCCACCCCAAAACTACTATGTTAAATGAAATGGAAGTAATTAGATAGGAAACAACAGTTTAGCTAGTGCCTTTCATATTTAATGCATATTACAGATTTCATTTGCTTCATCTTATGGGAATTTTTTACTTTTCATTATAAAATAGAATCAATAGCAAAGCATGGTGGAGTTTTATAGCACTTCTGACTTACCCTACACATCTCTTTCTTTGTAGGTTATGTTTCTCCACTGTCTATCAGGTATAAATGACTACACAAGATCCAAGGCAGTGGAGAAACGAGCACATTCTGTCTGACACACACTGCCACATAAACAAATAGCAAGGGGCTAGAAAGCTGGAAATGTCACCATTACTAAAAGTGTATAATTCGCTAACAGAGTCTGGAAGCTGGTGAATTATAGCTTAAATTGGTATGTATTTTTGAGTTTCTGGTTCAATACAAAACCTACTTTGAGGCTCAGAACTGATACTCCCATTGACTGTACTGCCTGTAAATCTCTTCTCTTTTTCCTCCAAGAAGCTTTAAAAATGAATTGATTTTTGCAGTGTTGCCAGAAATGGTGGACAGATGTAATATGCACACTCAAGTGTACTGCAGAAAATATTACTCTGTTAAAAGAGAAACCTAAAAGAGAAACAACTGATTTTTTTATTTTTCCCGTTCATTGATGAAAGGTTGCCATAAGGGTGCTGAAGTTTTTCCATAGTTTTATCTTAAACCTCCTCTTTCAAGACCTTAATCTCACTGCCATCATTTTTCCATTTGAGGAAAATTAGCTGCCATTCCCTAAGCATATGAGAGCTTTTCTTGCCAGATGTTCCACTGTTCACTGATCCAAAAGACTGAATGCAATCTCTTCCCAACACTTCCAATCACTTCTTGCCTGAGAAGCAAGGAACTGGAAATCAAAGTCAAGTCTGTCACTAAGCTATTAGGGTAGCCTTAGATTTTTCATTGTCTTGAAAACCATCACAACGGTTAGCTCAGTCAGAGGACACAGAACAAGACCAGTTAATAGACAGTACAATAAAAAATTGTCCAGAAAATTGTGCACTTTGAATTAGATACACTGGTCATTGTGAAGAAGTGAGAATTTATCAAAATTATGGTATCTAAGTTACAGCAACTACCTCCTATGCTAAGCACAGTACTACAGTATTTCTAATGACACCGGGTGGTAAATATTGACTTTTTTATACAGTGACAAGAAATATAACATCTTTTCTTGTAATATTACTCCAAGTGGAGAAAGGACTCTTCTATGATAGTACTAAAAGTTTTTAAGTTAATGTCTATCTTTCCTTGATTGCTTTCATAATATGTATACATATATATAATTATGTTTTGTTTTTTTTTAAAATACAACACTAGGTAGATGAAAGATAACGGACCACCACATTAATCTTAGGTGTAACCATTAACATAAATGAAACTACATGAGAGATAAATTTGGCCCTATATAAAACTTTGTCACCATCTATCAAAAATGCTCCTATACTAATGTCAAAGGCATCAGTGCTACACCTGTGACTCTTATTATGTGGAAGTCTTTGCATGCACTGAAAATTGCTTACATGTCACTGTTACTAAAACATCACATTTTTCATGGTAATTGAACAGTGAAGTGAAAGGTATTTACTGTTCCTTTATATGAAAGCACAAAAGGTTAAATTCACAAGAGGGACATATACATAGCATTTTCAATGCCTAATTTTTAGGCATCCTGCTGCCTAGTGAATCCAAAGCCCCAAGCTAGGCTCCCTATACAATGCATGGGAAGAGTTGGGACACCTAAGAATGTAATCCACAAAAGCCAGCAAGCTGATCAGGGAGCTGCCTAAACTAACTAATATGAAATTCTGAGGAGAAGGGTGGGTCCTATGCCATGCCTCTCAAAGGGACTTCAGTGCCTAAATCGGGGGTGGAGGGAGGCACCATCCTCTACTTGGAATTCACAGTTGTGCACCCTCTCCTGTAGTAAGAACATAAGAATGGCCATACTGGGTCAGACCAAAGGTCCATCTAGCCCAGGATCCTGTCTTCCAATAGTGGCCAATGCCAGGTGCCCCAGAGGGAATGAACAAAACAGGTAATCATCAAGTGATCCATCCCCTGTCGCCCATTCCCAGCTTCTGGCAAACAGAGGCTAGGGACACCATCCCTGCACATCCTAGCTAATAGCCATTGATGGACCTATCCTCCATGAACTTATCTAGTTCTTTTTTGAACCCTGTTATAGTCTTGGCCTTCACAACATCCTCTGGCAAAGAATTCCACAGATTGACTGTGCATTGTGTGAAGAAATACTTCCTTTTGTTTGTTTTAAACCTGCTGCCTATTAATTTCATTTGGTGATCCCTAGTTCTTATGTTATGAGAAGGAGTAAATAACACTTCCATACTTACTTTCTCCACACCAGTCATGACTTTATAGACCTCTATCATATCCCCCCTTAGTCATCTCTTTTCCAAGCTGAAAAGTCCCAATCTTATTAATCTCTCCTCATACAGAAACTGTTCCATACCTCTAATCATTTTTGTTGCCCTCTTCTGAACCTTTTCCAATTCCAATATAACTTTTTTGAGATGAGGTGGCCAGATCTGCATGCAGTATTCAAGATGTAGGCATATCATGGATTTATATAGAGGCAATATGATATTTTTTGTCTTATCTATTCCTTTCTTAATGACTCCCAACATTCTGTTCGCTTTTTTGACTGCCACTTCATATTGAGTGGATGTTTTCAGGGGACTATCCACAATGACTCCAAGATCTCTTTCTTGAGTGGTAACAGCTAATTTAGACCCCATCATTTTATGTGTATTGTTTGGATTATGTTTTTTAATGTGCATTACTTTGCATTTATCAACACTGAATTTCATCTGCCATTTTGTTGCCCAGTTAGGTGCCTTTGCCTTTTCTCACAGAAAGCTGAGGAGGAAAATACACCTTCTTATAACTTTTAACACAATGGTTAGAGCACTCATTAAGACATGGGAGACCTGGATTCAATTCCCTCCTCTGCTTAATGTGGAGAAAGGACTTGACTCCACCATCTCCTAGCAGGTGTCCAAACCGCTGGGCTATGGGATATTCTGGAGAAGGGTTTTCTCAGTTTCTCCTGTTGGAGCTGTTCCACTGTATCTAAAAATTTAAATATGCATTTGAGCTGGGGGACTTGACCTTGGGTTGTTCACATCAGAGTGGGGAGTGTGCTAACCACTGGGCCATAGAGTCATTCTCACTTACTCTCTGGCCCAATTACTATTTAATTATTTGTACACAGTGGCACAGTTTCAACTGGAGAGATTGAGAAATTAATGCCCCAGAATTTCCTGTAACCTAGTGGTTTAGGACCTACTCCTAGCATGGGGGAAATCTAAATTCAAATCCCTGCCACAGATCTGGTGGAGGGGGGAATTAAACCTGAGTCTGCTACATTCTGGGTGAGTGCTCTAACCACTGGGCTAAAAGTTATAAGACAGGAGGGAGGCCCCACCATCTCCTTCCCCATTGTTTTGTGTGGGACACAATCAAGTAGGCAGCCACAGCAGCTGTTATGTAAAGCCTCTGTTCAAATGCAGTTGTAAGATCTGTAACTTGTATCATTAAGTTATGCAACCTTTTTGCAGACTTTGTAACTTCAGTTATTGTTAACATCGCCTTTTAAGTTTTGTAACCTTTGCAAGCTCTGTAACCTTTTAAAGTTATCACTTGTATGAACTTCCAAGCTTTGTAATATCCCATCACACAAGCAGAGAGAGTGTGAACGAGGGAGTGTGAACAAGGGAGTGTATATGGGCCTGGGTGGAGAGGAACTGCAAGGAGAATAGAGCCCGGAACCCACAGGAGCCAGGTGTGTATGATGTAATCTGCCCCGAGAAGGCAATCATGGGGTGCTGTAAAGAAAAGAAGAACCTGGTATGCATGAAAAAAACTGGTCTGGGGATGCTTCTCAGTGACGGACACAGAAGGAAAACTCAGTGTACGTGACAGGAGCCACTCCGTTCCAGCAAAAGGAAGAAGGCATGCACACAAGCTGCTGCTCCTTGACCTGCTCACCAGCCTGGATTCATGACCGTAGGTGGACACACCAGATCTACCATGCTTCGGCTTCTTGGCTTCCATGCTGTCTCCGGTAACTCTCTGCCTGTGTAAGTGTGTGGGTGCATGAGGGTATGAATGTGGTGAGTGTGTGCATGTGTGGATAAGTGCCATCTCTTTTCTATCTGACCCAACAGTGGCATCGTAATAAAACTAATACAAGTGTGACCCTGGGTTGGTTTTTGGGGGCACTGAGGTAACAGAAGCCACCTACCAAATTGGGCCCTGCAGGGAAGATAGGTGGGGAATGTCTAGTTTGAGGATGCTGCTGGGACTTAGATGTGAATTAGGTGCCTAGACTGAGGCAGTTGTGTGCATGCTCATTAGCACATTTTTAGGCACCTAGGGGACTTTATCAATAGAAATTTAGGTACCTACAGATTTAGGTGGCAGCTGAGTGGTGGTTTTGAGGATCTAAGTTTTGGATATGTGCACCTGAAGTGGCAGTTAGGCACCTAAATCCCTTTGTGGATCTCCCTTAGCATTTGTATGTGGAAGATATACATTTAATGAAGGGGCTAAAGTGTATCAATGATTCAATGCTTACATCTAATAGGAAGTAATGTATAAGCAAGGCTTTAGAAAAACACTACATTTTCTCTTTACAAAAGGTTATAATTTGCACATTTAAGCCATCTTTTTGACATCTTTATGGTTTTGCTTTCCTAAAAGAGTAGCTGAGATTTAGGACGATTTCGATCTGTCACTACACTGGCCATGGTCATGGTGACCATGGTTCTCCCCTTTTCCCTTTCTATGAGTATGTGGGTCACAATTGATACAATAATAAAAATACAAATATTCTATTAGATACATTCATAATATGCTGAAAAATATATACATATGCAAAAAGATAGCACATTTTGTTTTTCTATTCATGGTGCAATTTCTATTATCCTAATTCAGGAAGGTATCCCCATTAAAACAGGGTGTTTAAACATATACATAAGTCCTACACATTCAGTAATGCTTTATTGAGTATACCTGGACTTAAGCATGTTCTTAAATGTTGTCCTGAATTGGGTCCTGCTATTATTAAAAATAGGTACTTTGTCTAGATATTGTGTTTATAGTAAAATAATACACACCTCATAGTTATTTCTTACTATAAATATATTATATGATTAATTACTCATAACATGGGTAAATATTTCCTTTGCAGTAATAGTGTTTATATTAAATATAAAAACATTCACAGACAGTTCAAACTCCAGCATTTCTGAAGACTGTTGATGTGACTGAATCAGTCTGATTTTGAGCGAGTTTCTTAACAGACCCATATACTCCACAGAACAAAAGAAAAGGGGAGGACCTGCTGGGCTAGTTCCACTTCACTGTCTCCTTCCCTCTTGCAGTCAAACCAGCCTCTGTGCAATTCTCTGCTTGAAGGCCCTGGACATTAATTCTCAAAGAAGCCAATTATTCTCATGCAGTTAGCTGTGAAAAACCTGATAGTTCTCAGGCCATCTTCACTCCAGTTGACGTGCTCCATGCTCCTCCTGTCCCTTCCTCCAGACTTGGCTAACAAGCACATGCCATCCTGCCATTGACTGGGCCCCCAACAGCAGCATGTTTCTCTCTCTGTTCATAGGGTCCGAGCCAGGAAAGGAATGTTATGCCACTTTTAGATAGGAACATGCTGTGCTGAGTGACTGTTCCTCAGTTCCTCCACCATGAACACTGTTGCTTTTGGGCACACATTGCAGCCACAGAGGGTGTCTACACTGCAATTAAACACCTGCGGCTGGCCCATATCAGCTGCCTGGGGCTCGCAAGGCTTGGTTTTAAGGGCTATTTAATTGTGATGTAGACCTTCAGGCATGACCTGGACCCCAAACTCTGGGACCCTTAAGAGTCTAAAGGAAATACTCCCAAGAGAGAATATAACTGTATAGCCATCTTTCCCCTCTGCACAATATGTACACCACATTTACGTGGCACTGCACTGATTTTCCCATGTCCATACACTATTACTAGGAGAGGAACACAGAAGTCTGGATATAATACATTTTACTTGGGTAAATAACAGTAGGCTATACTATTTTCCTTACTACTGTGTTTGGTAATGTTTTATTTATGCATTCTTAGTTTTGCTGCATTATAGAATGTCTTGTAGAGTATTCAAATTAATACATTTTCTAAAATGCTGAGGTCTTAAAACCTTCAGTCACTTTACTAATATCAAGAGCTTCATCTAAGCTTGTACTCAAACTATGGCATCTGTTACGGTAAACTTCTGCTTCAGGCTTCATTATATACACAAAGTAATGCAAATATTTCATAATCTCTGCTAAGACCATCATCTGTTGTTGCTTACAAATAAAATGAAAAACTGAGATGAAGTCTACAAAATATGTTTAAATATTGATGAGGCATGAATCTTAAACCATTTGGAATTTCAGATAAATATTTTAATATTCAGGTGCTTAGTGGATTCCTTGGTCTGGACATTAAGACAGAACTATCATGACACTAGTTCTTTCTGGGAAAATTTTCAGAGCTTTGTACAATGAGAGAGCTGCTCAAAATGTACATATACTCGTGTGCACAAAACATCACTGCAGAAGTACTTTGGGTAATGGATTTTATTGCATGATTGATTTTGGTTTTCTAACAATATCATCTAGCAAAGACTCTATGATTTTTTATGTATTTTATAAATATAATTGTGTGAACAAGATTATACCAAGCAGCTTCTCCTTACCCACAATATGCAAAAAAAATATGCATATTCAAACACTGCATAGCCTCCATCATAAGCCTCCCTGCCCCAAAAGCTAGATGACTTTCTAAGGCACTTTGAAGGCCAACAACTTTGGGTATTTCAAAACATGTGTGAGGAAGAGTACATTCTAAAGTTAAAGGCCCTGGTTGAAAGATACCCTAATGACAGGCCCACTCTTTTAAATTTGAAGTGACTCCAGCTTGAGTGTCTTTGGGCAGGAAGAGAGACTGTCCAACCCATTTAGGGTTTTTTATAAGTAATACCAACACCTTAAACCCTACACAGAAACCAATAAGAGCCAGCACAGATCACTGATTGCTGATGTCACATGCTGCCAGTGAAATACGCTACATAAAAGGAATAGTCAACCTGAAAAATCATATTTCCAGGTGCAAATTCTACACCTACTATTGTTATAATTAACCCTTGAAGTTACTATAACAAATAGATTAGATGGAAAAATGTTTATTTATCAGGTTGTCACTGAGCATTTGACAGCACTTTGTGTCTAGCCCATTACATCGTTTTATCAGTAGTGCATTACTCCACCTGTTTCCTACTACTAGCATAATGATGCCACACTCATGTAGTTCTCTGGGATAATTCACTATGCACTTTCCCTCCTCCCACTAGTAACAACTGCAGCAAAACAAATTCAGGAGCAGCAGGCAGGCATGTGCCCAGAGTGTAATAGTAGAGTTGAATCTGCGCATGTTTAGTGCTGGTTTACAAATGCTTACATGCTTAATTTTAAATATGTGACTAAGTGTTTGTAAGACTGGGGCCTATACCCCCTTTCCTATGTCTGATCCCAGCCCAAATACTGGATCAAGAATGTGATCAGCTGGGCCAAGAGCCACTTGGGATAGGCCCATGGCCATTATGGTGACCTTGAAATCCTGAACTCAGAAGAATCATTGTCCACATGGATGCTGAGGTTGCCAAGACTGTTGGAATATACAATTATCCAGGCTGCATACACAAAAGCAATTCTGTGCGCAGGAAAATAAAAATATAAGTTATGACTTCACATGCATTGTGTGGAACTTCTCTCAGTGAGGGAGCTTTGAAAATTTGCACCACGTGAAGACATATGCTACCCACCCACATTTACAGGTGGGGGAATTTGATGGGGCTAGCAGTGAAAGGGGGACAGTCCCAATGGCAAGGGAGGGAGACACTCACCAAGGGACAATAGAGTAGCTCCTCACCTGGGATTCTCTGGCACCCATTAGACAGCTGAGGGAGAGAGATGCTGATTGGCCAGCAGTTTCTAGCTCCCAGGATTTAGCCAGTACAGGGGCCATGTGGAGCCTCTTTCAGCTCTGTTCCAGCAGCCCACCCTACTCACCCAATCTAGCAATGGGAACCCAGTTTGACAGATGCTGCGTGTCTAGCCGATCACCTGTTTAGAGGGTCAGGAGGAATTTTTTTCTCCCATAGGACAATTAGCAGAGGAGTAGGTAGTCTTTTGCCTTCCTCACAGCACCTTCAGACCACAGTGGGTTGAGAAGAAAGGGGCTTAGTATCTAACTCAAGTACTGGGAAGGAATTCTTTATTCCTCGCAATTTACAGCCAGTTTCCAATGTGGTTACGAGACTAAAATGAATGGTTCCCAGAGGAAAAGACCTGGGATTTTGGTGTTGGGCCTTGGGCTCACTGATAACCTCAGACCTTGTGACTCTCGGGGACTAAGCTCCCCACCTGGCTGCACCCTCTCAGGGGGGAGGTGCTAGGACCAAGAGAAAGCTGAGTCCTGGTGGGTAGGCTGAGGAGAGCTTACCCTGCGTTATGGGTTATATGGTAAGAAGCTCTGTAACCCCTGCACTGGAACGAATTAAATGTTTGGTAGAGGGGAATAGGGTGATGGGCAGATAGTGCCCTTCTCCTTTGTTAAAGTTTAATAAAAGTTATGGCCTGCCATTTAATTCCATGCATGTGCCTGTCCTCATTTTGCCCCTGTGTCCACATCAATATCCTATGGTGCATTTTGGTACAACTCACTCTGAAATATTTATATTCCTTCCTTCTTACATATCTTATAAGTCAGTGGTTCTCAAACTGTAGTCTGGAGAATACTTACTACTTGTGAGCGGTGGCTTGAGACGTAGTAGGTACTGGTTCTCCTCTTATTTTCCAGCTGCTAACTCACATGAATGACATACAAACATAGATTAAATATTTTACCTATATTAGTTTTTCATGAATGCAATTGCTACAGGGATATTACACAACTGCAAATGGAGGGAGAGGTGAAGAGAGAATTACTTGACGTTGCAAGGCACACTGTGAAAAGACAAGTTTTCTCAGGCAAATTTTCCTATCCATTTTTCTTATTAATTCCAACATAGAAATGTTTTTCTTTTTTAAAAAAAGCTCAATATCTCTCAAAAATTTTATTCTTTAAAAAGAAATCCTTTGAGAGCTGTTGTGAATTTTCACTGTTGCTATTAAGATCAGAACATGCCTAATGAGAAAATTACTAACATTATACACTTTCCTTCCTGCATAAAAATCTTGTTGAAATAGGAGGAAAACATGTTTGTATGAATCTAATATTAGTATCATAAGGGACCCTCCTTCATCCTCTTTTTCACTGGGATTTAATTATGGAAGTTAAACTCTCTCACATGATCAGGATCAGAATCAGAAATACTTAAGGGAGAACTTTCCAGATTTCCTAATGCAATAAAGACATTTTGTTGTACATCTATAAAAATAAATTATCCCATTAAACAGTTTAATTTAATTAAATCATGTCCAAACACTATATATTGGTATCTGCTATGTGCAGAATGTTTTTTTTTACTTCAAAACACAGTATCTGCTACTGATACTGAGCATCAAAAATATCAAGACTGCCTTAATTTTGAAAAAGAAAAGTGAATAATCTTGAGTTGTTTTTACAGAGGATGATCATTCACTTTTCAGTAAATTAAACAATTTGGAAAAACTAAACAAAACAGAACCAAAAAACACTCTGAACTGGCTCATTTAAAAGTCTCTAGAATATCAGAATTCAGGCAATTGCCAAAACGTAATCAATTTAAAAAAACCCTGAGAGTAACAACAGTAAATTTTACTTTACAAAAGAAACCATACACTAAGAAAATCTTGATAGTAGTCAACATGAAGCTGTAGCAGGTTTTGCGATCAAAATGTTATGGATTAAGCTTTATATTAAATTAGGTGTATGGCAAATCTCCAAAAAGGACCACATATGTGGAGTTTAATGTAGCTGTTTTACATACACCCACCTCATATATCATTTGAAATCTTGTTTGGATCTATGTTTAGATGAGGTACAATGTGGAGCTGGCAAGTGGTGCTGTAGGTGAGGTATAACAAGAGTACCCAAAATCAGAAAATGTCATTTTCTTTGCACAGTTCCAGAAACACTGCAACATGATGATGACTACAGTTTTAACCTTTTAAGTTAACACCACATTAAGGGGCTGAAATTGTCATCTGGTAGCTCTGACCAAAAATGCATTAAAAGATGTTTATTGGTTTTGTGTGGACATGATTTTTTTTTAAAGAAATATTGAGCATCTGGCAAAAATGGCAAACAGCATTTTGCAATATAGCAACATGAAATGTTTTCACATTGCACAGTCTTAATGTCACGAGTCTCTACTTAATATAGCAGCTGTTAGTGAAGAACAAATGGAGTGTTTTGTGAGACATGCACTTGATTCTGATGGGACACATAGCTTCTCCGGCCCAATCAAGAAATCTGGAATCAAAATATTTGCTGACACGGCCAAGATGACAAAATTTAGGTCTGGCAAGGGAGGGACAATCCCAGCAGGTATCAGTCTGGAAATTGTCCTTCACAACATGCAGAGATGATGTTTCAGTGGCAAGTGTTCTTAGTCACCGAATAGGACCTGTGCCTATGTCCCTCTTCCATGCTGATGGAACTATGAGTAGAACAGAAAAAGCTGAATTAGGGCATCAGCTGGATGCTCAGGCTGAAAGAATCCATGCAACAAAGAAACAAAGAATCCATGCAACAAAGAAACAAAGAATCCATGCAACAAAGAATCCATGCAACAAAGAAACCACAGGATACATCAGAGATGCCATGGCTGTCATACAAATGATGGCTGGAGATAAATTCCATGCATTTGAAAAAATGGCTGCTGAGTATTTCAGTCCAATCCTTTCAGGACTTGCCAAAGCTAATTCTGTAATCAAAGTATTTGACAGACAGGGCAACAGTAATGCTGTGAAAACTGCAGAAGTGACGGATAGGAACAAAGGTGGGATGCAGGAAATACCAGGTGATTGGTGGATGCCCTGTCCCTCCATGGAAAAAGTTTCTAAATGTGACATCCAACATTCAGTCATTTGTGAAATTCCTCTGTGAATATACGGTTCAAAATGCACCTGAGAGTGTAGGAGCATATCCAGCACAAACACTCCTCTTTGCTGGAGGCTTTTCCAATGGTGAAATAGCAACGTCTATCACCAATATAGATGGTGAAGAAGTGTAAGACTTGAACAGTACTCAAGAGTAATTAGACACTAGGATGCTTCTGCATGCTGTATGTGCCAGTATGGCTTTTGGGTCTCTTGGTGTCAGAGGAATCAGGTCAGCGGATACAGACATTTTGGATCTTGCTGTTCACTACTTTCCAAAAATGGAACACGTCAATAACATGTGGATTGAAACTGGCACCATTTGCAGCACAACTGACAAGTGTCACTTCATACCTGTGCATGCAATTTGTGAAGCTGTCACTCCTGCCTTCTGCAACATACTTCCTGCTGTATATGATTTAACAGGATGTGACTATATGTCATCCCTACTTGGTATGGGGGGGGGGAAGAGATCTGTGTTTAATGTCAAAACAAAGGGGGCTTATTGCTTGAGAGATCTTGCCAAATTGGGAGAGAGTGACAGAAAAGTTGCAGAGCAAAGAAGAAAAAGAGACCCACAGAGACCTGAATTGCTTTCACCTTAATCTAGCCATCAAAAAGAACAAGTCACTGGTCAAGGTCCCACAATGTGAGGACAGTTTTGAAGAGAATGTCAAAAGAGCAGCTTGGCAAACAAAGATTTGGATATTATTGTTCATAGGTAAACCAGATACTGGATCACGACTACAACATAGATGGAAAAACGTGGATGATAAACTACTTCCTGTATTCTTCAAGGGCCCAATGGCATCTCAACTTTTACAAGACCTTATCTGTCCCTATACCAATAGGGGTAACAATTATGTCTGTAGTCAGATTAGTCTTCCCTGCAAAGAACAGTGTACCTGCCAAGGCAATGAAGACTGTCGTAACCCACACATTCTCAACAGAGATCATAATTATGAACAAGATGATGATAATGATGGTGACTAGAAATGTCACCATCTGTTACCTGCATAATTTAGGATTCTCAGCCTCCTACCTTCTCTTTTGGGTACTCAGGAAGTAAGGGACCCAACTTTGCCTCTTCTTGGGCTTAGGGCTAACACCCCTTTCCAGTGAACTCAGGGCTCTATGGGTCTGCGGGACCTCTTCCCAGTGAAAGAGCCTTACACAGTAATATCCTTAACCAATATTTATTAACAGTTAATCAACAGAATACACACACTAAGCATACAATGCTCAGCTCTCCCAATAAAGCAGACAAACTTTTCTTGATGGCCAAATCAAGATTTAGATCATCTGGGACTCTGGTTTCTGCACAGTATCTCGGCAGGGTGTTGAGGTCTGGCAGCTCTGATCCTGGGCTGTGTTCTGGAGTTAGGTTCCAAAGAATTCCTTCTTGGAGCTCAGTTTATATAGTTAAAACTCGGTTCCTACTTAGCTATACCTTAACCAATAATTTTAAACTAAAATATTACAAAACAGTATTTTTCACCAATGCTAGCCCACCACCTTTTACATACAAGAATTAATTTAAATTTTGTGAAATCACTTGCACAATTGACCGATTAAGCAATTAAAGAACAAACAGAAGCAACCAAAGAAACAAAAAGGGAAGTATAGATCTTCTCAACCAAAACGGATTTTGCCAGACAGTATTATCTTGCAAAGTTTTCTTTTCTCATCTTAAGGTCTGTCTGCTGATCTGGTCAGTCTTGGTTCTTATACTTCCTTAGGGCAGGAAAGCTTTCTTAACAACCAGATATTCTATTGTTTTATACAGTTTAGATGGGATGCGACTCCCCACTTTTAGCTAATGGCTGCGGCTCCTGTTCCTTACTGCAAAACGGCCTCAGACCACACATCATTATTACATTTCAATGATACCTGTACAAATTTATTTCTAGATTTTGTTTTGCCCTTTAGTTTGTTGTTGTGATGCTTTGAGGTCACAAAAAAATCCAATTGTGTGTCTTGAAATAATACACAGTCATTAAACTAGCAGGTAAATGCAAATATTTCAAAGTGGGCATTTTAATGTGTTGACAGTGTCTTGTTTATCCCCATTTCTATGGTAACAGCACCACTTGATAGCTCCACATTATGCCTCATCTTAAAGAAGACATAATAAGCTTTCAAATGATGTATGATGTGCATGTGTAGAAAGGGGGTACATTAAGTTGACCAAATCAGTGGTGTCTGCTGCTTGTCCTAAATACTGTTCAGAATGCTGAAGGCCCAGTCCTACTCTCACAGAAGTCAATCGGGTTTTGCCATTGACTTCAATGGGTGAAGATGCAGGCTCCACATTTTAAAGTAATCACCTTTGTCTAAAGATGCACTATATCAAATTCCACTACCTCATCTTTTATCTCCTTTTTAAAATCCCTACTGTCATTATTACAACAGTATCTGAGCACTTTACAACCGTAAGTGGAATTTATTCTCACAACACCTCTGTGAGGTAGGAAAGAGCTGTTCCTATTTTACTGATGGGGAACTGAGACACAGAATAAATCAAGTGACCTGCACAAGGTCACACAGGATGTCTACAACTGAGCGAGGGATTGAATGCAGATTTTTTTTGTCCCACGCTAGTACCCAATCCATTAGACCGTTCTTCCTCACCACTAGCACAACGCAGGTAAACCATGAATAGGTAGGTTATACCATCACTCAATTACTGGAAATATACAAAATAATAAACATTTATAATTAATTGTATTACACATTTTTAAAAGTATGCTCAGCTCTAAAATAAAGTAAACGCAACTCTAGAAAAAAATCAGATTATGAAATATGTTTATTCTACTTCCTAGACGCCCTAGCATATAGTGTTTATTCACTGAAGTCTATGAGAATTGAGTACAGACTGCAGGATCAAGCTCTGAATATTTACATCTTAATTATATCTAATTTTCTCTTCTTCCTTCTTTTCATAGTCAAGGGTCATAATCCTCCACTGTGACATTGTCAGGAATACTTGCAAGGTCTCTCAGGAGTGTAGCTAGTAAGCATGAACAAATTGTACAGGATAGTTTATTAAGGCTCTTGTATTCTATCTGGTATAAGAACAGGCAGCAAATTTACAACAGAACTACAAAACTAAATAGCTTGAACTAGAATCCATTTCCAGCATATTTAATAAGCTTCATTAATTATAGTAAGAACATTTCTCAGATTCCATTCTTGCTAAGACAGTATTCAGAGGATGTTTGAACAATACACAACGTGCTCCAAAGATGAAATTCACCCATGATATGGAGGACTAGCACGAGCACTATTTAAACACCACATAGAAGCTGTAAATGAAATTGCACGGAAGAGTACAGGCAGCCCTTAGAGACCTGGTCTCTAAAGCAACGCATGGTCACTTTGGGAATGGATGAGGCACTGCAGATACCCATTTATGCAGATCCAGGGCTCTGTGCAAGCAGGCCAGATGGGTAGAGGTCACTATTCCAGCTCAGAGATTGGAGTTAGAGCTGTAGGGTGTGAAGAAGCTTTATGGCAGGCCTGGATGGGGGAATAAATGTCACCTCTTTCCATTCCATCCACATGGAGCCCAACTACTCTGGCTTTAGCAAAATGGAGTGAATGTCACCTTAGTCCACATAGAGCAGACTTCAGGATAGATGAAAAATTTGCACGTTTTCTCTTTCACACATACACATTTACACATGCTATACATATATATATATATATATATATATATATATATATATATATCCAAAAAACTAAGTTAAAAGAACATAAAGATTGAGAAGTCAAACATTCAAAAGCTAGGAAGTGGCAGAATTAAGACTGCCTGTGAAACCTCAGTTTTCCCCTCTTCTGTGTATGTATTATGGTAATCTAATTTTTAAAAATTATTTAATTACGAGTTCACATGCTATTTCTTCCCCAAACGACCTTTGTGCTTGTGTGTTTGATTTTGAAAGGTTAATGTTATTTTAACCAGCTTTTAGGATTTAGTTTCCTAATTTAAATAAAAAACAGAAATTCTACCATGTGGAAACATACTCATCGCAGCTTGCATCATCAGCAGGGTATGGATCTTTAAATCCACAGGTTAGACCTCTATCACTTGAGTTAGTACAGTACCTGATAGAAGTAGCTGGTTGTTATCCTCTGAGTAAACCAGCCACTAAAGAGGGGCTGAAACATGCACTTTGCCAGAAGGTTTCACAGATATTCACTAACAGCACAGGAAGAGCGAGACTCAGGACTCCTGGGTTCAATTCTGGAGGAGCATTTTCTCTAGTGATTATAGATTCTGTGTCTGCAGCCTGTCACTATCTTCCATGACTCCTATCTACTCCCCAGCTTTTGACCATCATATTTTTTCAAAATCAGCTGAACAATTTTTATTTGATTTTTTTTTTAAATTAATCCCAATGCAGACACTCATCATAGAAAATGTAAACCTGAACAGCTGAAGTTTGGTAAGGTTACAAGCAACTAAAAACATGATCTTATATTGTGAAGTATTAGACAACCTCCACTAACGGTGTCACGACCTGTGCTTCCTATAATACACTCAACTCGCTCGTAATAAAGACTTAACACGTAGACATTTTTTTAAAGTATTTTCTGACAACAGACAAACAACAGGTAGGACTTGCTTTTAGGTAGGCTTAGTTTAATTCAATCATTTAATGATTTTTCATTATTCGTGACCTAATCTTGCAGGCCTTGATCAGAAGCAAATCATGCTTTCCAAATGTCTTCCCAGGCGTTTTCATAAGAAGCGTGGAGTATCGACTTGCTGTGGAGTCACCCTGTTGGAAGAAGAGGCCTTCCCATCCCACCCTCAAGAAAGAGAAATACTAAAATTCTATTTTAAATTAAAAACAAACAAAAAAAACACCTTGTCTCCTTTTGAGAGGGGCATCCTCAAAATGTCAAATTAGGTATTGTCCTTCAAAAATGTTGGGACAGCCCCATCATTGCCTCTGTTAGGCAATATTTTTAATGAATTCTGCCTATAAATACAGACAGTTGAATATTATTTTGCTGACATTTTTGATGGTGGACCAATCTACTTAAACAAATTTTCTTGTCACTACTTTTTTTTTTTTAATTAATTTCTATGCTGTCTTTTTAAGTATGGTTGAAAGATCACAGGTAGTTTAGAAACTTTTTCCATGACTGCATCATTTTCTTACTGCACTATAGAACTGTGGTATGTTTAACCAGAAGAACTATATAATATTGACTGTATCTGATCTATAAGCACAGGGAAATCTATTACATTCATGTCTGGGGTAATCAGCCCATGTTATTGGGCATCACTGTCAATGATAGAATTAATTTTTTTTTAATTCTCCTTCAGCCATATAAAAGTTCTGTGCTATGAGTTCACATTATTATTATTATTTAGTACTTGAAAATAACTATATTCAGCTGACAGGAAATACAAAATGACAATCTCTATATCATCATATAGCTTCAGGTGAGTGACAATAACAGCATGTTTTAATACATTATGTACTTTCAGTAAGATATGTGTTCACTTAACATTTTTGTATCTGATAAAAGGTAAGTCTTCAAAGCACAGATAAGTGAGGTAACTATCCATGGTTTGGTAAAAACATGAGGGCTAAACCCCACCATCTGCCCAGTATCATTCAACAAGTGAACAATGAAATAAAACAGCTTCTGATTCTGACAGGAACAAATTTCTAGCTTGCTTTTCAATGCAAGTCCCTAAACTTTAATTAATACCTTTCTGAATAAAAGAGTTTAAAAGGCGTGACATGTCGGGACTCTGGGACTATGCTACCCAATGATACCAAACTGTGAGTTGGGTCTAGTGGATGGGGGAGGGAGACATGATGTGGTAAAGGGACACTTGCCTACTGGACACCAAGTAACAGATTACTGCTTATGGTACCATGGGGGAGTATTTTACTTATTCATATAGCTATAGTATTGCTCTGTTCCCCCAAGATGATGCGCTGTTCTTTTTCCTCTAACAACACTTTCCCTCCTCTAATAACACTTTTCATACACCCTCAGTGCTTGGGGGTGGGGAAGTATTGCCTATTAAAGATGCCCAGGAAAGGTATTTAGTAATGCCAGAAATGCAGAGTGGTGGCTAGAGCTGGTAATGTTCATTTTAAGAGGGACCCTTAGTTATTTGAATGTGGTCCTGGTTGCAGATGACTGCACCTGGCAGAAGGATTAGACATACAAAGGGATCTAAGGAATTCATGTTATTTTAGATTAAAGTTCATGCTTTAATTATGCTAATAATCAGGGGCAGTGCTGGGGAGGCTTATGGGGGCTATAGCCACTGCAAAATTTGCCTTAGCGTCCTCGTAGCCACTCTGTAGCAGCCACCACTCTCTTGTTGCCCAGCTCTGAAGGCAGAGCAGAGAGAGCGCTAGCTACTGGCCGGGCGCCCAGCTCTGAAGGCAGTGTTGCCACCAGCAGCAAGTCTGGGCAGTGGGCAGGGCCAGAGAGAGGCACAGCCCCCACAGTTTTCTGCCTACTCCATCTCAGCCCCGTCCCACAGGGAAGAGGCTGGTGCTACCCCTGGCTGATATCATGAAATTTCATCTTGTATAAATTTAGACCTCAGTCCAGGAAAGCACTTAAGCACATATTTCTCTTTAAGGATGACTTCAGTGGGACTACCCATGGTTTTGAAATTAAATACATGCTTGAGTGCGTTGCTAGATTATTGCCTAAAACAGTAAGGACCTTATTCTCAGTTCCACTGAGGCCCCTGTACACCATCCTACCAGTTTAAAGAGGCCTCAATGGAACTGAGAATTCAGGCCTAAATATTGCACTCTTTGTTTATTTTAAATATGGTGCTAAGTGCACTGAAACAAATTGTTTGTGCATTAAACATAACATTAATAAAGTAGGCCCTGCCCAACAAAGATTTATGTGAATATGATTAGTCTCACTTATGGCACAACTCATATATAAACTTAAGCATATGCTTAAGTCTTTCCAAGATCAGGACCTTTGACAGCTAAATTTATTATTAAACAAATATAAGTCTATAATCTTAACTATTAAATTCAATTCACTTCGCTAGGAATTTACCTGATGGACATCAGTGACAATGATAAATATTTTATTGTATCAGTTTTTCAGAGGACAAAAGAAGCTCCATGGGGTGTTTTATAATTCATTTCCTGTTTCATAGAAGAAAAGGCGTACTTGTGGCACCTTAGCGACTAACCAATTTAGAGTAACAGCCGTGTTTCATAGAGTTACACTATCAAACATTATCCTGCAATCACAAGTTGCTTAGCCTTTTCTTTGGATAAGATTACAGAAAGAAAAGCCTCTTTCATTTTATATTTTTAAGTTCAAACACCTTTAAAGAAAAGGATTTGCCCAAGATTGAGCCTGAGAATAAAGCAATAGATTTCTAGTTCCTTTATCTGTGTAAGATATTTTCCATAAATAGTGATAGACATCTTATTAACTCATATCTTGTGAATGCTGGAAATAATAGTTACCATGGTGCCCTAAGTTCTTTTAGAAGGCTAATACTTTCTCAGGGCCGTTACTGTTGTCGTCTAATGTGATCGCTTCTTTAAAATGACTGATAAAGAATGCTGGCTTATGCCTACAATTCCCCTCTCCGTCAAAGTGACACCCTGCCTTATCATTGGAATACATTTAAAAAAAATAATAGGTGAAAGATCAATGTTTTTATTTACGTATTATTTAGGACTAAAATACCCAAATGGAAAAGGGAATGTGGTGACATTTTAGATATGTTTTATTTAGAAAGCATTTTACATGTTGATGGCTATTCAGAATATATACAAGTGCACGGAGTACTTCATGGGGTCATGATCCTAGCCCAATGAAATTAGTGGAAGGTTTTGGATTCAGTGCCAGGTAAATAAGACACAGAACCAGCTCCATGATCTTCCAATGCAGGGGTTGGAGTCTGCCTTCCTTACTCACATTGAGGAGTACCTTACTCTGCCATGGAACTTCAGTGGAACTGTTCATGGAGTAAAGTACTACTCATCATAAGTAATGGTGGCCCTAGGTGAGGTACAATATGACAGGGCGAGAGGTTTCAGATGAGCTACGGAAGAACAGGAATGTGGCAGAGGTTCTCATAAAATTACTTATTTTCACATTGTACACAATAGTTTCATGCCTGTGTTTTTTGGTTTTAAGTTGGTGCGGGAGTGTATCACAAAGTGAAAAATGGGGCATAGGGAGAATAGGACATTAATTATGATGTTTACAAGTTGTGGAGTCTTTGAAAAAAAAGGTACACATCTTAAAAGAAAAAAATGAGAAGTAAAAATAAAGATTTTGTAAGGGTTAGCTTAAGGGTCTGAATGTTTCAGTCCAGCTGACTGTAGATCTAATATTATGTCTGATCTACTAGCTGTTAATATTCAATAAGACCCTACTGTATATAGAGTGGTATTTTAGAACAGCCTCCTGAAAATCATTTGGGGATGAGAAAAATGTGTATATGATAGGGAGAATGAGTGTTATGCAAAAGCAGTTCCAGCAAAAAATTTGCAGAGGATTCATTTTGGAGAATCCAAGATTTTCTATTTCCATTATGTTTTCATCACACAGACAAGGAGAAAGGAAGTTGCCCCCTTTAAGAAAGGAATTTTTGACACTGCAGACAACATTTCTGAAGAAAAGGCCTGAATATCAAGCAGGATATGGAAGATTCACTTTACTAATGGAAAATATTTAGCGTATGGGGCCCAGATCCTGTAAGTTGCTTTATGCCACACCACTGGTAGAGTATAGTCCTACATCCCAAGTAGGTGCGCACATATAGGGGGCTCCTTTGGTGGTATGGGACTGACACTGACTTCTACACTGTTATCTCTCCCTGCTGCCATAAAGAAAGAGTTCTGGCTGGGACTTCCCTACGCCCTGCTGCTCCTCGGGTGTTGACAGCTGGCATAATTTAAAGCAGCTTCCTCTTCATGTGCCAGATCCGCATACTCTTTTCTTAATTACAAAAATTAATAAAGTTGTATATAATTTGTATACATAAATTATACACCAAAACTATAGTACATATTTTAAAGTTATTTATCTTCACACATTGCTAATATCTTACAAGATTTCAATACCCACTAGTACTTCACACACACTGCTGATGGGTTGCACATAGATATATAGTTCTGTTTTGCTTTTAATCTACCTTTTGCAGATAAACAATTCTTCAGAATTACTGTAGGGAGTGATTACCATGTGACAAGCAAATGGCTTGGTTTGGCCTTTTTTGATCCCAAGCAGTCACACATAACAAATCATTAACGTACTCCCAGAGGTTTCTGAAATTCTCAAAGAAAACCAGGGCCTCTTTTTTTTTGAGCAAGTTTTACTTTGTGTGTTCATTACAAAAAATAAAGTAAACCCAACGTATTTTTTTCCAGAGATCAGTTGCACAGGTTAAGCTCACATGTAATAGCCAAAAGTATGCAGATGTTCAAAGAGTGTGAGTAAAATACTTTTTACTTACCCTTCATAAAATATATTATAAATACTATGAGGACATATTAGAGAACTAAAAAATTGTTCCACATCCACCTTTGATAAAAGCCTAGATGTATTATGTTCTGGCAGACATGCTCCCTTTTCTACAGAATAGAGAAAAATATTTATTCAGAGAAAAGCAGACCATAGCTTGGATGAGACAGTCCCAAGACCTGAAGAGTTGT
The DNA here is from genome assembly GCF_965140235.1 of Caretta caretta. Taxonomy (NCBI): domain Eukaryota; kingdom Metazoa; phylum Chordata; order Testudines; family Cheloniidae; genus Caretta; species Caretta caretta. The sequence continues at coordinate 99,565,265 of NC_134210.1, read as the reverse complement.
GCTTTAGACAATGAAAACCAACCTCAACACTACACTAATCTAGAAAGATGCTAATCACTTATGTTATTTACTGAACAAACAACTCATGTATACCTACCCATACTATCACAATACAGTACTATAATGCTACAAATACCCATATACCCTAATTTGCTTATGTTTGACAAATGTCCTTTTAATCATTATATAAGATACTAAATGGCATGTTTTTCAAAGACATCAAACTATATTCAGCTTCTTTTGCAAATTTTCAGTGTATTAACAGTAGAACTGTTTTGGAAAGGGTGTGTTATTTATAGAGTACTACAGAATAAACAGCACCTTGGAATGACAGAGAAGCTTTCAAGCCAACTCATGCAATGCACATATTGGTGCTTAGATACGATGGGGATAGTTACCTTAGAAACACCTAAGATAGAACAATCATGTGTGTGCGCATATGTCTCATCTGAGAAGAGATTAACATTAGAAAGCTTTATGAGAATAGCAGACTTGGTGTAGGAGTTTCCTGGAGTGGGAAAGTGCTTGGCATACTTGGACTGGAAGCCTGTTCCAAGTGTTGAGAGTAGAATGGAAGGGGTGAAGCAGAGAATAGCAGGACAACAGCAAAGATGAGAGCAGAGAATTCAGTAGGAGGTCGAGCCTTCAAGACGAAGATGAGAAGCTTGAAGCTGATGTGGTAAATGAAGGGAGCCAAGGGAGGAGATTTGGGTGATGTGGATGATAGTGATAGAACAAGTTTGGGAGGAGACATAAGAAATTCAGTTTTGGATATACTGAATTGTAGATGTTGGCAGTACATCTGGGTGAAATTTTTCAGACCAAGTGTATTTGCTGAAAAATGCAGTTTCAGGTTGACTGAACTATTTATGAATACAATACAAAATCACCAGATAGTTTCATCCAAAAAAAATGGCTAGATCCATAAGGAGACTTAGGCATTATTCACAAGAGTGCAGTAGGAGGAAGTGGAGATTTCCCCTGCTAGCCCAATTATTAAAGACTTGATCAAGATGTGGGATCCTGGGTTCAAGATCCCTCTCTGCTGGATTTGAAACAGGGTCTGCCACATTTGGACTTGGGTCTGCCACATTGCAAGCAACGTGGGTTATATTCTGTGTGGGGGCTCTCTTTCATGTTGAAGCTATTCCCTTTTATACAAATAATTATACCACTACTTGCTACTGCTGCTGCTCCTCCTCTGGTTTTGTGAAGGGTGCTTGCTCCCCTGTGCTGCCAGATTTAAACCTAAACAAAAGAAAAATTGTTTCCAGATTTTCCCATAAAAATATTTGAATTAATCTGTTTGAAATCTTTCCTGGGAAAAAAATAGCTCAGATTATGAATAGTCTTCACTTAATACGTCAAAGTACAATTTACTGAAAACTGGCTATTCATTTTGTTTATTTCAGAACAGAAAATATGTGGGGACAAAGATTAACAGAAAATGCTTATAAAAATGGGCAAAGAGATTGCATCCTTTAGACATACATGGCACACCTTAATGTAATAAAAGGAATGACACAATCCAGAACATCCACGGACACCTACTATAGTTGAAGTTTTTGTACTTCTCACATAGTGACTGGGACAAGCCTTTCTGCTGTGTAAATGTTTTTCTGGTAAAGAAAAGGCTTGGAACTCAGAAGGTAATCCTGACTAGAGCTACTGCCATAGGAGACAAATAGACAGTCTACAGGAGTTCCACCATTGACTTCAAAGGGGCCAAGATTTCTCTTAAATTGTACACATATAGACACTCATAAGCAAAGATAGAGGTTGGATTCTGTCCATATTTAGCAGAAGCACAGACATGGACACTTTGCCCACAGTCAGATCTGTGAGACAACTGCCATAACAAACAGAACTAAATAGGATGTAGTTTTCTGTCCTTACAGTGCACAGACATATTTTTTCCTTTAAACAGTAGTTCAAAATAAGGGTTTAATTCTGTTTCTATTGAAATCAGTAGGCATTTTTCTCTTAAATTCAACAGGAACAGGATCAGACCATACATTTTAACAGCACAGAAGGCAAAAATGAATGTCCAACATTTCTCTGGTGGAAAAAAAATGTAGATGTAAGTTGGAAGAGTTTGCTTCTTAAATTTCCCTACCTGCCAGATTCAGCCAGCTCTTAATACTCAAACTGAGGGAAATTCTCTGATACTAAACTAAGGGAATTTTTAATTTTAGCTGGCAACTTCTCAAAATGCAAGACAGAAAGCTGCCTAGAAATGCCCATCAGAGATAATGAATAATATTGGGTACCACCCCTCTAGTTTAAAATATATTCAAAGTGGCTTGGAAGGTCCTGAGTTGGGTTATATATTCTTCATCAGAATCATATTAACAAAGAAAATTAGATGGAGATGGGGTAGACATTAAAAAGTTTAATTAAGCTAGATATGTCTGGAATTAGATCACATATTATTATAGGTCTCCACTGTACCTTAACTTCAAATATGTATTTCTTAAAGAAAGAGTAAAGCAGCATCAAATTAATGGTAAGAGAATGACAATCTTTATAAAACATGTGGGTTTGAACGTTTGGATTCAACAAATACTGATGAGAAATAAAACGGTACACAAACAATAGAGATCACATAACATCATTGCAGTCTCAACAATGTGAACCAAAATACCCTTACCATGCCCAAAACAGAATGAAATGGATTATGCATTTCTTCTCTACAGACCCTGAAAATCCTTGAGGTCTGTGAATTTAATTAGCCCAGAGAGCAGGGAAGTCCAATAAATATTTCCTACTTATGCAAATTTAGCGTCTGTAAGAATGAAAGAAAAGGAGTACTAGTGGCACCTTAGAGACTAACCAATTTATTTGAGCATAAGCTTTCGTGAGCTACTTTCCACAGTATGCATCCGATGAAGTGAGCTGTAGCTCACGAAAGCTTACGCTCAAATAAATTGGTTAGTCTCTTAGGTGCCACTGGTACTCCTTTTCTTTTTGTAAGAATGAAGAAAAGTCTATGCATCTAGTGGAAACTGACAACATTATGCAAGAATATTTGATAAGCAAAACATTCCTTTGTTTAAAATCCAGCAAAAAATGCCAAAATTTCTTAAGTGTGATTTGATTAAATGCTATGGGGTCTTTTTATGTTGTTACAGTGTAGGCTGCACCATAATACTATTGATACATTGCACAATTTTATCCAAATCACTCCTTGTCATTCATACTAAGATGTCTTGGGTAGCCATCCCATGTTAGGTAGTTGTTTATGGATGAACTGACTTCCAGCCACTTGCAGCTGCACAGACATTTCTTTATAGTATATTTTTAATCTTTGCAAGAGCATGGATTTTTATTTCATTTTTTAAGTAGAAGTTTTGCTTTCTCCCATGTTTCCTGCAACAAAAATACTGTTCACATTTGGAGAAGAGATGGAAAAATTCAGTCTGCACATTCAAAAATTCACATGCTAGCCTATATTTGCTTCCCCATAGAAAAAAACTTGAGAGGAGGGGAAAAAATGCCAAGAGTTCAGTGTATCAACCATATAAAGAATCCAACAGATTCGCTCTTCAAAGGAAATGTTTACTATAGAGAGAAGGCAAAGAGGGTGGCCAGTATAGCCCTTGGCAAATCTAGTTCTAGCCATGGAGATCCATTCATACTAATCACTAGCGCCTTCCCTACCTCCCTGCAGCATTACCCCCTCACTCCCCATGAAGTCATTGGCTCACTCACACAGCTACACCCTGATCTACAGCTCCCAGTTTTAAAGGCTCAAGGGCTGTAACAGATGCACACATACACCCCAAGGCCCAGTACCCTGTTACAGGGAGATGGCATTTGCTCAAGGCATTTTTAGTTCTTTAGATTTTAAAGAATGGATATCAATACTAGCATCCTTCTGCGCTGAATGAAGTGGGACTGTCAAGGTTCCTCCCCCACTCTGAACTCTAGGGTACAGATGTGGGGACCTGCATGAAAAACCTCCTAAGCTTATCTTTACCAGCTTAGGTCAAAACTTCCCCAAGGTACAAAATATTCCACCCGTTGTCCTTGGATTGGCCGCTACCACCACCAAACTAATACTGGTTACTGGGGAAGAGCTGTTTGGACGCGTCTTTCCCCCCAGAATACTTCCCAAAACCTTGCACCCCACTTCCTGGACAAGGTTTGGTAAAAAGCCTCACCAATCTGCCTAGGTGACTACAGACCCAGACCCTTGGATCTTAAGAACAATGAACAATCCTCCCAACACTTGCACCCCCCCTTTCCTGGGAAATGTTGGATAAAAAGCCTCACCAATTTGCATAGGTGACCACAGACCCAAACCCTTGGATCTGAGAACAATGAAAATGCATTCAGTTTTCTTACAAGAAGACTTTTAATAAAAATAGAAGTAAATAGAAATAAAGAAATCCCCCCTGTAAAATCAGGATGGTAGATATCTTACAGGGTAATTAGATTCAAAAACATAGAGAACCCCTCTAGGCAAAACCTTGAGTTACAAAAAAGATACACAGACAGAAATAGTTATTCTATTCAGCACAATTCTTTTCTCAGCCATTTAAAGAAATCATAATCTAACACATACCTAGCTAGATTACTTACTAAAAGTTCTAAGACTCCATTCCTGGTCTATCCCCAGCAGAAACCAGTATATAGACAGACACACAGACCCTTTGTTTCTCTCTCTCCTCCCAGCTTTTGAAAGTATCTTGTCTCCTCATTGGTCATTTTGGTCAGGTGCCAGCGAGGTTACCTTTAGCTTCTTAACCCTTTACAGGTGAGAGGAGCTTTCCCCTGGCCAGGAGGGATTTCAAAGGGGTTTACCCTTCCCTTTATATTTATGACAGGGACCTTTACCATCAAGCTCTGCTTCCCTTGCTCTTTTTCTTGCTGACACAGAACATGATATGGCAAATATAACCCTTACCACACACCAATCTATGTGACTGTGTCACATCCAGGAGATAACCTTCTTAGTTAAACCTGTTGGTGGAAGTGGAGGAGTGTTCTTCCATGGAAAGGAACAGGGCTCCGGATTATTGGCTGTTTTGGTGAGCAGTTTAACTTCTGTGCTAATGCAGAAATTAATAGATATAATGGCTTTAAGGAAGGCTACAGCATATGAGAAAAACAGTTTCTTCTTTAGCAGGAGTCCCTGGCAAGTAAACAGCGAGTCAGCTCATTAAAAATTAGAAATAGAACTGTATTAATAAAAAGACTAATGATCCAGAACATATGTATTTAGGTAATTTTTTTCTTTGCTGCGAATTGGCAAGGGAAAGATTTTGAAAATTGTTAAAAAACAAACAAACAGGTAAGGGAAAGGAAACCGAAAAAAGGCAAAATGCTAATTACTATGTGCCATAGTTGCAAGTCTTACAAAAGTATTGTACTGTGGAAGCATTTTATTTGTGAAGCCTGCAAAGCTGAGTAGTTCTGGCACCTACAGTATAATGAGTGACAGTTGCATTTGACAAGATAGTCTTTAGCTGCAGTACATGTTAATTTTTTAGGACTAAATTGAGCTTGGTTCTAATCAGAGGCTCAAGAGAATGCATTGCTGGCTATCTTGAAAAAAAGCCTCTAATGTGTCTGTATGAATCTCTGATTAGAAGTGAACTCAATTTATATTTGTGTGCATCACAAAAGACCCAATGCTGGTGCCAAACAAGTTTCTTTAATCTGAGACTGATGGGACAGTATTGCAGGCATTGAATATGGGAATATTCCATAAAGAGGAGATCATTTTGGAGCTACCAATCTTAGTGAGGTGCAATGGGATGCAAGACCATAGGAAAGAGCTGCAGAGGACCAGCATGGAGGGGGGAAAGTTGATCTGTAACCTGGGCTACTGCCAGACTCCTGCTGCATCCTCATTCCCCAAAATTGGACTCCCAGAAACATAGGTAGGGGCAGGATTTAGGCCATTGACAGACTCCTCCTGCTCTCCTGCTTCCCAGGGCTGGGCTCTCAAGGGTTTGTGTGAATGGGGAATTTAGTCTTCCACCAGTCTGCTCTGCTGCATTCCAGTTCCCCAGTGTTGTGAGGAACTGCAGTGGGCAACAGGAATCTGGTCATAGTCCTGTGAGCCAGAGTTGCACTCCTCTGTGGAGAGGTGGGGTTAAATTAGACCTACCGGTTGACAGCTTTCAGACTACCTGGGAGTCCTGCTGTCTGAGTTGGGCTCCATGTTGTGCAGTGCTGTCTGCCGACAACTGAGCTGCATGTGTGCATGCCCCTCTGTGCTGTTCTATATAGATTCTCATGCTCCCTACACCTGGAGGCTGTAAGAGAGTTGAAAAACTATTGATCTGAAAAAAATTCACAGTGGTGTCAACCCAGTGCAGCTCTATCCAGAAAGTCTACACCTGTTGGGGTCCCTGCAAAAAATCACAGAGCCCTTGACTGTGTGTCCCAAAGCAGGATCAGCACCAGCGTTAATACACATTAGTTTAGAAAAAGGAAATTTTGCCGATCTCAGTGGTATAATAAATGGAGCTGAGAGATGTCATATGTGACTTGTCGAAGGTGTCACAGAAATTCAGTGACACAACAAAGGACAGAAATTAGGTTGGCTGACCCCCAGTCCTGTGCCCTTATCTCAGTAGTGTAACAGCAGGATAACAGGTTGCTACAGTACTTAGGTATTGGAAGGTGGGGAGAGAGGAGACAGTGGCTGGGGAAAATCCATGTTTGGAACTTGAACTCCATTACAGAAAGTAATTGAAGGGTAAGAATGAAGTCATCCTGTGCATCCCCTGAACATGATATGTTCTGATTTTACCATCTTTATGGAGCATTCATACCTATTGTATTAATTTCATAGTAAAGCACAAGTTTTATAGACTTCAAGATACAGGCAAAATGGCAATTTAGTATTCCTTCAGTTATTCCAAAATAAGCTGGAGCCCATGTAATATTAGAAAGCTGATGATTATAGCAAAGATTAATAAAACAGATGCTTTCCTCCTCTATAAACATCTAGTTATAGCAGGTGAGTCAGTATGGGTACCCTAACCTTCCCCTACACCAAGTAATTGTTCTTTCTCTGACACCCACTCTGCTTCCAACCCTGGAATTCATTGAACCAGTCAACGAGGAGAGAAATAAAAACAAACATCATGTTACTAAAAATTAACTGTTAAACAGACACATTTTTCTTCAAATATATACTTCTTATATTCAATCACCCTCTCTTTGTCTGGCACCGACAGCTTCCGTTTAACATCTCCTGTCTTTGTATGTTCTAGACCAGAAAACAGGCGGAATCTTTTCTGGCTCTGATCCTGATCCCGGATGCCCTCCTTGAGTCTGCCCATCTCTCTCTCTCTTCATCAGCTGCAGCTCTTGGTTCTTTTCTTGGCTGGTAGCAGACAAATATTCAGCTATCCTTTTAGCTAGTTATCCTGACAGACCTTTAACCTCTTCCCATACAGAGACTTCTTCTGCTGACAGAAACACCTTTTCTAGACATAGCAGATGGGGAGTGTGGGTGATCCTCCTTGTAGTTCAGCTCCCTCCATAGATCTGGCCTTGCTGGCATAAGTGACTGAAGTATCTTTCTCTTGATAAAAGGACCTTGAAGAAGGCTCATACTCAGCCTGTAACTACCCAGACGCAAATCTCAGCCCACTGAAGGTTGTTCTCTTTCCCATGGATTCTAATTCCACTCCTTCCTGGGTGGTACTAACAGCTATATCAGAATGGAAAAAGGTAAATAGTGGGTCTGTCCTGGGCCCAGTGCTATTCAACATATTCATAAATGATCTGGAAAAAGGGGTAAACAGTGAGGTGGCAAAGTTTGCAGATGATACAAAGCTACTCAGCATAGTTAAGTCCCAGGCAGACTGCGAAGAGCTACAAAAGGATCTCTCAGAACTGAGCAACAAAATGGCACATGAAATTCAATGTTGATAAATGCAAGGTAATGCACATTGGAAAACATAATCCCAACTATACATATAAAATGATGGGGTCTAAATTAACTGTTACCACTCAAGAAAGAGATCTTGGTGTCGTTGTGTATAGTTCTTTGAAAACACCCACTCAGTATGCAGCAGCAGTCAAAAAAGCGAACAGAATCTTGGGAATCATTAAGAAATGGATAGATAATAAGACAGAAAATATCATATTGCCTCTATATAAATCCATGGTACGCCCACAGCTTGAAGACTGCATGCAGATGTGGTCATCCCATCTCAAAAAAGATATATTGGAATTGGAAATGGTTCTAGAAAAGGGCAACAAAAATTATTAGGGATATGGAACAGCTGCCAAATGTGGAGAGATTAATAATACTGGGACTTTTTAGCTTGGAAAAGAGACGACTAAGTGGGTGGGGAGAGAGAGATATGATAGCAGTCTATAAAATCATGTCTGGTGTGGAGAAAGTAAATAAGGAAGTGTTATTTACCCCTTCTCATAACACAAGAACTAGGGGCGCCATATGAAATTAATAGGCAGAAGGTTTAAAACAAACAAAAGGAAGTGTTTATTCACACAACGTACAGTCAATCTGTGGAATTCTTTGCCAGAGGATTGAAGGCCAAGACTATAACAAGGTTCAAAAGAGAACAAGATAAATTCATGGAGGATGGGTCTGTCAATGGCTATTAGACTGGATGGGCAGGGATGGTGTCCCTAGCCTCGGTTTACCAGAAGCTGGGACTGGGAGACAGGGAATGGAACACTTGTTGATTCCCTGTTCTGTTCATTCCCTCTGGGGCACCTGACATTGGCCACTGTTGGAAGACAGGATCCTGGGCTAGATGGACCTTTGGTCTGCCCCAGGATGGCCGTTCTTATGTTCTGATTCCCCCCAGCATCAACAATTGGATGTTTTGAACCCAGTTTATCTCAGTGGCCATAAGGACTCCCTCACTGCATTTTTTTCTCAACTCTGCTCATGCTTTTACCTCCCAGTGAGTCTCTCTTCAGGTGACACGAGGTACAAGTGAGGAGCTGAGGCACATGTGTCCAAATACATAAAGGAGTTTAGTGTTTCATCCGTTACCCTAAGGAGTCCCACTGAACTTGTTTGGGTTCTGATAACCAATCCTCCCTCAGCAACTTGGCTAATGCAGGTGGTCACACATAAAAAGTTAGGGTGGGAGAGAAAAAAGAACTCCATCAATGGGTCCTACCTTTACAGAGTGTAATAGTAATAATATTGTGCTTCTATGGTGCCTTCTAGCTGAGGGTCCCAAAGCATTCTAACAAACAATGAATTTAGCTCTATACCTAACTATGAGGTATGTAATTATTATTCCTGGTGGTGGCATAGAAAAGGTAAGGGACAGATTTTGCCCTGCCTTTCATGGGTATACAAGTGCTGGAGAAGGAGATTGCTAGTACCCTTTCTCAACATCTACCTCAGTGGACCTGGTGCAGTGACCGGTACTCTCATTTTCCATGCTATTATACCAGACAATACCTGTAATCTCTTACTCATTCTTGCATGCCCTGACCCACAGAGGAACTCAAAAGACTAGTGGTTGGAACAGTTCAAACTCCATTACAAATGGCCTAGTAAGTGGTGGACTGCAGCAGTATACAAGGGCCCAGCACAGAGGCTCACCTATGAGGAAGAGCGTGGGGAGACTAGAAATTGGAAATTCTGAAGTGACTGGTGAAATCAGGGTCTGACCCACAGGAGTGCTGGCAAGCACAATTATTACCCTGGCATCAATCACATGGCCAGAGTCAAGACTCCAAAGGTCAGAGCCCTGTAATGTGACTTGGGGTCAGTATACATATACTCTCAGCCCTGGTCTACATTAGGACTTTAGGTCGAATTTAGCAGCATTAAATCAATGTAAACCTTCACCCGTCCACATGATGAAGCCCTTTATTTCGACTTAAAGGGCTCTTAAAATCGATTTCCTTACTCCACCCCTGACAAGTGGATTAGCGCTTAAATCGGCCTTGCCAGCTCGAATTTGGGGTACTGTGGACACAATTTGAGGGTATTGGCCTCCGGGAGCTATCCCAGAGTGCTCCATTGTGACTGCTCTGGACAGCACTCTCAACTCAGATGCACTAGCCAGGTAGACAGGAAAAGAACCACGAACTTTTGAATCTCATTTCCTGTTTGGCCAGCATGGCAAGCTGCAGGTGACCATGCAGAACTCATCAGCGGAGGTGACCATGATGGAGTCCCAAAATCGCAAAAGAGCTCCAGCATGGACCAAACAGGAGGTACGGGATCTGATCGTTCTATGGGGAGAGGAATCCATGCTATCAGAACTCCGTTCCGGTTTTCGAAATGCCAAAACCTTTGTCAAAATCTCCCAGGGCATGAAGGACAGAGGCCATAACAGGGACCCGAAGCAGTGCCACGTGAAACTGAAGGAGCTGAGGCAAGCCTACCAGAAAACCAGAGAGGCGAACGGCCGCTCCGGGTCAGAGCCCCAAACATGCCGCTTCTATGATGAGCTGCATGCCATTTTAGGGGGTTCAGCCACTGTTTGACTCCTTCAATGGAGATGGAGGCAATACGGAAGCAGGTTTTGGGGACGAAGAAGATGATGATGAGGAGGAGGAGGTTGTAGATAGCTCACAGCAAGCAAACGGAGAAACCGGTTTTCCCGACAGCCAGGAACTGTTTCTCACCCTGGACCTGGAGCCAGTACCCCCCGAACCCACCCAAGGCTGCCTCCTGGACCCAGCAGGCGGAGAAGGGACCTCCGGTGAGTGTACCTTTTAAAATACTGTACATGGTTTAAAAGCAAGCATGTGAAAGGATTAATTTGCCCTGGCATTTGCGGCTCTCCTGGATGTACTCCCAAAGCCTTTGCAAAAGGTTTCTGGGGAGGGCAGCCTTATTGCGTCCTTCATGGTAGGACACTTTACCACTCCAGGTCAGTAACACATACTCGGGAATCATTGTACTACAAAGCATTGCAGTGTATGTTTGCTGGCGTTCAAACAAACATCCGTTCTTTATCTCTCTGTGTTATCCTCAGGAGAGTGAGATATAATTCATGGTCACCTGGTTGAAATAGAGTGCTTTTCTTCAGGGGACACTCAGAGGAGCCCATTCCTGCTGGGCTGTTTGCCTGTGGCTAAACAGAAATGTTCCCCGCTGTTAGCCACAGGGAGGGGGGAGGGTTGAGGGGGTAGCCACGTGGTGGGGGGGAGGCAAAATGCGACCTTGTAACGAAAGCACATGTGCTATGTATGTAATGTTAACAGCAAGGTTTACCCTGAAAGAGTGTAGCCACTGTTTTATAAAATGTGTCTTTTTAAATACCGCTGTCCCTTTTTTTTTCTCCACCAGCTGCATGTGTTTCAATGATCACAGGATCTTCTCCTTCCCAGAGGCTAGTGAAGCTTAGAAAGAAAAAAAAACGCACTTGCGATGAAATGTTCTCCGAGCTCATGCTGTCCTCCCACACTGACAGAGCACAGACGAATGTGTGGAGGCAAATAATGTCAGAGTGCAGGAAAGCACAAAATGACCGGGAGGAGAGGTGGCGGGCTGAAGAGAGTAAGTAGCGGGCTGAAGACAGGGCTGAAGCTCAAATGTGGCAGCAGCGTGATGAGAGGAGGCAGAATTCAATGCTGAGGCTGCTGGAGGACCAAACCAGTATGCTCCAGTGTATGGTTGAGCTGCAGCAAAGGCAGCTGGAGCACAGACTGCCACTACAGCCCCTGTGTAACCAACCGCCCTCCTCCCCAAGTTCCATAGCCTCCACACCCAGACGCCCAAGAACGCGGTGGGGGGGCCACCGGCCAACCAGCCACTCCGCCACAGAGGATTGCCCAAAAAAAAGAAGGCTGGCATTCAATAAATTTTAAAGTTGTAAACTTTTAAAGTGCTGTGTGGCATTTTCCTTCCCTCCTCCACCACCCCTCCTGGGCTACCTTGGTAGTCATCCCCCTATTTGTGTGATGAATGAATAAAGAATGCATGAATGTGAAGCAACAATGACTTTATTGCCTCTGCAAGTGGTGATCGAAGGGAGGAGGGGAGAGTGGTTAGCTTACAGGGAAGTAGAGTGAACCAAGGGGCGGGGGGTTTCATCAAGGAGAAACAAACAGAACTTTCACACCATAGCCTGGCCAGTCATGAAACTGGTTTTCAAAGCTTCTCTGATGCGTATCGCGCCCTCCTGTGCTCTTCTAACCGCCCTGGTGTCTGGCTGCGTGTAACCAGCAGCCAGGCGATTTGCGTCAACCTCCCACCCCGCCATAAACGTCTCCCCCTTACTCTCACAGATATTGTGGAGCACACAGCAAGCAGTAATAACAGTGGGAATATTGGTTTCGCTAAGGTCTAAGTGAGTCAGTAAACTGCGCCAGCGCGCCTTTAAACGTCCAAATGCACATTCTACCACCATTCTGCACTTGCTCAGCCTGTAGTTGAACAGCTCCTGACTACTGTCCAGGCTGCCTGTGTACGGCTTCATGAGCCATGGCATTAAGGGGTAGGCTGGGTACCCAAGGATACATATAGGCATTTCAACATCCCCAACAGTTATTTTCTGGTCTGGGAATAAAGTCCCTTCCTGCAGCTTTTGAAACAGACCAGAGTTCCTGAAGATGCGAGCGTCATGTACCTTTCCCGGCCATCCCATGTTGATGTTGGTGAAACGTCCCTTGTGATCCACCAGAGCTTGCAGCACTATTGAAAAGTACCCCTTGCGGTTTATGTACTCGGCGGCTTGGTGCCCCGGTGCCAAGATAGGGATATGGGTTCCGTCTATGGCCCCACCACAGTTAGGGAATCCCATTGCAGCAAAGCCATCCACTATGACCTGCACATTTCCCAGGGTCACTACCCTTGATATCAGCAGATCTTTGATTGCGTAGGCTACTTGCATCACAGCAGCCTCAACAGTAGATTTGCCCACTCCAAATTGATTCCCAATTGACCGGTAGCTGTCTGGCGTTGCAAGCTTCCACAGGGCTATCGTCACTCGCTTCTCAACTGTGAGGGCTGCTCTCATCTTGGTATTCATGCGCCTCAGGGCAGGGGAAAGCAAGTCACAAAGTTCCATGAAAGTGCCCTTACGCATGGGAAAGTTTCGCAGCCACTGGGAATCGTCCCAGACCTGCAACACTATGCGGTCCCACCAGTCTGTGCTTGTTTCCTGAGCCCAGAATCGGCGTTCCACAGCATGAACCTGCCCCATTAGCACCATGATGCATGCATAGGCAGGGCCCATGCTTTCAGAGAAATTTGTGTCCATGTCCTGATCACTCACGTGACTGTGCTGATGTCGCCTCCTCGCCCGGTATTGCTCTGCCAGGTTCTGGTGCTGCATATACTGCTGGATAATGCGTGTGGTGTTTAATGTGCTCCTAATTGCCAAAGTGATCTGAGCGGGCTCCATGCTTGCCTTGGTATGGTGTCCGCACAGAAAAAAGGCGCGGAACGATTGTCTACCATTGCTCTGATGGAGGGAGGGGCGACTGAAGACATGGCTTACAGGGTTGGCTTCAACAAAGGGGGTGGCTTTACATCAAGGAGTATTTCAGGCAGGACTTCACGGAACGTTCCAATAAGAAATGGTGCACCTAAGTTATTGTTCTTATTGGAACAATGAGGTTAGCCTGGCCTCTGATTGATACATGGCTAGATTTACCTTGCTGCACCTTCTCTGTGAGTGACTGCAGTGTGACCTAGAGGAATGAGTCCCCTAGACGGGGGAGGAGGCAAATGAGTACAAAACAAATCTGGTCTATTTCTTGTTTTGATCCACTCCATCTATCTTTTGCATCTTTGGCTGGCAGCAGACGGTGCAGAAGGACTGCATGCCATCCACATCTCATGGCTGCTCGGCAGAAGATGGTACAGTACGACTGCTAGCCATCCTCATCTCTTGCCTGCCCGGCAGAAGATGGTACAGTACGACTGCTAGCAATCCGTATCGCCTGCCTGCTCACCATAAGAATGTTCAATAGGACTGACTGCAGGACTAAAGAGAATGACCTGGTCAAGTCACTCCAAATTTAGTCCCTGCGCCCATGTCTGCCCAGGTGCTCCCAGCCGACGTGGCCAGGAGCACCTCGGACACGACGAGGATGGCTACCAGTCATACTGCACCGTCTGCTGCCAGAAGGCAATGGGTTGCTGCTACTGTGTAGCAATGCCGTACCGCGTCTGCCAGCACCCAGGAGACGTACGGTGACGGTTACCTGAGCGGGCTCCGTGGTATGGCGTCTGCACAGGTAACTCAGGAAAAAAGGCGCGAAACGATTGTCTGCCCTTGCTTTCACGGAGGGAGGGAGGGAACGGGGGCCTGACGATATGTACCCAGAACCACCCGCGACAATGTTTTAGCCCCATCAGGCATTGGAATCTCAATCCAGAATTCCAATGGGCAGCGGAGACTGCGGGAACTGTGGGATAGCTACCCATAGTGCAACGCTCCGGAAGTCGACTCTAGCCTCGGTACTGTGGAAGCACTCCGCCGAGTTAATGCACTTAATGCACTTAGAGCATTTTCTGTGGGGACACACACACTCGAATATATAAAACCGATTTCTAAAAAACCGACTTCTATAAATTCAACCTTATTCCATAGTGTAGACATACCCTAAGGATATGTTTACATTGCAGCTGGAGACGGAATTTCCAGCTCAAATAGCCATATCTGTGCTAGCTTTGATCAAGGTAGTGTGCTAAAAACAATATGTAGCCACAGTGGAATGAGCAGTGAGATGGACTAGCTGCCTGAGTATATACCTAGGTTTTCAGAGGAGCTTGTGCTCATGCTATCTAGCCCATCCCACTGCTCGTGCTACCACATCTAAACATCTATTTTTAGCATGCTAGCTTGATCAGAGCTAGTGTGGTTATGGCTTCTACCTGAACTGGAAATTACATCCTAACTAACTAAAAAAAGAAAAGGAGGACTTGTGGCACCTTAGAGACTAACACATTTATTTGAGCATAAGCTTTCGTGAGCTACAGCTCACTTCATCAGATGCATTCGATGAAGTGAGCTGTAGCTCACGAAAGCTTATGCTCAAATAAATTTGTTAGTCTCTAAGGTGCCACAAGTCCTCCTTTTCTTTTTGCGGATACAGACTAACACGGCTGCTACTTTGAATCCTAACTAACTGTTACACTTAATAATTGCTGGGTTTGAAGGCATTGGTTTTGACCTATAAAGCCCTAAATGGTCTAGGACAGACCTACCTCTCTCTTTGTGATACACTGCTGCAATGTGGGCATATACCTTTGGGATATAAGAGAGGGGGTGGCTGGCAGGGCATTCTGTGTAAGAGTCCTGAGGTTCCAGAATGCCCTCCTACTCTGGCCCAAAATAGCTTGGTTTTGCTGACCTTCAGGGCACGGTAGTTTCATCTGACTTTTGATGAGAGGTAAGGAGATTACAGTATATGCTGATGCGTGTGGGTTGTTGGTATTATGCCATGAGTGGAAAGGTTGAGCTCTTTGTATTGTATTTTGTTCTAATTTTAAATAATCAGCAGGGTGCTCATAGCCTGTATACGAGTACTCTATATGGATTCTAAATGAAAATCATATTAAATACTATCCAGTTCCACATTACCTGCTCTGTAATTAAATTAGGCAATGAGGATGAAAACAGAGAAATGAAAACAGAGAAATACTCAGACTATATATCACACAGTGAGTGCCTAAAGCATTTTCACGTACATTGTCATTATCATAGACTCAGTAAAAATGTATCAACACTTCCATATTTTGGAAAACTGTCCAAGTGTCACCCGAATTGGATAGTCCAGACAGAGTTGACATGAGCTTTTGTTAGTGCCGGGACAGTTCAGAGTCCTGAATAAAATATAGCTCCAAAAGTTTTGGAATGAATATTTTTCTGTAAAATAATCTGGAAAGTCACCTGCTGATAAACCGGGACTTGTTGTAAACAGACTGAATACCTTTCATTAGAATTAAAAGAATCTGGAAATGTACCTACAAGCAAATGCTTTGAAGGACTCAGTCTCGCTCTCTTAAAAATCACCCTATCCTAAGGGTTAAATAAAAACATGTTTCCATTATGATTTACAATGGCAATCTCTGTAGAAGTACAGGTATATAAGTGGAGGGAAGTGGCTATCCCAATCAACAGGTAATTTTGAAAAAGTTTCTCTTTATCAGGGTTCCAATGCATTTTATTTTAGGTCTCCTCTCTACCCAAGTCATGGAAAGCTTACAACTTTAAACTCAAAATTTGTTGCCATGGAGATACTGAAACCTCATTTGCAAGGTTATTATTATTATGTAACTTCATGACACCTCAGCTAAAACTTTTGATTGGAATAATTAACACTAATTAGTGCATACAGCACATGTAGCTTTTGTAATATGGATTTACATCATATAGCCATTCCTCTTCCATTTGAGTTTTAATGACTAGATGTCAGTGCACTTCAAAAGAAGGACTAATCTGTAATCCAGTCATCTGGATACTTTTAGATATTTTATAAATATACAGCAGCTAAGCAGACACTTACCAATTTGCAGTATGAACGTGTATCATTAACAGCATACATAGAGTTTAAAGCCAGAAGGGACCACTACATCATCTACTCTGACCTCGGGTGTATCACAGGCCACCAACGCCAGCTAGCACCCACACACTGACTAATCCAACAATTGAAATGAGACCAAAATACTACAACCCACAGGAGACTAGACTATTATGTGCCAGAGGCAAAGAACAGGAGAGACTGAGACACTTGAGACCCCTGTAATGGCAGGAAAATGATTAAGTGAGGTATACACAGGAAATCCTAGCAAGTGATCCACATTCATGTGCTGCAGAGGAAGGCAAAAAACAAGGCAAAACAAAACAAAACAAAAAAAATCCAATGTCACTGCCAATCGGACCTGGGGGGAAATTCCTTCCCAACCCCACATATGGCGATCAGTTAGACCCTGCACAAGTAAGCAAGAACCAGCCAACCAAGTACTTGAGAGAGAGAATGCTCTGTGCCACTTC
This sequence comes from Caretta caretta, assembly GCF_965140235.1. Taxonomy (NCBI): domain Eukaryota; kingdom Metazoa; phylum Chordata; order Testudines; family Cheloniidae; genus Caretta; species Caretta caretta. The sequence goes on along the minus strand of NC_134210.1, from coordinate 99,548,346 downwards.
AGAGCTCTGGCCCACCCAGCTCAGTGTCCCATCTCAAGCCTTAGCCATCCCTAATGCTTCAGAGGAGGAGATTAAAAATCTCCCAGAATACACTGCGGGGGCATGGGGGAGATAGAGATGAATCCCTTCCTGACCCACCGATGTCCAGCTGAAACCCTGAAGCATGAGCTTTAGGAACATAAGACATAAACCAGAAGTGAGCCGCAGGGCTGTTGAGCCCTGCCCCCCTACTATCACAAACAACCCCATCATACAAATGCTCTTGTAAATTTGTCTAGCTGTCTCTTAAAACGAATTAAGTTATTTCTCCTCACAACTCCGATGTAGAGGCTATTCCAGAACCTCAACCCTCTGATGGTTAGAAACCTTCTAATTTCCAGCCTGAATTTGTTCTTGGCCAGTTTATATCCATTTGTTCTTGTGCCAACATTGTCCTTTAGCTTAAATAGCTCTTCACCCTCCCTGGTGTTGATCCTCCACCTCCAATGTATTTATAAAGAACAATCATAGAGCCTCTCAGCCTTTGTTTTGCTAGACTAAAGAACCCAAGCTCTGCCGCTTCCTCTCATAAGACAGGCCCTTCATTCCCCTGCTCACCCTAGTAACTCTTCTCTGAGCCTGTTCCAGCTTAAATTGATCTTTCTTGAACATGGGTGAACAGAATTGCACACAGTTTTCCAAGTAAGGGCTTACCAGTGCCTCGTATAATCACATTAATGCTTCTCAGTATTTACTGGAAATGCCACAGCTAATACATTCTAAGATTACATTTGCCTTTTCAAAGCCACATCACATTAGTGGCTCAGAGTCATCCTCTGAGCAATCCACATAACCACATTTTCCCCCTGCTGTCACTTCCAACTGATGAGCCCCCAGCTTGTAGCAGAAATTATTATTAGACCCTAGGTGCATGATTTTGCACGTTGTACTATTGAATTTCATCCCATTTCTATCACTGCAGTCTTCAAGTCATCCAGATATTTCTGTATAATGTTCCGAACCTCCTCTTGACGATGCCTCTCATCAGCACATTCCTACTTTTTGTGCCAAGGTCATCAATAAAAATATTGAATAAAATTTGTCCCAAGTCTGATCCTTGAGGGACTGCACTAGTAACCTCCCTCCAGTCCTACAATTCACATTTCAGCACAACCTGTTGCCTTCTCCTCTTTAGCAATTCCTTATCAACCTGGCAATGCTTGTACTGATCCCCATAAACCTAATTTAAATACGGTAATATTTTCCCATGTGGAGCAATGTCAAATGCTTTCCTGAAGTCCAAGTATATTAGATCTACTGCATTTCCCTTAGCTAGACAATCAGTTATTTTCTCAAAGAAGGAAATCAGGTTAGTCTGGCACGAACTATCTTTGGTAAATGCATGTTGCATTGCATCCCCTTTACCATTTAACCCTATGAATATAATTATCCTTTCCTTCACGATTTGTTCTAAAACCTTGCATACCACTGACATCAGACTAGCAGGTCTGTAATAGCCTGGATCACTTTTTTCCCCCTCTTCTTAAATCTAGGTACAATGTTAGCTATTCTCCAGTCATATGGTACTACTTCCAAATAGACAGATTTACTAAAAATCCTTGCTCCTTGACGAGCAATCTCACGTGCCAGTTTTTTCAATATTCCTCAGTAGAAGTTATCCGGTCCCCCCAATTTGAGCACGTTGAGTTCTATCAACTGCCTTCATATCATCATCATAACTGAAAACTGAAGCAAAGTATTCATTTAGTTTTTTGGCCATACATGGATTATCTTTAATCTCCTTCTCATCCACACTGCATAGTGGCCCAGCCTCATCCTTCCTTATTCTCTTTTTATTTATTTAACTAAAAAACCCTCTTTTTATTTTATTTTCCTTGGCAAGAACTAACTCCACTTGACTTTTTGCTTTCTCACTTTATTCCTACATTTTCTAACCTCCACAAAGCTGATCAACCCCCTTTTTTCATTCCCTATAGGCTTTCTGCTTATTCCCAATAATTTTTTTGAGGTAGTTTTTCATCGGGAGCTTTTCCCTACAAGTTTCTTTCCCTTTGTGGGCTGCAACTTTGTGACACAGAGGCCCATTGGTGGTTCACTACTCTGTGTCAGCAATTCTTATCAGGCCTGACATACTCACAACACTTAACACACTGTTGTCATAATCTATATCTAAAAGGTGTCATGTAATATCTCATTGAAAAAGTAATTGTTAACTCTAGTTAATATGGCAGGCTACTGGGTATTGTGTCTTTAAAGGGACAAACTAACATTATTATTTCTCTGAGTGGTCCAGGAGGGGGATGGACAATTCTGGGCACACTGTTTTGAGGAAACTCAGGTCTTGGGGTGTGTTGGGGTCACTTGGCTAGTAGTATCCAAGGCTGGAGGAGACCAGACTGTGGGTGTGGTATAACAAGCAAGCTGCTGGAGTCAGAGTTGCTGAACCAGGACTTGGGAGCATGAAGACAGGGAGCTACAGCAGCAGAGCATTTTAAAGCACCCAAAGTTACAAAGCAGGTGGTGATACAACCCCTTACTGGTCTGGATTGCGCTTCAAAACCTGACAAGTTTTCAGATAGTTTTTGTATAGTTGTGTTGAAGAAATTCCAAGCTTCCTCAATATTTAAGTCCTTGACCTCTTCTGTCCATCTGACTTTTTTAATTAAAGAAGTTTTATTTTGCCAGAGACTTATTTTTTCAGTTCTTCACATTTTTCAAATTTCAAATTCAATTCTTCACATAGATTTCACCTAAAGAAAAATGGTTTACGTTTGTTTAAAGTTACCTTATTGTATCAAGGATTTGTGTAGAAGGTGAATGAGTCACAAAAGATTTAATTCTCTAAAATCTGTTAGTAAGTGCCAATTCAAAATGTATGCCAGAGACCCTCTGAAGTTACAAGACAGCTTTGGGTTTTTTTAAGCTGTTTTATTGTAAATCAGACAAATCATATTGTGCACATGCCTAAAAGACCGATTTGTTCAGCTTTACTAAATTTTGCTGGAAGACTGACAATATCAAACCCTATTTTCAGAACAGTTGCAACTAGAATATAACATGGAAATATTATGCAAAAAACTAGTAAATATGCTAAATATAGAAGTATTTGAAATTATTAATAGAGCATGAATGGGATCTTTCGGGATCAAAAAGTAAGTGCAGAGAGAGGCTCAATACTAAAATGACACTCAAGTTTTATCACTGTTAAGTTTCAACTTGAAAACTTTGCATTTATTTTCATTTAAGTCCATCTTATTCACATGGAACCTTTTAAGTCAACATGTCAGTTGCATATAAAAACTTATTGGAACTCAAGAAAATTAGTTCTATATTTAATTTTAACTGAAGAGAGGCTGAAGCAAAAGCTTTTTATGTAAACTGTTTCTCCCTTGAACTTCAACTGAAGCTGGATTTGAACAATACCTGGTTCTCCAAAACCAAAACCTTGCAGGATCAAGGCCATTGTGATCACAATGCAGCTAATATTCTGGTTACCTTGTAGTGGCAGCATAGTTAGCTCAGACAAAAGTAATTTTGTAAATTACTCATTTGATTGCTTTTTGCCTGACTATAATACTTTAATTAAACTCTGCAACCAGTATTACTAAAGATAGCATGCACTGGGCAATGCAAGTAGAGCCCTTTATATTTGAATTTAAAATCCACTCTTGGAGTTTTCAATGTGGTGTATTATTTCAATGTGGTGTATTAAAAGCTTTTCAGTTGAAATGTAAAACACAAAAATGAGCAAAAATTAAAAACACTTTCAAGGCAAAAAGATTTGGAAGTGTGTCTGTAATGCTAAGGGAGACACTTGAAATCATGTTTCTCTGATAAGGGTTTGGTAGATCATTACTGCAAGCTAAATAAACTCCAATCCTTAATTAAACACAAATATAATTGAACACCTGACTCAGAAAATGTTGCACACAGGTTTTCTGCAAATGCATTTTTATTGCAAGTACTTAGATCTCAAATGTTTTTAAAGTCAGTTGCTGTGGAAAGATTATAATGAACACTGCCATGTAAATTGCTAAAAATAATAAATGCATAGCTGCAATAATTATCCTTAATTAGTCTGCAGGGTGCTCAGAACGCTGGGTGCTGGATTTGTACAGCAGCAAGTAAAACATGGAACAAACAGTAGAGGGGAAAAAAGGAGGGCACCTGCTGGTGTGGAGGTCATGCTTGTATAACCCATTTCAGTCAGGCGTGGTGTCACTGGTGAGCCCTGCCTCACTTCCCTTCACCCAGGTTATAAACAAACTCTCAAAGTTTCCCCCTAAAGTTTCCCCCTAAAAGCACACCCTTTTCCAAGGGTCTCATTTATTAGCAAGAGCCATAAGCATGAGTAAGAATTTACCCACATACACCTGGGGACTTTCATTTGTTTGGGCTTAGTCCAACCAGTGGTCTCTGATGCCTTCTTTCAGGAGACTTCTCCTTCCTGAATCTGCAAACAGCCTCTGTTTCTGGAACTCTTCATAGGTCCTTCTCTAGGTTATTCCTTTCAGTCCCTCCTTAAAGACATGTGGCAATTCTCCAAAAAAGGCCATATTTTTTTAATTGAATGTAAACCTGACACCAATATCATATATCATTTGAAAGCTTATTTTATGTACATTTAGATAAGGTATGATGTGGAGCTGTCAAGCAGTGATGTAGGCCTGCAAGTGAGTTGAAACAATGGTACCCAAAATGAGTGTGTCATTTTTCGCACATTTCTACAAACACTGCAACACGACTACAGTTTTTACTGTTTAAATTAACCATGATAAGGTATTGAAGTTATTGGTCAAAGCTACCAAATGATAATGTATTAAAAAATTTCTATTGATATTACATGGACAAGGGGTTTTTTTCCCCCCAGAAATGATGAAACTGTTTAGCATGTGACCAAAATGATGAATTTCAATATTTTGTAATATGTTAACATGAAATGTTTTCACATCTCATATTCTTAAATTTCAAAGTATCTTTCAAAGCAGTTTTTCATATTTTCAATTTATATTTGCAGACCTGATCTGTCTCACACTGGAGATTGTGCACAAGTAGCAGTAGTGTGCCCACAGTTTGTACTGCATAGTGGATAGACAGAAATGTACACAAATTCCTAACATAGTGCTTCTCCATCTGTAAGACTTTGCACATGCAATGTAGCATCTAGTCTGCCTGGCTGAAGCTTTTAATTTGTAATTGCCTTTGCATGCACCACTAGCCTTTTAAATATTCTAGAAACCAGCTTCTTAATTCAGTGACGCGTATGCACAGGTCAAATTAGTGTCAGAGATGACAATACACTGATCCATATTATGTATATGAAAAAGCTATGAGAGAAAGAAGTGGCCTAATGAGAAGCCGTGAAGACAGAGTCCACAAAAAAGTCCTTGCCTCTGAACTGAAGAGGGATGAAAAGCATGTTAAGCTCTTACCAGCCAAGTCATCAACCATATGACAAACCCATTTGACCCTGAATCACATCCAGAGATGCTTATCAACATATCTACTGGACTGCACAAAACCTCAGATGTACAGGAGTCTCTACTGAATATAGCAGCTGTTAGTGAAGAACAAATGGAGAGATTTGTGAGACATGCACTTGATTCTGATGGGACACATAGCTTCTCCGGCCCAATCAAGAAATCTGGAATCAAAATATTTGCTGACACGGCCAAGATGACAAAATTTAGGTCTGGCAAGGGAGGGACAATCCCAGCAGGTATCAGTCTGGAAATTGTCCTTCACAACATGCAGAGATGATGTTTCAGTGGCAAGTGTTCTTAGTCACCGAATAGGACCTGTGCCTATGTCCCTCTTCCATGCTGATGGAACTATGAGTAGAACAGAAAAAGCTGAATTAGGGCATCAGCTGGATGCTCAGGCTGAAAGAATCCATGATCTAGGATCATGCAACAAAGAAACCACAGGATACATCAGAGATGCCATGGCTGTCATACAAACGATGGCAAGAGATAAATTCTATGCATTTGAAACATTGGCTGCTGAGTATTTAGCAAGTCCTGAAAGGATTTAACTCAAAGCTAATTCTGTAATCAAAGTATTTGACAGACAGGTCAACAGTAATGCTGTGAAAACTGCAGAAGTGACAGACAGAAACGAAGCTGGGATGCAGGAAATACCAGATGATTGGTGGATGCCCTGTCCCTCCATGGAAAAAGTTTCTAGGGGTATGTCTACACTACGAAATTAGGTCGAATTTATAGAAGTCGGTTTTTTAGAAATCGGTTTTATATATTCGAGTGTGTGTGTCCCCACAGAAAATGCTCTAAGTGCATTAAGTGCATTAACTCGGCGGAGCGCTTCCACAGTACCGAGGCAAGCGTCGACTTCCGGAGCGTTGCACTGTGGGTAGCTATCCCACAGTTCCCGCAGTCTCCGCTGCCCATTGGAATTCTGGGTTGAGATCCCAATGCCTGATGGGGCTAAAACATTGTCGCGGGTGGTTCTGGGTACATATCGTCAGCCCCCCGTTCCCTCCCTCCCCCCGTGAAAGCAAGGGCAGACAATCATTTCGCGCCTTTTTTCCTGAGTTACCTGTGCAGACGCCATACCACGGCAAGCATGGAGCCCGCTCAGGTAACCGTCACCCTATGTCTCCTGGGTGCTGGCAGACGCGGTACGGCATTGCTACACAGTAGCAGCAATCCCTTGCCTTGTGGCAGCAGACGATACAGTACGACTGGTAGCCGTCATCGTCATGTCTGAGGTGCTCCTGGTCGCCTCTGTGAGGTCGATCAGGAGCGCCTGGGCAGACATGGGCGCAGGGACTAAATTTGGAGTGACTTGAGCAGGTCATTCTCTTTAGTCCTGCAGTCAGTCCTATTGAACCGTCTTATGGTGAGCGGGCAGGCGATACGGACTGCTAGCAGTCGTACTGTACCATCTTCTGCCAGGCAGGCAAGAGATGAGGATTGCTAGCAGTCGTATTGTACCATCTTATGCCAGGCAGGCAAGAGATGAAGATGGCTAGCAGTCGTACTGTACCATCTTCTGCCGAGCAGCCATGAGATGTGGATGGCATGCAGTCCTTCTGCACCGTCTGCTGCCAGCCAAAGATGTAAAAGATAGATGGAGTGGGTCAGAACAAGAAATAGACCAGATTTGTTTTGTACTCATTTGCCTCCTCCCCTGTCTAGATCACACTGCAGTCACTCACAGAGAAGGTGCAGCGAGGTAAATCTAGCCATGTATCAATCAGAGGCCAGGCTAACCTCCTTGTTCCAATAACAACGATAACTTAGGTGCACCATTTCTTATTGGAACCCTCCGTGCAGTCCTGCCTGAAATACTCCTTGATGTACAGGCACACCCTTTGTTGATCTTAGCTCCCTGAAGCCAACCCTGTAAGCCGTGTCGTCAGTCGCCCCTCCCTCCGTCAGAGCAACGGCAGACAATCGTTCCGCGCCTTTTTTCTGTGCGGACGCCATACCAAGGCAAGCATGGAGGCCGCTCAGCTCACTTTGGCAATTAGGAGCACATTAACCACCACACGCATTATGCAGCAGTATATGCAGCACCAGAACATGGCAACGCGATACCGGGCGAGGAGGCGACGTCAGCGCGGTCCCGTGAGTGATCAGGACATGAATGACACAGATTTCTCTGAAAGCATGGGCCCTGACAATGCATGCATCATGGTGCTAATGGGGCAGGTTCATGCTGTGGAACGCCCATTCTGGGCTCGGGAAACAAGCACAGACTGGTGGGACCGCATAGTGTTGCAGGTCTGGGACGATTCCCAGTGGCTGCGAAACTTTCGCATGCGTAGGGGCACTTTCATGGAGCTTTGTGACTTGCTTTCCCCTGCCCAGAAGCGCATGAATACCAAGATGAGAGCAGCCCTCACAGTTGAGAAGCGAGTGGCGATAGCCCTGTGGAAGCTTGCAACGCCAGACAGCTACCGGTCAGTTGGGAATCAATTTGGAGTGAGCAAATCTACTGTGGGGGCTGCTGTGATGCAAGTAGCCCACGCAATCAAAGATCTGCTGATATCAAGGGTAGTGACCCTGGGAAATGTGCAGGTCATAGTGGATGGCTTTGCTGCAATGGGATTCCCTAACTGTGGTGGGGCTATAGACGGAACCCATATCCCTATCTTGGCACCGGAGCACCAAGCCGCCGAGTACATAAACCGCAAGGGGTACTTTTCGATAGTGCTGCAAGCTCTGGTGGATCACAAGGGACGTTTCACCAACATCAACGTGGGATGGCCGGGAAAGGTGCATGATGCTCGCATCTTCAGGAACTCTGGTCTGTTTCAAAAGCTGCAGGAAGGGACTTTATTCCCAGACCAGAAAATAACTGTTGGGGATGTTGAAATGCCTATATGTATCCTTGGGGACCCAGCCTACCCCTTAATGCCATGGCTCATGAAGCCGTACACAGGCAGCCTGGACAGTAGTCAGGAGCTGTTCAACTACAGGCTGAGCAAGTGCAGAATGGTGGTAGAATGTGCATTTGGACGTTTAAAGGCGCGCTGGCGCAGTTTACTGACTCGCTTAGACCTCAGCGAAACCAATATTCCCACTGTTATTACTGCTTGCTGTGTGCTCCACAATATCTGTGAGAGTAAGGGGGAGACATTTATGGCAGGGTGGGAGGTTTAGGCAAATCGCCTAGCTGCTGGTTACGCGCAGCCAGACACCAGGGCGGTTAGAAGAGCACAGGAGGGCGCGATACGCATCAGAGAAGCTTTGAAAACCAGTTTCATGACTGGCCAGGCTACGGTGTGAAAGTTCTGTTTGTTTCTCCTTGATGAAACCCCCCGCCCCTTGGTTCACTCTACTTCCCTGTAAGCTAACCACCCTCCCCTCCTCCCTTTAATCATTGCTTGCAGAGGCAATAAAGTCTTTGCTGCTTCACATTCATGCATTCTTTATTCATTCATCACACAAATAGGGGGATGACTACCAAGGTATCCCAGGAGGGGTGGTAGAGGAGGGAAGGAAAATGCCACACAGCACTTTAAGCACAGCACTTTAAAAGTTTACAACTTTAAAATTTATTGAATGACAGCCTTCTTTTTTTTGGGCAATCCTCTGTGGTGGAGTGGCTGGTTGGCCGGAGGCCCCCCCACCGCGTTCTTGGGCGTCTGGGTGTGGAGACTATGGAACTTGGGGAGGAGGGCGGTTGGTTACAGAGGGGCAGCAGTGGCAGTCTGTGCTCCAGCTGCCTTTGCTGCAGCTCAACCATACACTGGAGCATACTGGTTTGGTCCTGCAGCAGCCTCAGCATTGAATCCTGCCTCCTCTCATCACGCTGCCGCCACATTTGAGCTTCAGCCCTGTCTTCAGCCCGCCACTTACTCTCTTCAGCCCGCCACTTACTCTCTTCAGCCCTCCACCTCTCCTCCCGGTCATTTTGTGCTTTCCTGCACTCTGACATTATTTGCCTCCACGCATTCGTCTGTGCTCTCAGTGTGGGAGGACAGCATGAGCTTGGAGAACATTTCATCGCGAGTGTGTTTTTTTTTCTTTCTAAGCTTCACTAGCCTCTGGGAAGGAGAAGATCCTGTGATCATTGAAACACATGCAGCTGGTGGAGAAAAAAAAAGGGACAGCGGTATTTAAAAAGACACATTTTATAAAACAGTCGCTACACTCTTTCAGGGTAAACCTTGCTGTTAACATTACATACATAGCACATGTGCTTTCGTTACAAGGTCGCATTTTGCCTCCTCCCACCGCGTGACTACCCCCTCAACCTTCTCCCCTCCCTGTGGCTAACAGCGGGGAACATTTCTGTTTAGCCACAGGCAAACAGCCCAGCAGGAATGGGCTCCTCTGAGTGTCCCCTGAAGAAAAGCACTCTATTTCAACCAGGTGACCATGAATTATATCTCACTCTCCTGAGGATAACACAGAGAGATAAAGAACGGATTTTGGTTGAATGCCAGCAAACATACACTGCAATGCTTTGTTCTACAGTGATTCCCGAGTACGTGTTACTGGCCTGGAGTGGTAAAGTGTCCTACCATGAAGGACGAAATAAGGCTGCCCTCCCCAGAAACCTTTTGCAAAGGCCTTAGGACTACATCTAGGAGAACCGCAAATGCCAGGGCAAAGTAATCCTTTCACATGCTTGCTTTTAAACCATGTATAGCATTTTAAAAGGTACACTCACCAGAGGTCCCTTCTCTGCCTGCTGGGTCCAGGAGGCAGCCTTGGGTGGGTTCGGGGGGTACTGGCTCCAGGTCTAGGGTGAGAAACAGTTCCTGGCTGTCGGGAAAACCGGTTTCTCCACTTGCTTGTTGTGAGCTATCTACAAGCTCCTCATCATCATCATCTTCTTCGTCCCCAAAACCTACTTCCGTATTGCCTCCATCTCCATTGAAGGAGTCAAACAACACGGCTGGGGTAGTGGTGGCTGAACCCCCTAAAATGGCATGCAGCTCATCATAGAAGCGGCATGTTTGGGGCTCTGACCCAGAGCGGCTGTTCGCCTCTCTGGTTTTCTGGTAGGCTTGCCGCAGCTCCTTCAGTTTCACGCGGCACTGCTTCGGGTCCCTGTTATGGCCTCTGTCCTTCATGCCCTGGGAGATTTTCAGAAAGGTTTTGGCATTTCGAAAACTGGAACGGAGTTCTGATAGCACGGATTCCTCTCCCCAAACAGCGATCAGATCCCGTACCTCCCGTTCGGTCCATGCTGGAGCTCTTTTGCGATTCTGGGACTCCATCATGGTCACCTGTGCTGATGAGCTCTGCATGGTCACCTGCAGCTTGCCACGCTGGCCAAACAGGAAATGAGATTCAAAAGTTCGCGGTTCTTTTCCTGTCTACCTGGCCAGTGCATCTGAGTTGAGAGCGCTGTCCAGAGCGGTCAGAATGGAGCACTCTGGGATAGCTCCCGGAGGCCAATACCATCGAATTGTGTCCACAGTACCCCAAATTCGAGCCGGCAACGTCGATTTAAGCGCTAATCCATTTGTCAGGGGTGGAGTAAGGAAATCGATTTTAAGAGCCCTTTAAGTCGAAATAAAGGGCTTCATTGTGTAGACAGGTGCAGGTTTAAATCGATTTAATGCTGCTAAATTCGACCTAAAGTCCTAGTGTAGACCAGGGCTAAATGTGATACCAAAAAAGCAGTAACTTGTAAAGTTCCTCTGTGAATATATAGTTCAAAATGCACCTGAGACTGTAGGAGCATATCCAGCACAAACACTCCTCTTTGCTACTTCACCATTGGAAAAGCCTCCAGCAAGATTCCTCTGTGAATATATGGTTCAAAATGCACCTGAGACTGTAGGAGCATATCCAGCACAAACACTCCTCTTTGCTACTTCACCATTGGAAAAGCCTCCAGCAAGATCTATCACCAATAGAGATCTTGAAGAATCTCAAGACTTGTACAAGAGAAAATAGACACAAGGATGCTTCTCCATGCTGTATGTGTCAATATGGCTTTTGGTTCTCTTGGTGTCAAAGGAATCAGTAATTAGGTCACTGGATACAGATTTTTTGGTTCTTGCTGTTCACTACTTTTCAAAAATGGAAAATGTCGATAACATGTGGATTGAAACAGGTACCGTTATCAGCACAACTCACAAGTGCCACTTCATACCTGTGCATGCAATTTGTGATGCAGTCACTCCTGATTTCAGCAACATACTTTCTGCTGTTTAATGTTGGCAGAACAAAGGGACCTTACTTCTTCCAAAATCTTACCAAATTGGGAAAGAATGATAGACAAGCTGTCATTTATGCTGCAAGGAAGTTGATAGCAGTGCTGTCTCACCAGAGTGAGAAAGAAAAGGAGACCCATAGGGACCTGAACTTTTTGACAGCTAGATAGAAGTGCAAACAGAACAAGCTACTGTACTCCCACCACGTGAGGACAGTTTTGAAGAGTATGCTAAAAGAACATTTTAGGAAACAAAGATTTGGATGTCTTCACCCACAGGTAAACCAGGTATTGGATCACCATTGCAACATTGATGGAAAAATGTGCACGACGAACTACTTTCTATATTCTTCATGGGCCCAGTGGCATCTGAGCTTCTTCAAGACCTTATTTGTGCCTTTACTAGTGAGGGACACTGCACAATCAACTGTGTCTGTAGTCAGAACAATCTTCCCTGCATAGAACTGTGTATGTGCCAAGGCAGTGAAGACTGTGGCAACCCACACACACTTGACAGAGATCATAGTGATGAGCAAGATAATGATAATGATGTTGACTAGAAATGTCACCAGTGCTATTAAAAATGTATTATTAGATTTTGTTTTGCCCTTTAGTTTGTTATTATGACCTCAAAGCATCAAGAAACCCAATTTTGTGTCTTGAAATATTACATTGTCATTAAACTAACAGAAATGAATGCAAATATTTCAAAGTAGCCATTTTAACATGCTGATGGTATTATTGAAACAGCACCACTTGACAGCTCCACATCATACCTCATGTTAGAGTAGACATAATAAGCTTTCAAATGATGTAGGATATGCATGTTTGTAGAGAGGATACATTAAATTGACCAAATCGGCTGTGTCTGCAGCTTCCCTATTTAGCCAGAGTCCCCTTCCTTAATTAGCCTGCAAGGTGTTCAGAAGGTTAGCCTTTCCCTGCCGGTATCTTCTGGTGTCTGCTGTGCTCTGAGGGAAGAGGTGGTATTTATGGTGTTCATCTTCTCCCAGCTAATCCCCATTTGGTTGAGGGAGAGGGGATCCTTGCCCCAGGACCTTAAAGAAACAGTAATATGTATTTGGGAGGAAATCCTCTTACTCCCAGAATCTCTTCCTTTCTCCCTGTCTACCCCAATGCTTGCATGTATATCTGCATCTCTCCAATGCCATCACACACTCTTTATCTGCTGATTCTGCTTGTACCAGTCATTGTTAGATTAATCTAAATGGCATGGACACCAACCCCTGTCCAGAATTCTGCTGCATCTTCCCCTTCCACATCTCTAAGATGTGTCCTTTTCCCTCTATCCCTACAACTAAAATTCTTGATAAGGCCGTCACTATCCCCAGTCTTGATCATTCCTCCCTACCAGCCACCCCACATCCACATTAGCCTCTAGTAAATCCACCAAAATCTTCCTGCCCATCCCACCCCTGCAGTTTTGAATCTCTCCAATGGCTCCACTATATAAAGACAAGCTTTTTGTCACCATTTTCAGCACACTGCACTACTCTGTCCCTCCTTACTTTCCCTCCTTGTTTTGTTTCATGTCAGTCCATGCCTCCTCTGTTCCACCAGTGATGCAAGCCTCATCCACCCACTTATCAGCTTCTTGCACAAACGTTTTAACACCTCTTTCCACACTGCCTTCTAATACATAGAAAACCCTTCTTTCTCATTCCATAAGGCCACTACCCTCTCCAGAGCCACACCCCAATTAAAGACAATTCTGCTATATGGTCTAGGGGGAAAACTATCTGATGTGGAGTAGTTTAAAAAGTAGTTAGGAATCATTTCCATAGGTAATTTATATTTGAAAAAGATGTTAACTTAACCTTACATTGGTATGACCTGGCCAATCACCATCTCATACACACGGCTGTTTCGTATTATCCCTTCCACTTACCCTGTCTGAAAATTGTGAGTTCCTTAGGGCAGGAGCCAAGACTTCTTTCCTGTTTGGAATGTACTTAACACATTGTGGATGCTACCATCAATAAATTCATAATCACATTCATGCCTGGCTTGTTTTAATAGCAGAGTGCTCTTGTGAGTTGTTACCAAATTAGCAGAATAGATTTAGGTGCTTTATAAACTGGAGGGGGCCAAACTGATACACAAATCTCTCTTGGAATTTTGTTGGGGAATGAGGGAAGGTTCACATTTGAATACCTGGATCCAACACCAACCATATGGTATTGGTTTCAGCTTAGATCTAAGACTGGAAATAGCCTGTTTTCCATTTCTGATACAGCCAAAAAAGGAGACATTCTGGTCCCATTTAAGCCAATGGGAGTTTTGTCTTTAATTGGAATGGGGCTGGGATTTCATCCATTATCTTGGAAGAATGGTTTGAGACTTGGGCACCTCTGAATCTGAACCCATTCTTGAGACTGAACTATAAACCTCATCTCCTGCCACATACCACCTGTGCTGCCTACTCCTGCTTAAAATACGACATTATGCTCAAACAAGTTACTGAAAGCATTTTTATTTGGTTGGGGGAAAGGGGAGAGAATCTAAAGCATTTATACCTAAATTCACCTTTAGCAAATGTGATAGCTGAAAGATAAATACATACATTTCTATATCAAACAAATATCCTATCCCTTTTTAACATGACAACATCTGTTTAAAATAAGTACAACACTGTGTTGAACCAGCAAAAGTTTGCTAAGTATCAGTATTAAGAAAAGCAATTTTATCTAGTAACATCTAAATTAGAGCTGGGTAAAAAATACTGTACATTTTCAATGAAAATTTTCAAACTAAAAAAATGATGTATTGTTTTAAACTTGTTGCAAAATTTAGACAAAGCAAAAAACTTGAAAATATTTTGCTTTCAGAAAAATGAAAAAAAAATTTTAGGGTTTTTTCCCTTCTTTCTTCCATTTTTTGCCTGGGGGAGGGGAATAAAACTGGGAGAGTAAGACAGAAAAAAAATAAAACAAACTTGGGAAAAAAATCAATTTTTCAACAACCAAAACCTTTTTTCTTTCTTTTTTTAAGTACATTGGAAAATTTCAACCAAAATGGAAAAAAAAATTGAAAATTTTCATTTCAGTCAAAAAGCCATTTTTTGATGAAAAAATTTCCACCAGTTCTAGTATATATCATTGATTCCAATAGGGATGATGAAAGGACTATAGATTCAAGCCCTACAAAAATACCATATGTGGATATATACTAATGCTTTTACTTCAGCAAGCACTCCTGGGAAACTGGGTGGGCACAAGGTGTCTATTCTTTATGTATTCAGAAATATTACTCAAACAATAAGTGATTTTTACATGGACTGAAAATTAACCATAAGTCATATAATAGATTTTCTTGGTAATAACTCCTCTATGTGTTCATTTAGGTATTTATAATACATTTTATTATAGATATGCACATTAATGTTTTAGTAGATATATTTTAAGTCTCTTTATCCACTACAGACAAACCGATTTTGGCCTTTGGAATAGAAATGTATAGTGAATTTAGCAAGACTTTGGAACAGATTTTTATTTTAAAACTTTAATCATTATTTAATCTTGAGAAATATTCACTAAATTAACAGAGGGTAATTTACATCTCTGTACGCTTCATTGTCTCTGTCAGAAGTGTTACTAGTCCTGAGATCTAATTGCAGCTCTCGTGACCCCAATGGTGGCTCATGTTTCATTGATATTGCTAGCGTCTGTCCTACCCATGCTGCCTCTCCTCATCATTACTGCAGGGCTTTGGGGGTGGAATGCATGATCCTGCCCATTTCTTATTAATTAAATTAGACTGAGTTTCTCTCTTCATCAGCCAGTGTGCTTTCTTCATCCTCCCTGCTCCTTCAGAAACATTGTGGCAGGTGGGACAACTCTTGAGCAAACTCCTAAATTACACCCCAAAACTGAATTATAACTGACTTGACCTTCACTATTTTGAGTGTAGGCATCCTTTTAATTCAATAGAAATAGACAGAAACTGCCTCAGGGTTAGTCCTCGTTAGCTTCACTTATGCCAGCATTATTTTCATTGGACACATGCACTATTCCCTGAATAAATATGTATGCCCCTGGAAGCAAAAACTCCTTCAGTACAAATCTCAGGAATGCAAGTTTGCATAGTATGAAATATATAGTATCATATTAATAAATGATAGGGACAGGAAATGGATGTATTTCTGAGTTTTGATGACGCTCAGTTGCCTTTCTTTGCTATATTTCATAAACACTCATTTGTCAATTTTTTAAAAGTAATTTCTCATCTTCTGGCATTTTTAATCTAAATTAATAAAAATTATTTTGCATTTAATAAATATGTTTTATAATACAATAATTTATCATACAAGAATAATGCTGTGTTTGTTTGTAGTAATTATTCTAAATAGAACTTTTGTCATCATTTTTGGATGCACTTTCAACACCTAGAAGTGACATCACATCAATGAATTGGTGTCTTCCAATGGCAGTAGATCACACCCATTAATATTTCCTTTAAAGCAAAGTATTTCTGGCCATTGGCAGCTTTAGTCACAAGCCAAGTAGCTACCTAGGGTACTACACTTCAGGAAGAGCCATTGCTGCCCCTATGCCTAAAGCTGCCAATGAGGATTTGTTTGTTGGACTCAGTGGGTGGCTGAGGTGCAGAGGTGGAATTGAAGATGAGGTGCAGAGAGGGGGTAGGATGGCTGATTCAATTTCTGAGGCACTTCCCAATTGACCAGTTGGGAGTTTTGTGTCATCTAGTCCTCCCTTGATTGAAAATTGGCCCTGCCATCATCAAAGCAGGCAACATCCTAGGGGAGAATAGGATGTTTAGAGATAGAGAAGCAGAAACCAGGTCACCTTAATTGTTCCTAATCCAAGGACACAGGGCATGGCGGAGGGAGGTGGGGAAAGTAGGGGAAAGAGTGTTGTTGGGCTGCAGAAGGGATGCAGCGTGGCAAGGGTGCTTGAACGTGGGTGCAGAGAGATAGCAATTCTGCAGGGATGTTGAAATGATGGAGACTTGGGGAAGTGCTTAGGTTCTGAGGTACCATGGTAATAAGCATGGAATGGGGCATGGGCTGGGGAGAAAATTGATCATTTATTCTTTCTTTGTTTCTTGTTTTAGCCACGTTTCATCAAGAAAAAGCCTCTTACCCAATGGATTTGAATTTCAAAAGGCTTTTGAAAGTTTAAGTTGATCACTCTTACACATCACTATTAATTATATAGCAGTAAAGCAATATTAGACCCCTATCCTGCAAACACTAGCGTGTGTGTGTGTGGTAAACTTTAGGTCCCAAATTACTTCAATGAGAAGATTACGTTGATATTCAAATTAAGCATGTTCATAAGTATCTATAACACCAGGATTTTCATGGTTTAAAAAAATCCAAAACCCTGACAACATACAGTTCTGAAATGTACTGATCTTTTTTGCTTTATATTTCCTAAAACTGAAGTGTAAATCAACTAGCAATACAGCAAGTAGTTCTATGTTCTGACAAATAATAGCTGAAAAGAGTCCATCATTTAGGAAGGTTGCTTTTCTCTGACCAACTGATCTTTCCACTGTGTTACTATCATACCAACCCCCTGCACACCCTCCATCCCCCTCCTGTGGGCTTTGTAGAGGCATGCATGTAAAAATATTCTCACTAGTAGCAAAACCAGAGCACTGGAGGGAGCTTGGGAGAGAAATCACACTTTTCCAAAAATATTAAAC
Organism: Caretta caretta; assembly: GCF_965140235.1. NCBI lineage: Eukaryota > Metazoa > Chordata > Testudines > Cheloniidae > Caretta > Caretta caretta. The sequence continues at coordinate 99,531,015 of NC_134210.1, read as the reverse complement.
ATTTTGCCCGTTCACCTGTAGATTTTCCCTTTCCATAGGTTTCCATGAATAACCAGGTACAATTTTTCCCCAAAGTAAAACTATTATTTTGTACATGATGAAACACCAAGTTCTTGGTACAAATGGCCTAATTTCATTTCAAAGCCAATTTTTCACTTGCCCATGTCAAAATTTCACTAAGTTTGCTGGCAGAAAAGATGAATAACATATTTGAATGTTCATAGGAATTTTACTCTTTCACACCAAAATACTCAAGAAGCAACAAACATTGGTCATTTTGAATAGTTCCTGTCTGCTGTTAACTATAGCTTTACGTATTTTTTCCCTATAAGAAGAAAAAAAACAGCACTTCTGAACATTTCATTTATTTAGGCAAGAAAAATGCTTATTTCACAGCCTCTTGGGTAACGCTTAAACGATCCAATCTCCATTTCATGTGACTGTTCTGTTAACTTTTACTTCTCAGAACATACACCTAACAAGGCAATGCCAGCTCAGAAATTCACGCTGTACTGGAAACGCTGCTTTTCAAGAGATAGGGTCTAACTCAGACTGTGATGATAATAAATTGGGTGGCTATTATTTGATATTTGATCCAAATTTTTAACAAATACACATATTTGAGAGTGTTCCATAACACTGCAGTTATTCAGCTCCAAAATGCATTTAAGTAGATGTGTTCATTTTTAAAGTAGAGAAGATCCATATATTGCATATTACATCATGGAAGATATATAAACAAGCATTCAGAAGAGATGCCATTTAAAGAGACATAATTAATTTGAAATCTAGGCAGTTTAAAAGAAATAGTCAAAGTAGTTTCAATCTTCAGCTAGTCTCTGAAGCTCTCTGCCAAGTTGAGTGTTTAACAATCATTTCCTTATTTTTAAAATGTTTCTCTCCCTCCTAATGCTTTGTGAAAGATGATCACAAAAAACGGGGAAATTAGAAACAGTGAAAGTGATTATTTATAAATTGTTGTCTAATACGAAAAGCAAAGACAAATAGGAAGAAAAGATTTTTTTCTCTAATCTCTTTTAGTTCCAGTCATCTTAGTTGCTACTTATAACAACATAAGAAAAAAATGTCCTCACACAAATGTGATCTTTAAATTGGAATTGCCCTTTTAACATAATTTTTATTAGGCTTCTCTGAGTCAGATGTTAACAGTTTTCAGCTTCCCTATCCTTTTTAATAGGCCTAATCTTTCATATCCAAACCTACACCACCACCAAGGCTCTAATCTTGCAGGCAAACAAACTCTTCCTAGCCTCTAATGCCACTCTGTGGTCAGCAAGTTATGGGGTGGAAGAGAGGGAATCTACACTTTGCTCTGTCAATACTGACTGTGAGCATGATATTCCCAAAGCCTAACATTGCAAGACTCAAGAGTCCTTAGGTTGGATACAGTTGTAGCTCCCCAGAGTACTTGTATGTTACCCTACTAGTGGAAACACTGGCTCAGCCTAATGATAATGTGTTTCTAATACACCATGATACACAAAAAGAAAAGGAGGACTTGTGGCACCTTAGAGACTAACAAATTTATTTGAGCATAAGCTTTCATGAGCTACAGCTCACTTCATCAGTAATTCAGTATATGATGAAAACTGATACAGTTTATTCCTCATTAGCAATAAGACTGGGGAAAGAATTCAGGACTCAGGCTGACTAGGCCAATAGAAGCTGAAATGGTCAGAAAGCTGGAGATGTCTGTGTCCAGATGGGGGGAAAACACAGATCTTATAACTTTAATGAACAGATCCACAGCATGGCATAAACTGGAGCTGCTGTGCTCACTGCCTGGGAAGTGCTAGTCCTGATTAAGGAAAGCATCCTCACTTAGGAAAGCACTTGAGTACATGCCTGTGTAAAATTGGGATAATTATACTTACTTCCTTTGTAAAGCCTATGATAACTATGTATGAAAAGCACTGTAAGGACTAGGTATTATTATTAATGACAGTTAAACACGTGTTTCAGTGCGTCCATGAATAGGAATGGATTAAAGCACACACTTAGGTGCTTTCCTCAATTATGGCCTCTATGTCTGCCACATTGGGATTTGTGAGTATAGAAGCGGTCATAGGGAGTTGGGGAGAGAAATTAAGTCTACAGATTCTTGAGGGAAAGATTGTTGTTTGCTATGAGGATGAAAGTAGGATCTCTAGCCTCAAGCAAACAAAAGCTCAATATGCCATTGCTGTTCTGTAGCAATCACAGCATGCTTTTCTCAGTGTCAGCTTGATATTTTCCTTTCCGTAAAGTGAAGATTTTTTTAACAAAACTATTATATGCCAATAGTTTTGGGAATTTTGTTTTTTGGTAGCAGACGAAATATGTTAGTTTAACTCTATAAAGTTTTTAACACAACAGAAAATCCTGTTTTGAACAATAAAATGTATCACAGGCATAACATTACTGTGATGTAAAGAAAATCAAATTTCTAAAAGTGTCTGTACCCATATAAACACATGCACATAGTAACACGATATGAATCTTGATTATAAAGACACTGACATTGTACAAGTTAGGACTGTCTTTATACTACTTGCATTGGTTATTAGGAAGTATGTACTGTACTGCAGTTTGATATTTCACTGCAGTACGGTAATATAAAATGCAGTTGTAATACATCGGTACCATTCCTCTTAAACTTCGTAGGTTATTCTATTTATCACCTGCATAGTAAATAGCTAAGATTTTCAACATCTAGCAGGGAAATACATATATCAGTGCACTGTATAATACTGTAAAATATTTAAAACTCTTAAAATGTTCACCATTGTCATGTGTGTAATCCTCGAAATCTAGTTTCTAGTAGTTTTGAAATGTACTGATGCCTCACTGAAAGAAACACTTTGAAAATAGTCTCTTTAGAGAGAACTCTAATATTGATATAATATTATTTCCTTTTTTATTATCACAAGTTCACATGAGAACAGAACGTTTATTCTTAAATGTTAATCCCCTGCTGATTATTTCTCACTTCCCATTATAATCCTTTGTTTGTGACATAACAATTAAATTGCTGTGGAGATCATTATGACGTCAAAAGCAGCAGGAGTAGATGAGATCTTAATCACCAAATATCCTGTTTTTGCTCAAATGTCTGTATTAATAAAAAAGGCCAGAGAAAATACAAAGCCCCAAAACACTAAGTAGAGTGTTGTTCAGAGTTTCCCCTGACACATCAGTGGCTTTTAAAATGTTATAAAACAACTTTCAGAGGGATGAACAATCATCAACTTTTATTAGTTTTGTCATGGAATCAAGAAAATATTAAAATCCTTATAATATGTTTTTATAATGATTTGACCTATTTTAGAACCAGGTTAGTGAGCCAAGGAATTGCAAACTGTTTCTGCTAGTGGCAAACAGGTACGTCTACCCTAGAAACGTAAGATGACCGACCACAGTAATTACGTGGGGCGAGGGAGCAAGGCTGTAATTCATACACTCATGGGTGGCGGGTCACATAGGCTGGAGGAGGCTTTGCCTCCCCAAACAGCCAGGTGTGACCCCACCCCCTGCCATGACCACTCTCTGCATGCGGCTGGGGCTGGGGCCACATGCCACCCGCCTTCCCGGAGCTCCAGGACTCAGGAGGCTGGAGTTGCACGCCGCCCGCCTTCCTGGCACTCTGGGGTTAGGGCCGCGCGCCACCTGCCCTCCTGGGCTGGGGCCACATTCCGCCCACCCTCCCACTGCTCCTTTGGGGCTGGGAAGCTAGCCACGGGACTGACCCAGTGGCCGTGGTGTGGGGAGGGTGGCCCTGGGCTCCAGCAGGGGGCAGAAGGGAGGACTCTGTTCCAGCGTGGGGGCAGAAGGGGGGCTCGGTTCCAGCAGGGGAGCAGGGTGGGGCCTTGGGCACAAGGGGCGGGGCTGGGCTAGCCTCCCCCAGACATCAGTTCACACGCCCCCCCATGCATACTCTCATAAGTAGGTCAACATAAACAGGGCCAGTGCAAGGAGGTTTCGCAACCTAGGTGAAACTTCTACCTTGCACCGCCCCCAGCCCTGCAGCAGCTCCCCACCGCCGTCCCCTCCCTTCGACCCAGGGAGGCCCCCCCCGCAGCAGCTCCTCGCCCCAGCTCACTGCTGCTCCGCCTCCTCCCCAAGCATGCCGCCGCTTCTCCCGCCTCCCAGGCTTGCAGCGCCAATCAGCTGTTTGGCGTGCAAGCCTGGGAGGGAGAGAAGCAGAGCGGGGCGGTGCTCAGGAGAGGAGGCAGAGCAGAGGTGAGCTGGGGCGGGGAGCAGTTCCCCTGTGCGCCGCCCTGCCCCCCTGTTACTTGCTGCAGTCAGCCCTCCCTGCGCCCCCCCTGCCCCAGCTCACCTCCGCTCCACCGCCTCTCCGGAGCGCGCTTTTAGCCACCCCCAACCACTTGGCACCTTAGGCGACCGCCTAGTTCGCCTAGTGGTTGAACCGGCCCCAAACATAAGCTATCTTATGTCGACCTAACTCTGTAGCGTAGACCATACCATAATTTTAACCTTTCAAAGAGACCTACCAGACAACACAAATGCAATATGACTTCAGGAAAACAAAATGTATTTAGTCTTTCATAAACAGTCATCAAATCCTTGAAGGAATTTGAAATGTGGATTCCATTCCATTATCTATAGCAAAATATACACTGGGGCTGTTTCCATAAATCTTCATGGCTCTGTTAAATTGTAGCCTCACGGAGTAAATGGTGATCTTATTACTCCCAAGAGATTAATAACTATTGTATTACATATCTTTGGCACCCATAACATTTACACACCCCCGTCAGAGATGCAAACATGTAACTTGAAAATATCAAAAGAATGGGACTAAAGGATGTTAGGACTCATGGACATCTTTGGACAAGAAGATGAATTTATAGTTTTAAATCTTCCATGAAGCATCTACAAACCACAATAATAAAATAACTTGTATAGACCTGCAAATATACAAGCTGAAGTGCAATGTGCTACAAACCACACATACAGTTCCTTATCTTTTTTAAATCATAGGACAATTACTACAGTTTCATATAACATATAAAAGAATGCCAGACAAAGAAATGTGTCATTGCTCAGCATTTGCCCTAATAACATATAGGATTCCACTGGCGCATTCCAGCTCTTCAACTTACCTCTCCTAGGCTGTGTCACCAAACCTACCTTTCTGAAGTACTGTCAAAGATGCTAATGAAATAGTAGTATGAAAAACTGAAGCAGCAAGATATCAAAGAAGGCTGGAGTTTATATTCTAGTAGTTGTGTGATCACTTACCATAGTTGATGCACATTTCCAAATTAACATCCTGTGGGGAAATTATCTTTTGATTTTGATAATTTTAGTCATAGATATTATTTCACTGAAGTATCTTTCACATATATATTGAGAAAACGTTTTGCTATCTGAATTTTGATGAAATAAACTTTATAAATTTTAGCCACTCTACAATATCTGTTTCAATTATATTTCCCCTTAACGTTTTAAATGACAATAAAGGCAAAAGTTTCAGATGAAAACTGAACTTTCTTGGTCAATAATCAGATCATATTTTTAAATCAGAAGATTTTAATGAAATGCAGCTTTAGCTTTCACATATATAATTTAAAACAAGTTTCTATAATTATACAGTATCAGATTTAATAACTATTTTCTATTTCTTCTTACAGAAGATAAAATTGATACTTTACATTTCAATTTATTTGCATTACAGACCTTTTAAAAAGTGGAGAAACTGCTCATTCAATGAAGCACAATAGCACCATACAAAAAGATTGTGTGTATGTACATGTGTGTGTACAGAAACAATTAAAATGTCATTAAAATGTATTAAAACAATACATTAAAATAACTTCAGTGAAGACTAAATAGAAATTAACACAACTATTTTACATAATTCAATACCACCATTTTTCAAAAACATATCTTCTAATTATTTTAATTGTTTTTAATAATTTAAATTTTATGAACATGTTCTTAAGGTATGTTAAACTCCATGGTAATTTTAAACTATAGTATTTCTCTCATGTGGAAGTGGTCAAATTATTTAAGAGTGGGAACCCTCACATCTTCATTATCTTATTTTCCTTTTCTAAGGTGACAAATCTCAGAACCATTCAACTCTTCGCTCTGTAAAACAACATCTGTAACGTCCTGACATTGTGACACTCCTTAAGATTTATCCATTCAAGCTTTTGTCTGCATTGTAAACAATATTCTATTTTATATTGCACCCAGATTTGATTAAAACCTACTTAAATGAAACTTTTCTTCCAAAAATTTCAGAACCAGCAAGGTCACTAAAGATCCATGAAAGATTAGTCCTGAATTCCTGTAATAAAAATTAAGTATCTACTTTCATTCAATACATTTAGAGAAGTGGATGACTCACCAAATTTGTCTGTTTATTCTTCATTTGGGCAGGCAACTTTCAACAGATGAGCCAATATGAATCCAGCTGTCTCTTCTTCATTCTGGGAAATCTAGGAGATGAGACAGGTGCAAGTGCATTGGCAGAGAGCAATAGGGATGTGTTTGTGTGGCAGCGGGCTGGAAGACGAGAGTCAAACCCTACAGCAGTTTCAGAGTTCTGGCATGGTGTGTCTGCCAAAGGTTGCAATAATTAGCTTTGGCTGATCTCTCCTTTGACATTGCTGCCTATTGAGCTGTGAGTGTGCAAATGAAGACTAATCACTGTGTGATTTAAGATGACTCCTACAGTAAGCCCTTGTGTTTTGTCAACTGTGGAGATAATAAATGCATAGGGAGGAAAGTATGCCACCTGTCACCTGAGGAAAAACGATCAATTTCCTCAATGTGGTGCTTATGTTGACTTTAAAAGTAGGTGATAATTATTCCTTCTGTCTTTTGCAATGATTTGTGAAGTACACTGATAATTGTTATTAACACTGGTGTGAAATGCTTTCTGACACAAGAGTTCATTTGGTGTAGGTCTGTTTATAGATTAAGCAATCTCTATTTACTGAACCTTGTGGGATTCAGGAAGGACTAGTTCCCTTGTGTTTTATTACACTTTTCCTTAGTAAGGATCAATACTCACTATACATGTGAGGTGTTTGCCACTTCACAATAATAGCATACTATTAAAAAGAAAACAGTTGGTGGTTACTTAACAGTTCACTTTGCTTATATACATCTGAATAAATTAAGACCAAGGTGAAACAGCCGCACCACCATCATATACAGCTACAGACTAGGGACCGAATGGCTAGGCAGCAGTTCTGCGGAAAAGGACCTAGGGGTGACAGTGGACGAGAAGCTGGATATGAGTCAGCAGTGTGCCCTTGTTGCCAAGAAGGCCAATGGCATTTTGGGATGTATAAGTAGGGGCATAGCGAGCAGATCGAGGGACGTGATCGTTCCCGTCTATTCGACATTGGTGAGGCCTCATCTGGAGTACTGTGTCCAGTTTTGGGCCCCACACTACAAGAAGGATGTGGATAAATTGGAGAGAGTCCAGCGAAGGGCAACAAAAATGATTAGGGGTCTGGAAGACATGACTTATGAGGAGAGGCTGAGGGAACTGGCATTGTTTAGTCTGCAGAAGAGAAGAAAGAGGGGGGATTTGATAGCTGCTTTCAACTACCTGAGAGGTGGTTCCAGAGAGGATGGTTCTAGACTATTCTCAGTGGTAGAAGAGGACAGGACAAGGAGTAATGGTCTCAAGTTGCAGTGGGGGAGGTTTAGGTTGGATATTAGGAAAAACTTTTTCACTAGGAGGGTGGTGAAACACTGGAATGTGTTACCTAGGGAGGTGGTAGAATCTCCTTCCTTAGAAGTTTTTAAGGTCAGGCTTGACAAAGCCCTGGCTGGGATGATTTAATTGGGGATTGGTCCTGCTTTGAGCAGGGGGTTGGACTAGATGACCTCCTGAGGTCCCTTCCAACCCTGATATTCTATGATTCTATGATTCTATATAGGAACAGAAAAGGGGCTGCCTTCACACAGATGTCAAAACAGAATCTTGAAGATGTCTGCTGACTAACACACAAAGCACCACCCAGCATACTCTCTACTTTCATGCCCCAAGAAGGAAAACACTTACCAGTTCTATTCATCTTTCAACAATGGTCAGAATCAGAAGAGAAGCGATTCATATGGTCTCTTTCAGATCACCAGTTTTAGTTCTGAGAAGAAAAAGATGAAATAAGTATTTTTATTCCGTTCCTAAAGTTTAATACTCGGACAACAAGTTAGGTGGATGTGGCCTTGGAACATATTTTGGGCAGCTCATAACTTGACTTGTTAGCTGCTATGAATAAACAAAAAATTAACTCTACAGCAGAGTTTTCCCAAGTTCAATGGAACTACATGCACATGTAAAGTTGGGCACATGAGTCAGTGCACACAAATAGGAACATGTAGCAGTGTAAAAAACTTAAAATATCAGGGATACAATTTTCAAAATAAATACATAACTGTATTATGTGGGTCACTGTTTCCAGGTATTGGTCTGCAAAAATGGGGATGACAGCACTGCCCCATCTCGCAGGGGTGTGAAGGTAAATACATAACTGGGGCCATGTAAGTACCTTAGATGAATGTTACCTCAAGTTAATAAGCATGACAAAAAACTTCAGTCTAGTCAGTGCCTTGGAGGGCTCAGCTTCAGGCAGGAAGATCTTTTCAATCAAGGTTTCAGAGTAACAGCCGTGTTAGTCTGTATTTGCAAAAAGAAAAGGAGTACTTGTGGCACCTTAGAGACTAACCAACTTATTTGAGCATAAGCTTTCGTGAGCTACAGCTCACTTCATCGGATGCATACTGTGGAAAGTGTAGAAGATCTTTTTATACACACAAAGCATGAAAAAATACCTCCCCTCACCCCACTCTCCTGCTGGTAATAGCTTATCTAAAGTGATCACTCTCCTTACAATGTGTATGATAATCAAGGTGGGCCATTTCCAGCACAAATCCAGGGTTTAACAAGAACGTCTGGGGGGGGAGGTAGGAAAAAACAAGGGGAAATAGGTTACCTTGCATAATGACTTAGCCACTCCCAGTCTCTATTCAAGCCTAAGTTAATTGTATCCAATTTGCAAATGAATTCCAATTCAACAGTTTCTCGCTGGAGTCTGGATTTGAAGTTTTTTTGTTGTAATATCGCAACTTTCACGTCTGTAATCGCGTAACCAGAGAGATTGAAGTGTTCTCCGACTGGTTTATGAATGTTATAATTCTTGACATCTGATTTGTGTCCATTTATTCTTTTACGTAGAGACTGTCCAGTTTGACCAATGTACATGGCAGAGGGGCATTGCTGGCACATGATGGCATATATCTCATTGGTGAATGTGCAGGAGAACGAGCCTCTGATAGTGTGGCTGATGTGATTAGGCCCTGTGATGGTGTCCCCTGAATAGATATGTGGGCACAGTTGGCAACGGGCTTTGTTGCAAGGATAGGTTCCTGGGTTAGTGGTTCGGTTGTGTGGTATGTGGTTGCTGGTGAGTATTGACTCAAATCAGATGTCAAGAATTATTCATAAACCAGTCGGAGAACACTTCAATCTCTCTGGTTACGCGATTACAGATGTGAAAGTTGCGATATTACAACAAAAAAACTTCAAATCCAGACTCCAGCGAGAAACTGTTGAATTGGAATTCATTTGCAAATTGGATACAATTAACTTAGGCTTGAATAGAGACTGGGAGTGGCTAAGTCATTATGCAAGGTAACCTATTTCCCCTTGTTTTTTCCTACCCCCCCCCCCCAGACGTTCTTGTTAAACCCTGGATTTGTGCTGGAAATGGCCCACCTTGATTATCATACACATTGTAAGGAGAGTGATCACTTTAGATAAGCTATTACCAGCAGGAGAGTGGGGTGAGGGGAGGTATTTTTTCATGCTTTGTGTGTATAAAAAGATCTTCTACACTTTCCACAGTATGCATCCGACGAAGTGAGCTGTAGCTCACGAAAGCTTATGCTCAAATAAATTGGTTAGTCTCTAAGGTGCCACAAGTACTCCTTTTCTCTTTTCAATCAAGTTTTCCTCCCTGTTTTGCGTGCTAAGCTATTTGTTGTTTGACTGCATTCTTTGTGCTGACTAATTCATTCTTTTAAGCCTTAACTGATCATTCTTTGTGAGGCAGACAAATAGGAGATGGAAGAGAACAGAAAGAGATGCTGGCTAGAAGAGACTCACTCACATGAGAGTCCTGATCCTGCTCACCTTAGTTCCCACTGAAGGTTTTGACAACTGAGATAACATGTGAATGAAACAGCAGGAGAAAGTCAAACATTTCTCCAGTTTCATCCTGGAGAGAAAAGTAACTAGAACCCCATTTATTTCAAAATAAAAAGACAAAGAAGGTGAAACACAGAATGATAGCATCTAAAAATAAAGATTGCTTGTCCGTATTTAAAGGGACAGTCTCCATTTAAAAATCATATGCTGAAAATACCCACATTTCTTCACATAGGGCATGCTTATCACCTTTGGTTATTAAAGAATTTTTTAAGTTCTCATTTTCTTGTTGATCTATATGCTCTTTGTTTGCTGCTTAACTTCCTCTCACCTTGGACAATGAAAGTGGATGAAGTCAGGTTCATTATTGTTTCAGGTTTTAGTTTGGGAGCATGTGTTATTGTTTAAATAACTATTTCCATGATTAATTGTTTTAAATTGTTGAAACACATCTGGAGGTTTTAGTGTTACATTTTAAAACAAATTTAAATTAATAATCTCCCTTTAAGTGAAAAATATGTATTAGTAAAGGATTAACAAGAATAAAATTGAGCATTAAACTAGAAATAATGTGATATGAACAACCTCAGTTTTAAAGAAATGGAAACATAGATCTGTATATCATTTAAATACAGATAATAGTTAAAACCATGATAATGACACTTGGCATTATATGGCACTTTTTGTCTATAGAACTCAAAAAGGTTTTGTTTTCAGTGGATGCTCAGCACTTCTGCCAATCAGGCTACTTATTTACGAGCCTAACTTTAGGTATTCAAGTTTAGAATTTTGGGTGAGCGGGGGAAGTAGGGGGGTTAAAAAAATCAGCCATTGGATTTGAGCCTACAAACAGTTACACATGTGAGTAGCCCCCTAAAACTCAAAGGACTACTCACCCACATAGTTAATCACATATGTAAATATGGGCCGCAGGAGCAGTTTGTAACTACGAGTGAGATGCTGTATGAAAGTTTATAACCTTCTTTCAAAAAATAGTAAATTACAAAATCTAGGACTATAGGCTAGACCTCATAATTGCTACCAATAAAAAAGAATTTGAAAAAAGTTTGCTTCCATTTAAAACTTTTTTAAATAATACAATCATCCATCTTAAAATATAGCAAATTGAATACTTTAGAGAGCTGAATATTTACTATCTGGTATTTAAACTGTTTATGTTTTTCTACAGTTTTGAATGTTCCTTTTTACAGTAACAAAACCAGTAACATGGAAGGCTTAAAACATCCAGTTTAGAACCTTTAATATAGCACTTAATCCCTTCACTGAAACAACAGATCAGAGAGAAAGATCTGAGCCCAGTTGCTATAGTAATATCGTTTTAGAGGGCCCTGTGTTGATGCTATGCATATGGGATGGCAATTCAGAGAGGAAATGAGACCGTTTCTTTTTTCATGCACAGCAGGACCAGCTTGCACAACTGTAACAAATGAGCAAAAATGTCACAGATTGGTAACCAGTTGGAGATAGATGGAGCAGGAGATAAGTAGAGAAGAAACAGGTCAGGACACAATAGCAAAGCATGGGGGAAATGGAATGAGTACTATATATACTCTCACCACTTCATCAGCTAGCAGAGGACTATCACTATAAATAGGACATATTGTGTTTAGATTTCTTTAATCCTGTTTGGCGAACCTTTCATGCACCTCCCTATCACCCAACCAGCCAATTTCCATAGCCTAAAGGTAGACACTAAATTCAAGTCAGATTCTTCCCAAGTATCCTGCACCGGTTGGAGGTGTAGAAAATGGCATCTCAGTAAAAACAAATTGGATTATTGGATAATTCCCATGTATTTTCTGGCCGCAAGGTGGAAGATAGAATAATTGAAATTGTAGCACCAGTCATCCTAGTGCAGTGCCCATCTCTTTCCTATCTTCCTTTGCGCCACACCATCTAGAAACACTTGACTGCTCAGATGGCATTACTCTACTGCCACTGGATCACTCTAGTGCTCCCACACTAATAACATTGAGGCTAAGGACACCAGGTATCTGTGACCACTCAAGAGAGAGTGAGAGTATTCATTTCTGGTTATTTGTGTGTGTGTGCGTGTGTTTTGACAATTGGATCATCTTTACAAATTGTCATATTTTACAATTATATATATTCTATCTATATAATCTTTATATATAGATAGAATATATATAATTCTAAAAAAACCGACAATTTGTAGAGAGAATCCAATTTTCAAAACTTAAAATCTAGAGAAACTTGAAATATAGTTCCCGTTCTTAAAAACTTGACAATTGCCTTAGATATTAAAATAACATTGCCTCTATATTTGTAGTATTCACTAAATATTTCCTATGGTATTTATGGAGAAGCAATAGTGTAATGCAAATAGTGGATGTTACCTTATCTATTTATCTTGGATAAAACTGGCAAGATTTTAAAGGATAATCTCTGTATACAATATGTCTAGTTATCAAGATTCTTTCTCTTTGTCTAAAACGTTCTCTGTATGGTGTAGGCAGCTCCTTCTGAACTCTTTCCCCTCTCTCTCTCTAACTCTCTGAGTCCCTATTTGACACCAAATGTCCCCTCCTCCCAGGTATAAGCACACACTCTCCCACTCACATCAATAGGCATTTGCAAACTAAAACCAATATGTGCAGTAGCCCACTGGATCACTTTTTGCCACTACTCAGCTTTTCCAAATGCACTTAGCCTTCCTGAATTCTTCAGTGTCCAATGCTCCTGTCTCAGGCTCATTGTATCACTCTGACCCTTCTGAGCTAGCCAGTGCATGCCATGTCAATGTTCCTTCTAACCCAGTATTGTTCAGGCCCCAAAAGAGCCAGAGGATGAGGTTATAACAGACTACTACTTTATTTTACACCTTCTAATGCCATTGTGATAACTTTTCCTGCTGCAGTTTTGCCCTCTGCCCGCTCAGTGTGTAAATTACAGAAACTCATACTCACACTGACCTGTCAACATGTAACCTTTGCACCATGTTCTGTATCATCTCCAAATTTGGTCCATTATATGCTACACTGAGCTATCAATTTGGGTAGCAGTGCTGCTTTTGCTGGTCATTCTGTGCTTGTGTGTGTGTTCAAGAAGAAACTGTGGGATTAATTTATGCTTCAGAAATAAATTCAATGAGCTAGTTCCTTGGGAGCTAGGAGGCAGGAAATGAGAGAGGTGAATAAGGTAGAGCTTGCAATCAGGCACACAGGGGGTAATTCACAGATTTGCATTTTATCTCTGAGGTTCCAGTGATTCTGTCTTCATATAAACTATCAGATAGTATTAAAAAGAGACAAGATAAATAATTCATGGTGTTATTAGATGAAAAAATAGTGCTAGAATTCACTTCAAACAGCATACTGTATTCCATTGTTAGATTCTTAGAGCTGTTCCATTACTGCACATTTAAATGTGTAGTATTATCCCAATTAAATATGTTGGTAGGAATGATTCATTTTAATAATTAAAATGTTTCCAGCACTCCCTAAAGAGTGTTACCATGGAGGATCAGACCGACTGCTGGCAATATTCACCGCATGCTAATGTACAGTCTAGGGTGACTGCTTAATGTCAACCCCACATGTATATAAAATCCACATCTCAGGCACGTAGCACTAGTAACTGCATAGACATGCCCTTTCTGTGCATCTTTCAAAGTCTGTGTCTTGTAAAGCTTGCTAGCTGAGCCCCCTCTGACAGAATGCAGAGTGGCATTTTTTTTCTCATTGCTCGTTATGGTGGTGGCTTTTTCCCACAACTTTCTCCCTCTTATGTTGCCTCATCAAGACCAGACAGCATGGTTTAGTGCTCTAAGCATTGGTGCTGACATTCCTAGATTCCCTGGCAGCCACAGGTTCAAATTCTTAGTTTTTCATCTAGTTAAACAGAGTTCCATTAAGTTCCTTGTGTGACTTGGTCTTATAGATGAGAGATTAAAGACATCTACTCTATATTGATATTAAAGACCCCATGGCTCTTTCTGGAAGAGGAAGGTTTGCTGTGGTATTTGTGACCAATATTTCTCTCCCCCACTGTTGTGCAGTATATTGGTTAACAGTTGGTATATATGGCTGTCATTTTCCCACCCAGAGATGTCTGCATGGTTTGTGTGCCTCGGTGTGTATATAAAATGAAAGAGACAATCTGTAAAGTGATTGAGGTGTCTTAGCAATGAAACACACTCTGTAACATGAAATTTCATTATTATCAGAAGGAATCTTCTTTTTCTGTATTAAAATGTTCAAAGCCCATGCTAAATTGAACTGAAAGACACCTGACTTGCATTATGCAAAACTAGATACTACAACAGGGGCCATGGATCCATTTGTATTCATATAACGTTGAGAATTAGTTTTTATTTTGTGTAAATAGGGAGGGAAGGGGATCAGGGAGGTGGTAGGAATCCTACATTCTTCCAGATAAGCAAAGAAACCTATGGGAAGATGAGAAATGTTTATTTAATAAGCCAAAATGTTAAAGGAGATTAAACCAGGCAGAAGAGATAAGTAAAACAAAACAAAAAAAACACCTGTTGGCTGAATCATTTTTATTGATAGAGTAAATATATCTGAAATCCTTTCTTGCTTCTCATGTTCGACAGTCTGAGTGGTCAGTGACTGTGGAAATGCATGGGTGGTCATTCTGCAACAAGAAAATAGTTCAACCTAGGATGTTGTGCAAGGACATTGCCAAAAGTGTCAGCCAGTGAGAATTTCCTGTTGCTGTTTTTTGCAATATTTATCTTATATTTGCACATCTCTGAAAGCTTTATGAAGCAATGGCTTATGTTCTTTGAACCATGTTCAGTAAAGCTGATTGAAAATTTTTTGACAACAGGTTTCTTTCCTTTGGAAAATATCAGTTCATCATTGTTGAAACTTTGTGTGGCAAAGAGTCAGTTTCAACCATTTTTTTTACTCCAATTTTTTTTTGAAAAAATTTTTTTTTAATTGTCTAAATATTTCATTGTGACATTTTTGAAGTGAAAAATTCCAGTTTGGGGGTTGTAATGACTTTGTTCAGAGATTTAAGCTAATTATAGTAAACCTTTTTTTTAAAAAATGGTCAAAATGAAAACAAACCATTTCAACATCATCAAAACAAAACATTTCAATTGACCTGATCCAAATATTTTTCAGAATTTCAGTTCACAAAAATTTTCAAGATTTTGCCTGTTTGTCCCATTTTGGGACAGGAACATTTTTTGAAATCTCAAAAAAATTCAGTTCTAATATTTAGTAGCAGGAAATTTTAATCACTTGAGAACCAGCTAGTTAGTTACTGTTTTGTTTCGTTAGTGAAATAGAGAAAAGGAGGTTCATAAGCTTTCATTTGTAGCTATGATAGATTTCACACACTCTTGATCTCTGTAGACAGCAATATTTTGTAGCATTCTTCTGTGTCTGAGAGGTGGCATGGTTTAGTAGACTGAGCATGAAAGTGAGCCAGTGACCTGTGAGCTGTAGTCTGGAGGCCACTGACTCAGTGTGTGGGTCTCGCACAGGCAATGCCACCAATCTCTCTGTAGTTTCATTTCCCCATCTATAGAAAAGGGGATGATAATTTCTATCTTCAGCACAGGGAGTGGTAAGGACAATTATTTAATGTTCTCATAATACTTTAAGGATGTAAAGTACAAGGCACCAGTGCTCTGAGCTCTGGACTAGTTGCCTGTTGGTTTCAAGCTAGAGTTTAAGGTTCTGGCTATAACTTATCAAGCCATAAATGATCTAGGACCTGCCCACCAGAAGTGTTGAATTGTGCACTGTGAACTTTATGGTTTCCTCACACATTAATGCACAACCACAATTTGACTTGCACACCCTAAAAACAAAGAAAATTAAAAGGCTGTGACTTCTCCCCCCTAGTAGACAAAGGACAGAAAGTATGAATAGGAAGAGCATGATACTGACAACAAAAAAAGGGTTCACAAACTCTTCAGAGCAAAAAAGTCTTCTGGGCTCTCTTAGGGTAAGAGCTGGAATTAGCGCTTCTTGCTAGCGGTCCTCCTTCAGATGCATGGAGAGACTGGTTGAAGGCTGTTGACATTGTGACTTCCCAAGGTGCTCTTGGAATTCTGGATCATTAGTCTTCTCTCAAACATCTTGTTGAGCCAAAAGGCTTCATGATCTGACCATTGATTCTTGTGGTTTACAAATTTCTCTCACTCCACATTACAGTACCTCCCTCCAAGGCCTTCAGGCAAATCAGGTGTGAGGCCTATCTTAAAAGTCATGCAGCCTGGTCCAATCAAGTTTGAACAGGGTCATTGTTACCAAGTGTCAGCTTAGAAAAGTCCCTCTGAGGCCAGCAGTATTCAATACTTTTCATATCATGGAGACTATTCTTTTAGTGAACTCCCAAACATATCAAATCTCCAGACACATAAGTCCACTTTGGAAGAAGCTGACAGTTTTTTTGGTGTCAAATGTCTTCAAAGACAATGTCACCAGTTGATGGTTACAGAAACCATCCTGAGTTTACAAAAAAAAAAAAAATCAAAATCAAACCCTTATACAAATAAGCACAACAAAGCCACTCACAAACAGTTTAAGAACTGTCAAGAGAAAGGCAGTCTAAACAAGTTAGAGGCCTTAGGGGCTGGAGGAATGTGCACAGGGTTTGGAATTAGGAAGTCTTGAGTTCTAATCTTGGCTCTGCTGCTGATTAACTGGGTAAGTCAATTCACCTCTCGGTCTCAAATTCCACATCTATGAAATTGAATGAGGATAATCATTATTATTAACCTGACAAGGATATCATGACAATTAATTATTTATGCATGCAGAGAACTTTGAACACAGAATGAGGTATATAAGTGTTAGAGATCGCTAGGAATGGCATATTTATCAAAAAGATGCACCTGACCTGCGTAGAGAAAATAGGCAGCGTTTCTAGTACTTGAGCATTTTCAGTAGGTAGAACTTATCACAAAATGTATTCCTCATATAAATTAAATACAAATGCCTGTATAAAATGAGCAGCCCTCATTTGCACATGAATATTCTACGGTACAATGTACTATATGATTTCTTTCCTACCAGTCATTATAGAATTATAAAATACTCTTGTGATTCATATGGGCAGTAGCTGATCTTGGTATTATCCAGAAGCTATTGAACAGAAGCTCTTTGTTAAATCAAAGATTAACAGGTGGGGGAAACCACAGAAATGACACATCACAAACAACAATATTTTATTTATTTTAAAGTAATAAAACAAATTCCCTCAACAGTGACAAAGGAGCAGTCTGGTGGATGATCCATTAAACAAGATAACTCATTTCAAATAAAGAGGATTGAGAATGTTTAGCCACTGGATTGATTTGACTGGTGTAACAAGCTATTTTTATTGGGAAATTCTATTTTACACAATTGAGCTAAACAATGTTTAACAACTATTTAAAATTGAAATGCACAAAAAGACAGCCAAACCAGACCTCATTGCCGATTTTGATTCATGTGGAGATATACTGAACATCAACCTGGAAATATTTCAGACTATTTGAAATTTTCATGTCATTTAGATATGACTGAAATTCATTTTGGTGATTCCCGCCCCCCCCCCCCCCCAAAGGAAGTTTTTCATGATTAGGAGTTAGTGGTGTTTAGTCTTGAGGCAGAAGATAGGACCTACAATCTATGAAGGACTCTGTTTTGTAACTATGGGAAATTACTCAGGCTCTCTCTGCTCAGTTCCCCAACTGTAGAACACTACTGCTTCGGTTGTCATCTTTGTAAAGTGCTTTAAGATCCTTGAATAAAAGCTAGATAAAATACAAAGTAAAACACGATAAAATAGCTGCAGCAATTTATCAATCAAAAATATGCAAAATATTTGTCCCTGGAACATTTACTTGTTTGACTTTCCTCTCATTTCTAAACAGAGTCATATCTTAGTTTGACTGACCTACTTCACTCATCCAGTTTATGTAACTAGTTGGATAATTTAATTTTTCTAATATCCCAAACCTAATATGCACCTTTATTCCTTAAGACCCTTCAATTTTTTTCTCATCTTAAAATAACAAGTTTGTGTTGAGCGGAGGCGTTTTCTGATCCCATTCCAATATCATGTGTCAAATTCATCCTCAGTGCAACTCAACTGACTTCAGTGGAGTTACACTAAGGACGAATCTGTCCCCACGTAATAAGAAGTTTCAGAAAACAACTAGGCTACAGGAACTGAGCGGGTGTAACATAACATCTCTTTCATCCAGAATCCAGAAAGGGTCTCCAAGTGTTTTTCAAACTATATAACCTGGAATCACACATTCGCCGCTAAAATACAAACAACCCTGGAAAGGAATGCACTAGGCATTCTGTTCCAGCAATACCACACAAAATTTTTGTAATTAAAAGTAACTTCAGCTGAAACATGGCAGCTAGGCAGAACTCTGGAATTTGTCCAGGACACTAGGATTAACACCTTATCTGTTGTAGAAAGGGTCAGAAGCTTTTTACTAATCCTCTGATAACTGTGTACCAGTTTTAGATCTCATCCTATTCAATTTTAGTTCTTCCCTTTTACACTGAATCTTAAATTTTGGACATGAAGAAACCTCCTTAAAATGAAGCAACCTACATAATAAGGAAGTAATTCAGAAACAGGGCTGTCAAGGTTCCTACCCCACTCTGAACTCTAGGGTACAGATGTGGGGACCTGCATGAAAAAACCTCCTAAGCTTATCTTTACCAGCTTAGGTCAAAACTTCCCCAAGGTACAAAATATTCCCCCCGTTGTCCTTGGACTGGCCGCTACCACCACCAAACTAATACTGGTTACTGGGGAAGAGCTGTTTGGACGCGTCTTTCCCCCCAAAATACTTCCCAAAACCTTGCACCCCACTTCCTGGACAAGGTTTGGTAAAAAGCCTCACCAATTTGCCTAGGTGACTACAGACCCAGACCCTTGGATCTTAAGAACAATGAACAATCCTCAAAACACTTGCACCCCCCCTTTCCTGGGAAATGTTGGATAAAAAGCCTCACCAATTTGCATAGGTGACCACAGACCCAAACCCTTGGATCTGAGAACAATGAAAAAGCATTCAGTTTTTTACAAGAAGACTTTTAATAAAAAATAGAAGTAAATAGAAATAAAGAAATCCCCCCTGTAAAATCAGGATGGTAGATATCTTACAGGGTAATTAGATTCAAAAACATAGAGAACCCCTCTAGGCAAAACCTTAAGTTACAAAAAAGATACACAGACAGAAATAGTTATTCTATTCAGCACAATGCTTTTCTCAGCCATTTAAAGAAATCATAATCTAACACATACCTAGCTAGATTACTTACTAAAAGTTCTAAGACTCCATTCCTGTTCTGTCCCTGGCAAAAGCAGCATACAGACAGACACAGACCCTTTGTTTCTCTCCCTCCTCCCAGCTTTTGAAAGTATCTTGTCGTCTCATTGGTCATTTTGGTCAGGTGCCAGCGAGGTTACCTTTAGCTTCTTAACCCTTTACAGGTGAGAGGAGCTTTCCTCTGGCCAGGAGTGATTTCAAAGGGGTTTACCCTTCCCTTTATATTTATGACAAGGGCAAAAATGAAGCTCTTCAAATTTTACTGCAAATGGAAAACTATCATCAAACAGGTGTGTTTCTAGTGGGGTCCCCCAGGGACTGGTTCTTGGCTCAGTGCTACTTGACATTTTTATCAGTGACCCTGAAGAAAATATAAAATTATCACTGATAAAGTTTACAGATGACACAAAAATTGGGGGAGTGGTAAATAATGAGGAGGACAGGTCACTGATTCAGAGCACTCCAGATTGCTTGCAGCCAGCTTACCAAGCAAACAATATCTGTTTTAATATGGCTAAATGTAAATGTATACATCAGGGAACCAAGAACATAAGCCATTCTTACAGAATGGGGAACTCTATACTGGGAAGCAGTGACACTGAAAAAGGTTTGGGGTCCGGATGGATCATCAGATGAACATGAACTCCCATTGTGATGCTGTGGCCAAATAAGCCTACGCGATTCTGGCATACATAAAGAGAGGAATCTTGAGTAGGCGTAGAGAGATTATTTTGCTTCCATATTTGGCACTGGTGTGACAGCTGCTAGAATACTGTGTCCAGTTTGGGTGCCCACAATTCAAGAAAGATGTTGATAAATTAAAGAGGCTTCAGAGAAGAGCTTCAAGAATGATTAAAGGATTAGAAAGCATGCCTTACCGTGATAGACTCAAAGAGCTCAATCTAGTTTAACACTGTGTAAACGGGGGAATAGTCCCGCTATTGTGGGGAACTTTCCTGGCTTCTGCACTACCCCGGTGAAGTGGGCTAGCGAAAGGATCTAAGTCCTCGCTCCCACTTCCTTTACCCAGTGGCCTCCCTGCCCTTGACGACTCCCCTTCCACTCTCTTGTCTGGCAGAGTCCTCGTAACCCCAACAAGGCTGGGCCCAGGATTCCTGGGGGCTCAACCCCCAATCCTGCTGTGGTCACCTAGGACAGGGGCTAGGGTGTCCCCACTCGGGGGTACTCTCTCTGCACTGGGCACTTCTCTGACCCACTGATCATTCCATACAATTTGCAGCAAATGCAAGTTATTTAATCAACAATTAATTTTAAAAAGTATAAGGGAAAAATGGGAAAGGTTAAAGGAAACACATCACCCCGCTCTGTGGCAGGGAACATCACAAACAGTGTCTCTGGAATGTCAGGGCAGTTCACAGTCTGTTCCTTGTAAGTCCCAGGCCTTCTTCTCAGGCCCTGGCTGTGCTGCAGGGATGCTGTGGGTTGAACACTTGCTCTGGTGGTGGCCACAGGCTCTAGGTGGCAGGGCCCTTCTTCCCAGCGTTGCCCCCGCCCTGTCGGGGTTACATATCCCCCTCCGAGTCTGGCCTGCAGAGCCTCCTGGCTGAGGCATCTCCCTGTGCTGGGCCCACTGCCCAGGGTCCCCCCTCGCTCTCCCCAGCTGCTCACGACACCCGGCTCCGGACTGCTCCAGCCCAGCCCCAGCCCCAGCTCCAGCTCCAGCTCCACTCTGCCTCAGCACGGCTGCTGCTCTGCCTCCAGCTCCCCGGGCTGCTTCTCTGGCCCCCCGGCTCTGGTTGCTGCAGCTCTACTCCCAGGACAGGTCTGCTCTGCAGGCTGCTTCTGTGACTCTGCTCCCAGCACTGACCTGCTTCCTGGGCTGCTTCTCTGGCCCCTCCGCGTCTGGTTGCCACAGCTTGGCTCCCAGGACAGGTCCGCTCTGCAGGCTGCCCCCGTGACTCTGCTCCCAGCACTGTCCTGCCCTGTGGGCTGCCCCTCTGGCCCTGGCCGCCACCGCTCTCCTCCCAGGGCAAGTCTGCTCTCTCTGGGCTGTGCCCCTAGCCTTGGGGCTGCCGCTCTGCTCCCAGCACAGGGTCTGCTCTCTCTGGGCTGCTTTTCTGGTCCCTCTGGATCTGGCACAGCTCTGCTCCCCAGCTTAGCTCGGGCCCCTGCTTTCTCCTTAGCTCGGCCCCACTGTGTCTGACCCAAGCAAATCCAGCTCACCCAGAGGATGGGACCCCCTGGTTTGCCTGCCTGCCCTGTCATTCAGGCTGACCTGGAGCATTGGCTTCTCCCCATTGTTCCTGGGGCTATCAGTCTCAGGGTCCTGATTCCCCATCGACCCTTCCCCTTTTAGTACTGGAGCTAGCCAACCAAAACACCCCCACTGAATGTTAGTAAGGGAGTAACAGTCCCCTTACAACTGGAACAATTTATCAAGGGCCATGATGGGTCATTGATAATTTTAAATCAAAATTGGTTGTTTTTCTAAAAGATCTGTCCTAGGAATTATTTTTGGAAAGTTCTATGGCCCTTGTTATTCAGGAAGCCAGACTAGATGATCCCTTCTGGCATCTATGAATAAAGTTGTCTAAGTAAGCATTCAACACTAGCAAAACTTGAGAACAGAAGCAAAGAGGATCAGTTGTAATTATTTTATGTGCTTACAAGATTTTTCCTCTTATTACTATGCAGAACACTTACCTGAAATACCAATTAAAAAGGTAGTCAATTATATATGTATTTTTAAAACTTCTCTTTTGTTGCACAGGTCTTTTAAGTATTTTGCGAGTATTTGAACTTAAAGCAAAGAGAATCTGTGGTACAATAGGAGGTGTCAAATTCACTATGTATTTGTGCTAATTAAGTGGTCTAAATATCAAGATTATTGTCACTTATTTAACGGCTCATTTTTTGTGGGCTGTATTAATTTCACCTATTACGTTACTGTCTCACTACTTATGCCTCCTAGTAATGAAAATAAGAGAACAAACTGGCATGATGAAAGGGCAACTATGCCATAAAGATATTATCAGGATAGAGATCGCCTGTGCCTCTTTTGAATGTGGGTTCCGATAATATGATTAAAGAACAGAGATGACTCACTGTGGCCCGGAGATGGATCATGCACTGACATACTCTACCAGTGAGCTACAGGTTGGCATTGGCATTGTAGCTAATGAAACAGTGGAAGTGCAGGGGTAGAAGAGAGAGAAGAAATAGATACCGGAAGGAAAATGTTGAATGCACAAATGTTCTGAATTACAAACCATGTGTGTAAGGGTCAGAAAAGGACAGAGGAGAGGGGAGGCGGAAGTTCCACTGAATATTTTAGTGAGGTTGGTGTAATTTAGAAACCTATTAATACTTACAGAAATGTGACACCCTTCTCTCTTTCCCTTATGCCTTCTATTTTCAATTTTTCCCTCAATTTTCCTGTTGTAAGGATCCCAGCAGCTCATTATTGGGTTAATTCTATTGCCGCCTCTGGAAGGACCAAGATGGCTAGCATGGGGCCAAAGGTGTATAGGTAAGCAATCTGTCTAACACTGTCCCACTGAGGAAGGGCTGTTGTAACCAGCAGATCTGGTGCTGGGGAAAGGCCATCCAGTGGCTTGAACAGGGGCACAAGAGACACAAGGGGTTGCAGAAACCTTGCAGCTCAAACTAGGTGAGGCCTCTTTAGCTCTCAAAACAAGGAGAGGTTTATTGGAGGAGGAGGTTTTTTCTTTCTTAGCTTGCATGTCTTTAAAGGGACCCAGAACTTGTTGGGGACAGCAGGCAGCTGTGCTTGGCTTCCTTGGAGACATGAGATAATCAAAATTGAACATTCAAGTGAATAGGAAGGTTTGGGTTCACTTTTAACATCTACAAATGACATTGTTGAGTTCAGATTGCACACTGGCTCCCTGCTGGTGAATTCGAGCAACCTGAATTCAGCATAGTGAGAAATAGATTGAGAGAATTCCAGTGTACCCAGGTATTAGATTCCAGGAAAGCAAATTTTGGGGATGACAAAATCTAGTGAGTCAGATTGGAAGCAAGGGAGGATTAAAACCAACCTAAAGATAGGCTCCTAAATCCATACTTAGCCTTATACATAAGGAAACTGCAGCATCACTTCCTAAAATCAGGCCATTTTTATTCAGGAACATAACTTTAGGTACTCAGGTATGAATTTTTTGGGGGGTGTCTCCAGTGCCAGATTAGCCACTGGGCCCGTACCCAGGGGCCCCAGCGAACTGCAGGGCCCAAAGTCCTGTGCGGGAGGGGAAAGGCCCCACTCCCGGGCACTGCGGGGCAGCAGTGCTGGGCGGGAGGGGCGGCACAGTGGTGGGGGAAGCTCCTGTGACCCCAGACCCCGCTTCCAGGTGGCAGTGCTGGGTGGGGTGGCAGCAGGGGAGGCACCCTGCACCCCCAATGGCCTTGCTGGCCATGGAGGCAAGGGTAAAGACCCCACTCCTCATGGCATTGCTGGGCAGGATGGGCACGGCAGCTGGGGAAACCCCCAGTTACCCCCCCATCCCAGCAGAAGCCAGGGGGGCCACAGGGGAAGCCCCCAGCAGCCACCCCAACCCCATCCCCAGCAGAAGCGGCAGGCAACAGGGGAAACCCCCAAGGCCCCCCGACTCTGTCCCTGGCAGAAACTGGGGGCAGCATCGGAAGCCCCAGCATCGGGACCCCCACTGTGGCACCAGGACTGGAGAAGCTCTCGCTACCTGCTGCACAGCTCTCACTCTCTGCTGCGGCCACAGTCTGCAGCAGGGGGACAGAGCTTCTCCTGTCTTGGGCCACAGTGGGGTGGGGCATAATAAGGGGTACCCTGGGTAGAACAGGGGCAGGGCCCCAGGGAAGGGGCAGAAGGGGGTGGGGCTGTGGGTGGGGTTACATATGGAGAAGGCAGAAGGGGGCAGGGCCACAGGTGGAAGAGGTGGGGAGGGGGCACCCCACTTGCTCTGGCCCAGGGGCCAAGTAACCCTTAATTCGCCTCTGTATGTTTCTATGCAGTGTTAAGCAGGTTGTCTAATCAGGGGGTTGAAATATGGAGCCTCTTACTAGGTCAGCCACTAGAGGGCAATAGAATAATACTTGAGCAGATCTGATTCCATCCAGTAGGGGATATGTTACTCATGCACACCAGCCAGTGACCACAAGGGCAAAGTGAATATTAGTTTCTCTGGATGACTCCTATTATTAAACCAGTGGTTCACATATACACAAATTAGGGCTTGTCTACACAGGAAAGTTTTACCAGATATACCAGTATAATCGTTAAACCAATATAGTTATATGAGTTTATATAAAACTCTCCTTATTCTGAAATAAGAGGGTTTTTTTCAGTTTAACAAACGCCTTCCCAAGCAACACAAAATAAACTGATAAAAAAATGGAATAAAAGTGTCCACAAGAAAAATCCTATTGATATCACTAAGATTGGTTTAAGTTCACGCCTTAGCTCATACTAACATAACTTTCCATTTAGGCAAACTCTTAGTCCAAATATAATCAGTCAACAACACCTACTACAAAACTTCACCTATATTGCTCAGCAGAGTGCTTTGAACGTTCACACAGAGGGAAGCAACTCTTGCCATCTATAAAACTGCAAAAAATGTTTAATATTATATTAATTTTCTTAATTACATTACTATACTTGGGTCTCCTGTTGACACTGCTTATATTGATTAAAAGATTTCATCTTTGTTTAACAGTTCAGGCCAACTGCAGACCTGCTGTTAAGCACATGCAAATCCACTGATTCACAGGGGTCTGAATTTGGCCCTTAAAAAGTAACACAACATTCTTTAGTAGGAGCGGGCCGAAGACACAAAATTTGGATTTCAAACCCCACAGAATACAAGCATGTTCAGATCTGGAGTTATAGTTAAAGTCCATCGATAACTTGAGCACAAGGAGCCAAATTTTCAAAGGGTTTCCATAGCTACAGCTGCAATATTTATGGGTCATCTATGCATGAGAAAAAAAACAAATTCAGTATTCAGCCTTACATGTACCTAATTTACAAGTGTGACTATCCTTTCACACATAAAAACAGGTTGTTATACTCCCAGCAAGAGAAATTAAGATGAGTCTTCCAAAATTTGCACCTGAATTTTCCTCATTTCTATTATTAAACGGTTAAGTTTTTCTCCAGTACAGATACCATCTGCATATATTTTACTTGCTGAGAAAGATTCTGACAAACATCTATGTAACATTGGGATCAGTCACTACAAGATATCTAAATTGCTATGGTGTAAGCTGAATGGCCAAAGGCTAGTGTGAATATTATATGAAAACTTGAAATATTACATTGGCAAAGCATAGAAAATATGCTTTTTATATTAGTATCCATTACTTTAGGTAGCACCAAAAGTGTGCTAGGTGCCAGATCATAAATTACATGTGCAATTTCATTTTGACAGGTTAATTTATGTATTGCCCTCATCAAGCAGAGCATTTCAGTTTTCGTAAGTGATCAAAAGTCAGTACAAACTGAAAGGTTTCATATTAAAGAGCCATATTTCCATCAATATTTTCACATTTTGGCATCAAACATTTTTCTTGAAGGAGTCTGGCATTTACCATAAGAGAACAACTTGCATTTCATTAGTTTGTTTTTGATAAGGCTGGTTTACAAATGTGTGAAATGCTAACTTCTTAAAAGAAAAATAATGATACATTATGCCAAAAGAGGACTCAAATTCAAGGAAGCTGGTATGAACACAGTTTTCCTTCTTAAAATACCTTAATTAGTGTAATATATAAGGAGAAGACAGAGCAGGGCATGCTGAGGGACAGGGAATATTGACACCTTTTAGGAAAATACCTTTGTTTTTCAAGACATCATACCCCTGAGAGTTGAAAAAGCATCAGATACCTCAAATTTAGTCAAGACTAAGGCAATCAGCTGTCTGAGTTGGAGCATTTGGTTTGCTTTCTCTGATACGGACTGGTAGCCACAGAACTGAACTAAGCCCACTGTTGTATTTATTTAGGCAGAATATATGGGCCAAAGGTGTGAACATAATCCAGTCACTGTTCAACATTAAACAGTCATAAACAAGGTTTGGGGTTTGGTATATTTCAGCCTGGATAGTATCCTGGCAAACATAGCATTAAAAATCCTTTTAACATTTTATTAAAGATAAAGAAAAGAAGGAAAACAGTTAAAGCATTTGAAATGTAAAGTATTAAGTAAGGCTTTAACTTGAACAACATCCCTTGTTCTTTGGTTGGAGGGAGTTTTTAGAAGGGAAAAGAACCCTTGTTTGACAGTCTCTTAGATAGTATCTAGGATGGTAACTGTCCTCTTGGGAAAAAGAGAAAAAATTAAAGTGATGGGCTGGAGCTGTTGTTTCTGTGGTTGTTAAAGTCTGATCATGTTTCATCCAGGTGGTGTTTGGGATTCAGCTGGAGCCAGTAGAGGTAGAGACGTCATTTGGGTCCCTCTCAATGTCCCAGTCTAGTCAGGACATCTTTCAGGATTTTGATGAAGCTCCAGGGTCCCAGGAGATGATGGGAGTGGGAATCATGATGATGAAGCTCCCTCCAGTTTTTCTCCTCAAAGTTTCTTTCTTTAAAGCACCCACAAAGGCCTGCTGGGCAGAATAGCCCATTCCCTTGTTATTTTGTCCACCAGTTAGGCCTAGTTTCTGACACACCAGTTTTGTTTCACTGATTTCTAGTTTCACACTGATTCCATAGAGAAGGACTGGCCAAAATTTTTAGATTTGTCTTTCTTGTTCCGTCCATAGCCTGGCTCCCCAATATCGGAGCTGGGGAATATTGGAGCCTGTGACCCAAGTTCCAGTTCAGGAGGAAATAGGTCAGCCACCCAGACTTGGCCATAATTACAGTCTATGCACAAGCAGTCCCAGCAGAAATGTCCAGGGTGCCCGGATGCAAAGCTTCCCTCACTGGGCAGATCCCCTTTTGGTCTTCTGCACCTCCTGCCGGATTCAGGGAGAGGCTCTTCATAGGGCCAGCTTCACTTTCTAGGCTTGGGTCCTGGCAGGGGCGAGCTCCCACTTATCTCCCTCGAACTGCAGCCCTGGACTTGTCCCTCTTATGTCCCTCTTCCTCACTCTCCCTTCTGTGGTCTGTGTCAGCTGGGGTGGGGTCAGGTCTCCGCTATTGGCCCAGTGGTGAGTAGATAATTCTTGGATAACATTACAACCATGGAGAGGGCTTCGGGATGGTGTTGCATCACCCACTCCTATCTTCCAGCCCTGAGGATTTGGATGAACTGCTTCAAGATTACTGATTCAGCTACCTGGGTTCCCATTTTCTCATCAGGCTGGAGCTACTGCCAACAAAGTCCTCTTAGACACATGTGCCCATGTTCTCCACCCCTTTGTAGCAGGTTTCACTCAGAGGCCAGCAGGCCTAATAGGCAGGCGATGGCTTGACAGTCTTCCATGCCCAAAGACCTGGGATGGGCTTACCCAATGGTCAGTGAACCCAGCAGTCAAACTGCAATCCATTGTTCTCCAGACGGGTAGGGTGCGGGGGAGGAAGGTAGAAGGACCCAGACCCAAGGGAGAGAAGTGTGGAGTGACTGGATAACTGTTTTGTTCAAGTAGGCGGTTCAAAATCATGCAAAATCATGTTCAAGTAGGCGGTTCAAGTAGGCGGTTCAAGTTCAAGTTCAAGTTTTGTTCAAGTAGGTGGTTCAAAATCATGGTTCAGAGCATGCAAAATCAAATTCAGAGGGCCAAATTATGGCCTCTCTTCCATGCCTTTCTAGCCCAGAGGCTCTAGAGGTAAGATCAGTTATGCAAATATTTCTTTTCTTGACCACCGTGAGTAGGACAGTTTATTTTCAGCTTATGTTCAAACTGTTCAAATATTTAATTTTCTCAGACAAGAACTACTGTAGGCGCACCAACTTATGCTGGCATAAGTGGTGTTTTATCCCCTACCAGCCAGGGACTACCTACCTTTTCAGCCTCCAAGAGAGGAGAAGAGAACCACCACCTGGAAGCTTTCTTCCCTGGGCCTTGGGCAGTCAAAAGTGAAGATTTTCCTATCCGCACTAGCACGGTTCCCCTGGTGCTCCCATGCTTGCGTGTTCATGGGAACATGCAGGACTCCTTCCTGTCTGACAGGCACCAGTTCTGTCTGCTTAACCCTTGTCCCAGCTTCAGTATGCTGCCCCTGCAGCCTTTTACTCCCCTCACTCTCAACATCTGTTGGGTGGGATAGCTGTCCCCGCATATTTCTTGGTCTCTTTTGAAGTGGGCAATTGGACCATGTCTCCTATTCCATTTCAGCATGGAGGGGAGGGGGCATAAAGGTAAGCTCTTTCTCACCTCCTCTCTGCTGGATCCATCCTTAGAGGCTGCCCCACATTGTCCCACTGAAGCAGTAAAGCTCTTGATCATGCTGCCGCCGCCACTGGCCATATTGACTCCTTGCTAAGAGATGCCACAATAATGCACATGGCCTAAAGAAAATCTCGCCTCAGGCCTCTCTCAAAGAGCCAGTGGAAGCAATGGTATTAAGTATATTTCAATCCCCTTGCTCCTGAACAATAGAGAGTGAAGAGGCAGCATAAAGATGGCTCTTCTAGGATTTAGGTGTGGGGGTTGCCTATATTTGTGGACTCTTGAAGGAGCAGAATGAGGAAGAAACTCAGCTGCTCGATCACCAGATTAACCAACTGACCATCCCCCAAAATGTCCGGAAGGGATAAATTGTAATATAACTAGATAAGGAGTTTGATTCATATGGCATCTCTTAGTTTTTCCTGAATGTAGCTTCTTCGGTTAAGTCCTGAGTTTTTGGAGTATAAAGTAAACCCTTTTTCATGTAAGCCATTTGCCAGAACAATTAATTTTGTGACAAAGATGCACAAACAAGTGAAAAGGGAAACAAAGCAGCAACAGTTAAGGGTCTGATCCTATGGGGCTGAGTGTCTTTAACATCCATTAAAATCAATGGAAGAGGAGGGTCTCAGCATATAGCAGGACTGGGCCTTTGGAGCTGCTTTTTCTTATTCAAGCCCCTTTATTCTGCATTACTTTTCATCCAAGTATCTTACTAAGCAGCAGCTCACACTAATGCTGGCAGGTTGGCAGAGTCCTGTTAGTGCCATCGATATTAAACCCTGCTTAGAAAAG
The DNA here is from genome assembly GCF_965140235.1 of Caretta caretta. Classification (NCBI taxonomy): domain Eukaryota; kingdom Metazoa; phylum Chordata; order Testudines; family Cheloniidae; genus Caretta; species Caretta caretta. The sequence continues at coordinate 99,501,431 of NC_134210.1, read as the reverse complement.
GTATAAACAACATCTACAGGTGGTAAATAAAATCGTCATGTCCTGTTAGTGCCCTGGGGTTACTGAATCCATGTTTTAATAAAGACTTGCAATTGCAAATGTTTGCAAAGTCTTTATAGTGAATAAAAAAAAATATCCAGAATTATTAGCTTTGTCTTTCAGGTACAGAAGCCTCATTTACAAGAGTCTAGTTTGTGTGTGTGTGTGTCGGGGGTGGTGAGAAAACCTGGATTTGTGCTGGAAATGGCCCAACTTGATGATCATACACATTGTAAGGAGAGTGATCACTTTAGATAAGCTATTACCAGCAGGAGAGTGGGGTGGGAGGAGGTATTTTTTCATGCTTTGTGTGTATATAATAAGATCTTCTACACTTTCCACAGTATGCATCCGATGAAGTGAGCTGTAGCTCACGAAAGCTTATGCTCAAATAAATTGGTTAGTCTCTAAGGTGCCACAAGTACTCCTTTTCTTTTTGTGTTGCTCATGAGTATGTCATTAATAGAAGAATGCAATAGAAGAATGCAAGAAGGCACGCAAGTGGCCAAAACAGAAGACAAAGAAAATGAAAAGTAACTTTCTCTACAGAACAATTTTTTTTAAAAAAAAGAAAGAATAAAAAATCCAGTTATTTACAAAACTCAAAGTCCACCACAAAGATTGCTTTAGGACAATAATATAATAAATGGTAACATGTATGATCTACTAGAGGAAGCCTACGTTGTTTGACCATTAGTATATCTAAACTTGCAAAATAAATGCTTTCCCCACAGGCCTTTCTGTGCTCACTTGACATGAATTTTACATGGTTGAAATGTCTGCTTTCAATAAAGCAGGATGGAAAACGGGCTGCCAGGTCTCCCTATCACAACCACTGGAAATTGCTCACGGTAAATGAGACAGGATATGAGGAGAGTCAGCCCATTGCAGGCATGAGGGGATGAAATCAGAATTTGAATATCATAGCATTCATTTCTGACAGCTTGAATCTATCGTGAATACTAATACACCCAATACAAATATCATCCAATGTGCAATAATGCAGGCCCAGCAGAACTGCTTCAGCACATGCTGTGTGTGAACTTTGAGGGATGTTAGAATTGGTTGCTAGGAACCTTGAGGCATAGAGAAGAAGGTGACCAAGACTGAGGATAGAGAAGGGACAATCCTGGGAGCCTGTCAGGAGTGAGGGGGTGTCGTATGCTGGTAGCCATTTAGAGAGACCTTTGGATGGTGGTAGGAGAGATCACTGGTGGCCGTGAATCTTGATTCAAGCACAGATCTTGTTGGGGAAGGGGTAGAATATCATGGCATTCTACCATACTATCATGGTATACTGAAAGCCTTTGGAGGACGGATCAGAGGAGAAGCAAGCTGGATTTTTTGGGGATTCTGGTCCTGAGGGTGTTCCTAGGTGGACTGTAGGGAAGACAATGCAGAAGTCTGGGATGGGAAGCTACATGAAGTACCAGGAGTTGCTAATGTGGATGGAAGGCTCTGGGGTGTAAGAAGTCCATTGGGATGCAGTGGCCCATAGCAAGGGACTATGCATGGAGAAGATGGATAGTGAAGAAAAAAGCTCCCATAAGGTTCAATGTGTTGAAGTGCAGAAATATAAATATAAAAAGCACCTGAAAAAAAATCTACTGAAATAACTTTGAAAAAAGCTACAAAAGTTTGTGGTTCCAAGACAGAAGCACTATAACTAGAATGGGTGGAGAACAGTCCTGAAACCAGAGAATCAGCAGGCGTATGCGTGGGACCTAGCACTTGTATCTCAAATATTTGTTTGTAGTTTTGCACTTGTTTTAAGGTTTTCATGAGTTCTCTCCTGTTACTACAAGGAGACAAAGTAGGCATGTTGCATAGCCCAAAGAAATGCAATCAAAACAATTTAATTTCTCTCTCAAGTCTTAACACTATTTCTTGATTACAAAAGAGAATACAATTTGTAGCCCATAGAATTATTTTGCTAGCTATTATGTTTTACTAATTTAGCCAGCAGTATTAATTAATATTTTTTAAAAAAAATAATTTATTTTATATTTATATTATCAGTATTAATTTTTTAAAATTTAAAATGTGTTAAGGCATGTGTTTTTTAATAATAAGTTTTACTAAAATGCTAAAATGCAAGAAGCCTACCGGCCTGTAAAATTTGGTAAAATTTGCTATATAGCAAAAAGTATAATTAGTTATTAATATGTTAGCATAAAAGCTGGCAACCTTTGGCACAAATAAGAATGGTCCCTAAACTGTGGAAAACCAAAGGGAGAAACTATTTACATTACAAGTTTATCCAGCATTTACAACTGGTCGGTAACCACAGGGTACACCACAACTTAAAAGGTCATCAAGAAAGCCTAGGTTGGCAGTTTTAAAATAAAATAATCCTTATTAATATATTTTAAAAGTAAGTGTTCTAATTTACTAACCTATAGAAAAAGGGTACCCATACATTTTCAGGGTATGAAAATAAAATTTGGGTATAGTAGGTTGGGCCTAAATTACATAGGTTAGAATTTTATAAAATACCTTGTAAAAGAGTTTTTTGTAGCTTTTTCTAAGCTTTTTAAAGTTTTAAAGCTTTGGTTTTTTGGAGTGCTTTACTTTAGAAACTATTTTTTTCATTTATTTTATTTTTTATTACACTGTTAGCTTAGCTTGTGAAATATAGTATAACTATTTAACATTTTTAACCATTTGTCAAGGTCCCTCCCCCACTCTGAACTCTAGGGTACAGATGTGGGGACCTGCATGAAAAACCTCCTAAGCTTATCTTTACCAGCTTAGGTCAAAACTTCCCCAAGGTACAAAATATTCCACCCTTTGTCCTTGGATTGGCCGCTACCACCACCAAACTAATACTGGTTACTGGGGAAGAGCTGTTTGGACGCGTCTTTCCCCCCAAAATACTTCCCAAAACCTTGCACCCCACTTCCTGGACAAGGTTTGGTAAAAAGCCTCACCAATTTGCCTAGGTGACTACAGACCCAGACCCTTGGATCTTAAGAACAATGAACAATCCTCCCAACACTTGCACCCCCCCTTTCCTGGGAAATGTTGGATAAAAAGCCTCACCAATTTGCATAGGTGACCACAGACCCAAACCCTTGGATCTGAGAACAATGAAAAAGCATTCAGTTTTCTTACAAGAAGACTTTTAATAAAAATAGAAGTAAATAGAAATAAAGAAATCCCCCCTGTAAAATCAGGATGGTAGATATCTTACAGGGTAATTAGATTCAAAAACATAGAGAACCCCTCTAGGCAAAACCTTAAGTTACAAAAAAGATACACAGACAGAAATAGTTATTCTATTCAGCACAATTCTTTTCTCAGCCATTTAAAGAAATCATAATCTAACACATACCTAGCTAGATTACTTACTAAAAATTCTAAGACTCCATTCCTGGTCTATCCCCGGTAAAGACCAGCATATAGACAGACACACAGACCCTTTGTTTCTCTCCCTCCTCCCAGCTTTTGAAAGTATCTTGTCTCCTCATTGGTCATTTTGGTCAGGTGCCAGCGAGGTTACCTTTAGCTTTTTAACTCTTTACAGGTGAGAAGAGCTTTCCCCTGGCCAGGAGGGATTTCAAAGGGGTTTACCCTTCCCTTTATATTTATGACACCATTGGAAAAGCCAGCACCATTGCAGAATTGGGCATGCCAGGAGTGAGGCTGGTTCTTTACCGTCTATTACCGGGTCCTCAAAAAAGGATGTAAGTATGTTAGGTTAAGGTACTTATAATGAAAATGTTACCACCAAAAGTTTTACATTTTTTCTTTTTATTGTTTTGTTATAAGTTTTATTGCATTTTTTATTTTTATGTTAATTTTAATAAAGATTTTATTAATTTGGTATTCTTAGTGTACGTGTTTTTGCCAAGCACCCTAATTTTTTTTTCCCCGATACAGAACTTTTTGAGTTCTTGAACTCTGTAGTTTATTGGATAAAAACCTATAAATCTTCTGGTCAAATGCAATCAGTGGCAAGCCATAACAATTAACCCATCAAATTCAGGTCAACAGATTGGCGAGCAGGCAGAAGTCTCGAGGTGTGCGTGGCAAACACTTAAAATGTTAAAAAGCAAAACTCTGTGTGACCTAGTCATTGGGCATAGCCTGGTAACAGTTTCCTTTGTAACAGACAAATTCTGGGTATCGATCCCAGAGAACTTATAATACTTCCTTTTTTTTCCTCCTTGCAGCTTGCGGGTTAAATGGTTTAACTGTTTTATGTCTTTTTGTTTTATGTGGCCAAATATTAAGAGTAATGGTAGTGTACGCGCGATAAGGGGTGTTTGGTTTTTTTAGTATTGAGTATTAATTAGGCAATTGCATTGGGCCCAATAACCCACACTTGTGATGGCAGTGAAGTTAATTAACGTGGTTAGCTCAAAACTTGTACGGTTCCAGTTACCCCCTTGGTAGTCCCCTCAGCTCCCCCGGATTGCCCCCCTTAAGCTGTCTCTGAGCAGTATTTGCTCCCCCCCCCCGTTCAGTAGGTCCCGCCAAGGGTTTTTCCTCTTGCTCTGCTAATACACATTGGCCATCGAGGGAAGAGAAGGATCCTACCCCCTCCTTTCTTTTGGGACTTGTTTAAAGTATTGTTGAACAGGTCTGGAGTATATTTTTTATTACTATTATTAGTTTTGTAAGGCGCCTTTAAATTTATTAACTTAAGATTTAGAGTTAAGTTATAGTGTTAAGTTTCTCTCCTTGTGGTTAAGTATATTCAGTGTAAAAGCAAAAATAAGTAAAAGAAGGGCGGCAGAGCCTGTAGAGGCTGCCTGCAATATAGCCTTAGAAACGTTTATCAAAAAATACATTAGGAAACATGGAGAAGGACTGAAGCAATTAAAAGATAAAAAAGTTCTCTCCGAGCATAGTAACCTGTGGGGTCTAGTAAGTCGGGTATTTAAAATTAAAAAAAGAGGAAAATAAAAGGGATTGCAATGAAGTGTTTGTTAACAACGTGTGGGCTTCTAGAACAAAAGTTAAATGCAAAAGTAAAGCTGCTCAATAAGGCACAAAAAGTTGTAAAAAAAAAGTTAAAGGAGCAGTTATATATTGCCTCTAAAAAGTGATTTTCTCTTTTCTGTAAAGGAAAAGAGTTAAAAAAAGTTAAAACAAAGTCAGCATCATAATCATAAGCTGCATAAAAAAGTGTATAAATGGCAAAAACAAGTAGCTGCCAGTTTAAAGTCACTAAAATGTTATAAGCTAAAGCGTGGTCAGTTATTAAATCAAAAAGTTAAAAGGCAGTTGAATTCACTCAAAAAGAATAAGGTAAAGTGTATGGAAGAGACCACAAAAGCACAGGTAACCATAAGCACTGGGGTCCAAACAAAAATTGTAAATAAAAAAATGCCCCCACAAATTATGGCCAAAAAGCCAAAAAAAACCCCACCCCCAAATAAGTCAGCAGTGGTTCCTATCCCTATCGGGTTAGTGAAACCAAGAAAAATCAATCGGCCCGTGGGGTCAGTAACAAAACAAAAACAAAAAAAAGGCAAAAAAACTAGCTAGTGCAAAAATGGCTTCTAAAGCTGCTACCTCAAAAAAAAAAAAAACCTGGTAAGTTAAAAAAAAAGTTAACAATAAAGTAACAAAAGCCAGTGTGCCAGAAAAAAAAAAAAAAGTCCTCCAGTCATAGTACCCCCCGTCCCCCCAAAAAGTTAAGTAAACCAAACACTTTAAAAAGTGTTTAAAAAAGCAAGTAAATGTTACCCCCACACACACACAAAAAAGGCAATTCTAAAAAAAACCTGTCTCAGCTCTTAGCAGAGCACAAAAAGCACCTTTAAAGGTTCAAATTGCTCAAAAAATAAAGAGTGCTGTATCAAAAGTAGTTCAGGTATCTAATGTGTGTAATACAATCATCACCAAAATAAAAAAAAAAAAAGCAGCCTAAAAATGTCATTCCCTACCTAATGTGGTGGCACCATCCAGTTTAAAAGGTTTTCTAGGATTCCCTTAAAGGGGCGGTCTTTTGCCCTGGCAACCAAGCCACTCACCGGCACCACCCAGGTTCATGGAATACCTGAAAACTCCAACTCCATGGTATGTGTTAACGTCACCACATGTACCAGTAAAAGTGTCAGTCTGGTATAAAAGTACCTTCCATAAAAGTTATCCAAAACGCTACACTAACTATATATTTCCCAGCTTCCACTCAAGAAAAATATCTAATAGTTCTAATAAAAAAGGTACTAACTCGGGTAAAAAAAGGCCTCCAGGTTTAAAAAAAAAACCAAAAACACTTCAAATTCTAATTCCAGTAAAAGTCAACCAAACTCTCCAGTAACTCCTAACTGTCCCATAGCAGTGGTTACAAATATTAAAACTCTAAATTTGGTAGCTAAACAAGTAAAAAATAATAAAAAAAATTTCTGTTGCAGTACAGGCACAGCGGATTCAGAAAACAGCACAAATATTTGGTTTGCCAAGTAATAATTGGGTTATAATCTTACAGCATACAGTAAATCAAGACTTATAAAGCACTTTGCCCCCAAAGTTTAAAAAGGGCAAAAAGTCTTTTTCAGAAACAGTGATTAAACATAATCAGCATCCTGAACAAGCTGAAATGGCTATCCTGTCTAATTTAAAGCAAAAGCCAAATAAAAGTCTCCCCACCAATTTTATCTACGGTTAAGTGCAGCCTGGCGCAGTCAGATGAAAAAGAATACAAAGGGTACACAGTATGTTAGCTTGTTGCTTAATAATTCTCTTCCCTATTTAAAAAAAATGGTTAACATGCTTATCCATAATAAAACTCTCTGGAGGAGGCCCTGGATTTGCTGGCTAAGGGCCATATTCAGAAAAACCCTAAAGCAGGTCAACGTAAAGCCCCAGTTGCAACTTTACAAAGGCCACAGGGTGCTCCTATAGTAAAAATTAAGGGTCCTACTGGGGCACCTCAAAGGCAAAACTGAACAAATCCCAGGTCCCCTCAATCTCAGCGCTGGGCCAATAATTTCAATTCACAAAACAATCAACAAGGGTATGCATTTGAACCCCAAAGGGGGCCTCAAAATCGTGTTTGTTTTGCTTTTTTTTTGCTGGTGCCACGCAAAACTCTTCTTATCCTCAAGGCTCTAGGTCACCACCATCTTGTCAGAAGGAAAACCTCTCAGGGATGTCAATGGTCAAGGCGGTGCAGCAAACCCTGGAGACCCAATGCCAGAATATCCAAAAACTCCAAACATGTCTAAACAAGTTGGTGTTGAAAAATCAACATCCAAATCTTTTCAACCAACCAGTGGCCTCTGTAAACTCAAGCGTTCCTCCTAATTGGGTGGCTTATTCTCAAGCAGGGTCGGCTACCCCTAAAATGTTAAACGTAAAAAAACCTAAAGACTACCCGCCTATCTATCCCATAAATTACTACGCATGACGCCAGTCGGCCCCAAAAAGCGTCACAACCCCTTTAGGAAGAAACGCAAGTAAAAAACCCACGGTATCTTTAGTGGTAGGGAGCCGCCACCTAAATTTTGTTGTAAATACCAAAGTAGCAATCAGTATCATTCATGTGAAGGATCCTAGATCCTCTGTTTTGGCATCTAAAAAAACAAAAATGTTATCAACATTTGTAAACTACCAAGATATGGCCATGCCATCTAAACTTATCAAAGTACAAATTGGTCACCTGCGCAAGACCCATGTCTTTGCATTAATCACATTGTCAGACCCCAAAAGTAATCTGTGGGGTCTGCTTTCCTAGGTATGCAAAAATGCGTTATTGATTAGCTAAGCAATCGTTGTGTCTTACTGTAAAACAAAAGTAGGGTTGCCCACTAGTGGTCATGCCGAAGCGTAGTATGGTCACCCATCGGAGGAACCAAAACCAAACGAATACCACCTAAACACATTAATAGCCAAATATGCACTTTATCCAAAGTTACAAGTCATACTTCACAAACATGCTAATGTCTTTGCTAAACACAAATATAATTGCAAATGCATGTCAGTCACTATGGTTGTAAACAAACAAACAAAAAAAACCACAAAACAATATGCCTATCCAAACCAGGCAATCAAGTCATTGCGGGCACAAAAAGTCCTGGGTAAATGCACTTCGACAGCCAATTCCCCAATTTGGCCTGTTAAAAAAACAAGTTTCAGAGTAACAGCCGTGTTAGTCTGTATTCGCAAAAAGAAAAGGAGTACTTGTGGCACCTTAGAGACTAACCAAAGCTCACGAAAGCTCATGCTCAAATAAATTGGTTAGTCTCTAAGGTGCCACAAGTACTCCTTTTCTTTTTTAAAAAAAACAAATGGTTCTTGGCGTCTCACCATCAATTATCAATGGTTAAATCAGGTCACCTCTACTTGTGCCCCTACTGTGGCAAAAATGCCAAACCTCATGAAGTCTTTTAACCCAAAGGCTAAGTGGTTCTCTGTGCTAAATATCAGTAACAGCTTTTAAACTTTACCAATGGCCCAAAAGTCGCAATACAGGTTTGCATTGACTTCCAGGGGGTCCAATATTCCTGGACCCAATTACCTCAAAAATATAAAAATAGCCCGGCATTGTTCCATGCTCAAATGAGGCAAGTCTTAACACAATTCTATAAACGGTCTGTTTTATTCCAGAATGTAAACAACTTGTGCTTAGCAACTCGCACCAAAAAGAAGCATTTGGCAAAGCTGAACAAGCTCCTGCAAATTCTTAAGGAAGCAAAATTAAAGTGAAACCGTGCCAAGGCGCAACTAATAAAAACCATTGTCTCTTTCTTAGGTCTCACTCTAACAAAATGGGATCAAACTCCCTGACAGCAAAAAGTGAAGGCAGTCTAAAAGTTGCCAATTCCAAAAAACCTAACGGCGTTAAAATCCTTTTTTAGGCTTAACTGGGTTCCACCGGAATTTCACTCCTAATTTTGCTTCCATTGCAGGTCCTTTGTACCAACTGCTAAAAAAAACAAAAAACAAAAAAAAAATTCAATAGAAATGGACTGAACAACAGACGGAAGCAGTGTCCCAGCTAAAACAGGCCCTTGTCAAGGCTCTGGTGTTGATCACTCCAAATCCTAAAATACCTTATCACTTAAACGTGGCGGTAAGTGTTAATGCATTAGCGGCTGTTGCTTCCCAAAAAAGGCATAAAAAATTCAAACCCTTGGCCTATGTCTCACATTTAATGTCTCCAGTAAAACTTAAATACAACAACTGTAAAAAGTACTTACTGGCCACTAGTTGGGCCATACAGCATTTTGTTTTCCTAATTGGCCTCAGCCCAATCATATTACACTCATCACACCCCTCCCTTTCAGTTTCTGCTATCTAATCGGGTTAAAAATGGGCAAGTTTCCAACGCCCAGCTAGCCCATTTGGCTTTATTGTTACATATGTATATATATATATATATATTGCAGTAAAATCTGTTAAAATGCCATCTTTGCTGCCCACAGCCTTACTATATATAAAAAAACCCATAACTGTCCAAACACAAAGTCCAAAAAAAAGAAACATTGTACCAAAATATTGGTCCGTTTTCAGACGCCGCTTGGGTGTGCAATTCTCTAACTAAGTTCCTGCCCTGTTAAAAAGCAAATGGGTTCACGTCCTCTAATGGGTCCCCAATCAAGTATGCATCACTGTTAAAGTACATCCGTAACCTGGCATTAAAAATCACCATCTCAGAGTGGCCAGTCATGGTAAAAAAAGTCAAAGCCCATTCCAAATTAAAACCCTATGCAATCAAAAATAAAAAGGCCAATAAATTAGCCAAAAAAAAAAAAAACCCTCAATCAAAAAAGCTTAAAAAAAAAAAAATTAAAACATTCCCTCAGAACCCTTGGTTCAAAATGTTGAATTGCTGCCGCCAAGGCGGTAAAAACTAATATTCCAAACTTAAAAAAAATGCAAGCATCAAATAAAAATATAGTAAAAATAATTCAAAAACTCTCCAAAACAAAACAAAAAAAAAATAAATGGTCATCTATATTAAACCCTGTTTATAAAAAGGTATAAACAACATCTACAGGTGGTAAATAAAATCCTCATGCACACAAAAGGCCTTTTTCCAGTGTGGGTGGTTACAACCTCTCTAAAATATATATATATATATATATATATATATATAAACACACACACACGGTCCATAATACTCCAACAAAAAAACATCAAAAAGTAAACAAAATGGTTCAACGTCTCTTAACCGTAAAATGGTGGCCTCTTCTTAAATTAAATGTGCAACAGTACTGTAACAACTGTTTGACTTGTGCTCAAGTCAACCCAACTCCTTCCAAGTATAATGCACCATTACAATCTCAAGTGTATAAAAGTCCATAAATGGCTTTGCAGATTGATTTCATAGGCCCTCTACTGCATCCCCAAAAAGGCAACCAATACCTCTTGGTGGTTGTCAATCCTTTCTCAAAATGGGTAAAGGCCTTTCATTTAAAAACCAATACTGCAAAGGGCACAGTCAAGGTCCTGGTAAAACAAGTCTTCTCTCATTAAAAAATCCCTGCAAAAGTAAAATCAAACCAAAAATCACATTTCACAGGGCAGTTCTTCAAAAACTGTCTTAAACTAATAAAAGTCCTGCAAAAACTACACATCCCATTCAAATCACAGTCATCTGTGATGGTAAAATATACAAATCAAACCATAAAAGTAATGTTAAAAAAATTGGTAAATGCCAATGAATGCAACTGGAATTCCCTCATGCCCCTAATTCTCATGACATTTAGGGCAACTCCTGCTGCATCTACCAATAAAACACCTTTAAAGTAATAACAGGCCAAAGTATAAGGTTGCCAGAACATCTAATTTGACACACCAGTGGCACTTAATTAAAAAAAATCAAAATAAATACCTCTCTGCAAAAACATTTAAATCAAATCCATCTGCAGGTAGCCGCAAAATTAAAAAAATCAAAACGCAAGCCTAAGGCCTACTTTAATAACCGCCCCCCCCCCCAAAAAAAAATACTTAAAAGATTGGTAATCTAGTAATGCTGTTATCCTACAAAGCACCAAAGCATAGGCTGTGTAATTGATAAATCAAACCTTTCCAAATCATCAATAAACTCAGTTCAGCAGTGTACAAAATTACTAAAAATAAAATCTACCTTGCTAATCTGATAAAGCTGTATCAACCATCTAGGTCCCTGGAGCAGCTTGCTTCCCAAATGCTAGCTAAATAGTCTCCTAAAAACCCACCGTAGTCAAGTTCAAAAAATTGCAGTCATAAAATAAACATTAACATTTCTAATCTGCTACTCATTCGTCTTTGCCCTAAAAATAAAACTAAGCCAAAATCAAAACTTTGGGACTAAACTCCTGCATAAAGTACACAAGCTGCCCAAAACCATAATACCCAACAAGCCTCCACACTCAGGTGTTCAAACATTTAAAACATATCGCACAGCTAACAAAAATTAAACAAACCATTATCACCTATCAAGGTAATAAACTTACTTTAAAGCTATATGCCAATTTGCTGGTAAATAGCTCTACAAACTCATTCCCACATCTTGTAAATATCTTAAGTGTTAATGGAATGGTAAATATTGTTTGGGGTTAAAAAAAAACCCTAAATCTTCACCTTCACATAATTCAAAGTCAAAAAAATATAAGGTAATCATAAATTGGCAATATAAACAAAATAAAAAAAAATTGGTCACAGCAATAAAACTATGAACCAAACTATCCGCCTAAACTAATACAATATTAAAAATACACAATGTACCCACATATATGTCCAACACATACAAAGCAAAAATTTGTACAATTCTTCAACTATTGCCAAATAATTGCATTTGGTAAAGCCATCCTAAATTAATTGTTCAACTACCTAACGTAAATAAGTTTCCAATAGTTCTCAGTTTAAATCCCCATCCTAAATTCATCAATCATCCAATCCAACATGTTGCTAAAATAAAATAAAGTCACCTTTAAATATCAATTAACAGGGGGTAACTTCACTGTCATCAAGTGGTTACAAAAAAAATCATCCATTAAATAAAAGTTCCAAACAACAACAACAAAATGTAACACCTATATCTTCACACTAACCAATTTCACATCCCTCAAACATAAAATTCCCTGTGGGAATTAAAAACACAAGGCCAACTGTAAAAACTCTGTAACCAAAATAGTCTAACCATACATAAAGTCTATCTCGTACCTACCTTTCAAACTAAATTTAAAAATAAAAAAATACATATTAAATATAACTTTTAAACTTAAGGTTCGCAACCCAATAATTAACTATAACTACAACACCACCATTGGTAATGTATTAATTTGTCCAGCAACAAACCCAAAACCAGCCAGTGGTCTCACCACAACACCCATGTTTGGAGTATTAATTAATCAAGTTCAATTTATGCATATTCCTGTGGTGTTAAACTTGTCCAACTGACATCTGGAAAAGTTTAAATACTGAAAACATACCAAAGTAGCTTCTTTTTTCTCAGTACTCCTTGTAAATAAAATTGTAACTTATCAGCAACAAGTACAAAACGTATCAATGTTGGCAGTAAATAACAAAACAAAATCATATACCTCTAGGCAAAAACGTAGCTTAAACCCACTGGAAGTTCTAAAATCCATATAAAAACTATTTGGTTCAAAAATGTCAATGTAAAACCATATAAATGTTTAAAAAAATCCGTAAGCAGATAAATTATGTGTTACAAAAAAGAGCTAATCAAGTAATAAATCCAATGTTACGAGCCATAAAAGGGCTATCACAAAAAAAAAAAAGTTTTACCATTTATAACATGCATAACATAGCACAACTATTCAATAACACTCAATCCAAAATTAACCAGCTAATTTCTCATAATAATAATTGGCAAAAAACCCCAATCATTAAAAAAAAATTATTTGCTCTGCATATAAAACTATGTTATTAACACTATCACTAAGGCATTACAATCCCTAAAATTAAAAAAAAAATCCCCAATCTAATCAAAAATAAGCAATTATTAAATTGGTATTGCCCTAAATGTTTTAAAAGGCCTAAAAAAAAAAAAAAAATCTGTATGTTTAAATACATGTCCGCATGTACCCATTAAAACTATAAAACAATTGGGGTCTGTAACACCACATCCCAACCAAAACAATTGTTTATCTTCTCAAAATTGTGTTGTAGCACAATCTTTGTATGTTTCATTCACAGTCTCTTTACCCATGTTTAACTTAAACAAAAATGTGTATAAGTGGTTGGCTGCAGTACAGTCCTTAGGTCACCTCAAAAACGGCATCTATAAACAATGTGTCAATGTGCCTCCCTTGGTAGTCTATCACACTGCAACCCAAACGTAAAAAGTTCCGCAAATGGCCTGTTGCTCTAAAAAAAGGGCCTCAGTATATCTGCAAATGCAATGTGTTTAAGGCAAGTACTATCTTGTGTAAACTGCAAAAAATGCTCCAAAATCAATCATCATTAAAGTGTATGGTCCAACTAACCAAATAAAAAACTCTTACAAAAGGGTAACCTATGCTAAAAATTGCCAATTTTGCACAGTAACCAACCAAAATAGTTTCCTATATGGCTCCTTAAAGTGTCAGGTCACAAATCCAAACTTCTGTTTTACTCCTAAGCAGTTTACCTCTATTAAAAATCAAGTAATTTCCCCTATTCCTGCCTTTAAAAACACAACTATTGTTAAATCTAATCCCTCTTATCAGAATTTAACTATCCTATATACCCCAACATTTTCGGTACATATTCCCTCTCTAAAATTACAATTAAAACAATTGGTATCCCCCCCAAAAAAACCCACCTTATCCAAATAAACAATGTAAATAAGGCTAAACAAGCAATTGTCCAGTTATTAAATAAAAAAGGCCAAAAGTAAATTCTCCCTAAAACAAAATTAAATTAAAAAAATAAATCATCCAAGGTATTGCAACCAAAATTGTTTTCATCACTTTAAAATGTATGCAGTGTAAAATCAGTAAGTTACAAAAACAAACACCTCCAATGCAGCCCACCAATTATACCTCTAATATATACAAAAATAAAGCCTGTTCTCACAACTAAACTACCTGTCCCTTAGTCAGTGTAATGGAGTTCTTTAGTAATCACCCCATCAAAGGGGGGATTTGTAGCGCACAGAATTATTTTGCTAGCTAATCCTACTAATCCAGCCAGCGGTATCAATTAATATGTTTCTTTTTCTAAAATTAATCCATTTTATTCTTGTATTTTATCAGTATTAATTCCTTAAAATTTTAAATGTGTTAAGGCATGTGTTTCCTAATAATAAGTTTTGCTAAAATGCTAAAAGCCTACCGGCCCATAAAATCCGGTAAAATCTGCTATATAGCAAAAAGTATAATCAGTTATAAATATGTCAGCATAAAAGCTGGCAACCTTTGGCACAAATAAGAATGGTCCCTAAACTGTGGAAAACCAAAGGGAGAAACTATCCACATCACATTACAGGTTTATCTGGCATCTACAACCAGTCAGTAACCGCAGGGTACATCACAACTTAAAGGTCATCAAGAAAGCCTAGGTTGGCAGTTTTAAAATAATATAATCCTTATTAATATATTTAAAAAGTAAGTGTCATCATCCACTAACCTATAGAAAAAGGGTACCCATACATTTCTTAGGGTACAAAAATAAAATTTGGGTATAGTAGATTGGACCTAAATTACATAGGTCAGAATCCTATAAAATACCTTGTAAAAGAGCTCTTCGTAGCTCTTCCGGGTGCTAAACTCTTCTAAGCTCTTCTAACTCCTAAAGCTTCAGTTTCTTGGAGTGCTTTACTCTTTTCATCTATCTATCTATCTATCTATCTATCTTCTATTACGCTATCAGCTCAGCTTGTGCAGTATAGTATAACTACTCAACATTCCTAACCATTGGAAAAGCCAGCACCATTGCGTAATTGGGCATGCCAGAAGTGAGGCTGGTCCTTCACCTCCTATTACCGGGTCCTCAAAACAGGGTGTAAATATGTTAGGTTAAGGTACTTATAATAAAAATGTTACCACCAAAAGTTTTAAAATTCTTTTACTGTTTTGCAGTTACAAGTTTAATTGCATTTCTTACTTTTATATTAATTTCAATAAAGATTGTATCAATTTGGTATTGTCCTCAGTGTAAGTGTTCTTGCCAAGCACCCCAAAAATTCTCTCCCGATATAGAGCTCTTTGAGTTCTTGAACTCTGTAGTCTAAATTGAATAAAACCCTATAAATCTTCTGGTCGAATGCAATCAGTGGCAAGCCATAACAACTAACCCATCAAATTCAGGTCAACAATTTTTTAATACCATGTTTTCATAACATAACTACCAGTCCCCTGCAGGGAAAAAGCAACCTGCCTATTGCAGACCAGCAGAACTGTTGCTGTAACAAACGTAAATCAGTAATTCAAAAGCAGGAAAATCCTTACTTTACAAACAGCTGTGTTACAAAACTACATATAATCCAAAATGCCTGTGTCTTCCCCCAATCTGACATTAGGATTATTACACATTGCCATAATTTTCCAAATCCTGATTTTATTTAAATTGTAGGTATCCTCTGAGATCTTCACGCCATCAGGGCTTGCCTATATACTTTTAATTTATCAGAGATCAGTCTTAATGAAAAATATTCTTCAGCTGCTCTTGGCTTTAGACTGCATTTGAGTGAGTGTACAGTACGGTGTTGCCTATTATGGTAAACACATGCTCAGACTGCATACTAGTGGGTGTATAGAAGAAACATTTGTAACCAGCCACCTATGCTAGTGATGGCCATATACACTACTCTATTTGCCAGGCCAGTATGCCAGGGAGTTGATACTGGAGTTTGGGATCATTCTCATTAGAAAAGCTGGGAAAGCTTTGGTCTAAACATGGGTGTTAAAAGTCTGGTTTGTGGAACACTTGGTCCACCTTCTATAGGGGAAGGAGAGTGTATGGGTTGGATGGCCTCCACAGTAGAAGAAGGACCAATCACCTTGGAGACAGGCTGCCTAGAGTAGTCAAGAGAGGGTCAAACTAAAAGCAAAATGGAAGGGTAAAAAGAGGGAAGATATGAGCACTCTGCATAAAATCAAGATGTTGAGAACAAAATTAATCAAGGAACCAAAGGATTTGAAAAGAAGAAATTCTAGAATTGCCTCTATACCGATGTTAAGATCCTGGGTAACAAACGAGAGGAATTGGAATTGCTTATTTATTAGCGTAAACTCTATCTAATTGGTGTTACTGAAATTAGGTGGGATGATTTGCATGACTGGAATGTTAAAATCAATGGTTATATCCTACTTAGAAAAAAGAGGAGGGGAGTGACACTATGTCAAAAATGGCAATACCTCATTTCTGAGTCACTGATAATTGAGAAGAAAATGATCTTAAATGCTTATGGATCAATAACCTAACACATAAAACACAAGATGGGATATTAGTTGGTATATGCTCCAGACCACCAAATCACACTAGGGAACAGAATGACCAACTCCTTATGCACCTATATATAATAGGAAAAAGCTGCATAATCATGGGGTACTTCAATTTGAATAATATACGCTGAAGCCAATACTAAAGCATCCTTGTCATTTCTAAGCCTTCTAGATGACAATTTCCTAACTCCAAAAGTGTTGCAGTTAATACGGGGGAATTCTTTATTAGGCCTTGTACTAACAGATAGAGAGGAATCGATCACAGCACTAAAAATCAATGGTAGTTTAGGTACAAGTGGTTGTGACTTGATCATATGTATAATGTGCAAGCAGGATAAAGTCCAGACCATTAATGTATGTATTGCATTCTTTACTGGGGCCAATTTCACAAAGCTGAAAACAATTACCAGCCATATTAGCTCTGAAGAAGAATTTAATCAGACAAATGTGAATGATAATTGGGAATCATTTAATAACACCTTACTAGATGTCCAAAAAGCCACTATCCCATAACTGAGAAAGAAAGCTGTCCTGGCTAATATACTTATCTGGTTTAGAGGAGAAGGAAAGGCAGCTATAAATAAATAATATATAATGAATGGAAGAAAGGGGGAGTTGATAGTAATGAATGTAACCAGAAGTTAGTAACTGTAGAAAATTGATAAGGGAAGCAAAGGAGAACCAGGAGAAATCTATGGCCAGCTGAGTTACGGACAATAAGGAGTTTTTAAAGTATGTTAGGAACAAAAGGAATCCTGAAAATGGAATTACTAGATGAAACTGGTAGAATTACCAGTACTAATGCAGTAAAGGCAGAAACCTCCAATAAATATTTCTGTTATGTATTGTGACAGGGTCGGGCCAGACGGCTACAGGAGAGTAATAGAAGGCAGATATATTATCCCCAGGCTAAGTCCCTGGATAAGGTAACAGGGAAGGTTCCAGAACAATCAGGAACCTTCTGGAGACAATTAAGACAGGCTGATTAGAACACCCGCAGCCAATCAAGAAGCTGCTAGAATCAATTAAGGAAGGCTAATCAGGGCACCTGGGTTTTAAAAGGGAGCTCACTTCAGTTTGTGGTATGTGTGTGAGGAGGTGGGAGCAAGAGGCACTAGGAGCTGAGAGTGAGAATGTGGACTGTTGGAGGACTGAGGTGTACAAGCATTATCAGACACCAGGAGGAAGGTCCTATGGTGAGGATAAAGAAGATGTTGGGAGGAGGCCATGAGGAAGTAGCCCAGGGAGTTGTAGCTGTCACACAGCTGTTCCAGGAGGCACTCTAGACAGCGGCATTCCACAGGACCCTGGGCTGGAACCCGGAGTAGAGGGCGGGCCCGGGTTCCCCCTAAATCCTCACTACTCCTGATCAGATACAGGAGGAGTTGACCTGGACAGTGGGTTCAGAAAAATGGCCAAGCTGAGGGCTGCCGTGAAGCTCCAAGGCGAGCAAATCCGCCAATAAGCGCAAGACCCACCAAGGTAGAGCAGGAACTTTGTCACAGTATTTGGGAGGAAAAGACAGATGATCTAGGCTGATTTTACTCCATTCCACTAGTATCTCTGGTGGATGTTAAATAGAAGCTACTCAAGTTAGACATCTTTAAATAAGCAGGTCCAACTTGCATGCAAGAGTTTTAAAAGAGCTGACTGAGTAGCTCACTGAAACATTAATGATTATTTTCAATAAGTCTTGGAGCACTGGGGAAGTTCCAGAAGACTGGAAGAAAGCTAATGTGCCAATTTTTAAAAATGGTGAACAGTATGACCGGGTAATTATAAGCCTGTCATCTTGACACCAATCCCGGTCAAGAAAATGGAGCAGCTGATACAGGACTCTTTATTAATCAAGTTAAAGGAGGGTAATGCAATTAATGCAAATAAAGTTGGGTTTATGGAAAATAGATCCTGTCAAACTAACTTGATTTTTTTTATTATGAGATTACAAGTTTAGTTGATAAAAGGTAATTAGGGTGACTAGATAGCAAGTGTGAAAAATCAGGACAGGGGATGGGGGGTAATAAGAGCCCATATTAAAAAAAAGCTCCAAATATCAGGACTGTCCCTATAAAAATCAGGACATCTGATCACCCTAAAGGTAATAGTGTTGACATAATATACTTTGACATGGTAGCACATGACATTTTGATTAAAAAACTATAATGATATAAAATTAACATGGCACACATTCAATGGATTAAAAAACTGGCTAACTGATAGGTCTCAAAATGTAAATGAAAATGGGGAATCATCACTGACCAGGTGTTTCCAGTGGTGTCCCACAGGTATTGGTTCTTGGCCCTACGCTATTTAACGTTTTTATCAGTGACCTCAAAGAAAACATTAAATCATCACTGATAAAGTTTGCAAATGACACAAAACTTGGGGGACTGGTAAATAATGAAAAGGACAGGTCACTGATTTAGAGCACTCTGGAGTGCTTGGTAAACTGGGTGCAAGCAAACAAGATAAGTTTTAATATGGCTAAATGTAAACATGTACATCTGGGAACAAAGAACATAATAGGCCATACTTACAGAATGGGGAAGAGCTCCTAATGAGATTCTGTGGCCAAAAGAACTAAGCAATCCTGAGATACATAAACAGGGGAATCTCAAGTAGGAATAGAGAGGTTATTTTAGTTCCATATTTGGCACTGCTGTGACCGCTGTTGAAATACTGTGTCCAGTTCAGGTACCCACAATTCAAGAAGGATATTGATACATTTAGAGGGTTCAGAGAAGAGCTTCAAGATGATTAGAGGATTAGCAAACATGCTTTATTGTGATAGACTCAAACAGCTCAATCTAT
This sequence comes from Caretta caretta, assembly GCF_965140235.1. Taxonomy (NCBI): domain Eukaryota; kingdom Metazoa; phylum Chordata; order Testudines; family Cheloniidae; genus Caretta; species Caretta caretta. Next base: position 99,482,247 of record NC_134210.1, on the reverse strand, counting down.
TTAGCTTAACAAACAGAAGGTTAAGGGGTGACTGATGACAGTATATAATACCTACATGGAGAACAAATATTTAGTAAAGGGCTTTGTCAGTCTAGCAGGGAAAGGTAGAACATGATCCAATGCCTGGAAGTTGAAGCTAGACACACCTTATTTCCAGTCTGAGTTTACGTTTTTGACAGTGAGGGTAATTAACTGTTGAGGTAGTTTACCAAAGGTCATGGTGCATTCATCATAGATAATTTTTAAATCAAGATTGGATATCTTTCTAAAAGATCTACTCTAAGAATTATTTTGGGGAAATTCTGTGGCCTGTACTATACATGAGGTCAATCTAGATCAGTGTCTCTCAACCTTTCCAGACTACTATACTCCTTTCATAAGTTTGATTTGTCTTGTGTACCCCCAAGTTTCACCTCACTTAAAAACTACTTGCTTACAAAATCAGACATAAAAATACAAAAGTGTCACAGCACACAGTTACTAAAAAATTGCTTACATTCTCATTTTAACATATAATTATAAAATAAATCACTGGGAATATAAATTTTGCACTTACATTTCAGTGTGTAGTATATAGAGCAGTATAAACAAGTCATTGGCTGTATGAAATTTTAGTTCATACTGCCTCCACTTGTGCTTTTCATGTAGCTTGTTGTAAAACTAGGCAAATATCTAGATGAATTGATGTACCCCCTGGAAGACTTCTATGTACCCCCAGGGGTACACATACCCCTGGTTGAGGACCACTGATCTAGATGATCATAATGGTCCCTTCTGGCCTTGAAATCTATGAATCATGGCATCCCCCTAGCTTCAGGAAAGATTGCTACCAAATCATGATCCATCACTGATATATGGAGAGTTACTCCTCACATTCCTACAGATATTGACTTCAATCAATTCACAACACCCTGTATCTGCAAATGTTTGATAATGCCTTGGCATTATGAAAATAGGCATAGATCTTTCAACCAACACCATTTTCGTTAGATAAAGAAATGTGTGTATTGTCATCCAGTGAGTTCCTAATCACCAGTCTCAGTGTGTACACACAGCAACAGATGCTAAAAAAATCTGTTATGAAAAATACCACCGCTGAGCGGGCTAACCAGTAATCAGCAAAACTAAATCAGAGCTTCTGATAAAAGGAAGATGAAGGGAGACAAATCCATTGATTCACCATGATCAGATGTTATAGCAAGAAGTCACAACCAAGTGATTGTAAAATGTAAATCACAACTGCTTAGCTGTTTATGTTTATACCACTTTTATTATGCTTAGGCTGGCCATTCGGGTTCACAAAACTTGCAGTATTATTAAAGGCAGGAATACTGAACCCTTGAAATGTATACGGATTACCTTAAACCGTTTGCAGGTAGCTTTAATAGGATTAGTGGTTTAAAGGTATCAACATAATTGTTGGTGCTAATAGCATACATTGTATATATTTACTATTCAGCAATGGCAGTACAAGATTACAAAGGTGGACATGCTGTCTTTTAAGAAAAGGAGAATATTTACAGGCTGGAATTCAGGAGGGTTGAGGAGGGATGGCCAGAGTAAATGAGCTGCATATGGAGAAGACTGTGCAACCATGTCATCTTTGCAATTCCCTACCCACAGGTATTTCTCTCTCCTACAAACTCGCACAATACAACTCCTCGCTGAGGCCCAACCTGCCTCCAAAGAGACTCGTAGTGATGTAGCTCCTTTCCCAGCCCAAGGATGCTGAATCTGAGGGAAAATGTAAGTAGTGTTACGCTTCCAAACTCTGCCCACAAGCTGAGCACCCACCCACTCCAGACAGTACAACAAATCACAGGAGACTGTGCAGATGTTCACAATATAATCACAGAAAACCCTCTGGGTTCTATGGGCTCTTCAAGCTTAGCTGCCCTTCTTTGGGGTTCAGATAACCTAATAGGCTGTACTCAGCATCTGAGGGGTTTGGCTTGGTTCCCCACTCACTGGCGCTTGGATAACGACCAGGCTATAGCTGGGATCGTCTGGTTCAGCTCACTGTCAGGTGCAGAGGAGACTCAGATGCCCCACTGGGCTGTGCTCCTTCATGCTGGCTTTGTGATTAAAGCAATCAGATTGTGGGGGAAAAGAGGTAATTAGTGGCATTCTCCCAGCCTTAGCTCCCAACCCCATGTCCACACGCTCAGCTCACCCAGCCCAAGATGTTACAGCAGATTGTGCAGAACTTCAGAATACTAGCAGCCCTCTTTCCCTTCTCAAGTGCATTGATCAGCCATCAAATAGTTAACATTGGAGCTTAATGATGGTGATGTAAATGTCAGCATTGTTAACAAGTCAGTGAAACAAAGGGGGATAGTTTACCCTTCTCAAAATTATTCCTTCGGGCTGTTTGCAGAGTCAGGCAGATGTCAATTTGTAGGTTTTGTTTACAGCCATAAGGCTTATATTTAAAAATGAAAGCTTAAATTCTGGATCACAAAATAGCAGCCACAAAAGAAGGATCCTGGCTTGCTGAACTGCCATAAGCCAATCCCACTGATTCCCTGTTAACCCTGCTCCTAATCCCAGGGAGGATCCATCCCTCACTTTCAGAATGTCCCAGATGCATCTTTTCATCCCACTCCCTTAGAAGGGTTTCCTATCTCCCCAGCTACCACTACCTATCCTAGAAAGAGTAAGACTTCCCCAGTCTCTGCTAGCATGCCTAACTTTACATCTGAAATGTCCCTCACTCAAAGGACATCACTTATTTTAGAGCCAAAGTTTTCTACATTCCACTCAAGCTTGATGCTTTCCTTCATTTACGTATTTATAACAAGAAACACCAGAAATGCAGAGTAATGGATCTAGGTTTACAGGAAATGTTGTTATTTACAGTAAAGGAATGAAGTTTTAACTCAATTACATTTCAATGTATTAGCCATAAATGTTAAAAAAAATCACAAATCATTTACAATTTTTTTAATCCACAGGTACAAAACAATAACTCTTCCCCACAAAATTCTGTGTGTTCATGTCAAGAAAATAGTCCATGCTGATCATTTCACACTAGACTATGTACTTGAAAAAGATTAATTCTTCACACTCAGATCTTTGTGTATGTAAACAAGGAAAAAATATTGAAAAGACAGAAAAAATGCCTTATCTGTATTGTAAGTGTGCAGTATAAGGTATTTTCATGAAGAGGGACTAAGATTAATAGGGCTGTGTCCACTTTCTTGGAAATTAGTGCTATCTGAATGCTGGAAATGGTCCATGAGCTGGCTTTTTAGCATGATGTGGCATGTTTGTTTGAATTTTTAAAAAATGGAAATAGCAGAGGTATGTTTAGAAACAAGGGATAGTCTGTAAACAGAGCTGCTGGTAACTAACATATCAATCAAGCATATTTTTCCAATTAATTCAAAGGTTATGCACATGAAATACCAGTTCTGGAATATTCTATGAATATAATTCTGGGAGAGTTTGTGTGAGGAGGCAGGGCTGTGGGTGATAGCGTAAGTCAACCATTTAATAGTCCTATTAATTAAATGGATTTCCAGACAAAGATTTGTGGACAAAGCCCAGTTACCTTATGTGATCATGTGGAAATTCAAAACCTGAATTCAATTGTCCATCTAAATGACCCATTAATGACTCAGGGGTGTATTTTTTTCACACAACCTGTGGAACTCCTTGCCAGAGGATGTTGTGAAGGACAGCACTATAACAGGATTAAAAATAGAACTAGACAAGTTCACGGAGGATAGGTCTATCAATGGCTATTAGCCAGGATGGGCAGGGATGGTGTCCCTAGCTTCTGTTTGTCAGAAGCTGGGAATGGGCAACAGGAAATGGATCACTTGATGATTACCTGTTCTGTTCATTCCCTCTGGAGCACCTGGCATTGGCCACTGTCAGAAGACAGGACACTAGGCCACATGGATCTTTGATCTGACCCAGTATGGCCATTCACGTATGTGTGTGAGAGAGAGATGTTGAACAATGCACCCTAAAATACATTTCAATCATTACAGTCATGAAGAGATCTTTGATTTTAACACTCGGGTCATTTTAACTACCAGAGGGGTCATCCTGAAAACAGCACCAGGCAAATGGAGTTGGTCAGTCAGACCTGTCACTCTCCACAAAGGAGCAAGTTTGGCAACATTTAATGGTATGTGAATGAAATTAAAGAACAAAACATTTTCCCCAATTTGTCATATATTGTCGCTGTTCACTTCAGCTGTCATTTCCCCCCATATCAAAAATGCAGAAAAAGTCAAAGAAATTTGACTGATCAAACTCTTCCTCAAGCTATGGGGCAAGCAATAAGAATAGCAATTAAATGGGAATCACTCTTAGGGTGCTTTGTGGCTCCTATTTTTAGATGGGTTTGTTTTTAAATCTGCTGTGAAGAAACATGTCTCTCATTAAAGAGATCCTGCTGATAGGCACTTCCAGAGCAATCTGTCCAGTCAGCAAGGAGGCTAGTGCTGCTGTTATGAACCTTTTGCTGTATACAGTACACAGCCATCCCGGGTGTCAGTTGTGGAATTGGGGATAGGATTTAGGATGCTTGGCTCCAAAAATACAAGCTTCTCCCACTTCAGCTAAAGGAAAACCTTTTGGTAGCATCATTAAAGCTGATCTCCAGGATCAGCCCTCGACACTTGCAGACCTTGTTCCCACCAGGATCCCCAACCCCGATGTTAGAGATCTTTCAGTGGAAGCAGGAATTAAATTGGGTGCAACCAATACTAAGCCAAAACGTTATGCAGAACAATGAAATGGGTCATTTTCCTAAATTAAAATAATAAACCTAGAGAGAACTGCACTGCTATCTCTGTGGTACCCAGGGTTTGCTGATCTGAGAGCGAAAGCACAAAGAGCTATTATGATCTAGCGCTGGGTGTCCAAGATTCTGCATCAGAAGTATGGCATGATGAATCCTATCAGGGAAAAGAGAAATGTTTTTGAAGACATTAAACTGGTTTTCTGAAAAGATCGGCAAAAAGCGGCAAAGCAAATGGAGAGAACTAGTAGATGTTAGCTAAGCTTTCCTAACTGGGGAGCTCCAAGCAACCACTGTATTATCTTGCCAAATCATGTGTGGTTCATGAGGAATAAAAATATCTCCTCTGGGGGGAAAATGGCAACTGAAAATTGTTGGATACAATACATTCTGATGGTGGAGACAATTCAAAGGATGGATGGCTGCTACTATTTTGTGCTTTCTTCTCTCTCTCATATATACACAGCTACACATACAAACATATGCACATTTAAAAAAAAAGAAGAATCTGTCCTACTGGTAGTATTTACTGAGAACCATAACACTTCACAAGGTGTTAAACAAGATCTCTCTTGTTTAGGTGTTCTCCTCCACCCCCATTTTATAAGTACTAGCTGTGTAATTAGTACATTATAAGTCTACGCAATAATGAAATGTATTTAGAAGGGACATTTTATCCCCCGAACACTAAAGAAGTCATTAATCTCCCACCAGGTTACTTATGTTACAATGTAGGAACTGTGTTACTACAGTATGGCTTGGCTTTGCACTGACAGAATTATTTGGTATGTTTCCAATTATAGCAATTTACACCTTGTGACAATGAGCAGTCTGCCTATATTAGAGTTCTGCCTACAAAAAAGTTCATATAGAACCACATTATTGCTTAATGTGCTCTTTCCTTGTATTCATTCAGAGCCCAAAACATTTTCATATTATTATGGTCTAAGTTTAAACTGGGTCTCTCAACTTTTGAGAAAGCTCTGGGCCTCATTTTCCTCTCATTCACATCTGTCTAAATTAGCAGTAAGCCCACTGAGATTCATAGAGTTACACTAGCATAAGTGAGAACAGAATCCAGCATTCTATCTTGGACACAAGACGGAAACAACGGACCTTCTCTCCTTGCCAGTGGTGGTAAAGTAAGGAGACAGGTAGGCTCAGCCTAAGCAAGACTGCCCTTCCTCAGGTCTCTTTTCCAATGGGATGAGGAAGAAAAGCATTTGTTTCTCCCCTTTCATAGGTGTTAGACTAGGAGAGATTATCTGCTGCTCCTGCTTCATCTGATTAGAAAGAAACAAACCTCCACTACCCACCACTACTTCAGGGGGACTAGCAGAGAAGAATCAGGTTGTGAGTAGCCTGATTCCCCTTTTCCCTAGGGAAGATTAAGCCTGGGGAAGCCCCCAACCCACCTGTCAGTTTCTCTCATTCACTAATGGAAGGATGGAGATACAGTCCCTAATGCCTTACAAGGAAGGGAAGTATGCATGGGAGAAAATGAACCACAAGGAGTAGTGTATGAGAACAGGTTGGATAGGTCAGCACAGGTATCAGAAGCCTGGTATCAACCCTGCCTGACAGATGCCATATCAGTGTAATGACCCTCACCTTGAGGCTGTAGAGCCATTTCTGGTTCGTCCTAGTGTTAGCAGGTCAAATGGCCTCAAAGGCTCAGAATGATCATGCTGCACCATCTTCACACTGGTTTGCAATAGTGGTATCATTGCATGACGATGTCCTGTCTCGATGACCCACAGTCACCCTCCAAACATACCATTTGGGTGTCTGGATTCTTGCACTGCTGTGGCTTTCTGTGGCTTGACATCTCTGCAAGACTCTGGCTCTCTAGTAGAGACCCTGTATTCAAAATGCAGACCTAAAGGCTGATATTGTAATGCCCGTATCCAAACGCTGACAGGTGAGGGGCATGGAAGAAAAGTCAGTTTCCCATCTAGGATTATAGAAAAGTAAGAGAAAAGGTAAGAGCCAAATGCTTTAGATAGTGTGAGTAAAGTTGTCAATTTGATTACAAAAGACAATCTTCTCTGCTCATGTTACACCTATGCAATTCCATTGATTTTACGGGAGATGCTTGTGTGTAATTTAAGATAGGGGTTAGCCACATTGTTTGTGAATGATCCCAAGAAGTTATTGAATAGCATGTTGTACTTTCATATACCAGTGTAAGTCCCTGAGGGGAGTGGGAGTTTGAGGGAGAGATGCGGGGGTTCGCCCTTTCTTTTATTAATTTAAGCAGTCACTATAAAGTATTTGCTATAAATGCTTCCATTGGACACTATGCAGTGGGAAAGTTAAGTTATCTCGGGGGAAAAAGTCCAAGCCTTTATTTAGCCAGCTTTCCTATATTAAAACATAAAGGCTTTTAAAATACAGATTAATTCTACAGAAGTGTCTTTTTCTCCTTCACATCACTTACCAGAGATCATGAGAATGATGTAACTGTATAGCACGATCACTTTAGATAAGCTATTACCAGCAGGACAGTGGGGTGGGAGGAGGTATTGTTTCATATTCTCTGTGTGTATATAAAGTCTGCTGCAGTTTCCACGGTATACATCTGATGAAGTGAGCTGTAGCTCACGAAAGCTCATGCTCAAATAAATTGGTTAGTCTCTAAGGTGCCACAAGTACTCCTTTTCTTTTTGCGAATACAGACTAACATGGCTGTTCCTCTGAAACATAGAACTCTATGACTTAAGAACTAAAATGTTATGGACTTTCCCCTAGTCCCAAGTGGCCCAATTAAAACACTGAGTTGTAAGTAAGATCACAGTGCCCTCTGCTGAAATATGAAGCTGTGAACAAAAACACACATAACATTTCAAAATCACATCAGGCATGACATTACCATGGTTTTTTGTTCAATGTGCAAACAATAAAAGTGGTCTTAAAAGGCTTTACAGTACCTGTGGCTTTCTCTTTACAGTAATGTTCTTGGGTACAACAATTTCATTTCTCATTCTACATGGAGGCTATATCCACATAGCATGATTTACAATGACAGTCTCAGAGAGCTAGTCTGACATTACTGATGCAGTAGCGAATGTGGGTGGCAATGCTTTGGCCAGTAAAAGATATAATCTCACCTACCTTGTCTGTCTTTTACGAAGGTGGAGGAAAGTAACTGCAAAGTAATAGTTGATTCTGATTAGCAAGTATTATATTAGATTATTAAAACCCTGATTATATTATTCTGCTGCAGGTGTGTGTGGAGGAGGTGAAATTAGCATTTCATCCTAACACTTAGAAAGAGGAAGGATTAATAATAAGTAGGCTTTTACTGATTGTTGGGTTGAATTTTTTTAACGGGCTTGGGAAAAACCATGGACAACTAAAGATGGAAGTGGGGGAGTTGAGTCTGAAATAATGCACATCTAATTAGCTGTTTAAGGAAGAGCTATTGTTGACTAATGAGCTTTGGATATTTGACTAATCTGAAAGCACCTGTTCCCACATCTGAAAGGCTGATTCAGGAGCAATATGTGGGGGAAGTGGGAGAAAGGACTGCTGCCACCTATCTGGAAGCTTTTTGGTCTGATTAGCTCCTTTTTTCCTTCAATACCAGGACATATATAGTGGATTCAGGTTGGTCTCTATAATGCTGACGAGGTATTATATAAGGGTTGATTGAAGACTAAGAAGCACTAGTAATAAGTTTAAACAGAACCTGGCACCAGCTATTTGGCAGTATAGTGTGGTGGTTGCACCAGCTGACCCCAAGCACCTGAGAAAAAGATTGAGCCATTCTCCATTCTGTTCTTTTCTATCTGGTGTTTAAGAACTTCCTAAATCTGTTCTGTAAAACAAGTAATCTTTTTATCAGATGTGCTCTTTAGTACTGACAGATGATGTCTGGAGCTTTGAAATGAGCATAGCTTTTTATTAAAACACGCTGATGAACCAGCAAAGACAGAGGAGCTGAACAGGGTTGCCAATTTTGGTTGGAAATATTCCTGGGGGTTTCATCACATGACAAAATTTTAATTAAAGATTAATCTTTAATTCCTGGAGACTCCAGGGCAATCCTGGAGGGTTGGCAACCATGGAGCTGAATGGAGCCCCATTTCATCAGAAATCAGTTTGTCCCTACACAGCATGCATTTTCTCCATATTTGATGCAGCAGACAGCAGCTTTCAAAAGTTTCTTCAGTCTTTTTAATACCCAAGTAAATCAGAAGTAGAGTTTGTGCAAGCAGAGCTATAAGGAATAACATGGTTGTGCTGATTAAAATGTGGCACCCTGTCCTACTTAGGAAGAGATGGCGGAGTCTGATATTTTATTAAATATCCAACACACAGGTTTTGTTTGAGGATGGACATCTGTTGGAGATTTTCAGTAGTGAACATCTGGAACTTAATTCTCTAGACTGAGTGGAGCTAGAGACATGGAAAATCTCATCTTTAGTCAAAGTCATTTGTGGTGCCTATTTTAATCCATTCCTCACTCCCCCAATACCCCCACCCAAGATATCCTTTCATTCGTATCCATGGCAACAGCGCTTTGCATTTCTTTACACTGAAGCTCTGCAAATGGTGTTAACTCAGTTCGACCAAAGGTTATTCTAATTCCCTCCCTCAGTTTCAATTTAGTGGCTCACATTAACCCAATAATTAAAGTGACCCCCCTTCTATTAAAGCAGTTCCCCCTTAATTAGTTAATATGATAAGTGTTTTTTGTCTGTCTCTCCCTCTCCTTGACAGCAATTCTGTTGAGACAACAGCCTCTGTTGGGCAGGCGCCAAGTGCTAAAATAACAAAAGATCCCCATAGTAGGCACTAGCCAGAGTCCCTTCCTATGGGATTGAGATTACTGTGGCTATAAACCTCTAAGGGGATTTACAGCTCCACACAAAATGGCTGTTATCAGCAAACACTGTAGCTTCCATCCGGTAGAATATGCCAGCAGTTCCTGCCAACACAAAAGTTGGCCAGGATTGGAATACCCTGCTGTATTATATAAACATAAGCATAAGTTTATGAGTCAGAAAGAAAGCACTACTTTCTTCCTTTTTGGCTGTGGAATCATTTTACTATTCCGATTTTGGATTGTTTTGCTATGCTCTCTCTTCCAGTCATTCTGGTGATCTGTACAAATATATCTGCTTCCGTAAAAGCTTTTTTCATGTTGGTGCTCATTTATGTTTACTGTGTGGGTAAGGCCTTGAAATGCTCTGTGAGGTCTTTTCCCTCTTACACTTGAGCAATTCCGATAAAGGAAATGTTTATTCTAAATCTCCCTTGTATCTCTTTCATTCAGCACTTCCTGCAATATATAAACACCAGCCAACTGGTTGTACAAAGAATGTAAATTCTTTTAATATAATGGCAATGTTCTGCAGTCTTTATGTTCATTTTCCCTTTTAATAATTTCCTTAGTAAGAGAACTTCCTCCTTCCAGCTAACATCTCAACTTGAATAATTCCAACAGATACACTGACCACAAACTGATTCAGCTGGCTGCATTTGTTCTTCCTTAAGCAGATGCCTTTTGATCCACATTGTGATGAGAACATGTATTAAATTGTTCTGTACTTGGGAAGAATATGTTGAAAGCAGCACTAAATTGCTTCACTGCAATAAATTATGCTTTGGCATAACAGAGGAAGGAAATCAGTAGCGGCTTGTCCTTGTTGTGTTTGCTCTACTGCTGCCATGTCCGAATACACTTTGTGCTCTGCCCTGTTTTACAGGAGAAATGTTTCCTGCATGAGAACCTATTCCTGTTTATGACATTTTTTATCTGGAAAAAAACATTTTAACTTTCACCAGTGTTCATAGGCATTCTTTCTATAACCATCATCCGTCATCAGAATCAGATCTGCTTCTCTTACTGTGTTCTCAGTATTCTGCAGTGGTTGCATCTTTCTTTAGGACTTCCTCCACTTCCCCGTCCCCACCCCCACCACCACCCATGAAAGGAAACCTCTGGAAGAACTTGAGCTGTCAGCTTGAAAGTGAATTGCCAAACTTTAAGACAACTATTTTAAGATCCTTAACAGAATAAATCACTGAAGACTTAAACACACTCAGTAGTTACATTTAATAACTAGCTTGGATTTTTAAAGAGCTAAGGGAGTTAGGCACTCAAAACCTATTGAAGCCCAGGTTTAAAACCATGTCTACCTCAAAAGTTGAACTTCTTTAGCTATAGCCTATAGTTAAAGCAATACAACTCCGCAACCCCTACTCCCCAGATATGGATAAGCATGCTTGTTCTGGTATAGCTTATTCCCTGTTAGAGGAAATAGCTACACATTTATACACACTTTCATCCAGTGTAACTGCATCCACACTAAGGGGTAGTGCTGGTATGCCCTTACCCAACATACTTTTATGGGTACAGAAACTGTGTGTAGCCCAGGCCTTAGGCTTTTTTGAAAACCTCACCCACTGCCTTTATTACATATAGCGAAGATAATCTGCAAATGAAGGGGCCTTACATACACAGCGTAAGAATGCAGTTCCCTTTTGCACCATGAGGTAGGTAAATAAAGCAAAAGTAACAGATTAAATAAAGCAGAATAAAATATTCTGTCCAGTTGCACACTGGACAATCACTTCTGTAAAGCTCATAAACAATAACCCACACCAAAAACATTGCCACCCACCCACTACGCATATAGGCTCTGAGCCTGCACACAGATGCATGTGAGTAATTGCTAAGACTACTCATGTGCATAAGTGTTTGCCAGGGCTGATTATACCATGAGGCGAACTGAGGCAGCCACCTCAGATACCAGACTGGTGGGGGGAGGCCACCACTAGGACCCAGAGTGTAGCAAATTGTGTTTGCTGCTGGTGCATGTGTATTCTCTCTGCTCTAGATGCACAGAGATGGTGGAGTGCTGTGCTGGAGGAAGGAGGGCACAAGAGACATAACAGGCAGGTAGGAGAAAAGGTGAGAGGGAACAACAGAAAGCAGCAGGAGCTACAGGGAGAGAGGGGAGGAGGAGGAGCCTCTTATGTACCTCTAGCACCCCCAGGAGCCTGGACTGATTAACACCAGCTTCCTAGGGAGCTTCCTGTTTCCTGCTGCTTCCCTGAACCCACTTGAAGGGAACAGGCAGTCAACTGAAGAAGTAGGAGCCACTTAGGCCCTTAAGACGCTAATATCTTCCCTCACTCAGGCCCTGCTACCAGCTTGCTTATTTTTCCCTTTCAACTGAGTGTTGAGAGCCACTATAGCTCGCCCAGAACAGCAGTCATGAGTGAAAGAAGAAAACGCCCCTCTGGGGCAGCATTCAGAAAAAGAAAGAAAGCAAAGGAAGCTTTTCTATCTAAGCAGGAAGGAGCTCTCCTGAGATACATAAACACAAATATTCATGGTGAGCCTTCTGGCCCCAGTGAGGATGTGAGTGGTGAGGAGATGCCTGATCTTCCAGTTAGTCAGAGTGCAGGTGACCTGGCAGCTACTGCAGCATCCATCTCGCCATCTCAAATGGATGTAACCATGCACATTCCTGAAGAAAAGTGTAGATCAGAGAAGAGTCTGGTGGAGGTGCAAGAAGCCGCTGCTGCTGAGTTTAGTTTCTTAAGTCTAGACGATCCAGGACTGTGGACCCACTTGAGCAGTAGCCTGAGGGACTTCCTTGTACTGCATGGGCCACAGCAAGTGAAAAACTTCATGTTCCCCAAAGACAATGAAAATAGAAGTTTCCATCCAACACATTACAGGCGTGAAATCCCCAATGGTGAAAAAGTGGAGAGGCCATGGCTTATGTACTCAAAAACCCAGAATGCTGCATACTGTTTTTGTTGCAAACTCTTCCAGTCTAATGTTCCAGCCACATTGGGTTCTAAAGGAACAAAGGACTGGAAAAATCTGACTAGAGATCTGGCATGCCTTGAGAAGGCAGCAAATCACCAGAGAGCATTCCATAGGTGGAAAGAGCTTGAGATGAGACTAAGGTTAAAGGCCACCATAGATGATCAGCATCAAGAGAAGATTGCATCAGAGTCTCTTTACTGGCAAAATGTTCTGAAAAGGCTCATTGCCACTGTGAGAATGCTTGCTACCCAAAACCTAGCACTGCGTGGCACTTCAGATCAGCTGTATGTGCCAAACAGTGGAAACTTCCTTAAAACTGTGGAGCTGATGGCTGAGTTTGATGCTGTACTCCGGGATCATCTAAGAAGAGTCACCACCCAAGAAATGTACACACACCACTACCTTGGAAAAACAATTCAAAAGGAGATCATACAGTTACTGGCAACAAAAGTCAAAGAGAAAATTGTGGCAGATCTGAAGTCAGCAAGATATTACTCTGTTATTCTGCACTGCACACCTGACATCAGCCATACGGAACAAATGGCTTTAATGGTGCGTTTTGTAACAACAGCAGAACCTAGTGAAAATGTCCCTGCCATGGTGACTGTCAGAGAGCATTTTCTAGAATTTATTGACATTGATGATACTACAGGAGCTGGTATGACAAATGTGCTTCTTAAAAAGCTGGAAGATACAGGAATTGCAATAGCTGACATGAGAGGTCAGGGCTACGATAATGGTGCCAACATGAGAGGAAAGAACAGAGGAGTGTAGACATGGATCCGAGAGTTAAACGCTCGAGTTTTTTTTTGTCCAATGCAGTTGTCATTCATTGAACTTGGTGGTCAGTGATGCAGCATCAGCTTCTAGTGAGGCTGCTGAATTTTTTAATGTAATTCAAAGCATCTATGTATTTTTCTCTGCATCAACTCATCAATGGCAAATTTTGAAGCAACATCTGGGAACATCCTCTCTGACACTGAAACCACTGAGTGCCACATGATGAGAAAGTCAAGTGGAGGCAATAAAGCCTATCAAACACCAAATTGGGAAGATAGATGATGCCATAGTTGCCATTATGGAGAATAAAGCTATGACGCCATAGTTGCCATTATGGAGAATAAAGCTATGACAGGAACTGTTTGTGGGAGAGCAGTGGCAGAGGGAAAGGGAATCACCCGAAACATACAGAACTTCAAATTTCTGTGTGGCTTAGTGTTGTGGCATGATATACTGTTTGAAATAAATGTTGTAAGCAAGAGACTCCAAGGTGTTGACCTTGACATATCTGGAGCAATGGAACAACTGGACAAAGCCAAGTCATACCTCCAGTCTTACCAGTCAGATGAGGGATTTCAAAACGTTCTGAAGAGTGCACAGAAGTTGGCAGAGGAACTTCACACTGAAGCTATTTTCCCACCCATTCAAGAATACAAGAGTCACCGAAGAAGACGACATTTTGATTACGAGGCACGGGATAATCCCATAAGAGACCCCAAACAACAATTCAAAATCGAATTCTTTAACCAGGTGCTAGATTGTGCAGCACAGTCAGTTGAAGGACATTTCATGCAGCTCAAGGAACACAGCAGTATATTTGGGATGTTGTATGATATTCCCAAACTCCTCAGTATACCTGAAGAAGACCTACACCAGCAATGCAGGGCACTAGAGACAGTGTTGACACACGATGACATGCGCGATATTGATGCGAGTAATTCAGGTGATGAACTGAAAGCCCTTTCAAGATGCATTCCAGAACAGCCTTTGGAATTGATCCTGCTGAAATGTATGTGCACAAATAAGATGACCACCCTCTTTCCGAATGCTTTTGTTGCTCTGCGCATACTTCTAACACTTCCTGTAACAGTTGCCAGTGGAGAGCGCAGCTTCTCCAAGCTGAAGTAAAAAAACCAATCTATGCTCCACAATGACACAGGAGAGGCTGGTCGGCCTTGCAACCATCTCAATAGAGCATGAGCTGGCCCAGACTGTGGACCTTCAGCAGGAAGTATTTCAAATCTTTGCAACGAAGAAGGCACTGAAAAATCAAAGTGGTGTTTTCCAACAGATAAAAATGCCAGTGTTTACTATGCAGAAAAGAAAAGTTAACTTTCAAATGCCTGAACAGCAATGTAAGTGTTACTTAAAATTTTTGAACAAGGCATTTTAAGTTGTTAGTTCTCCTTTATTGGGGTAGGTAGCAGAGCAGTACCACAAGAGGAGTAAAACAGGAAGAAGGCAGAATTGAGAGCTTTCAAAGTTTTGGCCCAAGCAAGGGGGCCTGGGGAAGTCATTTGAGCTTCCCGCCTCAGGGGCCAAAATGTTGTAGGCCGGCCCTGGTGTTTGCAGAATATATATTTTCTCTCTCTACACACACACACAAGACAGCCCTTATTAAAAATAAATTGCGATTAATCACACCGTTAAAAAAATTAATTGTGGTTAATCGCACTGTTAAACAATAACAGAATACCATTTATTTAAATATTTTTGGATGTTTTCTACATTTTCAAATATATTGATTTCAATTACAATACAGGTTTCAGAGGAACAGCCGTGTTAGTCTGTATTCGCAAAAAGAAAAGGAGTACTTGTGGCACCTTAGAGACTAGCCCGACTTGATTATGTAAAGAGTTGTCACTTTGGATGGGCTAGCACCAGCAGGAGAGTGAATTTGTGTGGGGGGGGTGGAGGGTGAGAAAACCTGGCTTTGTGCTGGAAATGGCCCACCTGTTGATCACTTTAGATAAGCTATTACCAGCAGGACAGTGGGGTGGGAGGAGGTATTGTTTCATATTCTCTGTGTGTATATAAAGTCTGCTGCAGTTTCCACGGTATACATCTGATGAAGTGAGCTGTAGCTCACGAAAGCTCATGCTCAAATAAATTGGTTAGTCTCTAAGGTGCCACAAGTACTCCTTTTCTAATTACAATACAGAATACAAAGTATACAGTGCTCACTTTATATTTATTTTTGATTACAAGTATTTGCAATATAAAAAACAAAAAATAGTATTTTTCAATTCACCTAATACAAGTACTACAGTGCAATCTCTCTATCATGAAAGTTGAACTTAGAGAGGTAGAATTATGTACAGAAAATAACTGCATTAATAAATAAAACAATGTAAAACTTTAGAGCCTGCAAGTCCACTCAGTCCTACTTCTTGTTCAGCCAATCACTCAGACAAGTAAGTTTGTTTACATTTGCAGGAGACAATGCTGTCCGCTTCTTGTTTACAATGTCACCTGAAAATGAGAACAAGCATTTGCATGGCACTGTTGTAGCCGACATCGCAAGATATTTACGTGCCAGAAGTGCTAAATATTCATATGTACCTTCATGCTTCAACCACCATTCCCATGGACATACGTCCATGCTGATGATGGGTTCTAATCAATAACAATCCAAAGCAGTGTGGACCGACGCATGTTCATTTTCATTATCTGAGTCAGATGCCACCAACAGAAGGTTGATTTTCTTTTTTGGTGGTTCGGTTCTGTAGTTTCCTCATTGGAGTGTTGCTCTTTTAAGACTTTTGAAAGCATGCTGCACACCTTGTCCCTCAGATTTTGGAAGGCACTTCAGATTCTTAAACCTTGGGTCGAGTGCTGTAGCTATATTTTGGAATCTCACATTGGAATCTCACAATCTTCTTTGTGTTTTGTCAAATCTGCAGTGAAAGTGTTCTTAAAATGAACATGTGCTGGGTCATCATCTGAGACTGCTATAACATGAAATATATGGCAGAATGCGGGTAAAAAAGAGCAGGGGACATAAAACTCTCCTGCAAGGAGTTCCGTCACAAATTTAATTAATGCATTATTCTTTTAACGAGGCTCATCAGCATGGAAGCATGTTCTCTGGAATGGTGGCCGAAGCATGAAGGGGCATATGAATGTTTAGCATATCTGGCACCTAAATACCTTGGAATGCCGGCTACAAAAGTGCCATGTGAATGCCTGTTCTCACTTTCTGTTGACACTGTAAGTAAGAAGAGGGCAGCACTATCGCCTGTAAATGTAAACAAACTTGTTTGTATTAGCGATTGGCTGAACAAGAAGTAGGACTGAGTGGACTTGTAGGCTCTAAAGTTTTACATTGTTTTGTTTCGGAGTGCAGTTATGTAACAAAAAGAGTTCTACATTTGTAAGTTGCACTTTCACGACACAGAGATTGCACTGTAGTACTTGTATGAGGTGAAAAGAAAAATACTATTTCTTTTGTTTATCTTTCACAGTGCAAATATTTGTAATCAAGAATAATATACACTTTGATTTCAGTTACAACACAGAATACAATATATATATAAAAATGTAGAAAAACATCCAAAATATTTAATAAATTTCAATTGGCATTCTATTAACAGTGTGATTAATCGTGATTAATTTTTAATTGCTATTAATTTGAGTTAATTGCATGAGTTAACTGCAATTAATCGACAGCCTTAATATTTATATATATATATATATATATATTTTATATAAAAAACAAAACAAAACAAAAACACTTGAAGGTCCCAATCCTGCAGTGAGCTGTGTGAGTGCAGGGATCTCATTGTGGGAATGAGGCCTAACAACGTTTTTCCCAGTATATGTGTGTGTGATATTTGTGTGTGAGATATTTGTGTTGTCTCTTTAGACTGTAAGCTGCTGCACATGGAGCAGTTTCAGAGTAACAGCCATGTTAGTTTGTATTCGCAAAAAGAAAAGGAGTACTTGTGGCACCTTAGAGACTAACCAATTTATTTGAGCATGAGCTTTCCTGAGCTACAGCTCACTTCATTGGATGCATACTGTGGAAAGTACAGAAGATCTTTTTATACACACAAACCATGAAAAAATGGGTGTTTACATAAGCTATTACCAGCAGGAGAGTGGGGTTGGGGGAGAGAAAACCTTTTGTAGTGGTAAAGTGCTCACTCTCCTTACAATGTGTGTGATAATCAAGGTGGGCCATTTCCAGCGCAAATCCAGGGTTTAACAAGAACATCGGGGGCGGGGGGTAGGAAAAAACAAGGGGAAATAGGTTATCTTGCATAGTGACTTAGCCACTCCCAGTCTCTATTCAAGCCTAAGTTAATTGTATCCAATTTGCAAATGAATTCCAATTCAAAACAGTCTCTCGCTGGAGTCTGGTTTTGAAGTTTTTCTGTTGTAATATCGCAACTTTCATGTCTGCAATCACGTGACCAGAGAGATTGAAGTGTTCTCCGACTGGTTTATGAATGTTATAATTCTTGACATCTGATTTGTGTCCAGTTATTCTTTTACGTAGAGACTGTCCAGTTTGACCAATGTACATGGCAGAGGGGCATTGCTGGCACATATCTCATTGGTGGATGTGCAGGAGAACGAGCCTCTGATAGTGTGGCTGATGTGATTAGGCCCTGTGATGGTGTCCCCTGAATAGATATGTGGGCACAGTTGGCAACGGGCTTTGTTGCAAGGATAGGTTCCTGGGTTAGTGGTTCTGTTGTGTGGTGTGTGGTTGCTGGTGAGTATTTGCTTCAGGTTGGGGGGCTGTCTGTAGGCAAGGACTGGCCTGTCTCCCAAGATTTGTGAGAGTGTTGGGTCATCCTTCAGGATAGGTTGTAGATCCTTAATAATGCGTTGGAGGGGTTTTAGTTGGGGGCTGAAGGTGAAGCCTAGTTGCGTTCTGTTATTTTCTTTGGTAGGCCTGTCCTGTAGTAGGTGACTTCTGGGAACTCTTCTGGCTCTATCAATCTGTTTCTTCACTTCCGCAGGTGGGTATTGTAGTTGTAAGAATGCTTGATAGAGATCTTGTAGGTGTTTGTCTCTGTCTGAGGGGTTGGAGCAAATGCGGTTGTATCGCAGAGCTTGGCTGTAGATAATGGATCATGTGGTGTGGTCAGGGTGAAAGCTGGAGGCATGTAGGTAGGAATAGCGGTCAGTAGGTTTCCGGTATAGGGTGGTGTTTATGTGACCATCGTTTATTAGCACTGTAGTGTCCAGGAAGTGGATCTCTTGTGTGGACTGGTCCAGGCTGAGGTTGATGGTGGGATGGAAATTGTTGAAATCTTGGTGGAATTCCTCAAGGGCTTCTTTTCCATGGGTCCAGATGATGAAGATGTCATCAATATAGCGCAAGTAGAGTAGGGGCGTTAGGGGATGAGAGCTGAGGAAGCGTTGTTCTAAGTCAGCCATAAAAATGTTGGCATACTGTGGGGCCATGCGGGTACCCATAGCAGTGCCGCTGATTTGAAGGTATACATTGTCCCCAAATGTAAAATAGTTATGGGTAAGGACAAAGTCACAAAGTTCAGCCACCAGGTTAGCCGTGACATTATCAGGGATAGTGTTCTTGACGGCTTGTAGTCCATCTTTGTATGGAATGTTGGTGTACAGGGCTTCTACATCCATAGTGGCAGGATGGTGTTATCAGGAAGTTCACTGATGGATTGTAGTTTCCTCAGGAAGTCAGTGATGTCTCGAAGGTAGCTGGGAGTGCCGGTAGCGTAGGGCCTGAGGAGGGAGTCTACATAGCCAGACAATCCTGCTGTCAGGATGCCAATGCCTGGACCATGACCTCTTCTGTGTTCTGTAGAACATCCAGGACATTATTAACAACATTTATGTTGTAGTAGCCATGCTTAACCAATATGCAATAATTATAAACAGCCATTATAAACAATTTCATTTTTTATTTTTATATTGCAGTCTCTTTTACCAAACGGATCTAAAGCTTGTCATAAACTTGCTGTCATTCTTTCCATATCACTCCAACTTTTTTCACATTTGTAAACACACTTTGTTGCAGTATCATTAGGAAACAAATGATGAAAAGTAAGGATGCAGCTATGGATTTCACTTTTTTTAAAATTTATCTTCAGTGTTTGTGGACATCTACTACAGTGTATGAAGGATATTTGACTCAGACTAAAATCTCAATACAACACAACCCAGAAGAGACTATTTGCTTACTGTAGTGGGGCGGCTGCCCCACTCCCGCAGAAAAGGAGTTAAAAGCCAGGGCCGCCCGGGGGTGGGGGGGCAAGTGGGGCAATTTGCCCCAGGCCCTGCGGACAGGGCGGGGGCAATTTCGGCGGCAATTCGGTAGCGGGTCTTTAAGTCCCTCTCTTCCTCGTCGGCAGCAGCTCAATCGTTCCGCTTCCGTCTTCTGCGGTAAGTCCTCCTGTCCTCTTCTTTCTTCAGCAGCACGACTTGGGTTGTTTTTTTTCTTCACCACCTTGGGGCGGCAAAACTAACACTTTTTTATGGAAGGGGCCCCCAAAATTGCTTTGCCCAAGGCCCCCTGAATCCTCTGGGTGGCACTGTTAAAAGCAGCCCTGGAGAGGGCTACAGCAGGAGAAGGATAAGAGGACTGTGGGCCAGAAGCTGAAGGAGTCTCAATCTAGCCTTAGAGTGGGAAGGGCTGGCTGCCTGGGAGCAAGATACCTGAGGTAGAGCAGTGCTAGGGAAGGGCAAAGGGAGCTGGAGAGCTCCAGCCTGGTAAACCCCCAGGCTACAGGCCTTGGTCGAGGCCCAGAAAGGTACTGGGGCTGCAGAGGCAGCTGGTCCTACCTTTTGCCAGTGATGAGTGGCCATTACAGACTGCAGTCTGCCCCAGTGAGCAGGGGCTAGATGATGACTGGCAGTAGCCGCTGAGGCAAGGTGGGGATAGAGGGTTGGGGGTTCCCCTGGGAGGGGAGACCCAGAGTGGGGGTACTGCTGGGGCAGAACCCAGAGAAAAAAGGCACCAGGGTCTGGGAGGGACACAGGGTCAGCAGCAGGTGAGACACCGGCCTGCAGAGGGCGCTCTGAAGGCTGGAAAGAGCTAATTCCAAGACAACCAGCAGGAGGCGCCGCACTGGTGAGTTGTTGCATCGCTACACTTAACTATAAAGATCTGCATTCAGGGTTTTGCCTTTTCCCGCCAATAACAGACTGCATAACTGAAACCTAAAACAGATTTCCTAAAGTTATATAATGTCAATTATTCTTGCCTGGAACTCTAATTTCAGGATTTAGCAACTAAGCAGGGGAACTGTCATATAAAGAATAGTTCTGTAATTTTTAACTCTGCTTTGGGATATTTACAAAAGCTTTGCAGTTCACTTTTAATACTCTGGTCTCTTCTAAGCTTTAATTCTTCACCTAAACAGTATCTTAGAAGCATGCTAACAGTGTTTCCTTAATTTATTGGCCTTGTTTTAGAAATCAGTTTACATGCCACATTTAACAACGTCATGCAGTCTGCTTAGGAAAATTAAAGCAAAACAAAAAAACAACCCTCAATTAAAGACTTTGGTCTGAAAGTAATGAAACTGGAGTAGCAGGTAGTAGAAAACTTGACAGAAAGCACCAGCATCACTTTTTTGGGGGTAAGTTTCACATCACTAATTCATATCATGCTAATTATAAAACTCTTGTACAACAAACACACAAGCCATTTAAGAATGGAAACCCAACCTTTAACCACAGTTTACAATGGGTCTGATGTTAAAGAAATAGCATTGTATACTGAATAGGCAGCAGAGACGTAGGTTTTCACAGTGGTTCTGTTCCATTTAATTCCCTCAATTTCGCTGGCTGGGTGACTCCAGCCTGGGGCCAAAGTCTAGGGTATGTTCATTTTCAATAGAAAGTTCTATGTATCTGTACAATGGGGAATACATAGCTACCACTGGACTCAATCTGTTATCCAGAAAGTAGTGTAATTGGAACAGAATTTCTGGGAGAAATCTCTTCAGGGTAATGGCTCCTTTAAGACAGACTGATGGAACTTTAAAGTGGGTTCTGTAGAAAAAGGAGTGGCGGGGGAGGGGGAGGGAGAGCAGCTGAAAAGGCATCACCATTCCAGCTTCCCACAATGATTTGGAAATATCGGTGACAGAGAAGAAAGATAGGCCATTCCTCAGGAAAAGCAAGGGAAGCAGGGCATTTGGAACACAAGAGATGGAGCTTCCTAGTGGAAACAGAAATACTTTCTGGAGCAGAGTTCTGGTATCTTCTCCTGGAGATGGAAGTATTTCCCATTTCCTCTGTTTCAACTGAAAGGAGGGGGACAAAGGAGAGACTTTTAGAGTTAAAAGAAAAAAAAATCAGGCAAATTACTTTTGAATGAGGAAAATAAATAAGTTTCTGTGTCAAACTGTTGAATCTTGTTCTTGGGGCAGGTAGTGTCTTATGTTTCTCCACCACTTACCACAATGAGGAGCCACATCTTGACTGGAACGGTTAGATGCTACTATAATACAAATAGAAAAGGAGGACTTGTGGCACCTTAGAGACTAACCAATTTATTTGAGCATAAGCTTTCGTGAGCTACAGCTCACTTCATCAGATGCATACCGTGGAAACTGCAGCAGACTTTATATATACACAGAGAATATGAAACAATACCTCCTCCCACCCCACTGTCCTGCTGGTAATAGCTTATCTAAAGTGATCAACAGGTGGGCCATTTCCAGCACAAATCCAGGTTTTCTCACCCTCCACCCCCCCACACAAATGGGGGGGAGGAGGTATTGTTTCATATTCTCTGTGTATATATAAAGTCTGCTGCAGTTTCCACGGTATGCATCTGATGAAGTGAGCTGTAGCTCACGAAAGCTCATGCTCAAATAAATTGGTTAGTCTCTAAGGTGCCACAAGTACTCCTTTTCTTTTTGCGAATACAGACTAACACGGCTGTTCCTCTGAAACCTATAATACAAATGACAGTCTTATAATATTTCATGCTTTTGCTCATGTGTAAGAGAACAAAGGATCTGGGAAAAATGCATTACACCAGTGATACACTAGATTTAATCCCAGGACACACACTTGTAATACTTTTTTTTAATGGATTAATAAAACTAAGCATTAAAAAGTGGACACACACATTGTATGCCAGTGGGTGATGCTAGGACTACCCATACGATCACAAGTGCTTCACACATGGATGTTACAGGAGACTATGGCTACTTGTGGCCTTATCCACTTTTACTCAGACTATGTGCCACAAACATCATTTAAGCCATAGAGCATAGATGGAAGAGAGTTATTAGATCGGCACGCATACCCTGTAAATGTAGGACACCGTCCCACAATAAAAAAAAACCCCGAAAAGAAATTAAACTGACACCACTTAATCTTGTGAGATCATTACCAGAGGCTAAAATCCCAGCCTACCTAGAGTTGCCAATCCTCTGGGATTGTCCTGGAGTCTCCAGGCATTGAAGATTAATCTTAACTTAAAGATTGTCATGCGATGAAACCTCCAGGAATACGTCCAGTCAAAACTGGCAACCCTAACACTACCCTCTCACCCAAAACCCACGCACTGAAGTGACCCAGACTGATGAAGACTAGAATACCATGTGAATCAGAGATAAAGGTTAAACTTGAAGTTCAACTGTGCCAAGGACTCCTCTGCTGAGTACATTATTTATGCACCTATCTTCTCTACCTACCAGACAAAACCTATTAGTTACAGTAATGCATTATCTAGATGTTCTCCTTATTTTCATATTGCATTTTGGCCTGTCACATAAATGCTAGACATCTTTTACTACATTGTATTTGCTCTGTGGTTTAAGGTCACTCATTCAGAATTCCTCTTTAAAGCGTGTTACTACAGTCGGTTCCAGGGAGATCCAGTGGTCCTCGTTAGCAGGGACAAATAGGAGACAGAGTGTTAGACTCACAGGCTGAAGCTAAGCTGTGCCCCTTATTTCAAGTTTAACAGAACAGGCCAAAATGCTGTGCTGTAAACCTTTTGTTCAAGAGTTAATCAGAGACAAGCATGGAGCAGACAGGCTTCTTTGAGATTTTTTTGGCACATAATTTAAAATCCCCTCTGAGCTAGTCATACAACCTTGTCACTAATATACCAGCCACATTATGGTAACAAAAAACTTCTCAAGAGTGTGTGCGTGCACGGGGGGGAACATACAATATTTAAAAATTCTTTTGCACTGTATTTGTGCTGATGGGTTTGGGGAAGGAAATGGCAGGGGGGGTAGGGTGCAAAAGAACGAGTCATTAAACAGGGTTGACCTCATCTGATGGAATGCCTTACGTCTCTACATCAGTGACTCTCAACCTTTCCAGACTACTGTATCGCTTTCAGGTGTCTGATTAGTCTTGCCATAAGAGCTCTGAACTTGTGTTTTAACAAAGGACGGTGTGTTACATGGCAGAAGAAGGTGGAGGTGGGCTAGGAGGATTCTGTCTGCAAGTCTGACACCACGAGGGGGTCACAAAGAAGAGTTCTGTCAGAGGCAAAATTTTGCCAACCTGTTAGATTCTTTTACATAACTATGAAATGCCCAAGATAGCTAATGAAACCAGAGCTATTCTTTGACCCAAGAAGCTCTTACTGCCAACCGGCGAGGGTGCAACAGAGGGGACTACAGAGATCTCCTGGGTTTGTAGCACCCTTATCATTGCAAAATGCATGTGCAGATGTTGTGTAAGAAGTTTAGATTCACTGAAAATCATGTCCTTTAAAGTATGTATTGTAATGTTCACAATAGGTCCCCTCTCACCTGTCTGAACTGAATACTAATGAATGATTGTGAAAACTTCAGAGAGAAAATTAACAGGAAGAAATCTAACTGCAGATACATATCAAAGGTTTGCTCTAGTATACTTGGGGGGGACACAGAAGACACCTACTCATCTTTCACTTAGGAAGTAAACGGGCAGCGAATTTGCTTCATAAAGGAGTGGTCTCAATCAGGCTTGGTTGAAAACACGGGAGAACTTTGGGAGAGAAACTTCAGACAGGAGGATAACATGTTAGTTTAGGCTCTAAAAAGCATGTTATGATTTAGTTTATTAGTAAGAATATTGGAAACAAATGTTACAATCACTTGAATCCCTGTTCTTTGAAAGAAAAAGAGGAAAAAACCCAAACCCTTACTCTTGTTTTTACTATATACAAGTGCTGTGTGTTAAGAAAAGTGCTGGTCCTGAGTATACAAGCTGGCATGTATGCTGCCGCTCTGGGAACAGCAGGCCTGGAAATCCCAAGAGTGTTCCGTGGATAAGGGACTGGACACTACAGGGAAGGTTCCAATGGTTCAAGAGTTGGCATGTCCTGTACAGAGAGCGAGGTCCGTGGAGGCCCGGAAACCATGGTTGTGTTGCCTGAGGCTGGTTGTTTCAGGGAATTGACCCATAGCCGTCACAGACGAGACTCCCTCACACTGACAGTTGTTGAGGGTGAGGTGCCTCAGAACCCGGGCTACCACTGGGAGCATCACATTTTAAGACAAGCAGCCAGGTCGGGGGATTAGGATACATATCCCCTTATCTGGAAGGCCCGTAGCAGGATTTTAGATTATAGGATCCATAATTAAAAGCATCACTTGAAACAAATACCTTGGACAAACTCCACAGTAAATTTTAACAGTCTGATTTGTCACTACCTTGCACCTTATATAACCATGTTGAATTGGTAAAGAATACTCCCAAGTCAGAATGGTACATCTGTGCACAGATATACTTTACTCCTACACAAGGTGAAAGGCCCTGTGATTTACAGAACAGGATTGAGTCAGGAAACTTTTGTTTCCAAGTGGCTTGTGCCCTGGCACAGTCACTTAGTATCTGGTTCCTCATTTTCTGCTCTCGTTCTCTCCTCTCCCCACTCCATAAATCTGGAAGCATACAGACCATATCTACCCTCACAAGTATATTGGGGCTTGAGAAATTAATGTCTTTAAAGTTTTTGAAAACCTTAGACCAAAGTAACTAAAGAAGTGTATTTAACATAGAAAGAGTATGAAGATAGCCCATCATTTATCGCCTGGAAGTTGTCAGATATAAAATGTATTTATACTCCTTGTCAAATGTTAGTAACATGGCTCCCTGGATTAAAAGGAACACACATTAGCACAGAGAAGTTTATTAGATCTAGAATGATTTATTGATAGCAGTTTGAGGTAGTATACTTTGTAATGCAACAACCAACCATAATTCAGCTTCTCTGCATTTTTCCCTTAAAGACACAAGACAGCCTTTGCATTTGTTTCAGGAAGAAAAAATGTACAGATTGACATCTCCACAAAGATATTCATTTTAAACGCAAAATATGAAGTATATTTAAAAGGAGACTCTCATATATAACAATTGGAATCAATGGTACATTTAGAATTGTGGGTACAATGTAGTTCTACTCCTCCCCCACTATTATGAAACTGGTCTTTGGGCTCTCTGAGATACTGATATTTATGTTCAAAGACAAAGGGCACAACCTCCTAAAATCAGTACCAGCATGAGTTGCAATCCTTCAATGTGGCTTTCTCACAATTTGCAAAAGGATTGACTAGACTGAAAATGAAAAAGACGCAAACAAACCTAGTGTATAATCCAGAGGAGGTATCCATTTGTTTATATTAAGAAAGATTCAAACCTAAAGGTCAAGAAGTACCGGATTATAGCATGAATGAAAATAGCACTAAATATAAATCAAATATACAATTAGAGCAGCGCAAACCAAAGGTTAGAGCAGTGGATCTTTCACACCAATTTCAAAGTACAGTAATACAAATTAAAAGTTTAACTTGCATGGCACAGGTCAAAAAGCATTTGCTCTGCACAAGTTGTTCTACTGTTTGAAAATTGAATTTTAAAGAGTTATTTTGTGTTTAAGCTATAGCTTGAATAACCAGACTAGGGGCTGGAGATTTTCAAGGGGGTGAGAAAAGCAGTCTTGTTATCCTAGGCTGTAGCTGCTTTTGTAGTAGCCCCCCTGGGCCCTGCAAATCAGCTGAAGAGAGAGAGGCTAGAGCAGAGGTGCGCAAACTATGGCCCACAGGCCACATCTAGCCCATGGGACCGTCCTCCCCAGCCCCTGAGCTGCCGGCAGGGGAGGTTAGCTCCCAGCCCCTCCCCTGCGCTCTGGGCAGCGGGGCTGGTTACGGCCGGGCAACAGGGCTGCCAGACATGCTGCTCTCAGCAGCATGGTAAGGGGGCCGGGACAGGGGGGTTGGATAAGGGTCAGGGGGTCCCTGGGGGTAGTCAGGGGACAGGGAGCAGGGGGCGATTGGATGGGGCAGAGGCTCTGGGGGGGGCAGAGGGGTTAGATAGGGGATGGGGTCCCAGGGGTGATTAGGGGCAAGGGTCCTGGGAGGGGGCAGTCAGGGGACAAAGACCGGGGGCGGGGGGGAATGGGTTGGATGGGTGGCAAGTGGGAGGGGGTGGATAGGGGGCAGGGGCCAGGCTGTTTGCGGAGGCACAGCCTTCCCTACCCGGCCCTCCATAGAGTTTCACACCCCGATGTGGCCCTCGGGCCAAAAAGTTTGCCCACCCCTGAGTTAGAGGATCTACATAACTGCATCAGTCGGCTTTGTCTTCACTCCAGCCCTACAGCACCCCATATATCCCCCGCACTCCGAGGCACAGGTAGCCTCTGCAGAACATGCATAAGGTACAGGCCCCTGCACAGGGTCCTGGAATCCGGTCCTCTTCTCCCCGTGTGCAGTTGAACTACAGAAATTCTGCTACAGTTAGGGCTCTTTGTACCCATGTGGGTAGGGGAACAGGACTTGCTCTTTAATATCTGGAAAAGTGGGTATGGACCATAACTAGGCTTGGCAGGATTTGATTCAAAGAGTCAGTAAACATCGATTTCACCTGACACACAGAAATAAAGAAAAAAATATCCAGCTGGCAAGCACAACCTCCCATGCACCTTCAGGAATCCGGTATCACTGGCCCCACAGGGAGCCCTCTCCAGCCCCTCCGTCATGGCCCTGCTCACTCATTGATCAGCTGGGAGTGTGGAGACTGTCTCCAGGCAGGAGCATTCAACAGCAGGGTGTCATCCCCTGCAGCAGATGGCTCACCCTCCTCCTCGTGGGGCTGGCCAGGGGTCTCTGCTCTGCCCAAACAGGACTGGAGCCTCCCCCGCACCTTGTACCCACAAGGATCCAGTATCCCAAGCCCTGCAGCTGCAAGGGAGCCCCCTGAGAAAATGGAAATTTAAAATGCATAGAAAACAGGAGAAAAGGTTAAAAATTAAAAATAGAGGCTAACTGTTGAATTTACAACAAAACTGATTTCTGCTGAGCCTACCCATAACTCGCCTGATTGTTAAATGTGATCTCAGGAATGCGTAAAACAAACAGGAAAAAGGAAATGCAAAGACGGATTAAAATAACCAATTCAAACTGCTTAAGAGACAGATATTTTAATTAATTTATTTTTTTTTAAACCCTAAGCCATCCAATAATTGCTACCAAAACTTCTCCAGGCTGATCCTTATGAGCATCCTCAAATTCTCAGGCTACAAAAGTACAAAACAAAAAGAAACTGTTTACAGTAAATACAAACATCAGAAAACAAATCTCTGAAAAACCTGTCTATACAAATAGTAATAAATTCTTTAACATTTTGTACAACTAGAAGGTGCACAGACTGGCATTCGAACAGTCAGCGTAGGCATATGTCTTTATCAAAACAGTAAAATGGTTTACTTGGGATAAAAGTATAGTTTAAAATGCCATAAATTAAATAAGTTAGTTCACATTTTCTTCCAGCACTTAGTACTTAGTCTCTAGTGTGCTCTTGAAGCTTGCTTTAAAAGTTCCAAGTCTTTCCGTTTGCTAGAGCTCACTCTGGTGCAGCCATACTCTTCCATTTGTAAAGGTATAAACTTTTCTATCTGACCTAGGCCCTGCCCAGCAGGACTGGTAAACAGCTTAGCCCAGGAAGGTTTAAAATTTCCTCTGAAACCAAGAAAGGCTATGCTCCCTGCAATGAAACAATTCAGAGTAAAAGAATCAGAAGTTAGACAGGAAAGAGACACCTTTTACATACAATTTACATGCAAATGGACATTACAACAAGATGACACAGGAGAAAATAATTCCCCTCCCTCCACCTCATAATAGTAAATGCAGCCATCCTCACATGCAGCCAAACACTATGGTTTTAAAAGACATCACACCACCACTTTTGAAAGTTTTAAAACCTTAATTAGTAGTTTTCCACTAACTTCTTTATTATAAAATAGTTTGACATCATCTTAACTGGAAACAACTCATGCAACACCTCAAGAATTTGGACTCGTCAAAGGGAATTTTAAAATAGAAACTGTGTGAGAAAATTAAACAAACCCTTGTTTTGAAGATGAGCTGGTTTGGCTGTTCCCAGGGACATTAAGGCTTCTGAAATATTAAGGTTTCTTATATCACCTCTTGTGCTTAGCAAAACTATTGACCTGCACCAGAAAGACAGTAGTAAGATGAAGAAACTAAATATTTATCATCACGGATATTTACACACTTTACAAATTAGCTTGCTTATTAGCTCACTGTATTTGGGGCAACACTATATAATAGAGCTGACTAATAGAGAGCTGACCAAAAATGGATGGGGAAAAAAAATTTT
The DNA here is from genome assembly GCF_965140235.1 of Caretta caretta. Taxonomy (NCBI): domain Eukaryota; kingdom Metazoa; phylum Chordata; order Testudines; family Cheloniidae; genus Caretta; species Caretta caretta. Next base: position 99,453,349 of record NC_134210.1, on the reverse strand, counting down.
TTTTTGGTTGAAGTGTCCTGTTTTAGAAAATGAAACTTTTTGAAAAATTGTGACTTTTAATTAAAACTTTTATTGAAATGTTATCGCTGGTTAAAAAAGTTTGTCTAAGGAAAACTTGGTAAAAGAAAATTGATAATGCTTTCAAGAAAGAGTAAAAAATTCTGAAAAAATGTAAAATGGAGCACTTTTGAAACCTTTAAAATGAAGATTGCAATTTCTATTTTGTGAATTTAGCTTTTCATTTTTCAACCAGCTTTAGTATAGGCACCTTATTAAAGCTGTTTTAGTGACATTTTTATTACTGTCAATGTATGAACAGAAATAAATAAATCTTCAATTTATTACCATTAAAGCACTTTTGTCAAAATTCTCATGGCACAATTGTCCTCCACAGACCAAGGCTTATTCTTCCTACCACAGTAAGCTAAAAAACGTGATTATGTAATGTTTCGTTAAAATGAATCCTTTGAAAAGGAAAACATATTTTTGGGATTTAATCCAAATGTTTAAAGTTTACCTGGTCCATTTTCTCAAATGTAGCTAAACTGTCCCTTTAAAATGTTTGTGTGCTTCTACTTACTCCCTCAATTTAAAAATGTTCTCATAGCAATGTTAAAAGTGAGCTAGAATTGTCAGCCCACAAATACTGTTCTCTAGCAAGGGTTTGACTATCACGATAAAGCACTCCAGTGTATTTTGTACTCCAGTTCAAGTCTATATTTCATGATACGTATTGTAAATAAAAGGATAGGTTTACAATAGCATATACCTTTGCGGAATTCCAGTTTTTAAATATTCGTCTATGCTTTTAATGTTTGCTTGAAGAAAAAGCTTTTTTTCTGTCACAGTGCCAACACAGGCATCAACTACTAGGGTAAATACACCCATATCTTTGAAGGGAGACTTATTTCCATTGACCTGAAGTGAGAAAAGACATCATAAATCATTGCCTGCTTTTGCTGGCGATTTGCAAGTACAATAATATTCTTCTGCACCTGTCAGTTGGCCACATTTATCATAATTTGATTTATAGACACATTAGTGTCCTTTTTGACAACCAATAATTTATCAGAGATTCTCCATTCTTCCTCTTCCCAAAAAGAGGCAGCTGATGGGACTTCTTTATTCCTCAGGGAGCCTTGAGAATCACCTAGCTTTTCCTCACTTCACTGTAATCACTCTCAAGGACATGAATCCTATCTCAGCCACCACCATTCTTGACAAGAAATGGAGGTAGCTCACTTGTCCTGAGACAGTGCCATTCAGAGACCCAACCACTCACTCTGTGCACAAAAGCAGAGCATGTAGCCTCCACAGCTGATTAATTTGTCCTATATTTAACAAAGCATCTTACTGAATATTGTTATTAAAAATAAGCCACATAAAATCCCTTACAAGCTTGCATTTATGATGTTACAAACACATGCTATTATAGCCCGCACTTCTCTGCCTAAATAATTCAGAGTTTTACTATTTCACAAACACAATGTATGCATTACTCTATAGGACAAATATAAATTAAAATTTCACCCTGGGGGTACTGAGAATGCCTGCAAACCCTCACCTCCAGCATCACATACAATTCTCTCTTGGTTCCCAAGTGGAAAAATGGCAACAGACCAAGTGTTAAACAACATTACATCATCACATTTATCACCACTGAGTTGGAGTGTAAACAAAAAATAATGACTCCTCTCTTCTAATCACAGTTTTGAAGGGCTTTAACAGAACAAAATGTTGGAGGACTGGTACTATTAGGTAATAGTTTGTTAGTATAAGAAAGTTATTTCACGGATTTGGATTTAACATAGTACTGAGTACCCACCAGTTCTCATTGGCTTCAGCAGAAGGATGCTCAGCTCAAAAGTGGTGCTCAGTGATACAGAACTGCACCAATGTGCAACTGCCATAATTCAAACTGCTAAGGAAAAAGCAGTTAAAGAGGCCATAAAAATACTTACAGAGATAAAAGATGGAAGACTACTTTGTAATTCTACTTTGCTCATTGACTGAATCTGCACAAGGAGGTAGGTTTTGTGAGGATCACTGGTAAATGCCATCTAGATGTAAAAAATAAAATTTTAACATGTTTACACTTCCCCCCTTTCCCAGAAACTCTGAACAGCAAGTCTTATTTTAAACACTAGATAGCATACTGATAATCAACAATTATTCTGATAGACACTCTAGACTGCCAACTGGAAAAACCAAGATTAATAAATCAACACTGTCAAAATGCATGGATGCTTTTAGACTGAACGCTCTTCAGGGAAGGGGAACTATATATCCATAAAGTGCCTAACAGATTTTGGGTGCTATTGTAATATAAATGTATTAGTATGGATGAAAACCAGGACATTAATGTATTCAAGTCTGAGCAATGGCACTTTGTTCTTACAGCATCTTTTCGTGTCTTGCCCCTAGGCTTGTGCTGGGCATCAGTTTCTGAGCCACTTCTGCTTTTTTTTGGTAACATAGAAGTATGAAGTAACGTATATGTTGGAAAAAAGGATCAAGACAGCACTGAAGATACCAAACAGGTGCCTGTAGCCCTAATCTTGTAATCTTTATGCTAGCGATATTCCCACTAATAGCAACAGAAGTTTTTCCTGAGTAAAAATTGCAGCATTTAGACTCTCATTAATAGTTAGCATTTCGGGTATGATGGTACTGTCTGGGGAAGAAATTGCATGACAACAAACTGGAAACTGAAAAAATGAAGAAGTGATGAATAAAGTAGATTCCACAAAATATCACCATAAAGCAGACTTTTAACTGTAAAAAAATCACATTCACAGAGAGAACAAAACCTGGCTCACTGCAGTGAGATGAGAAGGGTGACAAAAAGATCTAAGTGGCAGAAAAGAAATGGTAAAAAAAAAAAAAAAAGTCATGAACTTATTTTTCATGTTCTGTTTTTGTCATGGGGGACAGAGAATGGAGTTATGGAACATGAAAGGAGTCTGAACATTTTATTGAACTGGAAAGAAAATACACTGTCCCTGCCAAATAGAAGTAAAGAAAAAGATGAGGAAAATCCAGTTACTGCAAAAGGGGAAAAAGTACATTATAAGTAGAGAAACCAAGCCTTCTCTATGAAAGAATAGAAAGGAAAAATCTTGAAAACATGTTACTGGAATAATGGACAGTTAAGCAGCAACATAACGGGTTAGATCCTCAACAATGGCCAAATTGCACCTGGTGCAAATTAAAGGATGGGCGGGACAGCTACTAATGACCCCCCAAGGGGCTGAAACCACAGGCAGTGTTTGGTGGTAAGGACATTTCAGCCATGCCCCTTTTCCTCTTGCTACGCCCCATTTCCCCGCTACTTCGCAGAGGAAGCCTTTCTGTGGTACTGAAACCAAATAGAAGATCAGCTCCTCTGAAGTAAACAAGGATTGGGAAAGCGCTAGGAGATCAGGCTGTAACTCACGCCATCTTAATTCTCTCCAGAGTCTCATCTGTTTTTATCATTAGAAAGACCTGACCCCTCAAATAGGTTTGTGTGAAACTGGAGCAAGGCCTGATGATTTAAGCCATGGTTTATGCCCCTCTCTTTCTCCATCTGAGGAAGCAGTCATGGATTCGCTGTTTGTTTTGCAGAGTTCCTGGGCTAGAGAGACCAGCTTTGAATTAGGCAAGGGACATTACAACAAACAATAACGAAAACTGAGGACCCTCTAGGGGTACAGGAGGCATACAATTAGCTCTTTTTGGTACTGGTGGTGAGGACAGAGAGATGTGTTCTTGAAGCTTTAAGTTAAGCAGTAGAGGCATTGCCAAAAGCCTTGAAAGAGGCCCTTCCTCCCCCCCAAGACATAAGAGGAGAAATCGACTGTTAGAGGTATGTGAAACAGCAATGTGCCAAGGTCACCTGGCACCAGAGCCTCAAAGGAGGAGAATTATATGCCGGCAGAATTACAAAGGAGGCAGAATTAAGACTAGTAAGGAGTCTCCAAAAGTGATGTGGTTTTGGAGAAGGAGAACAATGCCCCATTTGGTGGATCAGAATGTTGCTGTTTTTCCTTCTTCCCTGAAACGGGGACATGAGAAGATTTGAAAGCTTGATTCCTCAAAGTTGATCTGTGCTGACTAGAGCACTGAGGGAATTTTTGGTGCTGACAGCAGCTTGAAAGCTATTTTGATGGGGGCTGCAGTGCCAGACAGCATCAGATAAGAGGCACAGGACAGCAAACGTGTGCCTTGGGGAGGTCGTTCTTAGGCTCGACACCAGAGCTGGGGTGACAGGGCGTCTCACGTCTCTTTACAAAAGACGTCAGCAAAGAAGAGGACCTGGAAATTCCTGATGGATGATCTGGCTGAAGGCTCAAACAAGCCAAGTGCCACTGCAGTTGTAAGTGCCTGTCATTCCTCATCTGAGGAGTGAAGGCATGGTAAATTTTATATTGGAACCCATGAGCTTCTCCCAGCAACACGAGGCATCAAGCATGTATGTCCCTCTCTGGAAAGATGGCTGAAGAGGATGCATGCCTTTTGAGTCCTCTGTAGGATCCGGGTATGACACAGCAGTGGAGATAACACAAGGCAAGTAGCCCCAACTACTCTAAGTAACTATAAGAAGATAACGCTACCTAGCTCACAGACACAAGAGGCAGTTCCATTTAGTTCTCTCTGTGGAAGTGAAGGAAATGAAAGGTAGGTGTGTGTGTGCGCGCGTGTGTGCGCGTGCGCGCGCTCATAAAGATAGAACTAATTAAGTCATCTTAGCATGAGAGCACTCCCACACTCCCCAGCAGGAATGGCTTTGTTATTTACAGTTCCATAGCCTCACGCTAGAGACGCCAAAACCCCTAACTGAAAATGCACAGAGGCCTTGAAGTACATGCATATTCAAGTTGAAAAACATTGCAGAGGAGCTGTTTCCCTTTGATTTTAAAAAAATGTTATTGGATCATTTTTACAAACCTTAGTTTTTGTAAAAGCTTTTTTTTTTTTTAAACAATTGAAAAATTTTGAATAAATTTGAAAGGAACTGACTTGCCCTTTATGTAGTAAACAATATACACAATAGAAGAACTTTATTCCAGGTTATAATCTGCTTCTGAAGTGTTCTCACTCCTTCATGAAAACCATATTTAAGGCAATTATGTGGAAGTTAATATCTATTGGTAATTTACATACACATTTATGAATTTTTTTACCTGAGTTGTGCCACAATTTTTACACTGTACAGTAGTTCTGGCTGGCATTGGCTGTAGAACAGTTGGTGCTTGGTAATACTTTGGATAAGCTTTTGTCATGCAGTTACTGATCTGTTTTGATTGAACAGTGGCCTGAATCTTGACCCTTTCACATCCCTGAGCTGAACAATAACTGTGACCATCCCTATTATATTTGGCTTGAAGATATAAAAACAGCAATCTAAACAACAAAACAAAACAAGAGATTAGAAAACTAGTTGATAAAAATAAAGAAAGTTACATAATCAAAATTTCGTCAAATGTACTGATTAGTGAACACAGGAGACCTCAGACTGCAAGCTTTTCAGGGACAGGGGAATGGTCATGTGTTTTTGTTTTTTAAATCTCCACAAATTTACAGTACTTTGTAAAATGTTCTGTAATAAGTACAACAATAGGGAAGTCTTAAGTGATATATATTAGAACTCTCTAACTGTTAGAGAAAAGTCATGACAGGATTTGTTTGATCAGAGAAAAAAAAAATCTAGCTAGCATAAACCACCCCCCATCTCCCACCAGTAACTGTCACACCATACATCTTAATAAATGTTCACTAAACTTGCTATTTGGCAATTAACATATCAGACATTACTCAAACAAAAACAGTGCTCTTATTGTACAAAATACAAAAATATATGAGTGTAATTGGAAAACAAAGATCTTTATTGCTCTGAGTGTGCATAAAGCCCAACAAAAACATCCTGACTGGAAGACTCTTATACTGATAAGCTCTACCAGCTTTTCTGTTGTTGCTTGTCACTGTAGTTTCTAGATGAAAAAAGAAAATCTAAATGATATCAAAGACTACATACATCTGTTTATCTACATGAGTATCCCAAACTAGTTAATAAAAACTCTCCAAAAATCTTATACCAATATTCTTATTATAATCAGAAATAGGGAACAAAAACAAATTAAAAAACCACAACATTAAAAAAATGTGTACATAGTTTTTTTCTAAGGAAGCTTTATTATGGTCTTCAGTGGTAACATTCAAAGTGCTTAAGTGAATTACGAGCCTAAGTCCCATTTTCAAAAGTGACATGCTTAAGTAACTTTTGAAAATTTTACTCCATAGTTTAAGAAAATTCCTGTTGGTCCAGGAGGAATCAGGCCTATTTTCTTACACTCTGTTTAAGAGGTGAAGGGCAAACATTTACAGTTGAGCCATACTAAATTAACAAAGCAGTTACTGGCCAAAAAGGTACCTCTCTGTGGTATTTGAGATACCACAGTTTTCCCCATACTTAGAATAGGAAATAACTGTGGTAGCTGTGGTATACATTTTCAAGAGCTGATTGGATGGCCACGACATTTATAATGACAAGTTATGTAGATTCCTCTTCCAAACATCCATGGCGACATGCTTAGTGTTTCTCCATAAGATTTCCCTTCTTAAGCAGCCATCAGAGCCAATTCTTAACACTACCGAACTTGCAATTTTACTATTAAATAATGTATCCCTTTATTATCAATCTATATAAAATTACCCAGTGCTGTTATCAAAATAAAACTTCTTCTCTGATCGATTTTTCTGCAGCTCCATCATCGAAGTTACTGATGTATAGTCCTCCACACTATAGAAAGCAGATGTCTGCCTTTGAAAGACATCAAATGTTACTTGAAAAGTTGTGCTTGATGGATAACAGAGTCCAACCCGAATCCAGTCATTCCTGGAAATATAGTGAAACAAAAGTGTTATAATTCATTCATTTGAGCAAGTTTCTTGTTTTTGTGGTAGTGGACATAAATAGAGTGGCAGAGAGAATATTTTCATTTCATTTTATTCAACAATTTCAGTTCAATCACTAATCATTCAAAGTTAAGACACCATTTGGGAGCTGAAAAATGCAGAAAAGCTGTTTTTCTCCTCCAATCTATGAATAAAAGCTGTATGTGAGAGGAGGAGGTCCACTAGTTCTAAAATCTTGAAGGACATTAGGACCAGAAACTAACTACAGATAATACCTCCTTTGTTTAATAAATCAGTTAGTTTTAAATGCAAACCGTGTTTTGATAAAAACTTTTTTTTTTCTTATGTAGCCAGCACATTCTAGGTACTTTTAGTTAATAAAAAAATTAAAATGTTTTTGTGCATTTTTAACTGAATTTCAATTTCCATCCAAATGGAGCTTGACATGAATCTCAAGTGGGGGAAAAAACAAAAATCAGTCATCCAGTTGAAAGTTAAGCATGACTGCTTAAATATAGAGTATCCTCCTGCTTAGCAAAAAGCAGGATCAAATTCAGTGTAAAGGTATATTTAGTTGCAAATCATCATGTTTTAATGATTATCAACCAATGCAAATCAACTTTTTTGGGGGGGGGGGATGGGGAAGTAACTAAAAAGTACAAATGCAAACCATCAATAAAATCTATTTCCTACTTGCTGATTTAAATCAGGATAAAAATTTCAGTGATTTAAGTCACTGATTTAAATCAATCCACCCTGTTTGGATACAAATTTTAAATTTTCCAGTTTGACATACTGCATCTTACTCACAAGGCCAGTGATAGGTTAAACCATTTGCAGTTCTACTCTGCACAGCTTCATGCAGTAATAAAGCAATAGGGCTTTCCTTTAAATGCTTCTTTACAGCGTTTTCTGAATAGCTCTACACAGCTTTTGGTCTAGGTCTCCAGTACACATTTTGATTTTAATATTTGCTATTTCAGATAAATCAAGTTCCAGTCTTACTCATGGTTGTAATTTTGAATGTATAACTATTTTTGCAATATAGTATTCCAATGGTGTCTTTTGAATCAAAGGCAAAAATGAAAGGAAAGGAAACATACCTGTTAAAATTAATGAGATAGAGAAAAGTGGTTTGGGGAGCTTGTCCATTCCAATGGATCGTATAGCCCTTCTGAAGCATCATTACAGGCTGGTACTGTTGAAAGGCAGCTCGCTGGTTAATACCTCGGAGTGCCATGGTGCTGGATGGGTATTCATCTCGTACTATGGTCATAGTAAGGTTCTGTGGGTTCCTTGTCTGGATGTATAACTTTAATTTAAAAATTTAAAAAAAAAAAAAAAAAAAAAGAAGGCCTTAGACAGAAGAGGAGGAGAGATTTGAAGTAATCTGACAATTTTTGATCAGTTTCACTAGAAACAATACATGAGGGAAAATACAGATAAACAGTGTAAACAGAACCACAACAACATTAGATGTCATGCCTAGAGGCCCCAGTGAGCCTGGCACTGTGCACACGGTTAAAGATAGCCGCTGTCCTGTAGAGTTTACAACCTAAATAGACAAGGCCAACAATAATTTTCCCCATTTTACAGATCAGAAACAGAGGGATTCAGTAACTTACTTAAGGTCACACAAAGTCTGTGATCGGCTAGGAACTGATCCCAGCAGAGGGGTTTGTATTTAGAAAACTATATTTCACATTTTTAATAATATTGTGAGAAACAGAACCACAAGTGTAAGAAAGCCCCCACACTTAAATGTTTTTGCCAACAGGACTGTGTTGTGCAGATGATGGCAAGTCAACTCACTGCATAAAGATTTGCTTTATTACATTTGCTATCATAATCCTCCCTTCCCCCAACAAGTTGTTCAGAACCATCTAGAAGGCAAAGTAAGTGTAAAATCAATTTTTAAAAATCTAAAGAGGAAGGGCATTTCATGGCTTTGATAAATTTTTCTTCAAGTCTTGTGAATATATATAAAATATAGAATACACAAAAACTGTAACAGTTCCAACCTGTGCATAGGTCCCACTGCAGACCACACCATTCCACTGTGTAACATTAATGCATTTTGGATGTCGGATCAGGAAGTTATCCATTCTACCAACGTAAGTGTCCTTATATTCAGTCACAGAACCATCTACATCATGGAATATTGAGTTCTTGTCACCATCCAGCTCACTGTCTTCAAACCAGGGACCAGGTTTACCAAAGAAGACTTTCAGAGAAACCTGATCGTAAAAGGGAAGTGAAACATTCCAATTAAGTCTCCCTTATAAAGCCACCAATTTCAGTTGTGCTACTGCATGTATACAGTTAGTAACACACAGAAACATTTCCATGTATGTAAAGATCATCAGGAATCTGACAAGGTTTATGAGCTGAATAATTTCTCTAACAAGGACAACATAGTCTTGCAAAACAGAATTTCATTATTTTGTAGTAGTCACGGTTTTCAGTTAACACACAAAGCCCCGTTCAGACTTCTGCTAAATATTTCAGCATTTTGTGTTAATATTTATAACTGCAAATTCATTATTTCAGCTGCCCCAGGTCTTAAAGAATCTGGTCTCGTTATTATCATTACACGTCCACAATCACTTGTTTTTGGAGGTCAAAGCAAGCATTAAAAACCCAAACCAAAACCCCATTTTTGGTCTATTCCCTGTCTCCACAGCTGAGCTCAGTTTGGGAGGCACTGACTCGTCTTTTAGTTTCATGCCTCACTATACAGTTCTGTCAGCAACTGCACAGCCTAATAGGGGTGGTTCTTCACTTCACTATGAATTCTATATTAGAATTCCATGATTTAAGTAACTCTTGTAACCAGAGTAAGCAAGCAAAAAGAAAAAAGAAAAGTTAGTTTCCAAACTAAGAGAATACATATTTGTAAATGTAATTGGCTATAGAGAACAGATTACTCTAAACTAATGATGTGCAAATTTAAAAAAAAGTCTGGAAGCTCTGTTCTGAACAGCAGTTTGGACTGGAAACTCTTTGGGCTAGAAACTGCACACGAACAGGCACTTGTTATTTCCTGTACTTCCTGGTAAGCCAGAAATAGTACAAGAACAGCACTTCTCATGAGATTTTAGTACAATCATTTCTGGCTCAAATCAGGAAGTTCAAAGGCATGTGACAATGGAGGAAAGTATGGTTTTCAACCCTCAAAAGTCCAATTCAGTCTTATTTGTAAGCAAAGGCAGGAGGAGCTGGATGACATTTTATCCAAACCGATCCATCTCAACGCTATCATGGGACAGATACATGCATATGTCCCCTAGAAGTTGCTTAATCTCACCTCCCAGCCTCTTCAATGTTTCTGGAGCCTTCTACAGCAGCCCAAACGGTCCTTAAATGTGTCAGACTCCCCTTCTCCAAACTACAACTCCCTTGCTCAGCAGACATTACTTGGGGGAAGTCAGTTTGGGCACATCAGCCTGAAGAAAAGCAGGTACTTGCAGGGAGGCAGCGAAAAGGCAACCCAGGCCCAGAAGTGGCAGTCAGCACAGAAATATGGCAGGTGTAGGCAATATCGGGAGTACACATGGGACTCCCATTTGTTTGAAGAAATAGGAGGACATCACCAAAATTCTTTCAAAATAAATCTTCTGCATGAGACACTGAATTCATCCCTTCCTACTTCATGAAGTCTCCCCTTTCCACCTCATCCACTGAAAATAAATTTTTCCATAAACTTACATTTGTATCAAATTTAATGAGAGAAATGTTGTTTTTAGGTGTCAACTGCCAAGGGTTTTTCAATAGGAATCCAATTGCACTGGTGTATCTATCAGCAGTCGGCACAAAGTTTTTGAATGTGCATTTGGTAAGATGAATGGGTCCATCATAAATCTGAAAACCTCTGATTGGAAATGTCCTGTTAAAAACAGAATATGTTTAATACACACACACACACACACACACACACACACTCATACATACATGACCTGTTAGAAGTCTTGGTTCAGGGTCCCTGAGGGGCAATGCTTCCCTTCATTTAAAAGCATTAAGAATGCAGTGCTAAGACAATGGTTTGTAGAGTGGAACACTAAAGACAAATGAAGTCTTCCTTCCACTATTAACTTACAGGTAAGTTCCTACACCTCAAATTTTAGAATTAGAAAAGGGAGCCAAGCTGCCTGCAGCTCACCCAACTCCTCCCCTTTGCCTCTCCCTCCTAGGATGCTTTGGGACCCTTACAGCAGAAGTACCCAACTGGGACTCCCATGTGCTTGGGCAGGCAGGAAGCCTCAGGCTTCCAGACCATCTTAAACTCCTCTCTGTCAGATGGCCCACCAGCACAGAGCTGCCATGAGCTGAATCTGCCCTACACCTTCTCCCTTCTTATGTGAGGCATGGGGTGATAGCTGGCAGCAGGTGAATCAGTTTCCCGAAGGCAAGCCATTGGGGAGGTGGAGCTTGTCTGACACAGGGAGGGGAGCGGGACTGGCTATGCATAGTAGTCCCAAACCAGCCACTCAAAATCCCCTAGCCACAGACTTTCTAGTCTTCACCAGTCCCAAATATTTCAAACCCCATTGGACTTGCTAGTGTTGTAAGACCTAAAAGTTACTGCAATTCATGAAATTATGTATGGAAACATGAAGTTAAAGATGCAATTCACCATACCAATTAGTTTCTTGAAGGCACAGAAATCAACTGTTAATATGTGCGGCTTTCAATTAATTATTATGGATTTAGTATGAGAATAAATTTTATTTTCTCATCACTATTGTTTCATTACAAAGTTGCACAATTTTTTAGATTACCAACATTTTAATTTTTATTGCTTATCAATGAATGAAGATTTGACAGCAAGAACACACATGAAAGAGTGAAATAGCCCACGCCACATATACTCAATTAAAAAAAGGTGCATAACCTTCCATTTGAGATCTTTCACCTCTGACAAATTTGACATTAAAAAAGGAAAAAAAGAGAGAAAGGAAAAAATGTAACGTTCATGCCAAAATACTTTTACCCCAATCAAAAGTATTTTCCAAAATAATAGATGAGAGAAATTATCAGAATCACTATTAGTAAAGGACTTTTCTTTTTCTACCCCATTGCGGTTTGCAGGCAAATGATATTGGAATTGAAAGTTTCCGCACAGTAAATCATTTTTCTGTTTTGTACTGATGTTCAAACTATTGATGATTTATTTTGGGCTAGGTAGAAAGAAACTTGTGCAGTACGGTTTGTGACGGCTGGCAATTTCCTTTACAAACTGTACTGAAGTAAGTTTAATACCTTAAAAAACCACTAACCCAGAAGCAGAAGGTGGTACACACGGTCATCAAGTCCCCAAACCATGCAGACCCCCTTGTAGCCATGTTTTATCTTGGAGTATTTTTTAAATTCTGTGCTATGTAATACTAGTTCTAAATGTATAGTGCTACTTTCAAATCAGACAGAAAGTAACTTTTGTAAAAAGCAACTTTGTTTTACCCACTGAAACACACTTACCGATTTCTAGGCAAAGTGCGGTTTTTATTGTCTATTCCTCCAGTTCCTGAGTATTTGTTTTGGCCGCCCTGAAAGCCATAATTCCTGCTCTCACCAACAAACAAAGATTCTGATACTTCCTGGCTGGAGCCTTCATCTTTTGGGAAGCTTCCATCACTATCAAAATGAAGTCTGAGATTACGGATATGATAGTACAGCAAACAGGAAAGTTATATTGCTCTGAAATACAAAGACATCCTACATTTTCTAACTATTGTTTACCTTTATCTAATCAAAGCAGGCTAAGCCTTTTGTTTAGAAGTGTATTACAATATACAATTTAATCCCTGCTTTTCAAAAACCCCAGCCTTAAAAAAAATTTACTATCAATTGACTTAATGCACATTCAGTTGATTTTAAGTATTATATTTTCTTGTTCCCCTTGTCCTCCAGTCCCCTCTTTAAAACGTGTATATTCAGTATTAGGAACATTTTAATTATACGAGGTGAAAAGCTAGGATGTTGTACACTTTCCTAGAGTTCTGGTCATGTCATCTAATTATCTAGTATCACGACTTGATGTATCAGAGCTCCAGCAGCAGCAGACTCAGGGTCAAAATTGATGAGACATTCCCGTTATATAAACCCTCTTGGCCTTCTTGTCATCATTTTCACATTTCTAATATTTTTACATTTGGGTTTCTAAATAGCCCCAGTATCACATCTACTACTAATTTTTGTCAGTATATGTCAAATAATAAAGCTAGGAAGACTGAACATAGTGATGAAATCCAGTACAAAAATACTTACCTGGCAAAAGTTAAACCTATTCCATTGTCGGCAAACCTACAAGAGAAAATTATTTTTGAACAAAGCAAATTTCAAACCACGTACAATACAATACTTTAATGTTCATTAAACGTGTATTTTTCTTTTAGCTTCTCAAAGCGTCAGAGCACAGATTCACTTCAAACTGAATCGAATCTTGATCTGTGTATGAAATGAAATTTACAAAAAAAATCACCATAGCTATTATACTTAAGAGATTTCTGGTGTTTTAAAATCAGTATAACTGTTTCTATATAGTTTTGTTAAGTGGTAATATGATAGCTTCAGAGAAACCTCAAATATACTAAAAAAGTCAAAATTTTTAAAAGTACTTTATATGGTCTCAGTTAATTTTTGGACTTAGATTTAAAATTACATGATAGAGAAAAGTTTTGTTTGCTTCCCATTTAAATGAAATTCCCATGTAATCTTGCATGGACTTAGTTTCAGCCCATTAGTGGAATGAGACAGTCAAACAGCTTCAGTGGTTTAGCTCTGACATTCTCTCTCATAACCCTACTTTAATCTAGGCTTTTCCAGACTTTACAACTCTCACTTCTACTAGCTTTTATACCGCAGTCCAGGAGAATGTCTTTTTATAGCAGGTAGAGGTTTGCTCTTGGATACCTACCCAGAGTTCTGAATGATGATGTCCCCTCCTCTGACCCAAGATCCATGATCATTGTTTTTAAAAGCGATTAGTCTGTCAATCAGAGCAGCAACTCGGGGCTTCTCAGGATCAGCATCTTGATGAGGTCGAAACCTTAGAAAGAGATGAAAAAAACAACACGCCTGAAAAGAAGGTATCTGATTTATGCTCTGTGCATATATACACTGTTGTGGTATATACCAAGATATAAACACTTGCACTCACTGGACAGGCAAAATCAGCTCCTGCAACATGCTTGAGACAAAAAGGCCCATGCTGAAAAATAACAGAGACTAGAACCCTAATTTCACGGAGCGTGCCCCCACATTTCTCCATTCCCACAGCAGTGTCTTCAGAGATCTGACCATCCTACTCTTGGGAAGAAGCAATAAAAAGAGACAAAGCATTAAGCTTCTCTTCCCTTCCCAGAAGGGCTAGGATATCTCCCACTATGGATTCCCATCCTACTCTTCCTGAGCTGTTCCCCGATTCCTTTGTCCCACAACTTGAGTCTCACCCCCTTCTTCTCTCTTGCCTTCCCTGGTGTCTTTCTTCCCTCCCCTTCTCCTTAAAGCATTAATCTGAGGGTATGGAGAGAGAGGAGGAAGATTGACCCTGCCACTGAGAGGGCATGTGGGACTGCAGTTGCACTAGACAGAAGGCTGGAGGGATGGGTGCTGAATGCTCCTAGACCTCTCAAGTACACCTATATTTTGTGGAGTGCTCTTCATTTAGGACCCATGTTTCTCCACTCCTCCATATCTGCTGCCCAGCTGGTTCCACATAGTGGCAGCTACAGTCTATTTTTGACCCAGTTTAGCAGTGTACTACAAACACAAAAGCAACAGGGAGGATGGAAGAAATAGCCTGGGTACAGGCTGGGGGTGCTGCCAGTTGGGGAGCCCATGAGAGCCTAGGGGGCTTAAGGCATATTCAGTTCCCCTGTTTTACGCTAACTGGGAAAGTGGAAAATAATTCATACCCACTCTGTATTTTTATTGATATGAACACAAAAGTAACTAGACAGAATCAAAAGGTACAGGTACATTTATCGAAGGGGGAAACCCACAAAGTAACTGCTATGAAACTTGCCCAATCCTACACATTAGGGAGCTCTCTGCACCACATTTATGGTTTAGTAAGTTGAAAGACACTATTCCTTCCTCTCAGCCAGTCCTCTCTACTCTGCCCCCAGAAGCATCAGTGGCAGAGACAAGGACTGGAGAAGGAAGCAGTTCACAGCTGGCCTACTTCTGCCCACTCAGTGATCCAGAGTGGCACGGAACCTTTTTTAAAAAAGAAAATTTTCTGACAGCAGATTGACTTCTGCTGGGACAAGAACATCTGGGCCTGAATTTAAGAACTATGGATGGCTGAACAGTATGATACGATCATGTCACTGTACACCAGTTCAGGCAACAATGAAATGTATGAAGATTAACTAAAAGAAAGACTTTTCTGCAGTTTCATCTGGGAAAAACTGTTGTAGTAAATTACATAAAGTAACTTTACAATAAGTTAATTTCAATCTTAGTGAGGGAGAAGTCCAACTTTAAAGTAAAAATGGACTATTTTAAATTCTTCTTCGGGTAATACTATCGAATAATCATATGTATGCAGTCTCTCAGATTCTTTTAAGGACAGACTGTGCAATCTTAACTAAAGACAGTGGTTATGACAAGGTTACATTTCTCTGATCAGAGAGACAATGGATTTCACAAGATATAGTCACTGAAACTATTTTCAGTTAACTCAGACAAGCTCAAGGTTTCTGTCTACAGGATGGATGATGCATGATCTCACAGATATTATTTGCTCAAGGTGCCATGATCATCCTCTACCAGGAAACCGAAGTTTTATTAAATACTAATATGGACTCCCTCCCTGCACAAAGGTATGTTTTTCCTCAGTGAATTGCAGAGAGAGAGAGAGACAGAAATGTAAAAAATCTTACTTTATTTCCTTGGATGCTCATGCTCTGTTTTAGCCCTCTAAAATGTTTTATGAAATACTTTCAGTTTTTCAATGCTCTTCTTTGTTCCCTGTGAGACTACAGTATATTTTCGTAAGATGTCATGTACTACTTTGTCTCAAATCCCAAGCTATGGTTACTTTGTTGGTAATTCACACTGGTCTTATCTGCCTTCCATCATAATTTCTGAACCGGAAGTTCATTTCCAAAGCATGAAGTACAGTATGTTCTCAGAGTCTTGCCTTTTCCTCTCTACGTCCACACCTATCATTCAACTGTTCCCTTCCTAAACAGAGGTCAGTTCAAATACACAGATATAGTCCTCTTACCCAATGACATTTTCCAGCTCAGGAAAAATTAAGACTTTGAAGGTTATTTATTTTACTAAATTCTACAGCAGGGTATGGGTAGATGTAACTATTCAGTTTCTCCTCACTAATTTTATTTGAAGTGCAAGAAAAAAATAGGCAGCCAGCCTGTAAGAAGGAACCTCTCCACTATTCTTCCACTGAGCAAGATAGATTAGGAATCCTGGAGAGAATTTGGAATGTGTCTATGTATACTGAATCAATTAATACCCTGCAATAGATTCTCTCAAGTTGCACCGTTGAGCTACATATTCAATAAGTTGCTGGAAGACTTAGTGAGAGATTTTCAAAGGTGACCAACTCCCACTGACTTGCAATTTGAGTTGTACTTTTAAAAGTCTCTCTCACTAGGTCCTTTAGACCAGTGGCTCTCAACCTTTTCAGACTACAGAACCAGGAGTCTGATTTGTCTTGCATACCCTCAAGTCACACCTCACTTAAAATCTACTTGCTTACAAAATCAGACACAAAAAAACAAACAAACAAAAAGTGACACAGCATACTATTACTGAAAAATTGCTTCCTCTCTCATTTTTACCATATAACTAAAAATAAAAGCAATTGCAATATAAATATTGTACTTACATTTGAGTGTATAGTATATAGACCAGTATAAACAAATCATTGTCCGAATGAAATTTTAGTTTGTACGGACTTTGCTAGTGCTTTTTCTGTAGCCTGTTGTAAAACTAGGCAAATATCTAGATGAGTTGATGTACTCCCTGGAAGACCTCTGCATACCCCTGACAGAGAATCACTGCTTTAGACTGAAACACAAGCTAGGGAGTCTAGCATTCAACGGCCTTTAATAGGTTTTCAACTTTGCACATCAGATAGGAAAACATTTTTCAGAGCCTGTTGAAAATAATGGCTTACTATGGTTGAGAGAGTCAGCTCAGGATGAGGGTGCATAAGGAGCAGCAAGCTCCCAGAACAAGGCATGCTCTGCTGATTCAAAAACTGGTGGGTGGGTTGGTGTGGGTGTGTGATCATATAAATAAAACAACAGAAATCTGACAACTATCATGTTTTACAGATAACGGCAAATAATTTTTTTAAAAACACTTTCTAATATTAGGTTATGAATATTTTGAAAGGAGAGGATTCAATTCTGAGAACTTAGTTATTTTAATGTTAATATTGATTCAACAGAATTGAAAGAACAGATTTTACCTCGCATTGTTGTCCAGACAAAGATATTCCCTTGGATCCTCAGCACTAGCATTGGTGGTTTTTACACCTTTATCAATAAATAAGCCAGCCTGAAACAAGTGAGGAAAGAAACAAATAATTTTATCTGACCCAGCCCCAGATAGCTTTACAAAATTATCTTTCGCAATAAATCTGAAATTGAGTTCACAAAACAGTGAGTCACTGTGTGTATAATGTTGGGTTTGTTTGTTTTTTAAATGTACTCTCTTTTAGTTCTCCATTTCCCTTAGCTAACATACTCTTCCTAAGGAAGCAGAAAAGCAGATAGCCTGGGGAAATATATCTCAAATAATACTTAGTGCTATCACAGGACTGAAATGTTCATGGAAATACTATAGTTTAGAATTCATTAAAAACATTTGAAATCTGTTATTTTCAAAATGTAATTAACTTTTCTACTGCACAGTCACCTCATAAAAACTTGAAGTCTTGGCTTAGAATATTCCCTACCATCAACCACATTTTAGTTTAAATAGGAATGTGTGATTTGGTTTAAGCACCTCCATTATAATATACTTCTGATTTGAATACAAATTTGTCCAACTCTCAATAACTGCCATCAATTTTCAGACAGAACTGTTTTTAATTTACAGCCCCCATAAAGTTGTGCATTCATGCTGTGATACTGTCACTGCTATTTGGAGCAGGAAAGATTATTATAACCGGAAAAGTAGTAAAAGCCAGTTTCCAAAATCCCAAATTATATGGTATGTAAAATTTACTCTTTAGGACCTGACTTTCAGAGAACTCCTATTATGTCACCTTTAAGCCAATATAGATGGGTAAAGAAATACCTAGATGGTTTTATAAAATCAAGACGTAAATCGCCATACAAAAGCAGCTACCATGAAATTATAATGCTTTTTACTGAAGGGCTTTAAGAGCTCACTGTGAATTTATAAGGGAGAGTATCTTATTTTGTCAACTGAAGTTTACTAATTTAAATAAATTTGAATCACTTTCAATGGCTCAAAAGTCCCTTGCATGTACCCACTGGTACACTAGATCTGAACCTACGCCAAACTAACATATAAAATGGCTTATGGGCTTCTCAAGTCAAATACTGGGAGACTATAAAGAAGCACTTGAAGTTTGTGTGTTAATGATCCAACGGGAACAGGTCACTGACAGTTTGTGAACTACAACTTTCAGTTTATAGCCACCCTTGTCTGTGCTATACCTTGATTGTCAACCACCATTGCACTTCAAAGCGCCAAATGATAGCCTTAAAACACTGAGCAGTCTCTCATATTTCAATGTTGAGAACTAAACATTTCTGTAAGCATGTTATACAAAAATTATGGATTTTTGTTTTCAACAAAATTTGACAACTCCCCACCTTTTAAAAAAGAGAATATTAAACACCAAAAACTACTTTGAGGATGAGCATTGCGCGGGACTGCACAAGTACCTGATTATACTATGTGCTACAATACTAGACAACAAATTTTAAGAGCAGCAAGCTTTCAGTCACCTCTCTTTGCCATTATGATTTTTTTGTTTAATCATGAAGGTCTTAATATTGAATTATTATTAGATTATTAAAGCCCAGGTATCAAGCTATTACTACACTACCTTGAAATTAGAATGAACTCTGTTGTTATAGAAGATGCCTAATGGTGTAAGCTCTGCTTTGGTTTCAGGGTATAAACCGTGAGAATCTCCTGTTGAAATCTTGTGGAACAAATACCATATTCCAGCATCCTGCAAAGAAGAGAGTGAGAACATGTTTTAAAAAAGTGACAATGACCTGTCTAGCACCAGCAGGTTTAAATCATCATTACTGCTATATTGACTTCTCCAACAAATCAAATGCATTTTAAAAATAATTTACATGTCTCCAACAACCATAAAATGAAAACACAACCCATATCCTTTCACAATGAATTCCACATTAGATCTTGTCTAGAAAAAAAAAAGACGGTTTACAGTAGAACTAAAAATTTGAAGAGGTTGTATGCATGATTACAAGGTTACGCAGAAAAAGGAAATTTTTAGCCACAAAGATTTCCTAATTTTGAACATTTCAAGTCTGAACTCCCAGTCACTAGGAAAAATTGTAACCTTTTGCATTTCAATGACACATTACATTTTGGTGTACTCAATCATATTTTGTTCAACTAGCTAGCAAAATTATTTTATTGTAGAATATACACAAATATTTTTCCACTTATTTGTCTTTAAGAATTGCTCATCACTATTCCCATATCAAGAGTTAATGATACAGCCAAAACACTCACAAGAGCTTTCAAAAAAAATTGAGAAGTCTGGCCAGTTCAGAGCTCGGAGCCAATAATATGCAGCAATTATTTCACACACCTGTGTCACTCTCCATTTTCTCTCAATTCCCCAAATAACTGCTCTTAAAAAGGTGACATTTACCAGTAACCCTCCATCCCGTACGTTACCCTGCATGAGAGGTGGCAAGGACACAGCAGTTGAGTAGGAGCCTCCGCAGTCCTGGTACACCAGGGGAGAGTTCCTGTGCTAATATGGTGTGGCTATAAGATCTGAGCTGTTGAGCATTCGCTATGTGAGGGTTTTTCTTAAGAGAAATAGGGATGGTCTAGCCCAAAAGGCTTGAATAGTGGCTATAGAGCTGCTGTGCTGTACCCTACAGTTTGCCATTGGGGGAGAAGAGAATAGTTTTAAGTCACCAAAACCCTGCTCGCGTTCTATATCTGGTCATAGAAGGGTCTCATCATTCTAGGATTTGTGTTCTGCTTGTCATTTTAGGTATCAGTGTAGAGAAACAACAGACTAACCGCAGAGCCAAGACAATTAACATATCTTAGTCCACTGTAAGAAAAACACAGTACAGCTATTTTGGATTCCACTAAATATGACCAAATTTTAAGTCCTGAACAGTAGCCATACAGTACGCTAACAATATAAACTACAGAAAATATTGAAGCCTTAATATTAGCATGGATGTATTCACAAGATCCCTTATTCACAAATGATTCACTATACACACAGTCATAAATATAAGGATTAAGAATTCAGAAAAAGGAGAATTATCTTCTGTTCTCTTCAGAACAAAATGCCCATTTAGAAAGACAGCTTGCATGTAAAATGCCATTGTACTTCTAAACATAAAAAGACAGATATCTACATGTGAAACTTTGAAATGCCTACCTTTTTAATAGTGTATGCCTTAGTTATCTGAAATATGAATATAGTGTGTGTCAAAGAATGTCTATGTGCCTCACCTGTGAGCCTGCTGCTGCATTATTGATAAGATGATTGTTGGGATGAGCAATCCAGAATGTTGATACAGCCCTGCAATATATTATTCAGAAACGATAAATAATTCAGAAGCTATAACTGGTAAAATCCCTACAGAAAACTTTGCATTCAGATCTAGCAAATTAGCGAGTGCTAATTTGACATACAAAGCAAGTCTGTCATGAGATTCAAGTAAGAAATCATGAAGAAAGTCATATTTTCCTAAAGAAAACTGTCTGTTTTCTTTCACAAGTCCTCCTGCAAGCTCTTGTGGTTAAAATACTACATGCAATGATAAACCATTTTGATAGTAAGTGGTGTAATCGTATTTGACTTTTATAGAAGAAATCTGATACCTTAATTCATAAATTAAGCATTAAAATGGGGGTTTCATAGCATCTAGTGCCTTTGCATAAAAATAAGGAAATAGCCTGAAGAGAGGTCTGCTGAATCAGGTACCATATCAAGTAGTTACTGTATTTCAACACAGTTGTTCATATATTCTATTTGTGTTGTTCAGATTGTTAATGCTTTTTTCTAAATGCCAATGTTGTATTCCAGCTGTCCACCTTTGGTAGCCTACATAAAAAAAAAAATCTTGCCTATTTGTAGAGCAACAAGAGATTTTCAAAAATTTAATTATGGCAACTAATTCGATTTTCTTTTCTTAGCCAGATACTCACATGCAGTCTGTGGCTGGCACTGGAACATAATTTCCATACACTTTATCCTTAATGGCCATACACATGGTGCTATTCCTGTCTGTGGGAAGAAGAGTGCCTGGTCTGGTGACTAGTCCAAGGTTGTGGAACAGAATATTCCTCTGTTCAATGCCATCCTCTATGAAGAAACAGTGGCCTAGTGTGTCATAACCAATGGTGTCCTTTATCTGCAGAAATACAAGTTCATTATGTCATTAGCAATGTCAAATAAATCTCAAAAAGAAAAGGAGTACTTGTGGCACAGACTAACACGGCTGTTACTCTGAAATAAATCTCAATGAATGCTAAGTGCCGTTTAGTTTTACTATCTTGGCATAACTGCAAAATGACGTTTCAATATCAGCCATAATGGCCAAGTTAAATGTCAAGTTTTATTTATTTGTTTATTTGTTCAGAGACTTTTTCTGAAGATGTTGGCTAACTGCAAGGCTCTAAATATTCAATTAGAAAGATCAAGAGTGGTCACAAAAGTCATTGTTTACACATGGTAATTATGTATTAATATTTTAGTCATGTTCTGCACATTTAAACTGAAAAATGGAATAAAGTATTTTCACACCGACTGTGCTTTGTAACATTTACTTTCAAACAATTTGAAATGGCACCTACCAACAAGCCATTAGTTGCATGAATTGTCACACATCTGGAGAAACAATGATGAATGGAAAGGCCTTCCAGATAAGTCCTGAAGCTATAACCTCCTTTCTCATCCACATCCCCACAGCGGTGGAAATGAACAGGGTAACTTCCTATCAGTTGCTGTCCCATTTGCCTCAATTCCACATGGGAGAGATGAACAGATGTGAAATTCTTCAAAATCTGGAGTGTGTAACAAGAATATCTAACTGAATAATCAATTACCCTTTTAAATTGGTAAAAGTTTAAATTTAAAGCCATCGTGAACGGATTTCCTCCAGGCACGGACAAGTACAGCGGAATATTACAAGAATCAGTCTGGAGAATCTTCAGGTTTTGCTTTCTATCCAGATCTATAAATCAGTGACCTTCATAAACAAGAGACATGCACATAAGCTAAATGTGCAGGTTACCAAAACTAAAAGTTTCATCAGGAATTTTATTGCTACAGCAAGTCAGTTTTAAATGGCTCTTACTGGAATTCTCACAAATTAAACATTCTATAAAGACAGCCAAATGGTATTCAAACAAGAAAGAATTTTTCTCCTTATATACACAAAAGTTGTATTGATTTAACTAAATTGGTTTAGAAATTTGATTTAATTAAACATGTGCAATCGTATGGACACTCAAACTGGTTAACTAATTTAAGCATCTACACAAGGGGATTGCACAGTTTAGAAACGGAATTAATTTGGTGCAACTTTCTTGTGCACACAAGGCCTCACAGAGACAATAAAATCCAGTTACTAATCTGATCCTTAAAAATGAATCTTCTGTGATTACTATAAGCAACAGGCAAAACCTGAACTCTTACTATAAGGGACTTAGCAAAACCAAAAGACTTCTAGACCTGTATTTTATTATAACATTCCTTGAAGCAAATACTCTAGTTTAAATTTCCAGTAGGCTTTTGTTATAACTGCACTTTCGATTACTCAGATTCCCAAACAATTCTCCATTTGAATAAAACCCTCAATAATCATTCCCTTTAACACCACAAGTGAGGACTGTAAAAGGTGTGAGAATCCTTTCAGCATCAAAATGACACACTAAACTAAAACAAAATCCAGCTATATCAGCTCACGTGTGGCCAACCCTCACAAAAGGAAGTCACTGTGTAAGGCTTTGTGTACAGCACCGGCACTTTTGTCAGTAAAACTTTTGTTGGTTAGGGGTGTGAAAAAATACACACCCTTGACTGCCATAAGTTTCACCGACAAAAGCATCGGCGTGGACAGTGCTATGTCAGCGGGAGATACTCTTTTGCCAACATAGCTACTGCCACTCATTGTGGGTGGGAGAGCACTCTCCTGTCAGCATAGAGCTGCTACGCAGGAGACCTTACAGCAGCTCAGCTACAGTGGTACAGCTGTGCCACGGTAAGATCTGGAGTGTAGACATAGCTTGAGCCTGCAGTTTTAGATACAAGAGGTGGGTTGCTCTTTTGCTACATGACGATGGGCAATTCCCTCAGAACTATGGATTTTCACATTAAATTGCATAATTGGCTAGTACACAGCTAAGTATTGTACATCAAAGTTGTTAAGGTTATGGAATTGCACAAAACAATGGGGCAACTGCAAATATTTCTTCTTCCTTCAGTCTTAAAAAAGCAAACTAAACGCAAATGTTTAGTTATGTGAAGTTAAGTTTGCAAATCTGACAAATCAAGAACTAAGCTGAACTAAGTTCTCATTGTAATATTAACTTACCCACATTGCACATTTGAGGGCTTGTGAATTAGACTGTCAAATATAAATACCTTAACACACAATTACATGTTGTAGGCAAGTTAAAGAAGCAGTGTTTGACCATTTCAACTTTTTAGCTGCTGAGCTTAGATTTACCACCTCGTCTCTCTAATAGCTTTATTGAAGAAACAAGGTTTTGAGCCACAGAGAGGCATTTAGGACCAGTGTAATGCTGAGGGCTGACGGAAATTGGCCTTGCTGCATTTGCTCCCAATTAACACCAGCTGAGGATCTGGCCCTTAAATGTTTAAACACACACAGTAATGAAACATTAAAGCTACAAATTAAGGCCTGATTCAGATGTACAGTACAACACTTATACCGCTCTTTCCATGAAAAGGGGTCTTATCAGCCTGTAGTTTCTACTAAAAAGAAAAGGAGTACTTGTGGCACCTTAGTAGCTCACGAAAGCTTATGCTCAAATAAATTGGTTAGTCTCTAAGGTGCCACAAGTACTCCTTTTCTTTTTGCGAATACAGACTAACACGGCTGTTACTCTGAAACCTGTAGTTTCTACTGGGTCCAGACATTTTAACTAATTGTAATAGCCTATTTTACCCAAATTTAGTACAAAATGGACAAAAGCTGAAAAATGCTCAGTGGTAGATGTTTATAAACAAATGCTAATGTAAATTAAGCAACATCTGCCCAACTATTCAGAACAGACTCACAAGAACAATTTAACAACTCTGTTCCATCTTCATGCATCTGAGGGGCCCACTCAGTTTGAGTTATTGCAGCAGTCAAAGACGGGCTTTGTAATGCTCACAACTTGTCAACATCTTTCTCCACTGCATTATCTTAGTCACAATAGGAAACTTAAAACCCAATTTATTCCCCTCCCACAAAACAAAGGCTGCAGTACAAGAGAGACTGTAGATTTTTCCCACCATTATTTCCAGCATTATGAAACTAAAATCTATACCCAACACTTAAAAAAGGAGACTAAGCCTGTGACAAAAAACAGTGAAACCAAAGCAATTTGCATTTAAAAGGATGAAGCCTCAAACATTTCTAACATCTACTGGGAACCACCATAACACTTCAAATCACTCCTTGCATCTATTCCCATTGGAATAAATATGGCAAGTTTTATCTTTAACCGAGCTTCCCAAACTATGGGACTCAACCCGAAATGGGGTTGAGGTGATCCCTAGTGTGGGGAGGACACCATTCTGTTCTGCACTGTGTGACCTCACATGTATGGTGTGTGTGAGGTCACGGTGCATGGAGGACACCATTTTGCTGTGCAGAAGAGCCATTTTGCTCTCACATGCAGTGTATGCCAAGTCATGCTGTGCAGTGGAGATTATTTTGTTCTTCAAACTGGCGTCCTCCATGCTGTCTGGGGTCCTGGGAGGAAATTAATTAAAATGTGGTCATACCAGCAAAACTTTTGGGAACGGCTGCTTTAACCATTAGTTTCTGTACTACTGCTTTCCATCTCAGCCTTAATCTTCCTTTAACATATAGCCATGCAAGATATAAGAAGTGGTAACACTAATGATACTTCTATATCCCTTTATTTTAATAAGTGAGACTCTTGGTTTTGGGTGCTCAACAGGAGATGCCATAAAAGGGCCCAAATTTTCAGATGGTATGTGCTCAGCACTTTCTGAAAATCAAGCTCCATTACAGTGACTCAGGTTGGGTACCCAAAATCAGTCGCTTTTGAAGATCTTGCCCTTTGTATACCAAATCATCAGTAAGTTGAACAATACACAATATAAACATAAGCAACAGGCTTCTAACAACATTATACACATTAACATTTCCTTGTCCTTGATTCTTCAGTCTAATTCTTGGCAAATTAATTCCAGTTTTAGGAAAGCTGAGAAGAAATATGGATAGACAGAACCGCTCAGTGAGAATTTAGTGAATATCAGGTTAGAAGATATTGAAACAAACTCGCCCCCCCAAATTTAGAATTAATACTTTTGCTCAGAAGCCATCCTCAAGCTAAGGAAGCTACTTAAAAAGTTTTTCAAACCTTGATGTGTCCACCAAATGTATCATAATTGAAGTATTGACACTGATTGCCAGCATAGCAGGACTTTTCTGTCTCTCCCTTGATTAGGATATTCCTAGTGAGAACTCCAACCTCTGCCCTCATGTCCACTCCATCAATGACATCTCCCATATGAAGGAACTGGGGATTTTCTGTTCAAAAAGTCAGTTCAAGAAAAGAAAAATAGGGTAGATGACCAACTTAACTTCTCATCCATTAAAACTTGTTAGCTTACATAACATTCTCACTTAAGCAACTAGAAGATTGGGTAGGCAACATCGTATTCTAAAACCTCTTGGAATACTGGATACCTGAATCCCAATGTTCTGATTGGTTAACAAACACTTCTCATCGGAGATGAAGAGTCCACTAGAGCAGACAAAATACACATCACTGGCAGGTGATAAACATCAAGCAACAAATATTTGTTGCCATGGGGTTCTGTACAGAAGGAAACACTCTCTCCACAAGGCAGAGGGCTGCTGAATAGGAGACTGGGCACCAGGAACAGCACCAGTTTTCCTATAGCCAGGTTTTTAGATTGTAGTCAATTTAATGATTCATAAGCACCCAACAGTGCACTGAGAGGACTATTAGGGACTAGTACCCTCCCCATAAGGGAAAGGAGGGGGGTCCTGAAGAGAATGAGTGTTGAAGCTCTCCCATGAGACTGAAAAGAGGGTGGCAGTAACCTTCCTTTAATCAGGAAATAGAAGTGGAGAAATGGAAAAGATTAAGGATGTTTACATTATTAAAAACACCAAAAAACAGTAGGATTTCAAAGGAGAGGTTGCTTAAAAACAAACAAACAAAAACAAAAACACAATTGGCTAATCTTTCCCACACAGAATAATCAGAAAACCTGGAAGTGTGTGATAACTGATAAGTAAATTCAAACACCTTTTCAAGATCTATGGCCTGGATCCCGCAAAGACATGTGTACATGCTTAGTCTTGCTTGCTGTGGGTAGTCCCACTGACTGCAATGGGACTCCTCACAGTGTATAAAGCAAGCCTACTTGTAGAACAGTGCAGGAGCAGTGCCTAATTCAGTAAAACTTTAAACAGTCATTAAAAAAAACTACTGAATGACAATTCCCAGACTCATTGCTTCATTTTTTTTTAAACTAATTTGGCTCCTTCCTAAATGGGAGAAACATTGCCATAACAGTTAAAAATCCTAATTAAAAAGGCCTTTAAAAAACAACAACAAAAAAAAAAACCAAGAACAAAAACTTTCATTTATTTTGGCCCTCACACACAAATTCTTCTGAAATATTAACCTTCATTCATCTATATAATGTGAAGTATTATCCCAGTAAGCCTTAAACTATAAATGGGCACTTCTTTTGTTTTTCCATTTATCTCTCTATTGATAGGCAACTTCTTCCCTTAATACAAAACTGACATCTCTGTCACAGCTGGCTCTGACTGCTACAGAAAGAGTCCAGCTGAAAAGTTTCAATAGGAGTACTTCTCATACTATGCCTGATGTTATGTAAAACTGACCAGAACGGGTATATTTTCCTTGAAGCTGGCAATCTTTGCTCATTCTCTTCCCCACCCCTCAAAAAAGAATGATGGAGAGGAGGAAGGAAAGAAAACCGAGGCATTCTTCAAAAAATACTTTCCCCTAACTTCTGTATCCTACAAGTGTTACATGGGCTATCAAAATTTAAGAAAGGGGAATACTAAAATCTTCCTTGTGGTGGCAAACTCAACTACCAAATTGCTTCATTTTTGCACATTTGTACAAGATACAAATACCAGTGAGAAGAGAAATAGTGAGAAGAGGCCGATTCAAGGCATACTGTAACCATACTCCCCCCTCCCCTCCTAACCCCCGTCCAACCAAACTGAGGAGAGAATTTGGCTTGACAAGTTTGCATGACAAAACAAATCAAAAACATGCCTTGGGGCATAATAAAATTTCCCTTTACTGTCTGCTTTACTTGGTTTCAAACTACTGTACTATGAGAAAAAAGCACTTAAGTTAATGCTGAAAAGTAGTAAGATCAGCAAATTCACCTCTCTTATGAAAGTGCTAACTATTTACAAAAAAATTTAAAGCTCCAAATTACTCTTCCTTTCAGAAGGTGTGCACATTGTACTTGACTTCCTAGTATAAGCCCTGTAAAAATGTTACTGACAAGCTCTAGAAGAGCAACTCTAGAGTGAATCATACATGGACTAAAAGGTACGTTTTCCAAGGTGAAGGATTTATAAATATTAAGTTTAGAAGGTGACTGAAATACAACATGATTTAATATAGTTATTTACTGACTGTATCCCAAATTTTGGAGTTACAGAATAACTTCAAAGTGGAAAATAGGGGGCGGGGGAAGATAGTCAAGGAATACATTTTGGATGACGTGAAAAACACATGGTGATTCAGTAAGGCGAGGAGTTACAAAAATTCTGACCCAGGTGGCAAGACAATACACTTTTTCCACCAACACTGGGAAGACATTTTCAGAACAAGAAAGGATATTGGATCCAGAACAAATAGGAAGACAGACCTGTTTAGGAGGGGCACAGTTTGGTTGTACTTCTTCCATACATGAGAGCAAGTGAGGAGCAGCATTCCACAGATGCTGGAGACTAGGACTCGGAGGCTAGAGAATTAAGTTCTTATAGTCAAGATGAGAAGATATGATTGCAACAGTACATGTTTCACCAGAGGCACTGAGGCAGTAAGAAAAAGAGTTGCAGTCAAAGGACAAAGAGGTAAGTTCAGGAAGTAAGGATGATATTACGATTACATGCAGTGGGAACAAAAAAGAGTTCTGAGTCTGAAAGAGAAAAACAGGGGAGATAAGAGTTGTGTGTGAAGGTGCTCATATTGTTCAAGGCGAAGTCATAAATCTGAGAGGCCAACAGGACAGACAGAGGTATCCCTAGAAGGTGTCAAATTATATGGTGAGTTGATCAATGTTAAAAGTGATTGCGAAGGGTAAAGCCATGAGATGAAGGGGATGAAAGCTCAAGATTGGAGACTTGCAGGCCCCTCCACAGAGGAAAAGTTTTGGCTTGAAGGAGGAGCAAAGAAGTATAAGAAAACCAGAGACACCCATACAGCTAAGGATGCAGTCTCAGAGAATGGAGTGGGCTGCAGAGGCAATGGGGGGAGGGCAACATTCCCCTACCCCAATTTTTGCCAGAGTTTGCTGGCCCTGCTTGGTCACATTTTGCAGCCGGGCCCCAGCTTTGTATGGCAACAGCTATAGCTGGCAAACAGGGAGCTGTACTTTTGCTGTGGGGAGAAGCAGCAAACAGCTGGGAACTGCAGGGAAGGGCTGCTGAGAGTAAGAGAGAGGGACAGGTAGGCAGGGGCGTGATACAAGCTGTTGGAAGGGCCCTTTAAATTGTGCCCCCCCCCCCCCCCCCATCAGCAGGCACCAGTCATCTCTGCACTGCGGTGAAGTCAAACAGAAGAGAGTCATAGGCAGCAAAAAATGAAATGGTCAACTACATGTAGGCAAGACACTTCTGTGTTTTGCCCAGAAGAAAGACAGTTTGCAACCAGTCAGAGATATGACAGTCATTTGCATAAACAAACATTTTGCTGAAAAAGAAAAAAGAAAAAAAAAGATTTACAAAGAGAAAATCAGGGTCAAAGGAAGGGTTTTTGTTTGTTTTTTAAAGACAGTAAGGATATATCATGGCACATTTAAAAGAGCTAATAAAGGCATTAGAAGCAAAGGAATTGAAAAAAATCACAATTCAGGGAGTGAAGGTGGGGAGATCGAACCAAATGAGAAAGAAGGAAGGTGAGAAGTTATTTTTAGGACCAGATTGTTTCTGAAGTGTCCACTGAGAAAAGTAAAGCGAAGGAACGAAAAAGGAAAAGAGGCAAAAGGCAGTGTTTGTGGGTGTGAAGTTAACATGGTCACAGATCAGGACAACTGTATACTAAAAGAATGAAATCCATTCCTTGCATATAGCTGGAGAAAGTCTGGGAGGGGAGGGAAAGATGGATGAGAGGGCTGAGCCCGTCACTCGCAAGAGTTTACCGTTCCTAGTATAAGAGGTCATTTCCCTAATTTGTACATATTACACAGTCACATTGTACGTACCTTACATTTTCATCAGTCTCCTACCTTTGACTTTGACCTGATATCTGCTACACTCTGGACAGGGAAGGAGAGTGAATTCCTCTGCTTGGTACATTGAATAGTCGGTGCTTGCAACTACGATCTGGTCTTCAGGCTCCCACTTACTAACATCTTCCAACAGATCTAGTATCACTCCATCTATAGCCTCTACCTGGAAACCTGAACGTGGGACACCTAAAAAGGAAAAATGATGCATCCAGCAATATATAAAGCTATAACTTCAAATGTCATCTACTTTACAAATACTTAGTTATAATAAGGAACTCTGATATTTAACTAACATTTTCCAAAATGTAAGAAACTTTCTAGTATGGTACTGCCTTGAAAAGGGAGCATGTAAAATAGCATCAAGGGCTTCATGTTTGGTGAGTCCGATTCAGATGCAATGATCTCATTTTACCAGTAGAAATGGAAAGTTTTTGTGCCTTTCAGCCTATGTATACAACCTGGGATCGGAGAACAAAGCTGTGTACTTTCCTTATGCACCACCACCACAAGAAAGAAAGACTTGGCAAGCCAAGTGACACTTGTGCAACTACACGCCCTTCACTGGGTTTCCACAGATGCAGCGACAAATTAATTCTGTTGATACATGTGCAGGAATAGCAGGGCCAGCTCCAGCTTTTTTGCCGCACCAAGAGGTGAAGGAAAAACAAAAACAAAACCCAAGCCTGGTTGAGCTGTCGCCAAAGTGCCACCAAAGAGGAAGAGAGGGACTGCAGGGCCAGCTGCCGAATTGCAGCCAAAGACCCGGACGTGCAGCCCCGATGACGGATGGTGTGCCGCCCCTTTCTATTGGCCGCCGCAGGCACCTGCTTCCTTCGCTGGTGCCTGGAGCCAGCCCTGAGGAATAGAATACAGCTCTATCTCACTTAGCAGTACAGAGCCAGGATGGCTAACAAATAAAAAAGCCAAACATACTTGTCACTCAAGTGGGTAGATACAACTCAGTATACATATTCAACAGATGGTGCCATTTTTCCATAGTCACTTTTCAGAGAGATTTTTTTTGAAAAATTAAGAACCAACATTTTGGTCATTATGAAAGCAAACTGTTAATTCCCTTCTCACACCTTGCCCATCACCCACAAGAGTCTAATCTCAAAACGAATAGAAGATACACAGTAGTCCTCTCAGTGAGGGAAAACTTCATAAAAAAACTAATTTTTATATGTAGATCTTCTTAGACTGAAAAAATGTGAAACTCCTTCACTTTAAAAGTGATAAGTGAATTCAGTTGTTCCCAATCATATGATGCTAGAAACTAAATTTCTAGAAGCTGCCAGGAAAGTGAACTGCCTGTCAGAGAGGTGGTGTTTAAAAGAAGTAAGCAGCACTCTGAAAGAGTGTGGTGAAGTGGGAGTTTAGTGACCCCCAAAATATGACATGACAAGGAGAGTCTGGAATTCTGTAACTTCTTGGGACAATTTAAGAGAAACTATTCTTAGGAAATTAACAGTTGCATATATTTACAGAACTGGAGTAGGGAGGATCCCAGAGGAATGCAAACTCAGACAATAACTGGGATTTCAAGAAGATCACAGAACATTCAAAATACAAGGGATGAACAAAGAACAAAATCTTATTGGGAGATAAACCTTTCACAGCATACATCCTGGATAATCAGCTGAAGAACAGCATCGTAACACTAACATGACCAGTTAGGGTATCTCTGACCTTGAAAAACAACTAATCCCCCAACCATATCTATGTCATAAGTCTGGTAGACCATATCTGCATGGGTATCTCTTCGGTCTGATAATTAGTCCAAGAATATTATACATAGTCTTATACATATCCTTTTTAAAGACCAAAGACCAAACTGCAAACAGAAGAATGTGATTGTACTGAGCCACTGATTAAGAGGAGAGTTTTGTTAATCTGAAATTCCATCACAGCTCCAGTATGGAGACTTAGCACTGAAAGTGGCAGTGTAGACACAGCCTAAAAACTTGTCGCTCAGGGGATGTCTTTTCATACCCCTGAACGACTAAAGGCTTAGCTCTGAAAAGCGCCACTACAGACAGTGCTTTATTGCCGGGAGTCTACCACCCCCTCATTCCAGGTGGTTATTTTTTATTGCGAGAGAGCTCTCCCCCAGTGATAAAGTGTGATCACACTGTCCATTTCACAGCGCTGCTGCAGGCGTGATGTAACATGGGCAATTTCGACATATCCAGAGATATTCCTTGGCTTTTTGGTGAACACAAAGGCCTTTACTACCCATGACAAAGATGTTACATCAAGGCAGAGCCATACATTTAATGGGGATCCTACAATGCCCTCACAAAGTACAAGGGGACTTGGGGATATTTATAGGTCACAGGCCTTGGTGCAGATTTTCC
Source organism: Caretta caretta (assembly GCF_965140235.1). Lineage (NCBI taxonomy): Eukaryota > Metazoa > Chordata > Testudines > Cheloniidae > Caretta > Caretta caretta. The sequence continues at coordinate 99,421,162 of NC_134210.1, read as the reverse complement.
TGATCAAAACTAGGCTGCAAGCAGTCACCAGACTCAGTGGCCTGCATCTATTTTGTTTTTTTAAAAGAAATAATGATAAGATTGAGCTTTAGCATCATAAAAGATGAAAATGAACTCCTAGTACGGATAACATTTATTGCCAAGGAATTTGACCTCAGAAGCAATTTCCTTTTTCTAATCAGGACCAAGGCCATGGAGCTAAGAATAAGAAAAGCAGTTAAGGATTCAACACCACCAGAAATATTCTTGTGTGTTCAGATACTGCTTACTACCAGACCAACAGGCTGTCAGAAGTATGCATGTCAGCATAATCCAACTAATCAGAGACGTTTTTGTGAAAAATAAAAAATCAGCCATGCTTAAGAGTTCTCCAAACATCACAAGCAACAGCAATTAACATAATATTCTAACAGGACTAAAGATAAGAAACCCAAAAGGCAAACATGGAAAAAGATATACAAAACCCACAAGCCTGTCAGATCTCCAGCCTGCAGTAGGTGATTTTATATTTTAGTATTTCTCCAGCACGCTTGTATAATTAAGTTTTTAAATTTAAGTATTAAGGCAGGGGTGGCCAACCTGCACCTGAGAAGGAGCCAGAATTTACCAATGTATATTGCCAAAGAGCCACAGTAATACATCAGCAGCCCCTCATGAGCTCCCTGCCCTCCCTCCCAGCACCTCCCACCACCGGCAGCCCCACCGATCAGCACCTCCCAATCATTTGTTTTGTGGCATGCAGGAGGCTGGGGGGGGGGGGGGGGGGGGGAGGATTGAGGGGATGGCCAGCTCAGGGGAGGGGGCGGGAAGGGGTGGAGTGGGGGCAGGGCCTGTGGCAGAGCCAGGGGTTGAGCAGTGAGCACCCCCCAGCACATTGGAAAGTTGGCACCTGTAGCTCCAGCCCCGGAATCAGTGCCTATACAAGGAGCCACATATTAACTTCTGGTCATATTAACACAGGTTGGCCAGCCCTGCATTAAGGATACAGTTCCCTGGTTCCTCTGGATGCTGTGTTGGATGCCCACAGCACTGCAGCAGATAAGGAGATTTACATTTTAAAGTTTTCATTTTTGATACCTTCCCCTCTATTTGGATTTCATCCAAAAGTTAGGCAACATTAAAGGTAAACAGACAAAAACCCCACTGCAGTAATTAGGAAGTTAACTTGCATTAATAAACTGTTCTAGAAAATGATCCATGCAAATTGTTTTTTGAAACATTTTGCCTATGAAGATTTTAGGGGAAAAAAACACAACACAAACTTTCCTACCTTCATTCCATTCACTGAAAGTTCTCACAGCAAACTTCTGACCATCAACTGTGAAAAATTCTCTTTGAGCAAGAGCTTTTCCCCCAGTGCTATGATTTTCATAGTCTCTCACAGACTCATTATAGGAGGAATTTCCACCACCTATAACACCGACTAAAGCCCAGGCTTGCCTGCAAAAAATGAAGTAAATGTTTAAACACAAAATCCCCTTAAATTAAATCCTTTGCAAATAGACACCGTATACAACATTTATTCTTTTGCCTCTTTTCCAAAACTCTGTAAAATAGAATTCCAAAATGCAGTAGAAGAATGGGAACTCCTCATGCAAGAGATAATTGTTGAAAATTGTTCTCATAAGCAGGCTGGAAAATGCTCACCACTCATTTTCCACCCTCCTCCCCTTCTCTCTCTTTTAAAAAAAAAAAAAAAAAATCCAGACTTCAGGAAATATTGTTAATACTTTGTCCAGTGACCAAAGTATTTTACAAACCACAAGATCATGTGGCAAGTGTTATTTTGTGCATAAAACAAAGTACAGAGAGATTCAGACCTTGTTTACACTAAAGAAGACTTGCTAAAATGTTTCCAACTATGGTAGTGCTAAGGGTAGAGTAGGTACTGACAAACCTGCTCTAACCAGCCTGGAGACCTGACTATAGTGCCAAATCCACTGTTGGAACTGAACTTTCCGTAGTAACAGTGGGAAGTTTTTAGCTAAATGTATGTGTGTATATATTTTTACATACATACACACACACACACACAGAGTACATACACTTTGTACTGCTATAGACACCCCCTGAATGACTTGCCCAAGACCCCATAGTGAGTCAGACAGGAGACTTGAAACAGAAGCCCAGACTTCCATCCTCTACTTCATTCACCACTTTCACTACATATCTTCTCATATAACATGCTTTCCTTCATCGTTAACCCCTGCCTATCTTCATGTGTTCTGCCCTTTAAATCAGAGCTGGGTTTTGACTTAATATAATTTATAAGCACAGCATCTTGAGATTCCTCTTTCTTACTACACCCCTATGTACTCCAATCACACAGCCACCTGAATCAAACTTTCCAGTAATTTTCTTAAAGAGCATTGCAAGGTATTGAAATTGGATTAGGTTGTACAAAGCAAACCTATTCAAATATATAAATAACATTTTTAGTAAACATTCACTGTTCCATACTATGTTTATTACTTGCATAGTCAGCACTCTCAATCATCGGTTTGAGACAAAAATCCTATTGTAGCTCTGAGACTCAAATCAAGCATGGTCATATCACTAAGTGTACAACCCTTATTCCTAGGACTATTGATTAGGTGATTAAATCTAAATCTGATAAAAAATAAATATCCTATTATACCGAATAGAATCTGTGCCACCCAGTCAGCTTGCTGGATGGCCAGTCATTCACCAATTAAAGGCAGAACTTAAAACCTTCAGCCAAGACACTAGTTTATTCATAAGCATATAAAACAAAGTCTAAACAGGTATTTTGACAGGTCAAATTCCATAACTGCTGTATTCTAGTCTAATCACAATGATAATCGGGGGGAGGGGGAAAAAAGGGGGAGGAATAGCTCTGCGGTTTGAGCATTGGCCTGCTAAACCCAGGGTTGTGAGTTCAATCCTTGAGGGGGCCATTTAGGGATCTGGGGCAAAAACTGGGGATTGATCCTGCTTTGAGCAGGGGGTTGGACTAGATGACCTCCTGAGGTCCCTTCCAACCCTGATATTCTATGATTCTATGCAAGAATGTTACACTGAACATGTCTTTCTATAGCCTCACTATCCATGAAGTCAAAATAAGCATTTGACAGAAAGAACATTCAAAAAAAGATACTGTCAGACTGAAGATCTCTTATTTTGGGTGGGAGGGAAGTCATCTTACCTTTGCATTTTTATTTTATTTTAAACTGACATGAGACGTGAGTGACTATTACTTGTGAGTCACTGTCTCTGTCTTCTGCTGCTGGGACAATGGGAAACAGAATTCTGTTAAGAAGAAGGGAGTCTCAGCCTACCAGTGAAAGCAGCCAGGAATCAAGAAGGGGAGGAATGGGGAAAAAAACCTCCTGCTCCCTCCCGACAGGAGGTAGGGAATTTCTCAATTTCAGATGAACAAATGCCGATACAAATGAGAAGGTACAACCCTACCAACTCCCGTACACCCACCCCAGGAGGTCACGGGGTAGTTCTGGGGACCTTGAATCCGAGGTGTCCCCCTCCAATCACTTCATGCTCACAGGAAGAGATTTAGGATCCAATGTGGCTGTCTACACAAGGGCACATCAGAACCAACCTTTGACCGAGTCTTTACTGTATCCAGGGGACCAGTGCATATTATGGTATGCTCTACTGCCCCCATATTTGCTGTTCCTATAAAAACTTCTGAGGCTAGAATCCAGACTTAGGAAAGCCTAAGTCCCAGGTGACTAGATCCTTCTCTGATGGCTCAGAGGACTCTTTCTTGCAGGAAAGCCCTTTAAAAGGCACTCAAGTCACAAGGATATTTCTAGGACAATAAACACGAAATGGTATTTTGTCAAGGCAAAAAGCTGGAACCCTGACATTTTTCCTGTACTGCTGAAGCAGAGGGAGCAGAATAGCCTAAGTCTGAATATGGGGAGGTGATGGTGGGAGGGGGCACGAAGACACAAAACCAAAGACATACTATTGGACTTATTATTAGAATATTATAGTTATAATATTTATCTAACAAATCCCAATGTAAGCTGAAGATTGGGTTCCACTCAAGCTAGAGGAAAAAGAGGAACTAAGACACAGTTGGAGACTGAGATTTTATATCCTTGGCTTTCAAATGCACACTCACTTAATAGGCTACAACACACTTTCAAATGGGTTCTACCACCAGGTGGGAGGGAATGGGATTCTGATCTGTTGCGGCCACATTATGAAGGGGAAGTTGAGATGCCTCGCAGATGCAGTGTCAGAATATTGGTTTCTTATTAATTGCCAGAGAAAAGTGCTGACAACAGAAGAATGCAGCAGCTGTCTGTATCACTTTTTACTCTCTCTTTTCTGTGGGGCTGGGAGGAAGTTAAGTTGGTTTGGTCTGGTCTGGTCTGATTAGGGCCCTTTTTCTGCATGTGGTTTCTAATCGGTCACTTCTTACCCCAGAGGTGTCAGTAACATGCATCAGATGTCAACACCTGCTTTTGATTTGTATACTTAAAAGAAAGACAAGTTCTGAAAATAAACACTAGTCATACCATTATATTAGAAGTTATGAAGATTGGTGCACTAGAGTAAGTGTTAAAATCCACTATATATACACAGCTATCAGTGTTATAATAAGCACTTACAGGCCTTTACACTGTTAAATAATGTACTAATTAATCCTCTTCAATACTTCTGTAAGGGATTATCCATAAATAAGACATTTATTTGCATACCGTACCAGTGTGAAGAGCTTTGGCGGACAGACCTTGGACGAACAGTGTTAGATTGTGAAAAAAATAGCATAGATTCATAGATTCATAGATATTTAGGCCAGAAGGGACCATTATGATCATCTAGTCTGACCTCCTGCACAATGCAGGCCACAGAATTTCACCCACCACTCCTAAAAAAGACCTCACATCTATATCTGTGCTATTGAAGTCCTCAAATTGTAGTTTGAAGACCTCAAGGAGCAGAGAATCCTCCAGCAAGTGACCCGTGCCCCATGCTACAGAGGAAGGCGAAAAACCTCCAGGGCCTTCCAATCTGCCCTGGAGGAAAATTCCTTCCCGACCCCAAATATGGCGATCAGCTAAACCCTGAGCATATGGGCAAGATTCATCAGCCAGATACTACAGAAAATTCTTTCCCGGGTAACTTGGATCTTACCCCATCTAAAAATACTTTCTTAAGGTTTCACAAATCCCTGTTCACAGGATATATTCTACATCTAGAGGCACTAAGTGGATTTGAAGTGAAAACAAAATTATTTACCTGTAACTCAATCCTTTGACAAGCTTACTTCCCAGAAGATTTTGAATAGTCAATCTGGTTTCGTCCAGGAGATTTTTAGCAGCTGAATCTCCCACGGCAATAGCAACAATGCGGCCAAGATCCTGACCTTTTAAAAAATCCTGAAGTCTCCTGCTTTCATTTTGATATTCATGGGTATCAAACTTATCAACAACCAAAACTTGTGCTGTGTCCTGGTCAATCACTCTCACATTTAGCCCCCGGGAAAAATTCCTTTCAAAAGCATAAGAACCAGAGGCCAGCCCTGAGGAATACATAGACTTTGACAGCAAAGTCCATGATAACTTATGAGTCCCATGCAATTCCAGTGTTCCATCAGAGCCAACACCAATAAACTTTTTGCCAAATGTTGGCACATCATCACCTTCATCAGATTTGCCATACAAGATTATAGTTGCTTTGGATTTATAGCGACAGTTCTGTGCTCCAATATGAAGCGCTCCACCATCCTTTATCAGGATAAACCGAGTTCTCAAAGTGATATTTCTGGATCCATCTTTATCATCACCGAAGACAAGCAATCCTATAGGAAATAATTTCAGTATTAAGCTATGTTTTAAAGAAACAGATTTTGCTTAAAAAAAAAAGTGCAAGCCAAACATTGCAATAAAAAAACCTAAATGTTAGGGGAAGTTAAATAATTTTGGTTTCTAAATGGATCGAGGAAAGAAAAATGGGTTTTACAGGCAGTCATACGTTAAAATCTATCTGGAACAGAACTGTAACTTCTAGTATATCAACATTTTGAAAAGCTGGCTTATAGTTTCATTAAATATGATAATTGCTAATCTGTTCTGCCAATTTGTTTTCTCAACATCTGAACAAACAATGCATCAATACTGATTCCGCCAATCAGATAGAAAGTTACTGTCCAAGTCCTGCTTTACAAGGCTCCTAGAGTCTCTTGCAGGTGTCCCACTGAAGAGCCAGGGGCATTTGTTCATCAGTTTATATATTTGAGACTTGACACAAAAGCAGGAAGCGCAGTAAAAGCTGAGGAGCTAGTGATTGATAAAGCTGCAATACCACTGGACCAATAATGACTTGAACATCAAGACAACCAGACAGATATGGGACATGGAATGATCTAACAAAATTGTTTAAATTTAGACAGACCTACCAATGCCTACAGTATGATAGGAAAGAAAGAAGAATTAACTAATTCCCAAGAATTAGAATCATCACTCCATTTTTCTTGACTTCAAAGATATATGGGAGTCCTGGGTCCCATTTTGCGATCTACTCATAAATCATTCAACCCTATACAGGCACATTGCCTGCTGTGGGCAGCTTGCATGTAGTGTACGTGTGACAATCAGGGTCCAGACATCCGAGAAGAGAAGATTTAAACCCCAGCAATGAGCAGTTAAACCAACTGACTGCATACTATATTATTGTACTATAAAAAACACATCAGGTAAGGTCTTTTATGAAAGCTTGTAATGTATATAGGCTATGGTTATGAATTTACATATTTGTGTATGTAGAAAACTGTGCTCAGTCTGTGGTGCACTTCAGCTACCTCTCAGCAGGGCAGCGAGTAGTCACATGGGGAGGGGCATCTCCCAAGCCAGCTGTTTATACAAAACCAGCCTCAAGAAACTATCCCATTGTCCAGCCCAGGAAAAGACAATGATGGACCATTAGAGTTAACGGAAAGACGCAGAGAATTTGAAACTGAAAAGAACATCCTGGCTCCCCACACTGACTAACCATGAGTCACCACCATGGGGCAGGGTGGGGTTTGAGGGAGATTAAAGAAGCCTTTTAAAAGCAGGCTTGGAACTGAGGTTTTTTTATCCATAACTTGGGGGACAGGCTCAAGGTGAGTAGCTTTTGGGGGTGGGAGAGAATTGCTTTAAGGCAACAGGTAACTCTTATTAGAAAAGGGATTTTATCTTTGATATGAACATGCAAAAGCCTGAGGTTGTCTTTTTATGTTGATTTTCCATGTGACTTGTATATGTTTGCCTTCCCTTAATAATTCATCTTTAAATCTGTGTTTATTTAAAGACTTTTTATTTAGGTTTTATCCCAGGCAGGTTGCTGCTGTGCAAACTGTGTGGAGTGCATACACCTGGGGAAGCAGGGGACTGTTTCAAGCCTTCAAAATTTACAAGGCAGACAGTGACAGAACTTCTTACTGATCGGTTTGGTCCCCAAAACATCACAACATATTACTCTTAACAAACCAAGATGCTACAGAGCCTAAGCATGTTACCAGTAGAGATGCAAAAGTGATGAGTAAGTTGTATGTAGTTTTGTGCAAAAATATTAGTCATTTAATGCTGGACGATTTCACAACTCCGATTTTATTTTCTTCAAAGTGGTCATTTTCATATTGAAACTGAACATTTTCAATGCAAAAGTATTTGTTGGAATGATGTTCAATTCTGAACTTTCCTTAAAAAAAAAAGCCATCAGAGTGAAAGAGACCCATTTTTTTAAAGTACAATTGCTAATTTCCGAAGTTTTTCACTAAATATTTCAAATGAAACGCAAATTGAAGTTCTCATATTTCATTGCAGGGTTTCTGCACACATTACTAATGCAGAAGAGCAAGTGTTTTGGCAACACCTGAATGGGGAAAGGGAAGTATGTGCTTGTTTGTATACGCCAACTTCCCTCCTCACCAGCCTCCCCTCTTCAACCAACACTGTCACAGTCACCTACACCTGTCTAATGTGCTTTGAGCATAAATCAGAAATGTGTTAAAAAATGGGACATAACAGTAGATTGAAGCACATGGCTTGTTTTGCCGTTACCCACCTCCATCCTGTATGACTACAGAATGCACCGTAGCATCCAAATTCAGACGAAACAAATCGCCCTTTTTGATGATAACTCTCTTTCCAGTATCTTGTCCAGGGTTCCAATTCTGAAGACGAGGGTTCTGATCTGGACAATTCTCTGAAATAACCAATTCAATTAAAAACACCACAAACACATAAAGACAAGACATTGCCGTATAAAGTAAAAAAAACTAGAAGTCAGTGGTTCTCCTCCCTCTACAGCAACATGAAGGTTTCATTCATTAGGAACATGTTTCTTTTTCAAATTAGATGGAATGGGATCAGAAATAATGGATGATCTTGTTTCTTTCTGCCGTTTTCCTAATTGTACCATAGAAGATACTGCAGTTAGTCGCATCAGGGTTCAAACTTATGTAGCAAAAACAGTGACAGGGTATGTGAAGGCTGACTAGCTTTAGTAGAAGGAATGTATTCTTGCTCTTAAACTGAGCCACTTAGCGCAATAAGAGCATTACAAAATGCTCCTGCCAAAAGGGCACCAATCATTTAGATACCAAGGAGACCCGTATGCTGTCAGCTGAAGTTACAGAAACATAGAATTCTCTTCTCTCAACAATTGGGTGAAGATTGTTAAAATAGCTGCCTACTGCAGTGGTAGAGACCTGCCTTCTCATAGTATGGAGGAGGGGAGACAGAGATTGGAGAGACTCTCTGAAGCATCTGGAAAAGGAGAAATTGGGGGTTGGGGAGGTGAACACAACAGATGCCAAGACTAACAGGCCAGCACCCAGTGTTAGAACAATGGTTGGATGGTTTCATGTCAATGGAATTCATCCATTTAGCCTTCTCAGTCTCTGAAGGAGAAATATCTTACATCAAAAGGCAATTTAGTTTCAGAAAATAAACGGGCATGTAAGACTAGACAATTGTAAACAGCCCTATCTAAGGAAGTGGGATTGCCACCCTGTAATGAAATAGATACTATTCATCTCATCTTTAATGTAATCATTAGCATTTCTGATATATATATTTTGTAACTTATTTAACACCATACTCTCACTTCAATCTTTTTCTACGCTGTGAATTCATATCAATCTTTTTCACAGGAGCCAAGATTTGACTTAGAAAAGGAAGATTAAGACAACTAAATATGTAAATACACGGCCAGAAGAAACCTAAGGGATAATATAAACTCTATAAGAAAACAAAAAGGAAGGAAATATCAGGGCAGGAGAGAATTGTTTAGGGTGGTCCAAAGTGATGATGATATAAAACTCAACAAATGAATTTAAGCTAAATAGCAGGAAGCATTTCCTTAATAGTAGTATCTGCTAGACTGTGGATTAATCTCCAAAGGAAATGGAAGCCCCATTATTTCAGAATTAGACTGTACAAAGCTGTAGGGAAACATATTGCCAGGGACACCAAAGGGAAATTTAATAAGATGATCTAATGAGACAGTAAATTTACTATAAGTTCTATGAAAAGATCTATAAAGTGCAGTGCTAAGGACTGTAACTTCAGTGCAGAGACAGGAAGGAGAGGGATAAGAGAGCAATTCTAAAATTGACTGTTTTAGGATCTCTGATAAATTAAATGCTGACAAAGGAGATATGAACATCACAGGCACAAATTAAGTTCCTCTAACATAAATATGTTTTTGAAACACAGAATGTGCATCTGTTCTCTGATGATTGCTATGAAGAAAATTAAGACTTTTTTCACAGTTGGAAGTGCATTGAAAATCTTCCTTGATATTTCAGGACCAGGGACTAGAATGAAGCAGCCAGCATTTAATACTAATACAATATATCACCCTCCAAAATGATCAGTTGTGTTTTACACAGATACACTTTTCAGTATATATTCCTGTTTTCAATTATTTGCAACTTTGGCAAAGATAACTTTGCCAAACTAATGTTTCAGGCTGAACATTTTCCAGGCTGGGTGGCTGCTTGATTTTAAGTTTCAGCAAAGCAGTGCAACTGTTTCTGAAAACAAGTTTAGGGGAAAAAAATATGCTATTTTCCAAATGTTTTAAAAAAAAAATCTTAACTCTTTAACTGAGAAGCTTTGGAGCAATAACTTGAAATTTGGCAGGGGACTGAATAGGTAGAGGTGTCACCACTGTGGTCACATAGGAACCTTTTGTTGTCCCTACAAAAAGTCCTCAAATTTAGGGGTATAAACCTCTGGAAAAGTCACCACTTTCATGTGCTCGGTAGAGGCTCGCAAGAGTCTGGCAGCTAAATTCTCTGAAGATTCTGTCTACCCTCAGCATGATCTAGCCCAGGGCTGCAAGTGCCAAGCAGAATTTCTCTACATTTGCTCCTCATTGAAGCCAAGGGTCACTTGTAGCATGCTACAATGGTACCAAGAGCAGGGAGATTGTCTCTCCTTGTGCTCTCAATGGTCTCCCTTGCTGGCACCCAAACAGACTGACTAGAACATAGGGTGAGAGGAGCAAGGAGGAGGGCAGAAGCAGAGAGGGACAAGCTGGGAGGACAGGACAGAAAGGGACAAGCTCATGGAGGAGCATGCTAGAGGGAAAGGGTCTAACTACTTCAGCGCAATGCCCTCACCCCAAAAACTTGGAATTCAACCCAGGGTTCCCGAGTCTCACTGTTTCTCTACTATTAAATAGCAGTGAAAACTATTGGCAAAGTGGGTGCCTCATCCCACCTCTAATATTCACAGAGGGTACCAGCCTACTACTGCTACCAGTTACTCCACTGGCTCAAGTGGTAGACACAAGTCTTCACTGTGGATATAAAGATTCCAATCCTGCTGAAAAACTATGAGGGGGAAGAAGGGATGCAGAGTTCAGCATGGTTACACATGACAGAATGTTTGGATTTTTTTTAATTAAAGGGGCATAAGTGGAATTCTCCTTTACAGAGATACTTGGAAAATTCCAATCAATGTGTCATTTATTTTAAGACACACCAGAATAAATTTTAGGCAGGCGGGATGTAACTAGCTGTATTGAAAATGGCCTGAATTCCAGGATTAATACTTCTGCTCTTGTAAAGAGAGCAATGAGATCTCCAATAATGCAAGTAGCTCTCATCAAAGTAGACTGGACCTCAAGGAACCCAGTGCTCACTACCATATTAATGAAGTGATTAAGGTATAACTCAGAGAATAGTGCCAGCTACAGAATCATCAACACCTCTTCCTGCAACACCTTGTGTTTCCTTGGAAGTCTGCCAAGTACTGATAAGGCACAACTCTACTGCGGGCGCAAAATTCAACTAGTTCAAAAGTCTGATGAAGGAATGACAGCAGATCAAATAAATGTCATCTTGAAACAATCTGCATATGGACACAAAAGCACACTAACTCTTTCATAATTTTACAGATTAAGACAAGAAGGGATCATTATGATAATCTAATCTGAGCTCCTGCATAACCCGACCCAAAGAAATTTACCTGGTAAACTCTGCAACAAATCCATTGCTTTTTAGAGCCTCCACTTTAAAAGTCTCCCAATCTAGATTTTAAAAAAGACTTCTCAAGTCACCTCCTCCTAACCTTCTTTTGGATAAAACTAACTAGATTGAGCCTCTTAAATTATTCACTGTAAAGCAGATTGTCCTAGAATTTGAATAATTCTTGCAGCCCCTTTTGAACCCTTTACAATATCTTTTTTTGAAGGATTGACACCAGAACAGAATTACAATGGGAATACCATCTCCCAACTCTTATTGAATATTCCCCTATTGACACATCCAAGGATCCCACAGCACTGCACTGGGAGCTCATATTCAGTTGACTATCTTTAAGTTCTTCTCACTTTCCATGAGACAGTCCCACACCCTGTAAGAGGGGTTGACTTTTGTTGTTCTCACGTGTGGCCTTGCTGTGACGCGGACAGACTGGTCAACTGGCGTATGACCCATAACTTCAAAGGAGGTACTGAAATGATAAACAGATTCCCTGGCCATTCCCTGCAGGTAGTTATCAAAGCCATGTTAAATAGACTAGAAACTTTAATATGTTTACTTAGTATTGTTAGAGACTTAAAAGGGTAGATGCTAATTATATTTGTCTGTGTTTACCTATATCTTGTTAGAAGTTTAACGATGTGATCTAATTAGCTTGTAGATGCTAAAATTCTGTTCCTGTCTCATAATGCTTCATTACTGCATTCTATTGATTCAGAGATCAAAAGGGGATATCATCATTTAGATGGGACATATTCTGTAATATTATTGTCCTCGTTTCTCTTTGAAACTTGTAAATTGCGCATAGTAAACTACTTTTGAACTGCCTGAATGGTTAATTGCCTTATGCTAATGGTTACCTGTGTATGCATAAGAAACAGAGATTAGCTTCAAAGCAACAGTATACATTACCTATTCTTCATCCAAGGAAGGCATTGTTCTGATTGATGGCTGGCTGCAACTAAGAAAGCTTTGGGCCTGAAACTTTTTAATCTCCCATCTGTTTAAACTTTGACAGGGAAAGTCTAAGCCCAGAAGACTGAGATCGCCAGGTCTACTCTGGATTAACTCTGGAATTCTCATGGAAGAATTTGAACAAACTCAAATTGTTTGAGTGCCTATTGGACTATAACCTTTTAAAATGGATTCCAGAAGGACTTTTACAAGTCAGCAGCCTCACTATCTCTGCTATGAAACTGACCTGAGAACTTTACTTATATGTGCATGTATATTGATCTTTTAACCATAGCAACTCTCCTCTTTCTTTTGATTAATAAATCTTAGGTTTAGTTAATAAGGATTGGCTGTAAGTGTGTATTTGGGTGAGATCTGAAATATTCATTGACCTAGTGGGCAACATGTCCGGTCCCTGGGGATTGGTAGAACTTTAAGTATGGTGAATAAGGTTTTAGTAATCACTTGCTATATTAGACTTGGCTGTCTGGATGGGATTGCTTAAAGGAGGCTGTAGTTTGGTTTCTTGGTAACCAGTGTGGTAATACAGAAGCGGTTTAGTTACTGGCTTGGTGAAATCTAATTATAGAATAAACCACCAGTGTGGGGGATTGTCTGCCCTATTCCTTGCAGTTAACCAAGAGTGTGGCATTCTCAGTGTGGCCCCTCCAGGCACCATGGTCACACTTGCATTTGGCTGTTTTAAAGCATGTGTTGTTCAAATGAGTCCAGGTTACCACCGAGTGATCAAGGTCACACTATATAACTGACCTGACCTGTCATTTACCACCCCAATTTTTATTTTCTTCTATATCACTGGAGAAAGATATTGAATAGTACTGGGTGAAGAACTGATCTCTGTGGAACCCCATTAGAAATACGACCACTGGATGGAGGTTACAATTACTTTTTAAAATCAGTCATCAGTTTTTAATCTAATCAATATGCGCTACATTGATTTTGTACAGTGCTAATTTTTTTAAATCAGAATGTCTTGCAGTAAAGTCAAATGCCTTTCAAAAGTCCAAATACATTAAATTGTGTTGGTATAGGTAACTCGTAATCAACTGTTTTGACATTTTCCAAACAAACAAACATTAATTATGCTACCATCATTTAATTCTTTACTAACTGCATCCCCTATTAGCCGTTCCAAGATTTTGCATGAGATTGATATCAAGTTTAACTATAGGACAGTTAACCAGGCCATCCTGTTTATCCTTTTTAAAATACTGGTGTATTAGCTTTTTTCCATTCCTCTGGAACTTTAACATATTTTGGAATACTGGGAAAAACCCAACATCAATGGTTCAAAGAGCTCATTCGTCAATTCTTTTAAAACTCTTGAGTGTAGGTCATCTGGTACTGAGATTTAAAAAGGTTTAATTTTATTATGTGCTGTTTAACATCCTCCCTAGTTACGGTTGGAATAGAAAAATATCGCTGACCTATGAATTCATCATCCAGCCTCTCCCCAAACACAGAACAGAAATATTTGAACATTTCTGTCTCTTCTGCATCATTGCTGACAATTTTATCATCCCTATATTGCTATGGTTGCTATGGTTAAAAGAGTTGCTATGGTTAAAAGATCAATATCCCTATCATCCCTTAGTGGATCTATAGCACCACTAAGATTTCTTTTGTTCCCAGTTATTTAAATCTCCTTCTTATTGTCCTTCGCCCTAGTGGCCATATAGTTTTCATGGATACCCTTAGCTCCTCTTATAAATTGCCTTATAAATTAGACCAGTTAACATCACCGCTATCAACTTCCCCTTTTTTACCCATGTGTTATATTATTTTTAACAAAATATATTTTTAAATAGATAAATATAAACATCAAATATATATTTATTTTTAACATTAATACTGATGATTGTTAAACTATATTCATAGCTTGTGTAAATGAATTCTTATTACAACAACTTACCATCTGGTGCATATTTTGAAGATATTCCCAAGATAATTGCCAGTGCAATAAAAAATGAAAAGCTAGAAATACCAAAGCAAATGAGAGTATTTTTGTGTCTTTTCTTTCTGCTTGCTTCTGCTTGACGGCGCTGCTCCTCTGGCGAGAGGGCAAATGTTGCATGGCCTTCTTGTCCTGCAGATGTAAATTTGGCTGAAGTCTGGCTCTTTGGACATGGGGATGGACGAAGAGGAACAATTCTCCCTGGAACATAGCCAGAAGATCGATGACTGCTCCCATTCTGAGGCTGAAGGAAAACAGGGGAATTCCCCCTGTGATCAATGGCTTGCATGTTATAAGGTCACTGAAGGGGGGAAAAAAAATAAATGAATGATTATGAAAAACAATCAGTTTAGGTCACGTGTGTTACGTGACTATATGCGTCTCTCTCTGCTCTCGCTATTTATACTGTACCAATATCATAGTAGCCAGAATTTGCCATAACATAACAGTTCAAAACATTTGTGCATAAATTAAATAAAACCTTATTAACAAAAAATATTTGCTATAGGGAATCTAACCACTGACAATCTCTCAGCATTTCAGCACAGTAATTGCTGATCCCCTCTAAATTTTTAATTAAATGTTTTTGTGTATAATTTTGAGATTAAGAAGTGACTGGTTAAACTGTAAGACAGTATGTCAGCACAAACCCCACAATAGTTATGCAGAGAATGCCTACATGTATTTCCACAGTATGCAGAAACTGAATCAACTCTTCATTGTTCTCCCTTCAAAAAGTGAAGCATGAAATTCCCCTTCACTTCATATTTTAAGCACCAAAAAGGCCCCTTTTCATTTAGCATGTACAAATCTCAGGCATAGCATATTTACACCCATCCCCCCTTCCTTAGATGCAGTTATGTTAACATGTATAATCAGGACAAGCATAGATGTTCTGCATGCAGTAATTTTGACTTACAGCACAACTTTGTTGTTAGGAAAGGTGTGTCTGGAATGGTTTTATAAGCAGATCACCTGCATCCTGTTCAGCAAGGTCTCATGATACTTCTCTTTGCCAAGCTGCGTGGGTTGTGACACAAAGTCTGGGAGCTACATGACCTCTCTAGACCCTGGCACTTATCACCCAACACAGAGAAGGATTTTTGTTCCAGTTGCTAGCAACCTCTCTCTGAGGGAGCTAGTGACAAAGACCCATTAAAAATATGGTTCCCAGACCCCCATCATTCTTGCCAGTTGTTCAGAACTGACAAATCTTAATTTATGGTTTGCTTTAAAAGATACATAATGTGCACTATATTTCAATTTTTGTCTAATATTTACTGCAAGCAGCGTTCTGAAAGTCAGCATGTATCCCATTAAAATTTCTAGTAGTGGGATATTTGAGAAAGCTGAGTAAATTGAATATATGTGAAGCTTGATCTACTAAAGACTATAGATCCTGTTAAATAACACGTGCTGATGAATGATAGAAATAAGAGCCTACCAATAACGAGACAAAGACCCTTTATTCTCCTCTACTAACAAAGGAATCCTACAGTATATATTCTAAAATGCCAGGCACATTGATGAAGGAGAGAAATTACAATGGTAATCTTATTCTGAGAAATAGCAGGGAATTTTGTGTCTCACATGCTGCAAAATCTGATACTCCACTGTTCCAGGGTGAGAACCAGCCTGTTCAGTAACAGCCTGGATTACCCTTTTATAGGAGACAATGCATCTCCTATACACATAATGAAAGCTAAAAGCATTGAAACACTAGCTAGAGAAGGAACAGCAGAGGACAGCGCACAAATTGGCCCAAATCCTCTAGAGACTATCCCAAAGTTCCTTGCACCTGCTCCTTGTGGCAAATGGACTTTTCAACATTCATCCCTTTATTTTTTCATAGCTGTTTCCCAAACTCATTTACTTAATCCCCACTCCCAGATTTACTGTCCAATGTTTCATGAGCATTTGAAGAATGGCTCTCTTACCATATGTGCATTTTAAACTAAACTCAACTACTAGACTTCTAAATAAAATACTGATTCAGATTTTACTTAAGAAAAATCAACATGTAGCCTTAAAGTCAAATTACTTTGAAGCCTCAGCCTTCTTTACAAAAGACAGCACCTATTGCAAACTGGACCAAACAAAGATATCCTCTAGTACAGTGGTTTTCAATTTTTTTTTTTCTGGCAACCCAGTTGAAGAAAATTGTTGAAGCTGGAGTGGACACAATTTTCTCAGGTGGTGGATCCAAAACTAAACCACATCTTCAAGCCGCAGATAGAGAAAGTGATTCATGAGTTCCTGGCTATGCAAAAGAAAGAGGAAAAACTGTGCCAGCTCTTCCACCAGAGCCCGAGAATCAGGATCCTCCTGCTCCACCCCAAGATGCCTTGTAAGTGTGTTCCTGGTACTAAAAATAGCTGCAGTTGCAAAATACAAGTTTGGGGCAGAGGGTTTGGGGTGCGGGGGTGAGGTTGGGAACAAGGGGTTCAGAGTGTGGGAGGGGGCTCTGGGTTGGGGTGTGGGACAGAGTCAGGGCTCTGGGCTGGGGGGCGGGGTTCAGGACTGGAGATTGGGGCATGGGTTTACCTTGGGCGGCTTCCTGTCAGCAGCGCAGCAGGCATGCTAAGGCAGGCTTCGTGGCACTGCGGACCGCGCCAGCAGCAGGTCTGGCTCCTAGGCCGAGGGCGGGGAGAGAAATGTGGGGGAGAGAGAGGGCTGGGCCCACGGGGCATCGCGCACTGCCCCCGCCCCGAGCACCCAGTCTGCACTCCCCATAGTGCGGAGCAGGTGCTCAAGGAAAAGGCAGCGCATGGAGCCGCGCCCCCGCAACCTAGGAGCCGGACCTGCTACTGGCAGCTTCCGGGGTGCAGCGCAGTGTCAGAACAGGTAGGGGCTAGCCTGTCTTAGCCGGGCAGCACTGCCAACAGGACTTTTAACAGCCGGTTGGCAGTACTGACCAGAGCTGCCATGACCCAGTACCTTACATTCCACAACCCAGTACTGGGTTTTGACCCGCAGTCTGAAAAACAAACAGTGTTCTAGTACAATAATTCTGACCAACCAGATGTGTGACATTTTAGAGCAGACTCATAACCCAAAGACATGAACCTGATCTGAGAATTTTCAGATATAAGAGTAACACTTAACTCTAAGATAAAATGCCTGAATTTAACACTCAAATCACAAAAGTTTCAGATAGTGCAGGCAAAACAAAACAGATCCACCAGTTAATACTTTTTATTGTTTAACAGTATAAACCAAACCCAGAAGAGGTATTCAAAGTTTATTTTATCTTTATGAAAGAATCCTACTTCAGTTTGATCTGATAAATGTTCTCTAAATAGTGCCATTTCACAAAGGAGACCATTTAATAAAGTCTTTCCTCTATTTTGAACAAGAAATGTAAGGCTCTCTGGCACACAGTCTCAAGACAACCTACAGTAATTGTTTGAAAATAATTCATTTCAAATGTTTAGGAAATGTTGCAGGAAGTCAATGCTGCAATTCAAGTATATTCCATCATATCATAAAACTGATTTTAATACTTGCTTGGGACTGTCATTTTGCTATTTGTAAAAGTTTCCATTTAAGGGCAAGTGTTGTTCTTCCAGGGACACGTGGGAAAGAGATGCCACAGAACCACCAAACCCCTCTCAACTCTCCCTCCAGAAAAATCAAAATTAAATTCAAAAGACTACCATGAATGAGAGGTCCTGTACAATCAACAAGTTTACAGTGCAGCTCTGCTCATTCCTCTCTGCCATATAACAATTATTTAAATTTCCTTCTTCCTTTTGTCATTTTAAATTCTATGGCAGAAAGAATTGTTTTTATTTTTCAATTTTAATCCTTTACACTAACGATTTTATGTTAGTGACTTTTTGTTTTAAAGTGAAACATCACATTTGAAATTGTTGGTTTTATTGTTCATTTGTACTTTATGGATGATTTTAGACAGTAACATACCCACCCATCTACACTGCAATTAGACACCTGCAGCTGGCCTGGGCCAGCTGACTCAAGCTCACAGGGCTCAGGCTACGGGGCTGGTTCATTGTCGTGTAGACATACCGAATCGGGCTGCAGCCAGAGCTCTAGGACTCTCCCACCTAACAGGGTCGTTGATCCCAGGCTCCAGCATAAGCCTGGACATCTACACCGCAATTAAACAGCCCTGCAGCCCGAGCCCCTGCGAGCCTGGGCCAGCTGCAGGTGTCTAATTGCAGAGTGGACATGCCAATAAATACTAAGGCCCTGTGCACAATATAGTTGTGCAAATGACTGCATTTACATGTTTTGGCTGAGGTACAGCCTAAGTCTTTCTGTACTATATGAAGTGGACATTTTCCTGCCAGCTCCTGTTCAACTCAGCTTGTCCCCTTACCATTTTTGATTCACTCTCCACATCAAGCATGTTTCACCCACAGTAGGAATTCACTGTTTCCCCTTCTACAGACCGTCTCACCACAATTACAATGGAAGAAAGCAGAAGAAGAGGGAGATCCTTTGCAATTCAAGGCAGCAATGACAGTGGCCAGAGCAGCAAGAGCTATAAACACTGGTTTCATGGGGAGCTAGGGCGGTTTGAAAGAAACACTGGCTGGCATCTCGGCCTCCTGAACTACACAGAAGGAGGAGCTTTTTATGGGGAGTTTCATACTTTAGCCATCTATCCTTGATGGTGTACCTCCTAAAACAAAGAGTCTTTGCTACAATTCCAATTAATCAGATTCACTGGTTATCTATTTTTACTTTGCGGTTATTTTTGGAATGATTCCAGTACAAGTGAAAGTTATCTAATGATTTTGTGGTGAATTAACATAGCTGTCACGAAGTTGTTCAGAATTCACTGCAAATCTGCTATGTAATTTAGGTGTCCTATGTTACACAGTACAGAGGACCTTTCATGTAAGAATGCTCAAAATTATATTCCTCTCCCCCACAACAGAAAGCTTTGCATTTTTTTATCCATTATATATTAAATGGCTTTATTCAGAGCAACATTTAAGCACATGCTTAAATACCACTCAAGGGGTGAAGCAGTATGTGCTTAACAGGTCATTAACTTTAAACACATGCTTAAGAGCTGTTCAAAATAGGAATGTTTTCCTAAATTGAAACCTAAAGCACCAGAAATTGGTGTTACTACTCTGACAACCAGAAAAAGGAATCTACCTCTACTTCACAGGGGAAAGATTAACATATTTGAAAGGTTTCAGAGTAGAAGCCATGTTAGTCTGTATTCGCAAAAAGAAAAGGAGTACTTGTGGCACCTTAGAGACTAACCAATTTATTTGAGCATAAGCTATCGTGCATAAGCGCTCAAATAAATTGGTTAGTCTCTAGGGTGCCACAAGTACTCCTTTTCTTTTTGCGTATTTGAAAGGTGTTTTGTTTTGTTTTTTAAAGTCGCTACTGCAATAACCAGAACTACAAACAGGATCTCTGGGAAATCAAAGTTTTACCTTCAAACATGGGTGTGCCTAAAAAGAAAAGGCCTATTTTCAGGAGTGCTGAAGACACACAACTGCGGTTGGCGTCGGTAGAAGTTGTAGATGCTCAACACATTAGAAGCTCATGCCACACTTATTTAGATGATTAAGTATGGATTTAGAGACTAATTTTCGGCACCTAACATTTTATTAGCACCCTTTTAAAAAAGAATTTAAAGAATCCATTCTGGGAACATGGTCTGATGCTAGCCAAGATGAGGAGCCAAGTCCTCTTCTGGCCTTGAATGACTATCCTGGGTAAATACTTACAAACCTTCAGAGTCACTATTCTAGAGCCCTCCGAGCATCCAATCCTGAAAGACTATTTAAAAAAAGCAAAACAAGTTTACTTCCGAACTCCATCATAACGTAATGCTTCTTTAACACACAATATTTTAAGGATTTCTTGTTTGCGCAGGTCATTTAAAAAAAAAAAAAGATGCTAACACTGTGGCTCTTGGCTATAAAACTACAGTTCCTGTTCATGAACTTCTCTCACACAGTGTAATCTCAAACTGAACAGAACTCAGAAAGAACAGAGACCTCAAAGAGGGCATCTCTTTCATGTAACATAATATTTGCATTGGTCACTACAAAAACTTTCTTAGAACATAGCCAGACTATTGTTTGGTATGGAGCAATGAGATTAAAAGGTAGAGATGGAAATCCAGACTGTAAGAGAGGTGGAGGGGGATGAACAAAAGGATGCAAAATGGCTCACAATTAGCAACAAAGTCTGATATGTTAAACAGAAAGCATGGGTGATTTTCTGAAATTCTGACATATACAAATTTACCTGCCTGGAACCTAGTTATCAGCTATCACAGGAATTTTATCCCACAAAAGACAAAAACAAAACATTAGTCTTCAACAACGTCTCAAAATGTATCAAGGCTCCAATTCAGCAAATCACTTAAAAATATGCTTAACTTTAAGCATGTGAGGAATCCCAATGAAGTCAGGTTAAGCACATCTAAGTGCAAGGACATTTCCTTCTCAGGCATACATTTTCCTCCACCAATTTTTAATTTTTAAAATGTTTATATACTGTAATGATAGACTGTTTACTAAGAACCTATCCTTACTTATCCACATGTATAAAAGCAAGGAAAATAAATCAAATGCTGCAGGTGCATAAAGAAACACACAAATAGCATGGAATGCAGAATAAAAAATATTTTTAATAAATGAGAGAAACCCCGATGGGCTACATAATGTGTAAAGTTACTGTGAATATTTGATGTCACACGTTTACTGAACACAATTTAAGGTGGTTTATTTTCCCCCAGATGGTGGTATTAGAAAGTCAGATGAAATGGAAAGCAGAGTGTAATCAGTAAGCTGTAGAGAGTCTCAGACAAGGCAGAACAGAATGTTTAATATGTGAGCCAGGAGAAAAATAAAAGCTGGGTTTCTGCATCTTGTAAGCCCAGACTTTTTGAAGGCTCAAAAATCTCAGACTTTTTGAAATGTCTCCGTGAAGGGATGAGACAATGGCATTCAGAGGAAGGGTCACGTTTATTAGCTCTGGTCTACATTACACACAGCTCAACTTAAGTTTTTAGTGTAGACATGACCTTAGGAAACTTTTGGGAAAGGAAGAGCCTATACAGGAGGGATGGGCTCCACCAAAACAGAACCAGATTGCTGGCATGCAAAATTTAAAAACGTCCTAGAAGAGTTTATAAATCAAGGGCTGGGGGAAAGCTGACAGGTGTGGTGACACATCATGTAGGGGATGATTTATTAAAGGGGATACGCTATATCCTAGCAAAGAGGAGAGGATAGAAGATAACATACAGGTAGGAACAGAAAAGAAACAGCCATTGAAAAAGAGTCCCATTCAATTACACCACATGAAGGCAGAAAAATAAATATTGACAAATTTTATAAGTGCTTGTATACAAACACTAGACAGCTAAATACTAAGATGGGTGAACATGAGTGTCTCGTATTAAAAAAGGATATGGATATAACAGGTGTCACTTGATGAAATGATAATCCATGGGACACAGGGATACTAGTATTCTTACTTAAATTTAGGTATAGTAGTATATACCTAAATGTAAGCAAGTAAATAGTCCCATTGAAGTCAACAGGATAATTTATGTGCTTAAAGTTAAGTATGTGTGCAGGAGTTTAGCTGGATCACAGCATTAGAAACCCTCTGGTGGAAGATACTACAGAAGAGCAAAGTAGTATAGAATACTGAACTTCTCTTAACAGCTAATCAAAAATGAGGATCAAGAGAAATTGTATTTATAACTGGCTGAAGTCTTCAAAAGAACAAAACTCCAGGAGTGCAGGTATCCAAGGTAGCCAGACAACCCAGAACCTATTAACTGTTTCAAAAATACGTTTCAAAAGTAGTGACAACACTCTTTAAGAAGAGAAGACATGATTCTGGCACTTTTTGGGTGACTATAATATATTCAAAGTGAGAGGGAGATCAGACCACCTATCCTGTGTATATGGCTTACATAAAAGTTTGAGTTATAAGGCTTCTCTCATATGTACAATATGCGAGAGAGAACAGTAAAATACTGTGGATGGATCCAGCACAGTGTCAAACTCATTCAGAAGAAAGGACTAGAGCCCATGTTCAATTATGGTCCAGGAACTGGGATATAAAAAAGGATGTCATACTCCCCTCAAACCATGACAGCGCTTCCCCTGATGTCAGGTGGAGGTTTATGAAGAGATCAACGGGAGAATACAGCTTTTATGTAGTAACCAAACTTTTATTATTTATTCAGTGTCATTCATCGATAGAACCCACTTCTGTTTTATTTCTTCCCTCTCCATCGCTCCCTGTTCTCCGTGTCTCTTGTTTTCCTCTCTGTCTTTTCAGGCAGCCATTCCAAACCCACACCTTTCAAGGGCTTCACTCCCACTCCCTTTCCCAGTCTATCTGCTAATACAGTCAGCAATTAAATAGTTAAAATTGGCATTTAAGTGTCATCACTGGGCTTTAGAGTTGTCACTCTAGTGAGATTAATAAAAACAAGGGAGTTAGCCTGAATCAATGATTCAGGCTGTCTGCAGACTCGGGCAGATGTCACTGCAGCATTTACACTTTGTTTGCTTTGGCAGGTTCTCTCTGAAGCCATGAGGACTAGAATTTATTTTTAAAGTGCTTAGGTCCCAAATAATCTGAAGCCGTCACGTAAATACATAATGTGCAGTGTCCTGAAAATTATGTACAATGAAGTCACTAAAAATGGGGATATAATCTTTTTTCTTCTATTTTGTCTTTTTGTAACATTCTCTAGGAGTGAGAGAGACAAGAAAAGTGTTCTGTAAAAAATAATCACACATAGAAAGGAAAGGAAAAGGAAAGTATTCAATAGCTGAAATAAACATTTTAAAAACAAAACAAAAATTTTGAATCTACTGTTAAGTTTTCATTCTGCTAAAATGGCAGCTGAAAGTAACAACATAATATTTTGCATTATCTTGGCACATTCAATTTGAGGAACTCAAAGCACTTGCACACATTAGTCAAGTAAGTCTCACAATATCCTGTGAGGCATGGTATCTAGTTTTTTTCCATATGACTGTAGTACACTTTTTTCTAGTTTATCATGTGTGTCCAAGTTAGAGGGAACTGCTAGTCTGCCCCTTTGTCAGCTTGCCTTGCAATAGTGACCAGAAAAGTTTATTTAAATTCCGAAGTAAGTTATCTTGAACATCCTCCTAACATTGCTGCATTCATAACATTTCTTGCCCAAACACACACATTTTCTTTAAGCTACCCTTTTCATTTCCCTTCCAAATATTACTGTTAGCAAGAAGATATTTAAATGAATCCTTGTCTATAACAGATGATTATTGAATCAACCTAGTTTCCTTGCTGAGAAGAGACTCTTTCCAAAGCAATCTGCTTTTTTTTTTTAAATAGTATTAGATACTACTATATTAGATACTACTTCCTCAAGTTACATTTGGGAGGAATTACTGGTAACACAGCATTTTTCTTATCCCAGATACTGTATGGAATTAGTAAGTGTGGTGCTCTGTTGAGGTACGGAGAAACAACTTCCAGATTAGGAAATGGGAGTTGTAGGTAAGGAGTTTCAGGATGTATGCTTGCACATGGACATGGCAATATTTCCAGCACACAGAAGAAGCTCTGATTCCCAGCTGGGAACAAGCATCATCAAAGTAATGCCATTTGGACTCCCTACAACCTCAAGTTTTAATCACATACATTACAGTAGCAGCCCTCAGAGTCTCAGCAATACACCATCTATCCATACCTGAACTGGCTCATCTGGGGAAAGTCTTCTCAGGACATCACTAATAGCTCAAACTAGTTCTCAAACTCTTCCACTCTCTGGAACTGAAAAACAGGTGTGTTAAATCGTACCCACTCCAAATTAATTGGTGGAGCTCATAAGAGCAGTCCTAGACTCCAGCCAAGGCCTTCCTTCCACAAGATAGATCCCAAACAATTTTAAGCTTCATTTCAGATATCAAAGAAATACACACACCATTGCAAAAGCTTGCCTAAAACTACAACACCATGTGGACTCGGGCACATAAGTAATACCTCTTGACTTCACCTGTAAGGCTGGCTGAGGTCAGTGTACTAGTCAGACATAACATGGATATTCAGCTCATGATTTCTATTGTTCTAGTCTCCCTAAACAGGGGGATAAATCCAGACAGTCTGCAAATGAGTCCCCCTTCCACACTCTTGTTCCCTGCCTTCCCCCGTCATTCCTAGTGACTGATATTTCCATACACAGAAATGGGGAGCTCATCACTAGCGACGGCTGTGGACCTCTCAAGTAGCTAGGCTCCATGTAAACATACAGGAGCTTGGGGCAATTTGCCTGGTAGGCCAGACTTTCTGTCCGATGCCACCCTCCAGATCCCAAAAGACAATACCACTGCAACACGCAAAGTGGAGCTCCATCACCACCTTGTGCCAAGAAGCAATCAGGTTCTGGAACTGGTGTATTCAACAGAGCATAATTCCCACAGTCCTTCACTTAAACAGGCATAAGTAACGACCTGGCACACCACCTCAGTAGAAAGTACTCAGAGCATCCCAAGAGGTCTCTGGAGGATTATCCCTTGTGGACTAATATATGCTGGCTATCATATAAATCATAGAATCACAGACCTTGAGAGGTCATCTAGTACAGTCCCCTGCACTCAAGGCAGGGCCAAGTATTGTCTAGACCATCCCTGACAGGTGTTTGTCTAACCTGCTCTTAAAAGTCTCCAATGATGGAGATTCCACAACCTTCCTAGGAAATGTATTCCAGTGATTAACCACCCTGACAGGAAGTTTTTCCTGATTTCCAACCTAAACTTCCCTTGCTGCAAGTTAAGCCCATTGCTTCTTGTACTATCCTCAGAGTTTAAAAAGAACAATTTTTCTCCCTCCCCCTTTTACATACTTGAAAATTGTTATGTCCCCCCTCAGTCTTCTCTTTTCCAGACTAAACAAACCTAATTTTTCCAATTTTCCCCTCAGAGGTCATGTTTTCTAGATCTTTAATCATTTTTGTTGTTCTTCTCTGGACTCACTCCAATTTGTCCACATCCTTCCTGAAGTGTGGCATTCAGAACTGGACACAATACTCCAGTTGAGGCCTAATCAGTGCAAAGTAGAGCAGAAGAATTACTTCTCATGTCTTACTTACAACAATCTCTCAAAATAAATTGACCCCTGGAATTGTCCCTGTGTGCTACAAATAAGAGATCCTGAATGGCATTGTTCTCTGTAGATACTAACAAAGGTCTCTCTTTACAATCTTACAACACTCCTCCTAATATATCCCAGAATGATGTTCACTTTTTTTGCAACAGCATTACACTGTTGACTCATGTTTAGCTTGTGGTCCACTATGACCCCCAGATCCCTTTCTGTGGTAGTCCTTCCTAGGCAATCAGACCCAGAACTTAAATATATATCATATTAATAGTATGAATTATTCGCACCATATATTAGTATGCATTAAGTACCAACAACATTAAGCACAAATATTATAACAGCGATATGGCCTAAAAAGGCCTATACCATAACCCTGTTCACTTATGCTAAGTAAGTATTTGGCACAAGCAGATAGGAAACCTGTCAAAATGAAGATACATTCATTCTATGTCTTAGTACAAGCTTCACGGATCAGTAGCTTCACGGAACGCTAGTATCTAAAACAAAGGTAAGGAAGGAACAGAACAACAAGTTAGGGAACTGGAGCAAACTGCTGGGCTGGATTTTAGTGATGTGTGAAGACATGTGTAACTTGTAAAATCATAAATAATACCAGCTGAAACATGTAATTTGGGGAGTACACGTTCTGCATAAAGTCTATGCAACATCGCTGCATGGGATCGCTGTTCGGAGACAGGTATCATATAGAACCTTTTCTCTGTACCATATTAATAAACCTGACTGATATTGATTATTTGGTCTACGGTATATTTCATAATGAAATAATGAACCAAAGTCTGGTTGAGCAAATGACTATACAATTTATCAACCTGTTGTTCAGCAACATTGCAAACAAGTGCCCCCTTTTCTGTTCCAGAGAAGGAAGAGGTCCCAGCTATCAGACACTTTTCTCCTCTCCTGGTCAAAAGACATATTATCCACTTTCCCTCTGGTTCCTGTGATTCTCAGAGTCACCACAGAGATCACACATGATGCAGCCAGAGTTTTCCTCATTGCTCTCTCTTGGGCAAGACAATTACGGTTCACAGAGCTGCTACACCTAGTGCAAGACCTCCACATGCAGGACATTCAAGAGTGGGACTTTGTTCAGAACCAAGGTCAGATTCTTCACCCCCTCCCAAAGTCCCTGAACTTCATAGCATACATGTCAGCTGGCTGAGCCACACAAACAGCATTTGTTCTGCAGAGGTACCAGACGTCTCAGCTAAAACAGAAAACCATCCAGCAGAGTCCTTTCAAGAGGAAGTGGAAACAATTCTGCATATGGCCCTCCCAGGAAGGTGTGACTCTTTCAAAAAGATCCTGTTTGTAAAATCCTATGTTCTCCAACTAAAAGCAAACAAGACTCAACATCACTTCAGTCAGAGTCCTAGATGCAAACTTCATCTGTCACCCTCTAATCCAGCCTTTTATCACCTCATAGTGACCAAGTGCTTTAAAGTCCTGAGCCATGCCTTTCCACCAACCAGAGAACCACCTCCACCCTGGCACCAAACTATTGTCTTAACAATTCTTTGTCTTTTATTCTTATAAAACCCCCATTTGAGCTATGAATGACTATTCACTTTACCATCTCTCCATAAAGATTCCTTTCCTAGTGGCCATCATCTAAGCTAGGAGGGTGAGCAAGATTCAAACCTTGATTTGAATCAAGGTTCAGATCCACAGTATACAGGATTCCATAAGGATAAAAAGATGTTGAGGTCTCACTGCAAATTCTTATCTAAAGAGGTTTCCAAATTTCACATGAACCAGTCAGTCAGTCAGTCACTCACTTCTTTGCTAAACTCCATTCAAACCATTGGGAAGCTAGATTATACACATTAAATGTAAAGAGAGACCTTTGTTAGTATCTACAGAGAACAACGCCATTCAGGATCTCTCTTATTTGTAGCACACAGGGACAATCCCAGGGGTCAATTTATTTTGAGAGATTGTACATAAGAATGGCCATACTGGGTCAGGCCAATTATACAAGAATTAGGCAGCATACCCTTACTTATTACAAAACATTAGGGCCTTTCCCCTCCCACAGGTATCAGGGTTCATTCTACTAAATCTAAAGTGGCTTACGTGTTACCCCAGATTTGAGGGGTGAGTGTACCCCAGATTTTGATTGAGCCCACTGCAATCATATTATGTGCATTCAGTCATCATGAATTAATAAAAAATGGACCACCAGCTACGTAACGGTTAATTTGAACAAGCAAAGTTTCCGGAGGCAAGGTCAAATACATTTACAGGCTTGTAGTCTCTACTAATCAGAATGGGAGGAGAGTAGAGAAAAAGTCAACAACTGAGAGAAAAGCAAATCAGTGAACGAGAACCTTTGAGTTTGGGCACCTTTGATATAGAAGTTTATTATGACTAAGATTGTTAGGAATGTTTGTTGATAAATAATGTACTGATGTTAGGAGACATGACGACCTAGTAGGGGTCATTATGATATGTGTTTTGTAAAAGCTAGCTGTAGAAGGATTAGAGTGTACTTTGGAGCAGTCTTCTGAAGCTATCCTGAGAGGGTCTTTTCCTAACACCTTACTCCCTGGCAGGGAAGCAACCGGCCATTGCTGAACTGCTGCAATTTACTCAATACCGTTCCAGATTTTACGTAAATATTTGGGATGTTCTAAACCTATTGTTGTATGTCCGTGTGTACTTAAATCTAACAAACTGTAGTTTTAGATAAGAGCATGCTTACTTGTATTAATCTTTCATCAGCTGAAGCTCTGTGTTCCCATTGATTTATTCCTGACACTGCCTGGAGTGAAACAGTAAAGTTACCACTGCTATGGGTTCTGAAAACTCTGGGTAACATATGCTGCTTACCTTAGGAATGTTTCTCTTCAAGAGATTCGCTGAGTGGCTACCTGGAGCTTTATCCACTATCAAAATATTACTCGTGGGACCTGGCATCCAGGTTTGCAAGAATGTTTCTGCATTTTATTTAGCCAGGACTCTTAAGACTTTCCTCCTATCTGGTCTGGGAATTGCTTACTAGTCACCATGAATGGGACACAGACACACAATAATTGAAGAAAAACAAGGCCCTTACCTTACAGTAAAAAGAAAAGGAGTACTTGTGGCACCTTAGCGACTAACCAATTTATTTGAGCATAAGCTTTCGTGAGCTACAGCTCACTTCATCGGATGAAGTGAGCTGTAGCTCACGAAAGCTTATGCTCAAATAAATTGGTTAGTCGCTAAGGTGCCACAAGTACTCCTTTTCTTTTTGCGAATACAGACTAACACGGCTGTTACTCTGAAACTTACCTTACAGTAGTGTTTCTGAACCTGGTGAACCCCTTTGGACTAAAAAAAAAAAAAAAAAAATAGCGACCTTCCCTTACTAAGACTCGAAAAAATTGCAACCCCCTATCTTAAATATCATTAAGTTATGACTAGTACTCATGGCTGGTATTGGCAAGCAGGGCAATTGCCCAGGGCCCCATGACACAGGGGCCTCACAAAGCTAAGTTATATGCTTCAGCCCCAGGCAATGGGGCTCAGGCTTCAGCTACGGGCAACGAGGGGCTGAAGCATGTAACTAAGCTTCCCGGGGTTCCCTGTGGTGTGTGGCCCCTGGCAGTTGCCCTGCTTATCACCCCATAATGCCAGCCCTAACTTGCAACCCCCCACCCTGTCCCACAATGCCCTTGGGGGTCATGAGCCCTCATTTTAGAAGCACTGCTAACTGGTAGTTCTTTGAGATGCATGCCAATCCTATGACTCAGTCCCTTTCCCCACTACTTCAGAGTCCTCCTATATAAGTAGGATTCTAGATTAGCAAGCAAACAGAGTGGTAATTGAAGGTGCACTCCTCCTTTAGTCCCTCTGGTAAGGGGGCATGAAGACACGCAGGGCACGAAGACACGCAGGGCACACATGCCCCCAACACTGTTGGCCAAAAGATTTCAGACTTGTGGATTTCCATAAGTGGGACCTCCAAGGACTAAGCATTTCAAAGAACTAGACACGGCAAGATAAGGGCCTTGTTTTTTCCTTGTTGCTGTACAGTCCTAATTCTAATGAGCAACAGGTCATCCTACACCAGTAAATTCAGATGTGTCATTGCAAGTCTATTTATAGCATGCACCAAAGTAACTTTCTTGACTGAAGTTTCTTCAAAAGGAAGGCTATCATTGTCTAGCAGATCAAAGATCTACTCTTTCCTCAGCATAGCATTATACTTTTTTTTGTTTTTGGTTACGTTACTTCCCAGCCTTCTGTTACCTTTTTCCCTTCAGGCGCACATAAAACTGTCTCAACTTTAAAGTGTGCGTAATATTGCAGGGTAATATCCTCACACACATCAAGACAATCTGCAAGGTATTTAAATATGAAAAATATTGTGTAGCCAGTTTTTCAGATACCCTAAAAAATATGCTTTAATTCCAAGGATTTAGCTGTACAACTCCTATTATACTTTCATGGACATCCCTGTGCGCGTAAATTATCCCGTGGGGACAACATTTTAAACTTGATCATATAGTATACTCTACACTCAACAAAAGTTAATTAAGATGATGTAAAGACTGCAGGCATGGTGATTTCATACATATTATCTTCCAAGAAAATTACAGTTAACAAACTTTATTAGAAACACAGAATTAAGGCTACATCTAAACAAGGTACCCAATCTGTGGATGTATTGAAGATGTGCCCCATAACTATTACAATTTGTTTTTTTACATACATGTCTCAAATGCTAAGTGTGATACTTTGTCACCATACTAAGACTTTGTTAGTTGAACATACTTTGTTCTTTTCATGCCAGTGCTCTAAAAGCACAATCTACACATGAGAGTTCTATGAACGAAGACATGGTAGCTCTTTCTAGCAACATTTGGATAATTGGCTGCAACAGAGTAACCACAGAACCTTTTTCTTGTGAGGCGCTAAGCACCCTCACCATCTTGCATGACCAGGCCTTTAATGAAGAGTGGGGAAACGTCATCTCAGCAGACTGATTGTTCTGACACCTTAAGATGACAATATATTTACCAACATTAACTATTTCACTGATGATCATTGTAGCAGGAACAGCTAATGTGTTTCTCCCACAATCCAGAACGGCCTACCATGTTTAAAATCCCAGCTGGTGGTTAGCCATTGTCAAAATCTACCACATATTAGAAACAAACTAGAAAAATAAACAAGGCCTTCTCTGCCTATTTTTCATTTTTGTATTTAATTCAATAGCCTCCATTCTGTTCTTACCATATCGACTAGTAAAGCATCACAAACTCAATATAACACCAAATACAAGCTAACAAGTCAATCTCACTAATTCACATAACCACTGCAAATTACTGAATTTTGCAAATTCCATACAAATGAACAACACACTTTGTTTGGGGATTTTTTTGTTTGGGGTTGTTGTTGTTGATCATAGTTCAACTTCAAGCATTTATGATAATGCAGCAGAGGTTTCTAAATTTTAATTCATGGACCACTGGCAGTCCAGAGCAGTTGGTGGTGGTCTGTGGAAAGCTGGCTGGTAACATGGTGCAGGTGCCACTCTTTTTTTCCAATTGATAAGTTTCATTAAAAGAAGCTAAAACTATATTACATATTTTCCGAATATTACTTTTATGTAAGCGATTGCTGTAGATACCATATGAACGTTATATGATCATGAATGGGAGAGAATATTGTCCATATGTTGCAAATGGGAGGGGAAGTAGCCCATGAGATTAAGATAAGGTCCACACTATCAAAAAATAAGTTTGAGAACCCCGGTTTATAATACCTGCTAAGGTTAGATTATTTTTACAATGCAAGACCCTGCTACAGCATCTATTACCTGCTGAGAGGTGAGAACCCCCTGTCAAATTTGTTGTGAATTATTAAAGAGATTCTAATGCATTCAGTAGTTTTGTTAGAACAAGAATGCACTTAAAAACAAGAAAGTTACAATAAATCATTATCAGTCTGGTTTAAACAAAGAAAAAAAACCTGTGGAATTCAAAGTTAAGGCAGCTAATTCATCCTGAACTCACTGTATTTGTGTACTGCTGCAGGTGTTGAGGTCAGTTCTCACCATGTGCTGGGAATTTATGCATGCAATAACCTTCAGTGGAAGAATTTACTTGAGGGTATGAAAGATTACACTCTGTTCAGGGACTCCATCCATTCCTAGGACACAGTGGACATGACATCTAACTAGAATTTAAAGTTGTGAATTTCCTAGCTCTCTCCCTATCTCCCAATTTAAGTCAGACCCTTATGCTTAATATAAGCTTTTTCAAAAGCATATTTAAATAGGTAACATGTTACATCAAAAAGAAAAGGAGTACTAGTGGAACCTTAGAGATTAACCAATTTATCTCTAAGGTGCCACTAGTACTCCTTTTCTTTTTGCGAATACAGACTAACACGGCTGCTACTCTGAAACATGTTACATCAGATGATAACATTTTTATTTTCTTTCAGGGAAGTCTACAATACCAGTTGCTATTACTACTCTAACTGACACACAACAGCATCAAACCTAAAACAATATTTAAGTGCATGTGATTTTTTAGAGACTTCCCAACTTAGATTAAAACACAAGACATTAGCTTTCCATTTGCTTATTAAAACTGGAATATAGGAAAGATAGGGTTTAGTTTAGCAAAGATAAGCATGACCAGCCAAGAGGTAAAACTTGGCAATACAAGTGTAACTTTCTTCCTAAGCCAACCAAAAAAAAAAAAAAAAGAAAAAAAAAGTTGCTTACAAGTAGATGTCAATAACTCAACCTAATTTAAAAAATGCGTCAAGATAAATTATCACCTTTCAAGTAACAGTTTCTTGTCTTCAACCAATCTTCTTTATCCAGTCCATGAAAGGGTGCGGAAGGATGTTTAAGTTCCGCTCCTAACTTAGGCTGTTTCATACAAACTTCTGTTGGTGAAAGAAACAAGCTCTTCTCCAGATCTGTGTAGCCCCAGAGCTTGTCTCTTTCACCAACAGAAGTTGGTCCACTAAAAAAAAATATATATATTACCTCACCCACCTTTTCTCTCTAATATCCTGGGACCAACAGGGCTACAACAGCTCTGCAAACAATTGTTTTGTGCTGCAGATGAAACTCTGATTTGTTCATTTAAACTGTATCTGGGTTTGAGAAAATGGGTGGAAAAGAAAATAGGGACCGGCGGGTGGTGAGCAAGGGGAAAGGAAGCAGGGAGTGAACAGTGTGCGGTGCAGAGCGAAATGGGGTACACAGGCTCAGCGGTGGGCTAAGCGGCAGGCGGTGCTGGGGAAGAGGGCAGCAGGGTTGGGGTAAGGAATCCAGGGCACAGAGGGAAGCCAACAGCGGGTGAGGAGTACAGCGCTTGGGGGGACAGGGCGAAGCCAGCAGGGGGCGAGTAGCCGGAGCCAGGGGGCGGAAGTCAGCAGGGGAAGAGCTGCACGGAGCTTGGGGAGCAGTGGAGGGAGGGGGAGCCCACAGGCGGAGAGCGGCACAGAGCAGGGGGCGCTCGGGGGGCGGCTGCGGGGCCGGCTGCACTCACCTCGGCGGCGCGCTCAGGACGCTACCGGTCAGGGCGGCATGGTGTCCCGGCTCCCCGCCCCGGCTGCTGCTTTTACGCAACTGGCAGCGGCTCCTGCCGTGGGGCCTGGAGGGGAAACAGCCCGCCCCGCCCCCGTCCCCGAAATGACGCGGCTCTGCCCGGCCGCCCCTTCCCCGCCCAACCCGGCAGCCCCTTCCCCGCCCAACCCGGCAGCACCCCCGCTGCCAGCCCCTTCCCCGGCGCCGAGGGGCTGGGCTGGAGGAGGAGCGCCGGGGCCTGGGCTGGGCTGCCCTGCCCGGCGAGGAAGGCCGGAGGCGGCGCGAGGGACAAGCCCAGCCCTCCGGAACTGGGCGCCCCGGCTGTGAGCCCCCGCGGGGAGTGTTCGGCCTGCAGGTTCGGGGCCCGGCCGGCGGCAGCGCGTCACGCCCGTACCAGGCGAGCAGCCCAGCGGGACCTCGCCTCGCCCAACCCCAGGGGGGCAGCCGCTGCGTCCAGCGCCCCTGCAGCTCTGGTGTCTCCCCAGGGCAGCTCCCGCGTCTGTGCGCCCCCCTGTATTGCCCCAGCGATTCCTCTCCCTTTCCAGCATCGGCCCCACCCCTCGTGCTGCCCAGCTTCCCCTCTTTCCTTACTCTGTTCTTCCCCCCGCACATTCCCGTGAGCCACTTCTGCCTCCCTCCCTTCCCCAGGCATGCCCCATATTACCCTGCCCCCTCTTCCTAGTTCCCTACACCCCATCCTTGTTCTCCCCGGTCTCCTCCCCTCCAGTCCCCTTGTATTACGCTCATTCTCAACCCTGCACCTCCCGAAGCTCTTCAGCCTCCCTCCTGCTGCCCCCTTTTCATCGGTTCCTGGTGAGCTCGCCGCGCCACTAATCCGCCCCCTTCTGCCCTTAGGACATCGCGGTGTCCGTCGCATTGCAGACCAGGAGAGCATCTTCACAACGGGGATAATTGCAAGTCTGAAGCCAACAGCAGATGCGAGCGTACGGGAAGTTTTCAATAACGCTTCCTTGGGGGGTTAGGGGTGGTTGGTGTTCTGGAGCTCTCAGCAGGAGCTTCTCTCATTCACTGGCTGGGACTGGGAAATGATCTTGTCACCAGTTAAAACAGGAGCTGAATCCCCACAGAGCCTGTCCGTCCCCCCACCATGCAGGTAGCAAATGTGCAAATTCTGCACCTACTCCCATCGCTTCCCTCCCTCCAGTGCTCATCCTGCTTTTCGTCTTACCACGTGAGCAGGGACTTGTCCTTCCCCGTGGAGATGTGGGCAGTATATAGCTCATTTTGTGGATTACTAGAATTCAAATAATCACTTCATGTTATGTTGTGGAGGAAGTTGGGGAACATTCTGCAACACACACACACAAACGACTCACAGTAAGGGAGAGGAATCAGAGAAAAGTACGACCTTGCACTGCTTGTCATGCTATAGAGAGCCACACCCCTTCTCAAACAGGAGACTATTAAGGAAAACTATGAACTGAAGACAAATGGAGTTCCACACAGCTTGAGTTCTAACTAACTCTTTGTTTACCAGAACCAAAACCATGTCTGAAACGCTGTACAGCAGAGGAGACATCTAGTGGCTAAATAGCATCCTGCAAGTAAACATTACAGTTTAAAGCAATAGGTAGCTCCAGTTACTTAAACTTGAGCCACTCCACTGATTTAGTCTCACTCCCGTGAGAGCTGAAAAACTGCACTCAAGCTACACAGAGCGATTTGATTAGCAGCACAAAGTGATTGGACTAGCATCTGATATATTATGCTAACTGCAGCTATAGTCTGTAGCTGCATACCTATGATATTACTAAATCTAGTATCTGCAGCTCTCAACAAGCTTCAACTCATACCCCCATGGGCCAGCTAGCTAGAGTTTAATGTACCACTTAACTCACCCAATTGCACATGAATGGGAGTCAGGTTAGAGGTAATACTCAATTTATACCTTGAGCTAACACTATAGCCAAGACAAGCTGTTAGATATGTGAATAAGGCAGCATTTCCCCCCTTCCTTCTTCACTCTAGTTAATTATACTAGTCTAATTATTCCAAATTATATTGGGCCCAATTTTTTAAAAAGTCAAATTCATAATTACATGTGCAAATATGTTCATAAATCCATCATAATTATGAAAAATGCAAATGCATAAGGGCATTTGCACTTGCAAGTAATCTGTCATGTCTCAGCTGAAGGAATTGTAAGGTCTTTTATTTTTGTTTGTTTTACACAATGGGAGCATCTTAGACTTATACTATGATAAACCAAAGCAAGCATGAAAATCAAGGATGTTTCTATATACAAAGTGCTGCATTTGAAAAAATAAAGTATAACATTGGGCATCTAATGTATACATGCAGTTACTTTGTTTGCCTATGCAACGCAGGTTTTGGGCATTCAGATTTCCACTTAGTCCGACTATTTTTATGTACAAACTGCTTGAATTATTTATTCAATCAGAATAGTTGTATGAGCATATTAGGCTCATAACTGCATGCACTTTTTTGCATATGCAATTTCATGCCTGACCTTTTGAAAATCAGGACCTTTTACATCAATAAACTTTCAGTGATCCTGCGTTCTTTGGTCTCCTATAAACAATGATACATCTGAAATATTCCCACTGAGCTTTCACTGTAAAAAGTAAGGTTTCAGAGTAGCAGCTGTGTTAGTCTGTATTCACAAAAAGAAAAGGACTTGTGGCACCTTAGAGACTAACAAATTTATTTGAGCATAAGCTTTCGTGAGCTACAGCTCACTTCAGTGCATCCGATGAAGTGAGCTGTAGCTCACGAAAGCTTATGCTCATATAAATTTGTTAGTCTCTAAGGTGCCACAAGTACTCCTTTTCTTTTTGTAAAAAGTAAGATCATGCAATTTAATATCAGTACTCCCTGAATGCTATTAAATATTTAGGACTTAAGTTTTTCCTCTCCTTTGAGAAATTACACTCACTTAATGCAGTTTTTACAAAATCAATAAAAAGGAACTTGGCCAGATGGATACGCTTCCTGCTTTCGGTGAGCAGAAGGACGTACCTCTTAAAATGTGTTGTCCTCACAATGCTTATTTCTCTTTAATACATAGCATTTCCCATCCATCCCTAAAGCAAAGTTTCCAGTAATGCAAAGAACAGTTTACTTTTATATACAGATATATGGCAAATTAAGAGATCCAGAATTCAGTTAAAATATGTACCTGGTCCTGCAAAGTGTTCCAATTTCAATGGGACTACAAGTGGCAAGAGAGCCACTTGGGGTCATAAGCAGCGGGGAGGGTGAAATCTAAAAAAAATTACTGAATGTTTTCCAAAATTTACTGAATAGGAGCAGGGTCGGAGGGAGGCGACTGAGACACCCTGTGGAGTAGAAGGGGAGGGTTTGGAGGCTGGATTTGGGTGAGTCAAGGCAGGCAGAGGATGGGCCTTACCAAGTCTCATCCCGATTCCTGAGCCACAAAGTTGAATTGCTGGGCAGGGCTGGTACTTTTCTGCACCATCCCCTTTGCTCCACGCTAGCACCACTTGACGGCCGGGCTGGACCCTTCGCTCGGTCAAACATCTGGGACAGCCAGCCTCACCCCGTGCTGCCTCCGGCATTACTAGGAGACAGCAGTGGAATTCAGACTCCTGGGGCGGGGGGAGGCTTGCACAGACTGCACAGTTAAAAAAAAATGTCTGGCACCATTCCCCAGGCCACCAATTTCCCCCTCTCCAGAGCCAGCACCACCACAGCCAGCTCCTCAGCATCCTCCCTGACAGCATGTGGGAAGCCCCTAAGAGGCAGCGCCACCCCACACCAGCTGGCAGCAGTAGTAAGCCGAGTTCTTCTGCTGCCAATCTCTATGGGCAGGGGGAGAAGACCCACGAGCTTGGCACCAAGCTGTCTTTAAGGCCACAGCAGCACTACCAGCTGGTGGACAAAATTTTACCAAATGTGTCAGGAGTGGGGGATTTCACGTCTATCCGCCCCCTCTTCTGGTGCTCCTGCCTGTGGGAGTAAGGATATGTGCATGGGTAACTCTTTGCAGGCCCTATAGCCCTTAACCTGCAAACACGGACATATCTGTTTAAAGTTATGCATGCTGTGTGTCAATGTTTGCAGGATAAGGGCCTATGTTTGTCAGAAGGAAGGGATGAAATGGGAATTGGTATTTTCCACTGAATGCATCCGATGAAGTGAGCTGTAGCTCACGAAAGCTTATGCTCAAATAAATTTGTTAGACTCTAAGGTGCCACAAGTACTTTTCTTTTTGCGAATACAGACTAACACAGCTGCTACTCTGAAACCTGTCAAAATGGGAATACCGTAACTAATGTTTATTCAGCAGTTTGAAGCTAAAAAGTAATATTTGTGAAGCCTCACAATTCACGATGAAAACTAATTTTAAATAATAAGGATTAGGATGAGATTTTCACTGAAGGTCCAGATTATGTCCCACATCTGCATGTGTGGGTTTCTTGCATCTTCCTGTGAAGCATTTGGTGCTGATCACTGTCCGAGACTAGTATTGCCATATTGGCTAAAATCATGGCCCATCGAATCCAATAGCCTAAATTCTTATACCTGTGATCTTGTGATGCTTTCCTCAGGGAACCCAAAACCGTAAATCACTGTGTTGCCTCCCTGCCTCAGCAAAAAAGATCTGAGCTGGAGCTTAAACTGTGACAGTTCCCTACCACACACTCTCTCTGCCTCACCACCAAACTCCTTGAGACTCGACAGTCTAAACTTTGCCTTGCAGGTAACGTTCAATGCATCCAGCTCCAAATTACCTAGAGGCATCTCTGAAATGTCCAGTCCCTCTCATTGGACACTCTCAGAAAATAACCAAGTCCACTGCCACACCAGCCTGTTGGCTCAACTGAGGATGCACACCCCACTTTAATATAACAGCACTGAGATGATTTGCACTATAACTAAACATAAATTTATTAATAAAGAACATGAATTTAAGCGATTCTAAGCAAGAAAAGAGTCAGGAATGATTACAAGTAAAACAAAATAACACTCTTTCAGTAACTAAAGCTTTTTCACTTCCATCAAGCTGTCTGCATCTCCAGGCCTTCAGGTAGGAAGATCCACTGTTCACAGAATCAAAGAATCCTAATTCCCTTTGTCCACTAAGTGATGGATAACTAAGGGTTTCTCTCCCCTTCTTATAGTCCAGTAAACCTTTGAAATGTATTCTTTTGGAGTATATCCCCAGATAAAGCTTTTCTCCTGTGCTGCTTGTGCTCCAGGAAGTTGATACCATGCTGTGTTCCAATCCTTGCCCTTCTCTCAATTTGCTTTTCCTGTTGACTCAGATATAAATATAACTTCCACTGTCTCTGGCATCACCTTGCTTAATTTACACTGGAGACAAAGGGAAACAGACAAAACAGCATTCCTTTGTCTAGGACAAATTGTTTATCAGCTCTACTTGGATTGCTTGGTCCAAACAAACATATTTCTAGTACACCTACATAACTTTTTACAGGCTAACCCTATGTAACACACAAAAATATTAATTATCTGAGTGTCACCAGTTTTCCTTCAATACGTTACAAGATACTTTTTGGATAACAATTATGACAACAGTTGTGTTATGTATAGGGGAGTTTGCCATGGTGTCAAGACTATCTAATAAGAATAACAGATAAGCAATCATAGTGCAAAAGGAGGAATTTGTCAGGTCTGATAACAGTTGTAGTTACGGATAATGAGCCCTTTGCCAGTGGTCATTGACTGGCTTATAAGGTCATGGTAATATATATACACACACACTATTGTTATTAACTGTTCTGCAATACACAGTTAGTTTTGGTTGATCATCAGACCCACTCTAATATTATGCCCTGGCTATTAATCAAAAATAAAATGTTGGAGGCCAAATAAACTAGCAAATGTTGAAAACAAACCATCTCAAAGCCCTCTCTTTCACAAGAAACCCAAGTTTAAAATTTTAATATTCTTTTAAAATTATGTTAGAAGTCACATCAAACTTGACAGTGTGGAGGATTGCTTTCTGAAAATGCGTATGACTTCTTTTCTGGAACTGTTCTGAACTGGAAGTTCACAGATCATCATGCCAAAGAGATACCGTAACATTTAAAAGAAACATTGCTAAAGACATATTTGAAAAGAGGATATGGATGTGTTTTGAACAGTGCCTCAGACAATAAAACACGAGTGTCAAAAGAGCCTTCTTTAAGTCCTTCCAAACTAGATAAAGTCCAAACAAACCAAACTTAAATAAGTTCCTTATTAAAATTGCAACCCCTTCTCTTTAAGATCTCATCTAGACCTTTGTGATTCAGGAAATCACAAATCAGGAAATAACATTTGTAGGTTATGGTTGAGAGAACTAGCACATTGTCGTCCCTATTTACAACTTTTTGGCTCACCCCCATCCTCTTTGTGGTAGGTAACAGCTACTGCATAAAGTAGGTGTGTTTTAAAGTTATTACAAACATGTATGTTAATTATGACTCAGGCGCTCATTTTTTTAATTTCACTTTAGCATTTACTCTCTTCCATGCAATCTGTTACTCGTTATTTGATGTTCGTTTTGGTATAAAGGCACTAAGAGTGAAATCCTGGTCCTACTGAAGTCAATAGTAAAACTTCCTACTGACTTCAATGGGGCCAGGATTTCATACAGTTTCTCTACCCTTTTTGGATTTCTTTGACTACAAAGTAAATTGAGTCTTGTGGTCTATTTTGTTTTTAGCAACTGGATGAAAAAATATTGTATTAAAAAAAATGGGTGCCTTTTCTGTATGTCTGCAAAGTTCTTTTGGATAAATTGTATTTGTACAGTATTTTTATTGCTTTTATTTATAGACTGGGGTCCTCACAGACAATATAGAGTATATGTGATAGACTGTCATAAATTATGTGGCCATTTTTAAAAATGCAAGTAAACACTTTATACTATATAATACCTTCTCATGCTTTGCTTATACCAGATAGTTTACAGAAAAGAGATTTTAAAAACTATTTAAATAGCGCTTACATTATTTTTCATGTCCCTATACCTGTTAAGTCTAGTTGCCTTAGTTACAGATTTTACAGTGATTCTTTTAAGAGAGTTTGGTCTTTTTAAATATATTTGTATAAAAGGTATCATTCATATTACAAGTCATTACAAGGGTCCTGCACTTAGGACAGAAGAACCCAATGCACAGCTACAGACTAGGGACCGAATGGCTAGGCAGCAGTTCTGCGGAAAAGGACCTAGGGGTGACAGTGGACGAGAAGCTGGATATGAGTCAGCAGTGTGCCCTTGTTGCCAAGAAGGCCAATGGCATTTTGGGATGTATAAGTAGGGACATAGCGAGCAGATCGAGGGACGTGATCGTCCCCCTCTATTCGACATTGGTGAGGCCTCATCTGGAGTACTGTGTCCAGTTTTGGGCCCCACACTACAAGAAGGATGTGGATAAATTGGAAAGAAGTCCAGCAAAGGGCAACAAAAATGATTAGGGGTCTGGAACACATGATTTATGAGGAGAGGCTGAGGAAACTGGGATTGTTTAGTCTGCGGAAGAGAAGAATGAGGGGGGATTTGATAGCTGCTTTCAACTACCTGAGAGGTGGTTCCAGAGAGGATGGTTCTAGACTATTCTCAGTGGTGGAAGAGGACAGGACAAGGAGTAATGGTCTCAAGTTGCAGTGGGGGAGGTTTAGGTTGGATATTAGGAAAAACTGTTTCACTAGGAGGGTGGTGAAACACTGGAATGTGTTGCCTAGGGAGGTGGTGGAATCTCCTTCCTTAGAAGTTTTTAAGGTCAGGCTTGACAAAGCCCTGGCTGGGATGATTTAATTGGGGATGGGTCCTGCTTTTGAGCAGGGGGTTGGACTAGATGACCTCCTGAGGTCCCTTCCAACCCTGATATTCTATGATTCTGTGATTCATTTGTTAAGATGAAAGACAAGTGCACACTTAAGATATAATGTAAAAAATACCCCAAAGAACATAACATAATCAGACATCAAAGGTCAAATTCCTCCTTGACATTTTGAATGCATTTTGAATTTGAACTTTAAAAACTGCTGTCTTCTTAGAAGAGGGAGTAATGGAATATTATTAGACTTTTAGACATCCAGAAATAAGAAAAAGGAAATGGTACATTTTACCTCCTGTACTTTGCAATCATCTTTGGTGACATAGGCTAAAATTTCCAAAAGCCCTGAAATGACCTAGGAACCTAAGGCCTATTTTCAAAACACATATTATCCTAAAATCATGACACACGCTTGTGCACACTTAAGTGCTTTGTTAACTTGGGGTCTAAAATAATATCAGTTTTTCTTACTGATGAACTATAATAGCTGAAATAAATTGCTGAGCTGTACAGAGATTTACTCTTGGCCAAAAAATGTCAAAACTGTTGGAGGTAGGTTGTATTAGAATACTGGACTGAGACAGAGTATGAAATGCATTCCACTTTATCCTTGGATTACATTTTTATTTTAGGGCCCTTTAGATTAGTGCCAATTTTTAGTCAGAATTTAGCATTGACTAGTTTCAGCATAATGACTTGTACTTTATTAGCTTTCTTCTATGATATTACATGTTTAAATCTTACAAATATAAGTCAGCGGCTGTGGAAGTCCCAGGGAACATATTTTATTTCAGAAACACCAAGTGGCAGTCTTGCAGAAATGACTTTTTCTTCGGACTTTCCAGTTTGCAGGAAATTACAAAAAAAATTGGTTTCATTCTGAATCACAATGTAACCAAATTTCAAAATTTCCCCAAAACTAAAAATCCCAAGTTTTGGCCATCTCCACTCAGGTGATGTGGATTCAATTCTTGGTTCTCCTGCAGACTTTATGTGTGACTTTGGGCAAAACACTTACAGTGGATTTTCAAGAGCATTTAGAAGTCAATGGTAATTTTACTGTTGATTTCTGTGGTAGTAGAGCTAAGCAAATGCTAAGTATTTTTGAAAACACCAGTGTCTCTGTGCCTCAGTTCCTCATTTTCGCACCCTTTGTGTTTCTTGTCTATTTACAACGTAATCTCTTCTGCGCAAGGACTGCTATGTATCTATGTCTTACTATGTGTTTGTATGGCATAATGGCACTCCGGTCTTGATGGACCCTCTAGGTACTATTATAATGCAAATGAAGAAATAATAACAATAGTAGTAGTAGTCATGAAGGGCTTAATTATGCCTTAGTGCTGGGTCAGCTGGGAAACTGGGTGGTGGAATTACAGCCACATGGATCCATAGAGGTGGTGCAGTCAGCAGATGTAAGGGTCAAGGCTGCAGTACCTGCCATGGAGTTACTCCCCCTTCATTTGGACAGACTTCTCCAACAGAGAGCTCAAGTACTCAGGCTGAGTGCTGAGTCCAGGTTTTACCATTAAGATTGAGCAAATTCACTAAATTAAGGACTTGGAGAGAGACATGGTATAAGAACACAGACAGACAGATCCTTAATAGAACAAAACCCTACATCCTCTTTACACATCTTCAGTCCCCAACTCTTATCCATCACAATTGCACATATGGCTTATGAGCCAACAGGAGTCTCCAACTAGTTATCAAATTGTACTAGTGATCACAGAACGATCAATTCACCTTGTCTAGCAAAGTGAGTCTTTCATATATTGCAATATCGAACAGATCATTGATCCAAGTGTCCATCCAAAGGGATGCAAAGTATTAGCTTCTTAGCGGTCACTGATCAAGAAATTATTTTCCTGACTTTGAAGTATGTAATTTTGCAAACTTAATGCTCTCACCATTTTTTGGTATGACATGTGTTTAAACTGTATAGTCAATTGCTAGACCACATTTTGGTTTTTGTTTTTGTTTTTTTTTTTAAATGAAGTATACTCAAGAGACCAAATAACCAATATCAGTCAGGCTTATTATTGTGTTACAGGGAAAAGGTTCTGTACGATACCAGTTTCAAAGAGCATCAATGTTACATTCACCTTACATGGAAGGTATGCCCTGCAAAGTTACATCCCTAAAACCATCTTTTTATAACCTACTTATTTACCAGTAAAAGATGCAATATACTTCACCTGAAACTGAACTCAATCCACTTTTTACCTTGTTTGTTTCTGGTACCATGGTATACCCCTTTATCTTTTGTTCTGAACCAGGCATTCCAAGTCATGATGTAGCCTTATCTTTGTTCTGAGCACATGCATTCCAGGTACTAAGAGGCATGAAGACACCTCCTAGGCCTGTACTAGAATAAATAGGTTTGTGAGGGTAACTCCCTTTCTGTTGCTATGAAGAAACTATTATATATCCTGATACTGACAGTTTTCCTATCTACTTAAGCCAAAACTTCGTCCAGCTAATGCAAGTTGTCATGGAATACTTAGCATAAGTGAACAGGATTACAATAAAGGTACAGGCCAATGTGGCCTATATAACTGATATTAATACTTCATATGTATACTTAAATGCTTGGAATATATATGGCAGGAAGCATTATCAGCATAATATATACGTATGCTAGCCAGCATATATTAGTCAACACATGTATAATATTAAGTTATGTATGTTTTGTGGTTACAACAGTTGTGAATAGGATATGTGAAATGAGAGCAAATATTCTGTCTGACAGTCTACCTTACAGGTGCACATGGTTATTAAGATGGTACTTGTGGAGCACTTATTCTCAACAATTTGTCTAAAATCTCTTAAGCAGAGCTAATGATCTCCAATAACTTTATCTCCAAATTAGAGGCCTATGACCTGGGTTTCTTTTGGAACAAACCATTACCAAGTCCTTAAGTCAGGTGCAAAGAAACAAAAACAGTTCTTTGTTTTTGTTTTGTTTATTATTAATTATTATTATTAGGCTGTCATCCCCTTCAGGCAGAGCCTCTGCAAGAAGGCTGCTAAGGGAATACAGAAGATACATGGGGAGGGGATGGAGATGAGCAAGGAGCCAAGAGGAACTGGAGAGGTGTCAGAGGACCAAAAGGACATAGATGGAAAGCAGGAGATGGAGAGGAGACAGGAGGGCTTGGTATAGTCAAATGTAGGGAAATATTTCCCTGCAAGTTATTTTTCACTTTACATTCGTCTACCAAGGGGCAACTTCACTATAGGCACAAAATATGGCAGATGCATAGTGTGATATCATTTAGAGTTGTCTGGGTAAAACTAACATAATTGTGGCATCTTAGTATTGAATGAGGACCCAGCTCTAGTACATTTATTGACTGTTTAACTACCCTCATGTGAACAAAAATGGGTACGCTCTTCCCACCAGTCTGTGATCCATTTCCACGCACTATTAAAAATGTAAAGCCTATTTACATGTCCTACTTAATTATATGCAAGTGTGTTGTGGAGACTACTGCTGAATGAAAACTTAAAAAATATTTTAATATTTGTTCCAATAAAAATTACATTTGTTTTGTTATGTTTACCCCCTTATGTGTTAGCTTTCTGCAAATATTGTAGCGAATAAATTTATTAGCAAGAATATTTGTTGAAGCAGTAAATTTGAAGTCAATATTAAAAATATGCATTGAAAATGAATTTTGAATGAGTGTGAGGATTTGCACCAGAAACTCGAATCGAAAGGTTATGCTTGTCTAGTCAGGGAACAGAAACAACATGTAATTAT
Organism: Caretta caretta; assembly: GCF_965140235.1. Classification (NCBI taxonomy): domain Eukaryota; kingdom Metazoa; phylum Chordata; order Testudines; family Cheloniidae; genus Caretta; species Caretta caretta. The sequence goes on along the minus strand of NC_134210.1, from coordinate 99,376,528 downwards.
ATGTATCCAATCAAGACCAATCAAGGCTATGTCTACACTACAGACCTTACGGCGGCACAGCTGTACCGCTGCAGCAGCACTGCTGTAAGGTTTCCTGTGTAGCTGCTCTATGCCAATGGGAGAGAGCTCTTTCGCCAGCCTAATTAAGTCACCCCCAATGAGCGATGGTAGCTATGTCAGTAGCAGAGCGTCTCCCCCTGACATAGCACTGTGGACTCCAGCGCTTTTGTTGATGAAACTGACATCAGTCAGGGGGCTGTGTTTTTCACATGGTATAGACATAGGCCAGGATAGCTTGAGTTTTGAATATGAAATATAGTATTCACAATGAAATGCTCAGCAACAATCTACAGCCCTTTGAAGCATTTGTCTAAATTATTTGGTAAATAATGAATTCAAGAAAATTACAAACTGCTTGTATGCATTTCACAAACTAAAAAGGAGGTTAAAATTTTCAGATACATTATTTGCTAAACATTATTTACCTGGCTTTAGTTCAAATGATCTAGAATCTATGGTACAGTTTGTGTTTTACATCATGGATTTAATATCATTACTTAAAATATGTTTTCCTGTTTAAAATCCTTACTTATAAACATTTCATCTAATAAGTCTGTGTTCCTTAACTTTCACTTTTATTTGATCTTAATAGATATTGATTTTGCCATATATTCCATGGAGTATACAGTACAACTAGAACTGAGTCTAAGAGCTACATGTTTCTGACCTCAATCCAAACCAGCAGTTATATACAAAAGCAGACAGATTTGTTACGACATTGTGTCCTTTTTGTCTTGATTATGTGGAGACAGATTAATTCTTTCACACACACACACAAAAAGCATTATTGCTGTTTTTGTTTGTTTTCTTATAAAACTGCCTTTTTTATAAAGTTAAGTTAGCAACTATAAATTTGATAGGAGTACAGTGTAAATATTTTTAGAAATGAAAATGTTTTAAAATGTATATTATAAAACATTAACAAACAACTCTGGAAAAAGCAGAAAGATGTCATTATTCTTCTTGATTGCTGGCAAACAAGAACGGCTGCCAAAAATGCTTAGAATCTGGATTTAGCTTGTAACTCACTTTCTCTGAGAAAAAAACTTTGTCTGTAGTAGTGTTTTGTGTATCCTTGAAAATGTAGCAAGTAAATTGCAACAACCTCAAGACACTAGAGCATTTCAAGGGGAAGTACTTGAATGGACTATTACAACCAAGTCTAAAATAAAATGTACCAAAAATCAATATGAGTGAAAGAACCATCATGCAAGATGACTTGTTAACACAAAGCATTTTACTGTTGTTTTGTCTTTCAGTTGCCATACGCCTATAGATTTTGAGGTGCTAGTTCTCCAAATACTTCTATATTACCTGTATAACAGGAAATTTTCTGAAATAAACTAGAATGTAATCAAATTAATTATATTACATATTGTAGAATAAAACTTCTTTACGGCTTACCTTGTTTATTGTCACTGCAGGAGTACCCAAAGCAATCATAAAAATGCATACAACTGACAAGATTTTCTTTCCGTTAATTTACAGTGTTCTGTCAACATAGATGGCCAACAAATAGCAAACTGAACCCTTTTCCTTTTGAGAGAAGAATGAATATAAAGAGTAATCACTGTTACAGGAAGAGCATTATCTGTAACATGCTCTGCTCAGGATATCATCCTGCCCTCTTGTTTTCTGACCTAAAAAACAGGAATTAAAGTGTCTCATACAAAAGACTGTTGTAAGCTAACGATTACAAATGAGAAGACTTTACCACTTGAGATTATAGGTTTTTGCTCAAAATATTCAAGCTTGTCTGTCTAAAATGAGACACATCTTTCGGCAGCTAAATAGAAATGGCCCGATTCTCAGAGAGACTGAGCGTGCACAACTTTAATTGGCTTCAAGTTAAGGAATAGGTGCTCAGCACCCCTGAAAATCATGCCACTTATTTCAGTGCCCAAACATGGATTTAACTTTAGGCATCCAAGTTTAAATATTTGGACCTCTGACTCTATTCTCTGATTTTAACTTGTGTCAGTTATTTGTATTCAGTCTACAGCAGCTGATTAAAAAAAAAGAGAGGGAGACTAAAGAAACAGCTTTGCACGTACAGGTGGACAGCCACTTGTTCCCCTGAGTTTATTTCAAAATCATTAAGAAATTAAATTTAATTAAAGATTAAAGCTGCCCACTGAACTGATGAGCACAACATATCTGCCAACTCAAAGGAATTTATATTTGTCATAAATCCATAGACTTAGACTTTGGGGAACCTGAGAACTACATTAAGACTCAGATCTGACCAGAGCTTCCTGCAGGATTCTTAGTGTGTTTTTATCTTTTGCTGCCATGCCTACAAACATTCAACCTGAACAGGAAAGCTGAAATGGCTATGATGCAAACTAGCTCATAGCTCTCTAGAGAACTTCACTGACGACAATCCGTTGAGACATGCACCTATTCTTCAAATGCTTCATACAAAGAAACAATAAAACCATGACCGCTTCAGAATGCACAAACCCTTTGACCAAAACATATCATCAGTTCCCTATTGCCCTTCTGAAACATTAGCATTTAATTCTCATAGGATGAATAATCCCCCCCCCCCCCCCAATTAAAATACAGGAAAAATACCTAATAAAAATGTTGGGGACATGACAAAAGCTTGAGACACTCTGCAGTCTGTAATGGAAATTTGATTTCCTTCCAGGATACACTCAGAAGGCTGATCTCCAGCAGGGTGAGAAGTTGTGGGGTTAATGGGTTTATTTTGCTTATTTTTCTTCAGATTCTATCTCTACTCATTAATCGCTTCTCTTTACTTTGTTACTTTATTCCACTTCCCTACCCCTTTCTACTGTTTTATTGCTGCAGAAGTACATTTATTGAGCAAGCCAGATGTACATATTGGACTGATACCAATATTTTATAGTTAAATCCTACCTCCACAACACTTCGTGGGCTTAGCAGTGTGCAGCAGAAAACAGGCTGCAACCAGCAACAGACTAAACTTCATTGTTAATACAACTAAAGCTCAAAATAGCAAAACATCTCCAAGGCAACGGTCTCTAAATTAAAAGTTCAGGCTAAGCACACAGATATTATAACAACATATATTCACCAAAGCAATTTTCTTCATTCTAATACTACACAGCACTCAGACTTTATGGAAATGAGAGATCTGATAGTAACTCATGCCTGGCTAGGAAAAAAAAATATTACAATTGAGATCTACAAAAAATACAACAAACCTATTAGAGATTCTGGGGAAATGCCCAGACACTGAACAGAAAGACCTCACAAGGTTCATGCATCACTTAGACCCTGCTGGAGGGCGTAGTTCCGCCAACACTTACTGCTAAGCTCAGTGTTTACTACCACAAGTATTACTTACTTCCATTTCAGGCACATCAACAGTACACATGGTGAAATTCTGTACAGAGATCGCATAATGCCTAGTCACCTCTTAAGTATTCAGAATGGAGTTCCAGTGTAGTTTGTTCTTCTTTGTAGGGGTGAATTTCATTAATAGATTAGATGGTTTTGGAGTGGAATTTTTTAGGTCAAACCTCCCCTTCCAGGTCTTCTTATGTGGAAAAGAGTATTTGACACACAATATCTATTCAATTAGCCAGGACATTTGACAATTTTATTTTTCTCATCTCATTTAGCCAGTGTTAGTGGTTTTTAATCAGTACCATCATCCTGTTTTGACATTAGCTGCTTTCGCTGATGTTAGTTTCAGTGCTACAGAAAAACAACAATGAATTCAAATTATTTAGCACCTTGACTTTTGTGGGCTGCATAAGCATACTTAAAAAGATATGAGAGCTCATGTGCAAGAATCTCTTCTGTGAAAGAAAAGGAAACAAAACTAAAAAAAAAAACCCCACACACTTCTATTTGAATTATTTTTAAACTGATTTGGATCGAAATGCCACCGAGAATGACTTTCTCTGAAAGAGATGGGAGAGTTTCCCACTTTGCTTATTTATTTGACAAAAGTTTCTGTCCAGTCAGTGTCATGCTTGGTCTGGCTTTCACAATCAAACAGAGGAAAGAAGAAATATTATCAGGAATGAGTGATTGTGAAACCATAAACTGGCAGGGGGAACACAAGGGCAGGTACAATACCTAAAAATACTCATAATTCTTTTAAAACAAAAACCAGTTTTGATTTCAGGTTGTTGACGTCCTTCTACACATGAGGAAATGCATGCAAATGTGCTATTTACTCATTTCTAATGTGCATCAAAAACCAACAAAAACCCCCTTATATGATTAATGCTTCCCTCTCACTGTTGGACATTATAGCAGGTCTAGTTGTGCTCAGGAGTTGTTGGCATAGAGAATGAGGAACTCAAGCTTCCTTCTTCAAATTTAAAGTAATCTCCTCTCTGACCCAAAACGGGGAGGAAAAAGAGGAGAGGCATTCTCATCTAGCTCCAAAAGCCTCAAATGCCTCTGAGTCCCATCGTTAGATGCTTTAATTTTTCCTTGCATGAAGGACATGGTGAATTAAAACCCTGGCCCCATTGAAGTCAATGGAAGTTTAGTCACTGACTTTGATGGGTTCAGGATTTCACCTGAAGATTTTATCCTCAGCTTGGTTGTAGGATTTCCAGCCTATCTTAAACTGATCATCTAGGACTTTAAAAACCACCACCAATTATGTGAATTACACCTGAAAATGAACAGGAAGCCAGTACAGAGACACAAGCACAAGTGTTACCTGCTCATATTGATTAGGAGGCAGGTAGCTGCTTTCTGCGTTAGCTGGGGTTTCTGGGTGGTCTTCAGTGGTAGGCCAAAGTAAAACAGATTAAAGTAGCAGTAGATTAAAACCTGGAGGTAACAAGGGCCTGGATAGCCATTAAAAGGGCCACAACTGGAAGTGACTCTCTGGCAAGGTGTAAATGATCAAAAGAAATTCAGAAGCAACAATGGATATGACAGTACCCTGAGGCTGCTCTAACCATATTGGTGAAAGGTGGGTATATGCCCTCAATAGCTCAGGAAGGCAGTCTCCAATCCACTCCTCCAAATGCATTAAAGATAGAAGGGATAGGAGAAGACTTCTAACTTGCTCTTTATTCTACCTACCCTCTTTTCAGGGACAGCATATTATTCAAGTTGCACCAGTGTTTTTCTCTCAATTACCTTACAAAATTCCAAAGGAAATCAAATGTATCAATAGCAGAGTCACATAGTGAATGTGCATGTATGTAGAAGCATTTCTGTATTAAAAACAAACCTCATGTTTTTTGAGTCCTCAGACAGATTTTTAATAATGGTGGTGTTGGTCTTGAGCCCATCCACTCTCCCTTGCTGAAAAGACTCTTATAAAAATCAGCAGGGAAGCAGAGAACCCTTTATAATGCTTTTTAAAGCTACACTTTAAATAAAATTCCAGACATACTTGTTAAAGGCTGCTCTATCAAAGTTTGATTTTTTTTTAAAATCAATAGCATCCCTGTCCAAGAGAGAGCTCTGTATAAGCTCAAAAGAGTGCCTGTCTCACCAACAGAAGTTGGTCCAATCAAGATATTACCTCACCCACCTTGTGTCTCTAATATCCTGGGACCAATATGGCTACAATAACACTGCATACAGCATCCCTTTAACTCACAACATATCATGTCTATGTCATGCAAACTGTTTTATAAAACAAAGAAATATAGACATTAAAATATTGCTTAATGGGTCTGGATCGCTTGGAGAGAAGGCCACCTGTTCAACTAGTGTACCATTGATAGGAATGATCAACTAGTTCATTAGTGTTTAAAGTGGGTTGCAAACAAACTACCAAGTTTTATTAGCACTAGAGAGGACTTGTCATCAGTTGGCTGTTTGCTTACCTGTAAAAATGAGTGGTTTTCTCAGGTCTACTAAGGAACAATTACCATCACAATTGGCACCCTGTTTCACAGTCTCAGCAGGAAAGGTCAAGGACTGAGTCTCTCTCCAGGTCACAGTTCTCTCTTCAGGTTCTAACGTCACACTTCTCATTGTGGTATCTGAGGGCTTGAAGCAAATTGAGAGAATATGGGGAATTCACACAGTTATTGCTTTTGTGCTGTGTCCGTTCTGTGGAGAAAAAGAAAGAAAGAAAACTAAAGTTAGCAAAAACGAATGAAATGTTCAGCAAGAACCTATTCAAACCACAAGTGTATGTATTCCCAGCACACTTAATACCATTTTCTATATTTTTCTGATTGCCTAGACAAATGTAACCACACATATCAATTTATCATGTGCAAAAGAGACATTCATATTACATACATAGGTCAGTCTCACAGCAGATTTTTTTAATTGAACTAAAAACTGAATATACACTAGCACTGTGCATTTACAAGATTGCATGTCTGAACAATCTATTCATGTCTGAACAATCTATTCATTCCTAGTAATACAGGTATGTGTCAGCAGAGGGCATAGGCTCATTTAGAAAGATTTAGCAGCAAGCTAACCTTAAAAAATACCTTTAAATAATCTCCCTGTTACGGCTGCATTTGATTTTGTTTTGTTTTTAGTATTTGGTGTTCCACTTTGCTTGCAAAGTCTGCATTTCATGGTTTATTATAGCAAGGGAATTTGATATTAGTCAAAGTAACTTACTCAAGTAGAGTTTTTAATGTGTCAGCTTAAGGGTGAGTTCTGTGACTCAAATCTATACACACACACAACTTCCATTATAATTATCGGGACTTTAGCATGCATAGTCATGACAGAACAGACCCTTTACTAAGGTTAACTTTTTTTTTTTTAAGATATCCCTAATCTAGAAATATATTCTTTGTGACCCACTGTGACTGCACTTTAAAGTTTTAAATGTACCATGTTGAAGGCATAGCACAAAGAATATACTGAACTCAGCAGGGCAACTCACATGAGTAAAGTTATGCATGTCTTGCACAAATGTGGGCCAAGTCAGAAAAAGGACTATTGAAACAGCACTTTCTTATTAACGATGATTCCTTAACACGCCAAAGGTACACAGCTAGATTTGCAGATTCCAGGTTTTGCTGACTGAGCTGGATGTTAGAAGAAAAGACAAAAGAGAGAATAAGTTTTGAGCGTATGATGTCATTTTTATAGACATTTTTCTCAATACCGCCCCACTTTAAGTAGAAACTTTCCAATGCCAAAGACTCCATAGATATAAATAGCAGTATCTGATATGGCAGAATACCTGTTATGCAACAATTCAGTAGTCATCGATAAAATGAAACCAATTGTGCATGAGAGTAACACTTGAATGAAATGGAGAAATACAAATGAGAAATTGCAAGTGCAGTGGATATAGAGGAGTGTTTTTAAGTGCAATAGCCATTTTAGGCAGCCTTGAGTCTTGGGGTGGTCAGCAATCCCATCTCTGTGCTGTGCTCAGCATTAGCAGCATGATTTTTATATACAACACAAGTGAAATCAATTTCAGTAACATTTGTATCATGAAAAAAAAAGTGAAACTGGTGTCCAAATCGGTGCCATTCAAAAATCAACATACTATTTACTATGCTGTATTATTTGTGCAGTATTTCTGTATATTATTCCCACTGTTCAAAGTTCCACAGGAAGCAAAAGAGCAAATATGCTGCTCATTGCAGTGGAGCTTTGTTACAATAGGCCTGATTTCAGATGCGCTAAGCACCTACAGCTCCCATTGGGTTCAACAAGAGCCGTGATGCTCTGCACTTCTGAAAATCAGGCCCCTATGACTTGGTCTTCCAAATTGCTAAGACCAAGACAGAGATAATTTACAGGATTTCAATTCGTCCAGACCGAATTACAGTAACTCCTCACTTAACGGTGTAGTCATGCTCCTGAAAAATGCGACTTTAAGAGGAACTATGTTAAGCTAATCCAATTTCCCCATAAGAATTAATGTAAATTCAGGAGGGTTAGGTTCCAGGGAAATTTTTTTCACTAGACAAAAAACTATATTATATATATATATATATATAATATATAATATATACACACACACACCCAGAGTATAAGTTTTAAACAAACAATGTAACACTGTACACAGCAATGATGATTGTGAAGCTTGGTTGAGGTGGTGAAGTCAGAGGGTGGGATATTTCCCAGGGGATGCCTTACTACTGAATGATGAACTAGCACTGGCTGAGCCCTCAAGGGTTAACACATTGCTGTTAATGTAGCGTCACACTCTACAAGGCTGCACAAATGGAGGAAGGGGAGACAGTATGGCAGACAGACACAGAGACACACACCCTATGCGAGAGAGACACGCATTGTGCCTTTAAGTACTCTGATCCCACTCTGAGTACATTGCCTTTTTAAATATATCAGGAAGTTGAGAGAGCAGCTGCAGCCAGCAAGCTCCCTCCATCCTGAGCCCTGTCCTGTCTGCCCCCTGCTCTATGGATGGGGTAGGCAGGGGGCAGGAGCAGGGGGCAGGAGAACACCCTGACATTAGCCCCCCCGCCCACCCCACACAGCGCAAGCAGGAGGCTCTTGGAGCAGCTCCAAGGCAGAGGGCAGGAACAGCACGTGGCAGTGGCGGGAGAGACAGCTGAACTGCTGGCAATTGATAGCTTGCTGGGCGGCTGCCACACAGGGAACTTAGGGTAGCAGGGAGCTGATAGGGGGGCTGCCGGTCCACCCTGGTTCCAAGCCCCCACCATCTGGCTGCAACGGGCTGCTTTTCCTGCAAGCGGTGGACAAAGCAGCCAGCTGCCAAACGACATTATAAGGGAGCACTGCACAACTTTAAAAGAGCATGTTCCCTAATTGATCAGCAATGTAACACCGAAACAATGTTAACCGGGACGACTTTAAATGAGGAGTTCCTGTACCATGCATTTCTTTTTTCTGTTTCACCTCATATATTAGGCCTTACTTATGCAAAGGGCTGAGAACCCTCAGCTTCCACAGTCAATGAGAGTTGAGACCGCTCTGGACCTTGCGGGAGAAGCCCTAAGTCAGATTACAGGATATGTCAACAATTGCTTTGAGAAGGTCTGTGGAGAACTCATTACATAGCTCTAGAAATCTACTTATATTCTGTCCATAGTACAATGCTTGAATTGGAAAATAAACGTAGTGGTGCCTCTTCCCTCAGGGACATGATACGTCAGAAGTCCCATTACTCACCTTTATTCCTTCTTTCAGAATCACTTTTCTCCCCAGGGAAAAGTAACAAAATGTGGAAACTAGAATAAATTGAAGGGGAGGTAAACTTGTGTCTATTCTCTTGTTGTTTCTCTTTCTCTTTCCCTTTCTTCTTGTCATGCAGTCTGGAGTGATTCACCGTGTGAATGGTAACCTTAGGGCAGACTGTCAAAAAGCAGGGCAAATGTCCCAAAGCAGTGTGTTCTATAATTATATTTCCCCAACGCATTAACAAACGTGAACTCTTGAAGCACGATGACAGTCTTATTATGGAGTCTCAGACAATCGCCTTGGGCATTCCAGGCTATCTTGCCACCAAGGCAAACTGGACTGAGTGATAGCTGGTTGCCACACACCAAAGATCACAAAAGATTCAGGTTACTTCCAGTCCCAAAGGACCAGTCAACTAACCCCAGGTCAATTTGTACCTCAGATCTCACACCAAAGACCATGTTTGTATCCAAGCCTATAGTAAACCAATAAAGGATTTATTAACTAGGAAAAAGAAATGAGAGTGTTATTTGCAGGTTAAAGCAGTCAAACATATATACATAAATAAATTACAGCCTCTGGTTCCAAAAGGTGACAGAGTTGTAGTAATCTGTCAGCATTGAATGTCTTTCAGGGCGAACTCAGGTTGACTCTTGGAATTTCTGCTTTTGCTTCCTACCTTCAGCCCTGTGACAATCCAGAAAACAAAGAGATGAAAAATGTTCATGTCAGCAATCTTTATTTCCTTCTTCCAGCATCCATGCTGATGGGATGAGCCTTCTTGCACGTAGCACCTTCCTGGGTCTGAGAGGGCCACTAACCCAGTCTTTGTATTATGATGTTCCACAATGGCCCATTTAGTTTCGATAATGCTTCTTAGTGGGCAGGAGAACCACTTCTCCTGCCTGGGTTCACAAGTTCAGAGCAGGAATTTTTACTGTTTTAAGCAAAACTTACATACTACCTTATAGGCATGGGATACAGACATTACAAGAAGAAAAGGAGTACTTGTGGCACCTTAGAGACTAACAAATTTATTTGAGCGTAAGTTCCACTCCATATGGCTAAATTAGTGCCTTGCATAATGACAGGTTTCAGAGTAGCAGTCGTGTTAGTCTCTAAGGTGCCACAAGTACTCCTTTTCTTTTTGCGATACAGACTAACACGGCTGCTACTCTGAAACCAGACATTACAAGTAAGATTAAGAACATAAGGACAGCCAAACTGGGTCAGACCAGAGGTCCATCTAGCCCACTATCCTGTCTTCCGACAGCAGCCAATGCCAGGTGCCCCAGAGGAAATGAACAGAACAGGTAATTATCAAGTGATCCATCCCCTGTCGCCCATTCCCAGTTTCTGGCAAACAGAGGCTAGGGACACCATCCCTTCCGATCCTGGCTAATAGCCATTGATGGACCTATCCTCCATGAATTTATCTAGTTCTTTTTGAACCCTGTTATAATCTTGGCCTTCACAACATCTTCTGGCAAGGAGTTCCACAGGTTGACTATGCGTTGTGTGACAAAATACTTCCTTTTGTTTGTTTTAAACCTGCTGCCTATTAATTTCATTTGGTGGCTGCTAGTTCTTGTGTTATGAGAAGGAGTAAATAACACTTCCTTATTTACTTTCTCCACACCAGTCATGATTTTATAGACCTCTATCGTATCCCCACTTAGTTGTCTCTTTTCCAAGGTGCAAAAGTCCCAGTCTTATTAATCTCTCCTCATACAAAAGCCATTCCAAACCCCTAATTATTTTGTTGCCCCTTTTCTGAATATAAGATTAATGCATGCAGCAATTTACAAGCATTTTATAGAGTTTAAACACTAAACACATTTTTAGAAATCTAACATCTATATTGAACAATACTAACATGCAGGTGAGCTTGACTGGTTTCCAGCTATGAATTTGTTAGTGCTCAGCTGACACCTACAACCTTGGCAAGAGCTGGCACTTGGTCTACCAACACCACATGTTCATCTCCCACTTCAATTCTGTTTTTTCTTTTCAATCTTTCTGCCTATTGCTTTCTCATCTCACCCTCTAACTGATTAACCTGAGAGCATTGTCATGGCAGGAAACACTGTAATAAGCAATCATTCTGATAGCATGAAGACAGGTTTCAGAGTGGTAGCTATGTTAGTCTGTATCAGCAAAAAAACCCACAAAAACAAAAACACCCCTAGGAGTACTTGTGGCACCTTAGAGACTAACAAATTTATTTGGGCAAATAAAGCTTATGCCCAAATAAATTTGTTAGTCTGATAGCATGGACTTATGAGGAGAGGCTGAGGGAACTGGGATTGTTGCGGAAGAGAAGAATGAGGGGGGATTTGATAGCTGCTTTCAACTACCTGAAAGGGTAGTTCCAAAGAGGATGGATCTAGACTGTTCTCAGTGGTAGCAGATGACAGAACAAGGAGTAATGGTCTCAAGTTGCAGTGGGGGGAGGTTTAGGTTGGATATTAGGAAAAACTTTTTCACTAGGAAGGTGGTGAAACACTGGAATGCGTTACCTAGGGAGGTGGTGGAATCTCCTTCCAAAGAAGTTTTTAAGGTCAAGCTTGACAAAGCCCTGGCTGGGATGATTTAGTTGGGGATTGGTCCTGCTTTGAGCAGGGGGTTGGACTAGATGACCTCCTGAGGTCCCTTCCAACCCTGATATTCTATGATTCTACAACTTCATGATCACAAGGGATTACTTTCTGAGTTCAAGACTATTTATTTATGCTGCTTGACCACTGATGTGCTTTTTGCAAAATAATCACCCTGGGCTTGACTACACACAAGTTGTATCACTTCCATGTATTGGCATAGTTTAAATGGTACAACCTCCCCCACCCCAAGACATACATACACTTCCACTTAGATGCAGTTTCACCAATATAAAGTGTGACAAAGTTCCTGCTCTTGCTTGGTGGGTCTTGCGTTTATTGGCGGATTTGCTCGCCTTGGAGCTTTACGGCAGCCCTCAGCTTGGCCATTTTTCTGAATTCACAGTCCAGGTTGACTCCTCCTGTGTCTGACCAGGAGTTGGGAAGATTTGGAGGGGACCCGGGCCCGCCCTCTACTCCGGGTTCCAGCCCAGGGCCCTGTGGAATGCCACTGAGTCTAGAGTGCCTCGTGGAACAGCTGTGCGACAGCTACAATTCCCTGGGCTACTTCCCCATGGCTCCTCCCAACACCTTCTTTATCCTCACCACACGACCTTCCTCCTAGTGTCTGATAATGCTTGTACACCTCAGTCCTCCAACAGTCCGCGTTCTCACTCTCAGCTCCTAGTGCCTCTTGCTCCGAGCACCTCACACACACACTACAAACTGAAGTGAGCTCCTTTTTAAAACCCAGGTGCCCTGATTAGCCTGCCTTAATTGATTCTAGCAGCTTCTTGATTGGCTGCAGGTGTTCTAATCAGCCTGTCTTAATTGTCTCCAGAAGGTTCCTGATTGTTCTGGAACCTTCTCTGTTACCTTACCTGTTGGATCATATTAAAGAAGTTCTGTATTAAAATCACAAATGAATTTCATTCCCCATAGTTTAAATTCCAGGGTATTACTAATTAAGAGGTCTCTTGGGTTTTGGTACTGTTTCTCTCCCCCTATGTGTGAAACTTGCAAGCTGCTAATTGCGTTAGTACATTCTAAGACAGAGTCTGTTCTCAAAGCAATTCACACACAGAGAGACTCAAAGCAATACTCTGTAACAACCGAAACAGCACCCAGAGACTCCCCGCCCTTTTGTTGTATTAACAATTGTGATTAAAATAGAGATAGAGGATGTATGTGGATGGATGCTTGGTGTGGATAATAACTAAATGATCAGGGAGGTGCCAGCCTAAGAATCCAGTGTCCATCGGCTGAAGAAGGCATCAAGTGGAAATAATCAGAGGACCCCCCGGAGGGCAGACTGGAATCCACCCAACAGCCTCAAGAATGGGAGAACCAAAGAACAAGATAACATCTGGCAGCACGGAGCTGTCAAAGGAATGTGCTATCTGCTGATTGATTCAGTAACAGCATGATGAAGCAATTCCCATAGACTGGCATAGGAAGAAATTCCTATAAAAATGGACTCTAGAAAGTGAGAACTTTGGGGTCTGATTCTGCAAACCAACTTCCAGGAGCATATCGATGAGCATCTGACAAGGCCCTGCTCCCTCCTCATGTCCAGGCTACCTGGCCAGTGGCTTGGCATGAGCAACTCTAAGGCTGGTAACTATGATAACAACCTTGCAGAACCTGTGTGTGTGTGTGTGTTTGTATGAATGAATGTGTGAATAAATATGAGATTGAATGGAATGCTATAGCTATAACTAACTGCTTACTATGATTCTTTCTGTATTCTGTACCAATAAATGTGGTATTTTGCCTTTTTCCCTTTTAATAAGATCCTGCTGGTTTTTAATTTATTGGTATAACATACCCAGGGAAAAGGGACCTACTTAGCCTGGGGCTAATATATCTGCCTTCTATTACTCTCCTATAGCCATCTGGCCCGACCCTGTCACAAAAGGTGCTTAGACCAGTGTAGCTGAAAATCACCAACTTTACACTATTCTCAAGAAATTCAAGGAAATGTGAAATTAAACAGTGATGGATCAATACTTTTGCTGATATATTTTAATGAACAGCGGTCAAATTCTATAGCCTACTTTACATATTTGTGGTCTTTTCTCTTTATCAAATTAGCTGATGCTTAATAAAGACCGTTCCTAAGAATAACCCTGATCCTACAAAACTGAGCTGCACATATGGACCGTTGAGCCTGCACAAAGCCCCAGTACATTTCAGTGTGACCCAGCTGTGTGGATCAGCTATGGCCTACCTCGTGCTGGCACAGGAAGAAGCCTGTGAACCATCAGACATGGAAAAGTATTAATACAAATAGGGCTGGTTAAATTGTTCATTGTGAATAAAGGACCAGATTTTCAGTTGGTGTAAAGCAGTGTAGCTTCACAGCCTTCAACAGAGCTACGCTGATTTACACCAAGTGAGCTTTTGGTCCAAAATATCAGCCATACTTAAATCATGTAGTATCGTTTGGGCTTCATGGGTGGGTGACACTTTTTAAAAAGGAGAACAACAAATTTTCATTTGGAAATATCTATATTCTTATAGTGCCTGAAGTCCTCAGTCAGAATAGGGGCTCCATTGCATTAGGGGTTGTACATACACAAACGAGAGACAACCCTGCTCAGAGGGCTGGTGATTAATGAATAAGAAATAATGAAAAAATGAGTCATAATACTTTGTTCACGCATGAATAGCCTTGTGCATATGTGGGCATTTATTTGAAGAACAGCCGTTCTCCATATATACATGCAAATAAACCTGTCTGTGCACATTTTTTGCAAAAAGCAAATAATGGTCACAATCATAGTCAATCTAAAGGAGCATTTGTAATTCAAATAGATATTTGTGAACATTGTTTCACATAAAAAGAGCTCCTTCACCTTACCAGATGAAAAATTAGTCTGGAAAGATGGGTACTATGCCTGAAATGCTCCTGTGTTGCAGATATAATCATTTGTGTGACCTCTGGTGTTCTTCTTCTGGAGGTGAGCAGATTTGCACATTCATGGTTGCCTACTCTCTTGATTTTATTGCGAACCTCATGGTATTTGGTATTTTACTTGAAGCCCCGATTACTGATAACAAAAGATCATCAAAATCTCAGTTTTCATAACACTAAGGGCTGAAATTTGGAATTAGCATTGGGAAAAGGAGCTAGCATGACAGTCCACTCAATTAAGCCGTAATCTTTGTGCATAAGTTTTTGTTAACATATTCTCTTGTAATATCTGCATTTTCACCTTGGATTGTTTTTCTAAAATCACACAGACTGCTTCTTGCACCCTTAACTGGATTACATAATTGATTATCATAATCTTTCAAGTGGTAGTGGTCCCTAATTCAAACTTGTGCTTGGCAGTAAATATTTCACAGTGCAAACAGAGCTGATAAGAGTTGATAATGAAGCACATAGCTCCATCTGTACACTAGAGACCCCATACTGTATTATAAAGCAATAGCCTAAATGTTAGTAGGGGAATAGTGGAATAATCTGTGTTTAGTACCAGCTCACACTGTTGGTTTTACTAAGGAACAAGTTTATCTGGGTGCCAGGAAGAAGGACTTTTATTACTCTCTTTTTGAAGAGTGCTTATAGCACCTTTAATTCACATCTGGACACTGACCCTACATGGCTGGGAATGCCATTGCTCAGACAAACAATAGCATCTTTGTCACTCTGTTAACATGAAAAAAAATAGATCATTCTAGGAAACCATTTAAGACTTTTGACTGCCACGGTTTTGTCCCTACACTGAACAGATCACAATGCAGTTTAAATAGTTCTTGAAAACTTACCAGTCATTAACCTGCTAAACCAGAAGAGGGGTAAAGCGGTCCTAATGGAAACTTTCAAAATAAGGGTTGTTTAATAAATGATTTTCTAGCATGACCTTTTGTAGTTTAGAAAAGACTTAACAGCACAGTGTGCTTCTCATTCAGTACTGCATTGCACTCTCAACATTTATTATTGTCCCAAATCCTGATGTTAGGTCCAGATCCGCAAAGGTATTTAGGCTTCTAAATTCCACTGAAATCAATGGAAGTTAGGAACCTAAATACCTCTGTGGATCTGGGCCTTTGTGACTACATAACCTTCTGCCTCAGGTTGTATGTCTTTCAGCATCTTGCACTTTAAAGAACATTTAGATTGTAAACTTGTTAGGGCAGGGCCCTTGTCATATCTATGGTCTCAGTGATTTTTACACCCATTGCTTGCTGCTTGGAAAAAGTCAAACCTTGTGGCCTAGCCTAGTATATGCAGGGGGAAAACGTTTTAATTAGGGCTTTTGATTAATGGCAGTTAACTCATGCGATTAACTCAAAAAAATTAATCGCGATTAATTGCAGTTATACAATAGAATACTAATTGAACTTTATTAAATATTTTGGATGTTTTTCTACATTTTAAAGTACACTGATTTCTGTTACAGCACAGAATACAAAGTGTACAGTGCTCAATTTATATTATTAATTTTGATTATCATTTTTACAGTGCAAATATTTGTAATCAAAAGAAATAGCATTTTTCAAGTCACCTCACACAAGTACTGTAGTGCAATCTCTTTATCATGAAAGTGTAACTTTCAAATGTAGATTTTTGTTATATAATTGCACTCAAAAACAAAACAATGTAAAACTTTAGAGCCTACAAGTCCACTCAGTCCTACTTCTTGTTCAGCCAATAGCTAAGATAAACAAGTTTGTTTACATTTACAGGAAATACTGCTGCCTGCTCCTTATTTACAATATCACCTGAAAGTGAGAAGAGGCGTTCACATGGCACTTTTGTAGCCAGCGTTGCAAGGTATTTACGTTCCAGATATGCTAAACATTCGTATGTCTCTTCATGCTTCAGCCACCATTCCAGAGGACATGCTTCCATGCTGATGATGCTTGTTAAATAATAATGCATTAATTACATTTGTGACTGAACTCCTTGGAGGAAAATTGTATGTTTCCTGTTCTGTTTTACCCACATTCTGCCATATATTTCATGTGATAGCAGTCTCGGATGATGACCCAGTACACGTTTGTTTTAAGAACGCTTTCACAGCAGATTTGACAAAACGCAAACAAAATACCAATGTGAGATTTCTAAAAATAGCTACAGCACTCAACTCAAGGTTTAAGAATCTGAAGTGCCGTCCAAAATCTGAGAGGGACGAGGTTTGGAGCATGCTTTCAGAAGTCTTAAAAGAGCAACACTCAGATGTGGAAACTACAGAACCCAAACCACCAAAAAAAGAAAATCAACCGTCTGCAGGTAGCATCTGACTCAGATGATGAAAATGAATGTGTGTTGGTCAGTTCCGCTTTGGATTGTTATTGAGCAGAACCTGTCATCAGAACCTGTCATCAACGTGGTGGTTGAAGCATGAAGGGACATATGAATCTTTAGCACATCTGGCACGTAAATGTCTTGTGATACCAGCTACAACAGTGCCATGCAAACGCCTGTTCTCCATTTCAGGTGACATTGTAAACAAGAAGCAAGGAGCATTGTCTCCTGCAAATTGTAACCAAACTTGTTTGCCTGAGCGACTGGCTGAAGTAGGACTGGGTGGACGTGTAGGCTTCAAAGTTATACATTGTTTTATTTCTGAATGCAGATTTTTTGTACATAATTCTGCATTTGTAAATTCCACTTTCACAATAAAGAGACTGCACTACAGTACGTGTATTAGGTGAACTGAAAAATATTATTTGGTTTTGTTTTTTACAGTGCAAATATTTGTAGTAAAAAAATATAAACTGAACACAGTACACTTTGTATTCTGTGTTGTAACTGAAATCAATATATTTGAAAAGGTAGAAAACATCAAAAATATTTAAATAAATGGTATTCTATTGATTAATCATGTGATTCATTTGATTAATCCCACAATTTTTTAAAAATCGTTTGACAGCCCTAGTTTTAATATATGTTGCTTGTAACTCCTAAATAGCTTAATGTGTGCATGCTGAGGTGGGGGTTTGGTAACAGGGATGTGAAGCAAAACTTGATTTTGGTTTCTGCAGCTCTCTGAAATGACAAAACTTTTTGTTTCAACTAGTTATTTTGTAAAATTGTCACCCTGAATGTAGATAAACTGTTTACCAAGTTCGGAGCCTGTCAAATGGTGGTAATCATGGTACTGATGGACCGGGAAGTGGTAATGGCAACTTAGTCAGCAACTTACACATAAAAGTAATATTTGGAAGGTATTTATTTTTTTAATGGTCTTTTGGCTATTTAGCAGCTTGAAACAAAGAAAGGGATCACCGTGTGACCAGCCAGCTCTCCACAGACTATGATCAAGTTTTTACGACAGTTGGGAATACTCCCTTACAGCATAAGTCACACACATTTATGCTAATAGACTTTGTGAGCTTTGTTAAAAATCTATTTAACATATGAAAATCACTGCCCCAAGATATCACTGCAGTAAAGAGCATTGCAAAAAGGATTAGCATACATTAGACACACACACACACACACACACGGAAAATAGCATCTGGATTTTTAAAAAATGGAGGATATAAACACTATGCTCTATAAACCAACCATCAGTTGACAGGGGAGAAGAAATTTCCTGCTATGCGTAAGGTTATTTCCTAACTGCCACTATATGATTTTGTATATCTTTCTCAGAAGCATCTAGTACTTAACATTTTCAGGCAGGGTACTAGACTAGGTGGATAAGTTATCTGATCTAGCATGCCCATTTCTAAGTTCCAGTGGTTTAAATCTTCACACTTTCCACTCCAAGCATAAGGCATACTTCTCTGACCGTCTTTTTACTAACATAAATATACCTGTTGCTAGGTGTGTATTAAAAAGTCTCTACCAGAACAATAGACACCAACACACACATTTCTCCCCCAGGGAGCTAAACAACAAACACTACATGACAGATGTGTAGTCATGTTGCTTAATAAACTACTGGAAGGTGCTCAGGTTCCACAATAAGGAGCACCATATAAGAACCATTATGGGCTAGAACATCTGACACACAAGATAGGAGCCTGCTGGAGGATCCCTCTTTGTATCTATGTTTCTACTCTTTCTTTTTAAGAGAGGCTTAGGAGGGATCGAAGGAGCACTTCTAGCTTTCAAAGGATTTAGCAACTCAGCTCACTGGAAAGAGAAGCAAGACCTCCAAATCCACAGTTACATTTCCATGTAAAGCACATTGCAATAGTCTAATTTCAAAGGTGACAAACTACAAGAATAATGAGTCCTAGAGTCCATATTAAACGTCACAATCTTGCCAAGTTCAGATAAAATAAAGCACTCTTGGTCACAGCTGCTACATTGTCCTTTATTAGCATCATAGGTCCTTCCAGACCTCATCAGACACAGCAACAACTGACATCTTAATTCAGATGTTTTACTTAAGTACTTCATCTTGATGAAGAATAGTTTATCCAAAAGTAGGGATGGCAACCTAAATGCTTTTCCTGACTAGAAGTCAACCTGCTTGTCTTACAATGGTGGCACCTCAGAAAAAACTAAATTAGTTATTAAAAATGTTAATGCTTATTGCTTACACTTAAGAAGCTAAAGACTGCCATTTGCACAGCTTTAAAGAATAAACAAGACAGAAAATTTTGAACAAATGTGCTCTTCATGCATGTGCATCTGAAAAAAATGCCTACTTTGACTATTCACAGGAAGCTATAATTGACCATCAGCATGAAGGGAAATTTATTCTTCACAAAATAGTTTCCATGGGGTAAAGTCATAACTACTCATGACTAAAGAAATAACAGACATGTAAAAAAAATTTGGGAAATGGACTTTTTAATATACTTGTGCAAAGTCTGATCAAATGAACTGCAATTTATTTTCCTCAAAAGTAGTTCTACGCTTCTCTATCCATGTATCTGTTCATCCAAAAATCCTTACAAAAATGTAATAATTTACTTCATATAGTAAGTGAAAAATGGTTACTTACTCTACTGTAATAGTGGTTCTTCAAGATGTCATAGTCAGTGTGGATCCCACAGTAGGTGCATATGCATCTTGTGTGCAAGATGAAATTTTTTTTTTTAAATGGCAATATCTATTGGGCATGTACCCTGCCACCTTTGCTCTCTAGAGGAGTGACCTCAACCCTCCCTCGCAATTTAATGCCATGGTAGCTCAAAACTCTGAAAAGTTGGGATGGAACAGAAGTCATAGGATCCACACCACCAACTTCTCAAAGAACCACAGTTAGTTACTGTAGTGTAAGTAACTGTTGTTCTTCAACTATGTTACTGTTGCTCTCACTGTAGGTGACTGGCAAGCAGTATCCCCTCAAAATGGCGTGCACGACAAATTTCAGTCAAACAGCCATAGTAGAATTGCTCTCCTGAATTTGGCATCTCACTCGACTGCAAAGTTGAAGTCATAGTATTTGAGAAAGGTCAGTGGCTTACTCCATCCCACAGCCTTGCAGATCTCAGATACTGGCAAATTTCTGAAAGCAGGCAGATGTCACCTGAACTCTGAGGGAGTGAGCCTTGATGTTCAGTAGGAGATGTACATTCTCCAACTGCTAACAGAAAAAGATGCAATCTATTTTGATATTCTTTTAGATGAGATGGCCTTATCTTTAGAATCTATAGATTTAGAGCTATAGCCAGAAATAGATGGGCCAACAGTCTGAACTGTTGTTCCTGTCCATGTAATAAAACAGAATTCTAGACACATCTAGTGTGTGCAGTTACTTTTCTCCTGGTGTTGAGTGTGAGTTCAGAAAGAAGACAAGCTGGTTGATTGGTGACAATGAAGTTCTGAGACCACCATGGTGATGAACTGTAGATGAGGTTTCAGCACTACTTTGCCCCTATCAAATGCTGTACGGGGAGGGTCACTCATTCTTCCAGCCAAAGTGATAGCTCCTACAACAGTCTTCAGACTGGAGAGGTGCAAGCAGCGTTCCGAGAGGCTCCAAAGGAGGCTTCTTAAGTCTCAAGAGAACAATATTGGAGAACCCAGGCAGAAGTGGGCTCTCTACTGGTGTGCAAGTGTGTAGTAGCCCTTTAAGAAACTTTGATACTGTGGAATGAAAAAAACTGAGCATATTTGCACAGGTGGGTGCTAAGCTGAGATCACTGCGAGATGGGTTCTAATAAAGCTAAATCCCCTCCCCCCCAAAAAAATCCGGTTTGAGGTGCAGTAAATAGTCAAAGATCTTTGGCATTGAGGCCTGGATCATATCCAGGCCTTTTTGGGCTGCCCATATCAAGAACCTCCTCTACTTGGAAGAATGTTTTTCTGTGAAATGTTTTCCTTTGTATCAGGATTTCCTGGACATGTAGGGAGCAGTGCCTGTTTATGGTGCTTAGGCACACAACAGCCACGATGTCAGGTGCAATGATTTTGGGCTTGGATTGAGCATCTGGTTGTGATGCTAAGTGATCAAACCCAGGAAATCTGAGAGCTGGATCAGAGACTGAATGGACCATCTGTAGTAGATATCAACCAAAACTGCCTTGGCCAGTATGAAACCCCCCAGAATGATCACAGCTTTGTCTCTTCTGATCTTGGAAATCACTATGGGGATCAGTGGAATTGGTGGAAAGGTATACAGCAAGCCTGTGTTTCATTGCAGGACAAAGGCATCCATAACACAGTTGGACTCTGGCCAACTCTTAAACAAAAGTGACATTTTTTAATTCTTCCAAGAAAACCTGCATTACATAGTTTTGGAGGACAGATTGGCTTGTAATGGCATTCCTATCTGATGACTCCAAGCTCCAGGACATTAGTACACAATCCCATGTAGTGTCACATACCTGCATGCTGACATGTGCCCTAACACTCTGAGCCTTGGTCTACACTAGGAGTGGAGGTCAAATTTAGCAGCGTTAAATTGATTTAACCCTGCACCCGTCCACACAACGGAGCCCTTTTTTTCGACTTAAAGGGCTCTTAAAAATGATTTCCTTACTCCACCCCTGACAAGGGGATTAGTGCTGAAATCGGACTTGCCGGGTCGAATTTGGGGTACTGTGGACACAATTAGATGGTATTGGCCTCCGGGAGCTATCCCAGAGTGCTCCATTGTGACCACTCTGGACAGCACTCTCAACTCAGATGCACTGGCCAGGTAGATAGGAAAAGGTCCACGAACTTTTGAATTTCAATTTCCTGTTTGGCCAGCGTGGCAAGCTGCAGGTGAGTGCAGAGCTATCAACAGAGGTGACCATGATGGAGTCCCAGAACCACAAAAGAGCTCCAGCATGGACCAAACGGGAGGTACAGGATCTGATCACTGTATGGGGAGAGGAATCCATGCTATCAGAACTACGTTGCAGTTTTTGAAATGCCAAAACATTTGTCAAAATCTTCCAGGGCATGAAGGACAGAGGAGATAACAGGGACCCGAAGCAGTGCTGAGTGAAACTTAAGGAGCTGAGGCAAGCCTACCAGAAAACTAGAGAGGCAAACGGCCGCTCTGGGTCAGAGCCCAAAACATGCTGCTTCTATGATGAGCTGCATGCCATTTTAGGGAGTTCAGCCATGTTGTTTGACTCCTTCAATGGAGATGGAGGCAACATGGAAGCAGGTTTTGGGGATGAGGAAGATGATGATGATGAGGTTGTAGATAGCTCACAGCAAGCAAGCAGAGAAACCGATTTTCCCGACAGCCAGGAACCATTTCTCACCGTGGACCTGGAGCCAGTACCCCCCAAACCCACCCAAGGCTGCCTCCCGGACCCGCCAGGTGGAAAAGGGACTTCTGGTGAGTGTACCTTTTAAAATAGTATACATGGTTTAAAAGCAAGCATGTTTAATGATTAATTTGCCCTGGCATTCGCAGCTCTCCTGGATGTACTCCCAAAGCCTTTGCAAAAGGTTTTTGGGGAGGGCAGCCTTATTCCATCCACCATGGTAGGACACTTTACCACTCCAGGCCAGTAGCACATACTCGGGAATCATTATAGAACAAAGCATTGCAGTGTATGTTTGCTGGCATTCAAACAACATCCGTTCTTTATCTCTCTGTGTTATCCTCAGGAGAGTGATATCATTCATGGCCACCTGGTTGAAATAGGGTGCTTTTCTTAAGGGGACATTCAGAGGTGCCCGTTCCTGCTGGGCTGTTTGCCTGTAGCTGAACAGAAATGTTCCCCACTGTTAACCATGGGGAGGGATGAGGGGCTAGCCACGCGCTGGGGGGAGGCAAAATGTGACTTTGGAATGAAAGCACATGTGCTATGTATGTAAAGGATATTAGCAGCAAGGTTTACCGTGAAAGAGTATACCCATTGTTCTATAAAATGTGTCTTTTAAAATATCACTGTCCCTTTTTTTTTCTCCACCAACTGCATGTGTTTCAAGGATCACAGGATCTTCTCCTTCTCAGAGGCTAGCGAAGATTAGAAGGTGAAAAAAACGCACCTGCGATGAAATATTCTCTGAGCTCATGCTGTCCTCCCGCACTGACAGAGCAATACATGGAGGCAGACAATGGCAGAGTGCAGGAAAGCACAAAATGACTGGGAGGAGAGGCGGCGGGCTGAAGAGAGGGCTGAAGCTGAAAGGTGGCGGCAGTGTGGTGAGAGGAGGCAGGATTCAATGCTGAGACTGCTGGAGGATCAAACTAATATGCTCCAGCGTATGGTTGAGCTGCAAGAAAGGCAGCTGGAGCACAGACCGCCGCTAAAGCTCCTGTGTAACCAACCACCCTCCTCCCCAAGTTCCACAGCCTTATCACCCAGATGCCCAAGAATGCGATGGGGGGGCCTCCGGCCACCCAGCCACTCCACCCCAGAGGATTGCCCAAGCAACAGAAGGCTGGTATTCAATAAGTTTTAAACTTTTAAAGCGCTGTGTGGCCTTGTCCTTTCCTCCTCCCCCACCCATCCCGGGCTACCTTGGTAGTTATCCCCCTATTTGTGTGATGAATTCATAAAGAATGCATCAATGTGAAGCAACAATGACTTTATTGCCTCTGCAAGCGGTGATCAAAGAGAGGAGGGAAGGGTGGTTAGCTTACAGGGACGTAGAGTGAAGCAAGAAGCGGGGGGTTTCATCAAGGAGAAACAAACAGAACTTTCACACCGTAGCCTGGCCAGTCATGACACTGGTTTTCAAAGCTTCTCTGATGCGCACTGCACACTCCTGTGCTCTTCTAACTGTCCTGGTGCCTGGCTGTGTGTAACCAACAGCCAGGCGATTTGCCTCAACCTCCCACCCTGCCATAAACGTCTCCCCCTTACTCTCACAGATATTGTGGAGCGCACAGCAAGCAGTAATAACAGTGGGAATACTGGTTTCGCTGAGGTCTAACCGAGTCAGTAAACTGCGCCAGCGCGCTTTTAAATGTCCAAATGCACATTCTACCACCATTCTGCACTTGCTCAGCCTGTAGTTGAACAGCTCCTGACTCCTATCCAGGATGCCTGTGTAATGATTCATGAGCCATGGCATTAAGGGGTAGGCTGGGTCCCCAAGGATAACTATAGGCATTTCAACATCCCTAACCGTTATTTTCTGGTCTGGGAATAAAGTCCCTTCCTGCAGCTTTTGAAACAGACCAGAGTTCCTGAAGATGCGAGTATCATGTATCTTTCCTGGCCATCCCACATTGATGTTGGTGAAACGTCCCTTGTGATCCACCAGTGCTTGCAGCACTAATGAAAAGTATCTCTTGCGGTTTATGTACTCACCGGCTTGGTGTTCCGGTGCCAAGATAGGGATATGGGTTCCGTCTATGGCTTCACCACAGTTAGGGAATCCCATTGCAGCAAAGCCATCCACTATGACCTGCACAGTTCCCAGGGTCACTACCATTGATATCAGCAGATCTTTGATTGCATTGGCTACTTGCATCATAGCAGCCCCCACAGTAGATTTGCCCACTCCAAATTGGTTGCCCACTGACCGGTAGCTGTCTAGCATTGCAAGCTTCCACAGGGCTATCGCCACTCGCTTCTCAACTGTGAGGGCTGCTCTCATCTTGGTATTCTTGCGCCTCTGGGCAGGGGAAAGCAAGTCACAAGGTTCCATGAAAGTGCCCTTACGCATGCAAAAGTTTCACAGACAGTGGGAATCATCCCAGACCTGCAACACTAAGCGGTCCCACAAGTTTGTACTTGTTTCCCGAGCCCAGAATCGGCGTTCCACCACATGAACCTGCCCCATTAGCACCATGATGCCCGCATTGCCAGGGCCCGTGCTTTGAGAGAAGTCTGTGTCCATGTCCTCATCACCGCGCTGAAGTTGCCTACTCGCCTGGTTTCGCTTTGCCAGTTTCTGGTGCTGCATATATTGCTGGATAATGTGTGTGGTGTTTAATGTGCTCCTAATTGCCCAAGTGATCTGAGTGGGCTCCATGCTTGCCATGGGATGGCGTCTGCATAGAAAAAGATGGCGAAACAATTGTCTGCCCTTGCTCTGATGGAGGGAGGGGCGACTGACAACATGGCTTACAGGGTTGGCTTAGAGGGAATTAAAATCAACAAACGGGGTAGCTTTGCAAGAAACGGAATGGCCCCCTCAAGAATAGAACTCAAAACTGGATTTAGCAGGCCGTTGATTTCACGGAGGGAGGGAGGAGAAAATGAATACAAAACAAATCTGGTCTATTTCTTGTTTTGATCCACTTCATCTATCTTTATACATCTTGCTGGCAGCAGACTGTGCAGTACAACCACTAGCCATCGTCGTCTCCTGGGTGTTCGGCAGAAGACGGTGCAGTATGACTGCTGGCCATCGTTTTCCGCTGGCTGCAGATTAAAAAAAACAGTGCACCGCCATGAGACGAAACTTAAAGGGGAAATGACCTGGCTGAGTCATTCCCATGTTTGCCCAGGTGCCCCTGACCTCATCGAGGTCGGTTAAAAGAGCACCGTGGACTATGTCGATGACGGCTACCAGTCATACTGCACTGTCTGCTGTCAAAAGGCAATAAACTGTTGCTGTGTAGCAATGCAGTGCCACGTCTGCAAGCACCCAGGAGACATACGGTGACCGTTAGCTGAGCAGGCTCCATGCTTGCCGTGGTATGGCATCTGCACAGGTAACTCAAGAAAAAAGGCGCAAAACGATTGTCTGCCCTTGCTTTCACGGAGGGAGGGAGGGAAGGGGGGGGCCTGATGATATGTACCCAGAACCACCCGTGACAATGTTTTAGCCCCATCAGGCACTGGGATTTCTACCCAGAATTCAAATGGGTGGTGGAGACTGTGGGAACTGTGGGATAGCTACCCACAGTGCAACGCTGCGGAAGTCGATGGTTGCCTCTGTACCGTGGACACAGTCCGCTGACTACATGCACATAGAGCATTTGTGTAGGGACACACACAGTCAACTATATAAAAACACTTTCTACAAAACCGACTTCTATAAATTCAACCTAATTTCATAGTGTAGACATACCCTGAGATGTGTCCATACTATCAGTCATTTCTGATGTTAACTGGAGTAGGAATCCTAGTAGGGACTGGAGTCTGTGCTAGGGCAGGTACACTTTTTCTGATCTGGATTTGATCAGGGCTACTATAAACTATCATCTGTGATAGATAAGTGATGATTTTTTTGTATTTCACTAGAAGGCCTAGTCAAATAAATATGGATAGAGAGTATTCAAGGCTTACGGCTGACTCCCATCATGACTAGCCTCTGCTCAGATGTAGGAGCAGGATTTTATAATTGTACTATAAGAATAGAGGTACTAATGTCTGCTTTGATTTAATTTTACCAGCCAGCCCATTTGAAGAAAGGAATTGTAGAAAGGAATGACCCTCTGGCACATTGGTAGAAATACGTCTGACAGACTGCCAGCATCGGTACTGATAAGGCAGGGACAGACCAGAACAATCCTTATGACTGATTATGGTCACCCTTTTGTTTTAGGATAAGTTATAATATCTACTATGGTTTCCTATATGTATTACAAATTAGGCACTCCAGTTAAATATACATTTCTTTGTTTTAAGTAAAAGACAGGATCTTGTATTGTGTCTGTTAAGAAGATTCAAAATAAACTGACACTGTTCGTATTCTCAAAGGTCTCTGTAAAAAGACTGTGTGAATAAGCAATGCATGCATCAGGAAAAGATAAGGTATGAAGGCCCTTGTTAACCCAAATGCTTAAGAAAGGAGGAGCGAAGACCCTCATCAAGATTTGTTGATGCCAAAGAACCATCAACATGCATCCATGATTGAAGAAGAGTAGATGGACAACCCTGATGTAGAAGCTGGCACCCCTAAAAACAATTGATTAAATCGAAACCAGTACAGGATGACCCTCTCAGAGGTGTTTTTGGAATGTTAACGACAAAAGATACACCACTTCAGGAGTAACTGGTCACAAACTGACACAGCAAAATCTATAGACTTTAACCGAGGGAAAAAAAAAAAGACTATAAGAACAGGGTGCTTGGCCATGGGACTTTGGGTTCGTCTTGCCACACTCCAGGAGCATTGGATCGTGACTGACAGAGCCCTGCTCCCCTTTGTGACCAATCTGGCTGGCCACTGGATTGATCCAGACTCTGGACTGGTAATGATAAACATCAACTGGCAGCGGGTGTGTGTGAGTGAGAGATGAAAAGCATATGCTAACTGTTGTATTCTCAATAAATGCTGCATGCTGCCTTTTCCCCTATAAAGATCCCCTGTGCTTCTTATAAACACAGACGGGTCCATGTAGGAGTAGATGTGAATGCCTTGTCTTCTCAGGTGCTACCACCCCAAGGCATTTTGTGAAGTCCCTTGGTGCTGTGGAGAGCCTGCCCAGCAGTACCTTGTACTGGTCATGATTGATCCCACCGTGAATCCAGGTGGACAGCTATGTGGAAGTACACATTTTGGTTTGTGTCTTTCAACTTGAAGTCTTGAGCCTGAAGAGATGGAGGCAAATGTTACCATCCTGAATCTGAGACAGCAAATATATTTATTCAGTCTCCTCAGGTCTAGGATAGGATAAACACTACCTTTCTTCTTCATTTAAATACAGTGAGAAGCCTTACCCCCTGTATTCTTATGAAACCTCTTCTACAGCTCCTTGACAAAGCATCAAAGACATTTCTTTTTGTAACAGATGCTCATGAGAAGAGTCCCTACAGAGGAACAGGGAGGCAAGAGTTGGGTCTGGATGGAATAACCATAGGTGACTATTTCCAACCACCATTGTCCAAGGCAATATTTGGACTAAGCCCAAGGGAAAGGGACAAGTAAGTTCCCACAGGTAGTTGCTGACCCTGATCAGCCCTGATGTGGATCCTGACAGCCCCATCAAATCTGCTGCTGGTTGATGGGGTGGTATGTGTATGATATGGAAAGCAAGTGACACGCATCTCCTGTGGGTACTGTACCTGTTCCCACTGGGGTAAATCTGGTTATCTACGCTGGGTCCAGGGTCCCATGGCCTCTGCTAGGACAAATACATGCAGGGATTCTTGTAGGCGATTGATGTATATAGCCCCAGAAATCTGAGGAAGGCCCTTGAGTCTTTTAAGGAACGGAAGACTTAGCCAATCATTGTGTGGAAAAGCGCCATTCCCTCAAATAGGAGGTACTGATAGTATCTTGGACCTCTCAGTATCCCATAGGCTGACAGCCAGTGAGCTCATATTGTAGTCATGGCTTTGGCCATGAACCTTGTGGCCGTGTCAGAGCATCTTGTGATATATGGCTATATGGTAATCATTTGGCTTTCTTTAATAGTCTCCTATAGCATGTCCCTAATGTCTTGTGGCAGTCTGGCTAGAAAGGAAGTTCCCACATCAGGAAATTATATTTGGCAAGTAATGCCTGATAGCCTTGCTTAACTCTGGCTGGCAAACTGACAAGTAAGCTTTGAGCACTTCCCAGGGGTACCCAGCATTGTGAGCACTTGCTACCACCTGCCCTTAGCGTGTGGAAACCTTGTCTGCCATGGTGGGGGTTAGTTCCCCAACTCCACCAGCCTCTGGCAACAAAAGCATGATTTCCACACCTCACACTCTCTTTACAGATTAATGATAGGTACACTCTAACCCCCGAATCCTCAGCCTCCCTCTGGACTGCCCAGCCCCTATTCCACTGGACACTCACAGAATTTGCATATCCGCTATTCCCAAAGGAACTGTACACATTAGCTTAGCAGTTATGCCTCAAAATCACAGCTCCCCTCAACTCACAGCCCTTGGAATTATTTATAGAGAAAACAAGTTAACATTTAATTTAACAAAGATTCAAGGAGCAGTAGATAGAAATAATGGAAACAAATGGTCACAAAATCGTTAACATTTTCTACAGTCTAAACTTAAGACATTGTCATGCCATATAGAGCAAAAGCTCACCCAAAACCTTCCAGCTTATTACAGCCAGGCTTGGTGGTACTTCTCCATTCATGAGACAAGCTCCTGTCCTCTCACTGTCTCAGTGGAAAGATGCAGAGTGTCTTACAGTAAGAATCCAAATATACATTATCTTCATTTGCAAACAGGGTAACCCCCACTTTCATTTCCCTGCCTATAATCTCCCCTGGAAAAACTTTGAAATCACTAGTATTTTCCTGAGACTCTAAATGGGGACCCATTGTGAACCATACAACAATTTACATAAGCAACTCTTGGCTGAAAGAAGCCTGTCTCATCTTTTGGTGACAAGCCCCAAGCCACAAACCTTAAGTTAGTTTTCCGTACATATACATAACTCCTTACATATTAGCCGTACTTACATGTTGCAATGATTATGAGGATCAATGTGAAACAGGCTTTCAGAAGAGACCTCACATGACACATTTTGACAAACCAGTACATAGATACCAGACCCAGGGGCTCTCTGTAACCCCCAAGAAATCTCTGGGTCTAACTTCTGAGAGCCCTTTTCATCATTTTGACTTTTTCTGCATTGCTGCTAAAGATCCCTGGCTTAGGTGGGAGTAAAACTAGTCAAAATTTTTCAGGGGCACTTGATGGGGCTTCTCCCTAGTTTGGATGTGGACTGAACAGTGGCTCAGGTTTGCTAGAGATCCTCAGCCAGTTCTAATATGCCCTCATTGACAGGGGGAGAGATCCTAGCTGGGGCTAATGTGCTCAGGCTGTCAGAGTTTATAGGATCTCTCCTGGATAAGCATCATTCCTATATCCAAAGACTTCGCTATGTAAGTTATAATGCCTTTCAGGATCTCCTAATGGTCTTCTGCCAGGGCATGGGCTAGTTAAATTGCCTCAATGCCAGGGCTGGCTCCAGCTTTTTTGCTGCCCCAAGCGGCGAAGGAAAAAAAAACAAGAAAACCCCAAGCCCAGTTGAGCTGCCACCAAAGTGGAAGAGAGGGACTGCAGGACCAGCCGCCGAAATGCTGCCGAAGACCCAGACGTGCCTTCCCGATGACGGATGGAGTGCCACCCCTTTCTATTGCCCACCCCAGGCACCTGCTTCCTTTGCTGGTGCATGGAGCTGGCCCTGCTCACTGGATGATGACGATTCTATTGGCAGAGACTGGAGGTGCCGCTGTTCTTCTAATTGCGGTTCCAGGGTGCAGATGTCAAGCTCTGTGTCAGTTGTCTAAGTAGTAATTCCACCACACAGCTGGATCGCTTCCTCTTTCTAGATCCGTAAAATGATCTGCTATGGGACGCGAGGGATGATGTTCCCCAGTAGGGCTAGTACAGCCAACATGCCATTATGAATGGGTACTGGCTGGTCAGTGTTGCAGCTGGTCAGGCCACCGAGATGGTGCCTTGTGAGAGGATCTTTGATGCTGGTTCTAAGGTCACTCCTTAGAGTGGAGAGAGAGGTGTCCCTGTTTGACACTAAGGTAAAGGTGAAATCTAGAGACTTTGCTGGTTCCAGTATTGGTCCTGGTTTTCTAAGCATCACTTACCCTGGCAGAGAACTTAAATTCGGTCTCTGGAAGAGTCTTATCTCTCTCTCTCCTTTTAGGAGGAAGTCTTCTGGTATTTGGAGCTCTGCCCAGACTCCGGTTGGGCCCTTTTGGTACTCACCCTTGTATTGGGGTGCCAAACTTCATTCTGATGTTGTCAATGTTGTGGGGGCCAGTGCCAAGTCAGGTTAGCCCCGTTGCCTGTAAAACTTATTGGTGCCAAATTTTCTTTCCTGCTGCTGCTCGGGTGTGGTTTCTGCTCAAGGAAACACTTGCTGAAGATGACACTTTTCATTGTTTGGAGGCAGTAGTCCCTCTCAATTGAGTAGGTGTAATTTCAGCCATGTCCCTTGACTTACAAGTCCTCAATAAGGATTTGCATACTGGCACACTTACTGGGAATGTGACTTCCTCTAAACAGAACAGGCATCTACTAAGCCTCTCAACCCAGGGGATATCTTCAGCACAGGTTGGAGTTCGCCATAGTGGTAGATGCAGGGTGCCAAAGCTCTGCTACAGGGGATGTACTCAGAGTCTTTTCTATTTTTGGAACATCCAACTTAAAAATGTAAAAATGAGGATGAAGGTGATTTTTTCCACAAGAAAGTTCAAAAAAGGACTATGTTTGAAGCTCCAGAGAAGCAAGACAAGCACTCACTGGGTTCTGTCTTATTGCCATGGGCAGTAAGAGAACTGACGGAAGGTCACGGCTGCTTCACCTTTCATGCCCTTGCATGCGAGCATGAGATGACACAGGGTACATGCATGGCCCTGACAGACATTATTAAACAAAACCCCATCTTGTGTGCAACAGGCATGTGCTTCTACAGCAGGATCCACCCTGACACTCACTCGAAGATGTTTGAGCCAATGAAGGTTTGTGAGTATACAGAATAGACCTACCAACCTTTCCGAAGGTCAGAAACATAAATACAACATACTCAAACTATATTTTTTTGCCTATACATGTTCTTTTTTAAAAGGATCATGAGTTTCAGTGTTCTTTTCTGCTTTGGTAGTTTGTCCAACAACAAACATCTGTTAATGGATGCTGACATCAATTCTGTTAAAAATACAATTGTCCCACGATCACAAAATAGCCCATTGTAAAGTTTCACAAAAATGAAGCCCAGGTATAAGCATAAAGAACGTAATACCATGACCACATAAGACAGTATATCATACTTTTCCGGCTGCTATAATTAGCAGTTTGTCAGTAATGAGAGGAGCTTTCATAACTGAATGAATATGCTACATAGCTTTTACTACATATAAAGTATATTAGTTGCTTCAGTAATCATCTTTCATGAAAGAATCCACATTAAAAAATAGAAATCAGAATAAAGCTTTTGATAATCATGTGGAATTGCACTCAAGAGTCCAATTCTCCACTGTCTAGAAGTGTAATGAGAGACAGCTGTACAAACTGGGTACTAAACATTATGGGCAAAATGCCTTAAACTGATAGCCCAGGGAAAAGTGGGGGTAAGATGGCTTTAATCTATCTTTGTGTCCTTCCAGTTCTGAGCTGCTATGTCCCACAGCATAAAACTCATGCAGAATGAGGAGTACTGCTCAAGTTATGACAGCTTGTCATCAACTGCCTATGGGCAGCAACACTGCCCGTGATCTTTGCTGGCAAACATACCATATCCCTGGTTTTGTGAAGGGGGCCTCTGAAAAACAGCCTGCAGATGATCTTCCTCAGAAATATCAGTCTCCTTTTATAGTTGTTAGCCAGATAGTTGTTTAGTATGTTGAAGTTTTTCAGAAAAAAAAAATAAACAGCATATTGTGTAATATTATTTACTGTTAGTTAACACATCTGAACCAAATCATTCACAATATTTGATAATACATTTAATTACACAGTAGTCTTGGACAATCACAAAAACAAGAACAAACTACATAAGGCCTTAAAATTAGAAGCACAGTGTGTATTCTTGGAATATTACTATGTTTACAAATTAGGCTACATCTAATTTTAAGTTTGTCATTATCTTTCATAGTTTTATTCAAGCAAAACTCATTCAAGGGAAAGGCAACTTACAAAATTTATTTCACTATGAGTTAATACAAAAAAGAAGTGTCAACATTCTCTTTCTTCACTGTTCAGGACCAGATTAGTAAAATTATCATACAGTAATAAAAAACAATAGGTTGCATACTAATAAACACCCAAAAGTAAACCTGAACTGACGACTGCAAGCTTTCATTTGTTCATTAGAAAGTTAGAAAGAATTCTGGAAGTTTGTCTATCCATATACTGCATCTCCGCAGAATTGACATTTAAAACTAGCTCTAAATACCTTACCGGTTTCAAACAAACCACTAAAATATTTAGTTACACCTCAGTAGTGAGCATATGAATGAAATTTATTATAACAGTGGTATTTTATGACTCCATTTTACAGAATAACCTCTTTAGCTAAGGAATAGATGAGTAGGCAGATTTAAACCTCATCTTCCAGACAAAAAAAAACAAATTAAGCACAAGACATAAGATATAATGCACTGTAGCAAAAAAAGCTTGTTTTGACCTGCTCCCTATAAAACAGGGCCTGGGCCAATTCCAGTGAGTGTCTATGTTTTCATTACATATTTGCTTAAATTTCATGGCTATTGGTATTTTTACAAGTACAGCTGTTTCGAAGTCTGATTTTTAATGTACACCTGTGTAACAGAATAAGTCACAGTACATTTTGAGATGTTTAAAAAATATTTATAAATTTGTTTGATATGCTAAAGCATTTGGCAACACTTTTACAGCATCTGATTTTACATAATTAAAATTTCATACAGTACTCCTTGTGATATTTTGTACATCTAAAAAGAAAACTCACACATAGTATACGAACTACACAAGTTGAACTGCATGATCATGTTATTCCAGTTTATAATACTGGTATTAAAACCTTCATTAATTATGTTCACAAATCATTACCTGTACATTTATGAAGGCAACTGACATGATTTGAAAACAAAACCTTCAGGTTTTATGTTAGTATTTATCAAAGTGTGCAGTTCTGCAGTGAAATGAAAAAGCATGTAAATATATAAAGTACTTTACAAATTCACCAGTTCCTGTGATACAAACTGTTTTAATCGTTCAAGGTACTGTCCATAAAGCTCCACATCATTATGGCCTGCTCCTTCTACCCACAGTGGCTCTACAGGTCTCTGGCAACGCTCAAACAATGCTAAGCCATGCGAAAAGTCAATTACTTCATCTTCAGTCCCATGGATTATTAACACTGGTGATGTTATTTTAGAAATTTTGTCAATGCTGCAAGAAAAAAAGATTCACACAAACATGAACACAGAGCAGTCAAGTTTACACACTTAACCTTCAAGAATAAGAGACTCTTAGGCTATGTCTACACTTAAACAGGTACAGCAGCATGGCTGCAGCTGTAGTGCTTCAGTGTAGCCACTTGCTATAGCAATGGGAGGAGTTCTCCCATTGCTGTAGTTAATCCACCTTCCTGATAGGCAGTAGCTAGGTTGATAGAAGAATTATTCCATTATCCCTAGTGCTGTCTACATCAAGGATTAGGCCAGCTTAACTATGTTGCTCAGGGGTGTGGATTTTTCACAACTCAACGACATAGCTGGGTTAACTTAACTTGTTAGTGTAGACCTGTCCTTAGGCTATGGGTTAATCTTTTTTCATGTATTCAAATGTTTCTGGATTCACCATGTCTTGATTCACTCTTTGTACACAAGAACGGCCATACTGGGTCAGACCAAAGGTCCATTTAGCCCAGTATCCTGTCTTCCAACAGTGGCCAATGCCAGGTGCCCCAGAGGAAATGAATAGAACAGGTAATTATCAAGTGATCCATTTCCTGTCACTCATTCCCACCTTCTGGCAAACAAATTATGTAATTAGAGGATATTAGAGTTTATATTACATTACCTTAAAGGACAACTGCAAAGAATTTGCAAGATTACTTTCTTCCCTATTCTGAGAATGTTAGTAGCAACTTACTTTGGGAACGCATCAAAGCAGTAGGTCTTCTTCGTATCAGGAAAGGCTACTCGCATTCCCGAGGTCAAAGGAGAATGAAGAATTACAGCAGCACTCTCATACCGAGCAGCGAGATCCACAGATGGTACTGTTCCTATACTTTGGCCATATACAATCACATTTTCAGGGCGGATTCCGTACCTATAACATTAACAGTGTTAAAAACTGGTATACACTAAAATAAACTGAATTGGTTTTGTTACATGAATTAGGTAGAAAAATAATCATATTTGTGGATCAAAATTTACCAAGTAGGATGAACAAAAGTGACTAGTAAGAGAACCACATATCGTAGTTGTAATATTACTTTCCTGTACTTCAATCTTCCACTTTTGTCTGACTTAGAATTTTGACAGTAAAGCTTTTCTACTACCAGTTTTGTATTTGGCAAACATTTTTGTCTTAAGTCTGGAAAGATACTGAAATATGGGGGGTTTGTTTTTTGTTTAAAGGCTACATGTATGCAAAAGCACCATGGATAAAGTCAGAACTCTGGAATCATGTCCACTAGTTAGCCTGCTACAGAAAACAGAAGTGTTTGTTGTATTCCAAGATGACAGAGTATTTTGAATCAAGGCAGCTTTCTACATCAGATTTAACAAAGTTAGGGACATGCCTAATTTGGGACAAACTATCTTTTTTTTTTTTTTTTTTAACAAAACTTAAATATGTTTAACCATAAAGCCCAGGAACCACAAAAAAGGCTCATGCTGCTGTCACAGTCCATTTCCCCCCCCTCCCCCCGCCCCTCACTATACTTAAGTTATGGATAGGGCCCTACTAAATTCACGGTCCATTTTGGTCAATTTCATGGTCCTAGGATTTTAAAAATAATAATAAATTTCATGATTTCAGTTATTTAAATCTAAAATTTCATGGTGTTGTTCAGTAGGGGTCCTGACCCAAAAAGGAGTGTGTTGTGTGTGTGTGGTTGGAGGAAGGGGATCTCAAGGCTAATATAGATGGGATTGCAGTATTGCTAGCTACCCTTACTTCTGTGCTACTGCTGGCATTGTCTTCAGAGCTGGGCAGTGAGAGAGTGGCAGCTGCTGGATGGCATCCCAGCTGTGAAAGCAGAGCCGCCACCAGCAGCAGCGCAGATGTTAAGAGTGGCATGGTATGGTATTGCCTCCCTTACTTCCGCACTGCTGCTGGTGGGGCACTTCCTTCAGGGCTGGGCAGCCGAAGAAGGCAGCACAGGAGTAAGGGTGGCAATACTGTGAAACCCAACCCCCCCCGCAACAACCTTGCAACTCCCTTTTGGGTCAAGACCCCCAATTTGAGAAACACTGGTCTCTCCTGTGAAATCTGGACTTTTGTTTGCTTTTACCCTCTATACTACACAGATTTCACAGGAGACCAGATTTCATGGGCCGTGACATGTTTTTCATGGCTGTGAATTTCGTAGGGCCCTAGTTATGGATAATGTAATCTTTTATTGGTTTAATCCAGTGATTCTTAAACTTTTATACTGGTAATCCCTTTCACATAGCAAGCCTCTGAGTGTGACCCTCCCCCCATACAAATTAAAAACACTTTTTAATATATTTAACACCATTATAAATGCTGGAGGCAAAGCGGGGTTTGGGGTAGAGGCTGACAGCTCGCGACCCCTCCACATAATAACTTAACAACCCCCTGAGGGGTCCCAACCCCCGTTTGAGAACCCCTAGTGTAAACTTTAAAGACATCTGATATTGACTTCAAAAATGTAGTAAGTTATCTATTTTTGTTAAATGGCTGTATAGTTCTTTCCCACCCCTTTTTATCAAATATCAAGGTAGGAGTACTTCATTAAACACTATTACACAAGGTTGTGGCAAATGGAATAAACACTGTACAAAAGAGCTGTTAATACTTGATATGCAGCAAACATGGGATGCTAAAGAAGATGATCAGTTACAACATTACTCAGCCACTCTTAATTTTTAAAAAATTACGTACAAGTAAAATGAGGCATCACCTGAAGCATCACCTTGTTAAACCACAAACCCAACTCTGAAATAAAATCCTCCTATACAGAGGCAATGTCAAATTTCAGCTCATCAAAATTAGTACCATCAAATTTTAAACTCCAGAAAAAAGGCTTATGATTAGGACTTGAAAAAATTTACCAGATACCAACCAGCCAAAGAACATGTGAAAAATTATGCAGGTCCCCTCAGGTCAGATCAAGGAACAAAGCCCTGGAGAGGTGCCCAGGCCCCTCCCTGTTTGAAGAGAGGTTGATGCTACAATTGCAAAGTGGGTAGTGTTTCTGGATCCTGCTCAGTCCTCTCCATCTTTCATATTGGCTTTCCAGTCTCACACACAGACCATTATCAACCTCTGTCACTCCTGCTTGAAAAGAGAAAGCATTCTCTCTGCTACCCAAGAGCTTCTTCACTCAGTTTAGAATACAACCCATTTTATGGAACAGTATGTTCAACTCTGATCACCATCTCTCAAAAATATGTAGCAAAAATAGAAAGAGTTCGGAACCAGGTGATGAAACAGTGGAATGGAAAACATTTCAAATGGAGAGAGATGGCAAATACTGGAACTGTTCAGAGAATAAATAATGGAGAGACACGATATAAATAATGAATGGTACAGAGAAAGTGGACTGGGTACTTCTATTTAGCTGTTCTCATAATGCAACAATAAGGAGGCATTCAATGAAACTGACAGGCAACAAATTCAAAACGGATGACAGGAAGCATTTTTTGCAAACCACGCTATTAGTCTGTTAATTCATCCTCATCAGATACCACTGAGGCCAAGAGCTTAGCAAGATTAAAAAAAGACTAAGATTATATGAACAGTAAGAACATCCAGCTATGTTAAGATCACATTTTAGAAAAACCTTAACATTTGGAAGGCATAAAAAACCTTCATGCTTTATTCAAGGAATAAGCTAACCATTAACTGACTTCCTATATGGGCTGGTTACTACATAAATTGTCCCATTTGAGGTTTCTTGCATCTCTCTCTTTGAGGCATTAGGTAACTGGCCAGAGACCAGATACTGAAACAGAGTAACTACTGATCTAGATAAGGGAGAGCTTGGATGCTTGTTCAGGGGTTCCATCCTTCATACTGTCTCTGTCCAATATATATATTAAGCCCCCTCTCACTGAACCCTATTTAGCTGCTGTAAGGCAGAAGATCCTCCCTTTCTGTTCCTTCCATGCATCCCAGAGCCTCCTAGCCACTGTGGTAAAAGTCACAGCTACTCTATTCTGTGGCTGCTGTGAGCTGGTATCTCCATTTTAAGTTCTCTTCCCCAGTAAATTGCTTTAGTGCCTGCCTCTGCTGCCGCTCAGTTTTCCCCAGGCAGAGTGAAACTGACCTAATTTTTGAGAGTTTCACTTCTGCATAACAAAACTGGCAAGATTAGTTAGTTTTCACTCTGCTGCAGCTTTGCAAAGCTGTCAGCAGCAGCAGGGGCCCTGGAGCTTAGGAAGAGAGCACAACATTTATTTATGCTAGTTGCTACTAGCATACTCAATCGAGTGACAACCAGCTACTCTTGTTATATAGGGATAAATGCGATAAATGATTCCTACAGCCACCTTCTAGGAGCAAGAAGATTCCCATTTGTCTGTGATGACAAAAATCGCAGTGAGATGCGCTCTGCTCATTCACAGATTTTTTAAGGCCAGAAGTGACCATTATGATCATCTAATCTGTCAAACTGCATAATACACTATACAATTTCATGGAGTAGTTCCTTTATCAAGCCATTATTTCTGGTCAATCTGGAGTTTTTTATAAGAAGACATCTATCTTGATTCAAAGTCTTGAAGTGATTAACAATCTACTTTTGGTAACTATAACACCCATTTTACAAATGGGGAACAA
This sequence comes from Caretta caretta, assembly GCF_965140235.1. Taxonomy (NCBI): domain Eukaryota; kingdom Metazoa; phylum Chordata; order Testudines; family Cheloniidae; genus Caretta; species Caretta caretta. Next base: position 99,338,153 of record NC_134210.1, on the reverse strand, counting down.
GGGAAAGAGATTCAATGACCTGTCCAAGGCTACACAGGCAGACTGTAACAGAGCCAGAACCCAGATTTCTGCTGCCCTAACCAAAAGGCATCCAATGCAACAACCTTGCTCTACATCACTCACTCCCATAAGAGCATGGCCACTGAAAAGCAATTCATAAACTGGTGCTTGGAAGCCTTAAAGGGGAAAGAACCAAATGAGCACCAATTGCCACGATAAGTACTCCTCCCATCCTTTGCCAGAGGTACACAGCTCTTTACAGTCTGACTGCTAGGAAGTTCATTGAAGCAGCATCAGGGCTTGGCAGAGAGAGAACAGGTCAGACTGAAGAAAGGGGTTAACTGAATCAGAATTAAGAACCGACAGGTACAGTGGGAAGGAGTAGAGAAAAGTAATGGAGAAAAAGGAAATTAGAAAATGGATTTGAAAATGTGAGTTGCCCTATCTAGCTTTCCTTTTGGAAAAGTGGATATGCAAATGTGCATAGGAAAAATCTAAATAAAGGACAAACACAAAATAAACCCAAACAGCATAAATGGAAAACAAACAGAAGCTTTAAAGTAGTGAAATATTTTAGAATATCACAGAAGAAAATAGAAAAACTGAGAAAAAATAGCCATAAGGTTTTTTCTTTTTTTTTTTAAAAAAGGTTTTAATAAAACAGTATTTCACCATTTAATACAATTTGTGTAAAAAGTGACCCTGTTTTTCACATGTTGAAATAGTGGTATCACACACGTTTAGACATTCCCCCACGTTGTGCAACATTGATACGTTGAGAAAGATGTCTGTCAGTATGTTTTAAAGTAGTCCCGTCTGCCTTAGAAAAATAAAACTCAGAGCTCCTCTTGAAGATACGAGAAGCCACTCCCTTTAGGAACTCTGCTTTAATTTTCGTAACTAATACAGGAGTATGGTGTACATTTGCACTGGTATTTGTAAAAAGTTTTTAATTTTACCAATTCAGTACATACGAAACTTAGGCTAAGTATACATGACAAACTGTTGCCAGCATAGCTACGTTGGTCAGAAGTCTCTAGCCTCTAGTATGAATGCAGTAATACTGGCAAAACTGCTCTTTTAGTTGTATAGCTTATTTTGTGGGGAAGGTGACCAGGGGGCTGTGTTTGCTGGTATCAAACTGTGTCCACAAAAGGAGCACTTCGCCGTTATAGTATACCAGCAAAGCGCTTCTAAAGGTAGACCTGGCCTTACTATCAGGTACTTGTGAACATATACCTAGCCAGATACTTTGGGGAGCTTATCCGGGAAGACAGGTATTTAAAGTAGAATATGAAGATACAAAGACAGATCTTCATTCAAGATTAACTTAGCACAGGAAAGAAAGGACACTCGGGTAGTTGGTTTTGGCTCTCTGATTCTGCCTCAGTTGTCCCTGGTCCCAGTGTCAACTAGACCAGCACAGGGACAACTTGAACATATGCCAACTGGCAACTTTCCTAAAAAGGACTGTCTACCAGCTGAGAAGAGCTGAAGCACTGGCCATGCCCCTGCATACATTTGGCCTATCGGGGAAGTAGAGGCAGAGAAGCCTGATAGACTGGCTTTACACCAGGTGAGAACACTCGTACCAGGGGAGTTCTCAGCTGAACAGATACAACTAGATTCACCCCTTTGTATCACTGAACCTATGAAGAGGGATAAGAAAGGGAAGGGAAGAATCTGGCCCATATTATACAAAATATGACTAAACAATTGTATGACGACTGGCTGGTATATGCAGTGATGGAATATATAGTTAACTTCCATTTTCAGAAAGTCTCCAAATCCATCCTGTATTTAAAAAAACTACTAGGAAACCTTCTAAATACTTCCAACATTGAGTGGCTTAACAATTTCCCAATAATCCAAGACAGAAAACATTGCATTTAAACATAGAAGCTAGTAGTCAAAATATAAAACAAAGCTAGCAAAATGGGTACAGTGCAACCAGGTATCAATTTTAAAAGGACTACAGATTGTAAAAATGAAACAGATTTCATTTGACTCCTCAAAACTTCAGAAATTAGGATGTAAATCCACTGTTCACAGCTGGGCATGTCAAAAAGGGAGTATATAAAGTATTGCCCTACTACAGCAAAATATTGGCTAGAAATACACCAAAAGTTAAAATGTTAAGATATTGGGAAGATGCTAGCCTATGTTTTTGATTATTCTGAACTGCGATCTCACCCATTATTTAGGGAAATAGTAGCTATGATTATAGTCACATGTATAATTCTTAAACACTGGGAAAAAGAATAAGACACCTGGACATAAGGAATGGCTGAAGGACAAATCCATTTATCAGCTATAAGACAAAATGGGGAAATACATCCTGGAATCACTTCCCAAACATCCACCATGCAGAAAAATACATAATTATGTATTTTGGAGCACCAGTACAATTTATCCACACTAAAGACCCCCCCTGCTATTTCTGTGTATATACTTGAACATCTGAGCACCTACCCATCATTTTCTCATTTCCTTATTCCGCAATTATATAATTGTTTAGATGTAAGATAAGGCAATGTTCATTGCATCATTTGCCCGACTGAAATATGCTATACCAGTGGTTCTCAAACTTTCACACTGGTGATCCCTTTCACACAGCAAGCCTCCGAGTGTGACCCCCTCTTATAAATTAAAAAAAAGACTTCTTTATATATTTAACACCATTATAAATGCTAGGTTTCAGAGGAACAGCCGTGTTAGTCTGTATTCGCAAAAAGAAAAGGAGTACTTGTGGCACCTTAGAGACTAACCAATTTATTTGAGCATGAGCTTTCGTGAGCTACAGCTCACTTGAAGTGAGCTGTAGCTCACGAAAGCTCATGCTCAAATAAACTGGTTAGTCTCTAAGGTGCCACAAGTACTCCTTTTCTTATTATAAATGCTGGAGGCAAAGCAGGGTTTGGTTGGAGGCTGACAGCTTATGGACCCCCCTGTAATAACCTCGCGACCCCTGAGGGGTCCTGAACCCCAGTTTGAGAACTGAATGCTACACAAACTCTCAATAAAGAGCATATGGAATCCTCAAACAAATAACATGGGCTGTGTTTAATTTATTGCATTCAGAAATTTCTTAAATTATTTATTTTTGAAAAATGCAGGTCCTTCTATAAAAATTTAAGTGAAAGCTCAAATTATTATACAGAATTAAATACATTTTTGGAGGGTAAATTCCTCAATTTTCCCTTGCTTTCCCAATTTTTTTTTTAAACAATCCTTTCCTCCAGCCAAGGGATTTGGCCACAACTATAAACTGGGAAAAGTAGTTCAAGAATAGTACAAAGTAATTTTTCTCTACAATGACTGAACATACTGTCTACATAGCGTTCTCAGCTGCTACTGGTCTCAAAGTTTACAAACTGAAATAGAGAAGCTACTTATCAGTAAGGTTAGCTCAAGAGCATTGCTGCACATTCCCACATGTGGATAAGTGGGACATACAAACGTGGAATATAGAGAGTAGCGTCAGTCGGGGCCACATTTCCTTTCTATGTTCTTTTCTTGCTGTCCTTCAATGGCAATACTTAACACTAGACTCCAAAGATTTGAAGAGAGGGTGGATACTAGGCATAAACACTAAGAACTACAGGTTTCAGAGTAGCAGCCATGTTAGTCTGTATTCGCAAAAAGAAAAGGAGTACTTGTGGCACCTTAGAGACTAACCAATTTATTTGAGCATAAGCTTTCATGAGCTACAGCTCAATGCATCCGATGAAGTGAGCTGTAGCTCACGAAAGCTTATGCGCAAATAAATTGGTTAGTCTCTAAGGTGCCACAAGTACTCCTTTTCTATTTAAGAGAACTACAGTTACTGTAAGTAATTTGCTTCTTCAAGGTGGCCTCTGCTTACTCTGTCCCACTTGTGGATGTTTAGTAAACAGTACAATCTCCACTGGGGTTGGTGGAGAATTTCTAGTTTAACAGAGTACAGAAATATCCTCCCAAATAGTGCATCAGTTTTGAGTGTCAGGTTGAGCGTATTAGTAAGAAATGACTAATACTGTTCTCCCAAACTGGGCCTCAGATTTAGAGACCAAGTTGAGGGAAACATTGCCACTTAAAGAGCATATAGAGTTTCAATTAGCAGCTCTGAAAAATACTAAGATAATGACAGAGCAAGAACACACTATAAGAACTGCCATGTGTCTAGATCTGCATAAACAGATCTCCAGGAGGCTGAATATCTGCAAGATCACAAGAGTAATACACAGTGTCAAACATTTGGACAACCTTTGGGCTGTGATTGGCAAAGCCCTGGTCTTCCCTCATCTGCCTGAGAGGCATAGGGAACTAGAACATAAATTGTCTATTTAGGATCAAACTTTGGGCCCTCCAAACATCTAAAATACAGAGTTTGAGCTCCTTTAAATATCAATGAGGTGGGGGGACGGGGGGAGGGGGAAAGAGATCTAAACAGGGTAACTGCCCCATTAAGATGGAAATCAGGGGTCAATTTAGACAGGAATTATGAATAAAGACACAATTACCTTATTCTTATGGAACACAACATTGGGAGAAATAGAATCATATCACAAAACTTTGGCCTGGTGTGATGGCTATGAAGATTACTGTCCTCAAAAGATAGATGGTACAGAGAACACTTTGACTTAAGTTTGAACAGAGGCTGCGCTAGCTTTGTGAGAATAGGATTCAAGCCTATGGTGCAGGTGGTACAACAATACTTTCATCAACATGGTTACTGTAGTGAGTGAATACTGTCAACCCTTGCATGAGTGTGAAAAGCTGAGATAGCGGTGAAGTGCATCCTGATAGCTGTAGCTTTCTGATTCTTTTGGGGATGGCCTAGGAACAACATGGAAGAAGGCTTTGATTTTGAAGAGCAGGGACAGGTTCATTTGCACCTATTCATAGGAGATCTAGGATAGCTGCCTGCATTCCCCGATTCCTCCTGGGGCAGAAATTTAGGTTGTACTATTTTTTTTTAAATGAGTTGAAAGACCATACTTGCAATACTGTCCACCCACGTTAGCATTTTTGCGAAGGCATGCAAGGGCACTTAGGGAGTCAGATGACTATTTTCTTTGGTTATTTACTTATTCCTGTGGGCCTGGTGCCCTAGATAGTTTTAATGCCTGAACGAAGGTGCTTAGGTGAAGCCTGCCTGGACTTCACTATATAGGCCTTTCACATGCAACAAAGAGGCCAGGTTTTCTGGTAAAAATGTTTTCCTGTTAGATGCTACAAGTCCTTGACCACCATTTATCTTCACTAGTGACACTAGGATAAATTTTGACTAGTGTACACCAAGGCATCTGACATTATAGAATGGAGACCTCGGGGGGGTGGGGGGGAAGAGGGAGAGAAGAGAAGCAGTATAAATGTGGTACATCTTGACCTTAGTAAGGCTTTTGATACTGTCTCTTATGACCTTCCCAGAGAGTAGTTATCAGTGGGTCACAGTCATGCTGGAAGGGCATAATGAGTGGGGTCCCGCAGGGATCGGTTCTGGGTCTGGTTCGGTTCAATATTTTCATCAATGATTTAGATAATGGCACAGAGAACACACTTATAAAAAGTTTGCAGATGGGAGGGGTTGCAAGTGCTTTGGAGGATAGGATTAAAATTCAAAATAATCTGGACAAACTGGAGAAATGGTCTGAAGTAAATAGGATGAAATTCAGTAAGGACAATGCAAAGTACTCCACTTAGGAAGGAACGATTGCACAGATATGAAATGGGAAGACTGCCTAGGAAGGAGTACTGCGGAAAGGGATCTGGGGGTCATTATGAGAGCCAGTGTAACGCTGTTGAGGGGGAAAAAAAACAAAACAAAAACGCAAACATCATTCTGGGATGTATTAGCAGGAGTATTGTAAGCAAGACACAAGAAGTAATTCTTCCGCTCTACTCCGTGCTGATTAGGCCTCAACTGGAGTATTGTGTCCAGTTCTGGGGGCCACATTTCAGGAAAGATGTGGACAAACTGAAGAAAGTCCAGAGAAGAACAACAAAAACGAAAGGTCTTGAAAACATGACCTATGAGGGAAGATTGGAAAAATTGGGTTTGTTTAGTCTGGCAAAGAGAGGGGACATAACAGTTTTCAAGTACATAAAAGGTTGTTACAAGGAGAAGGAAAAAAAAATGTTCTTCTTAAGCTCTGAGGATAGGAAAAGAAGCAATGGGCTTAAATTGCAAAAAGGGTGGTTTATGTTGGACATTAGGAAAAACTTCCTGTCAGAGTGGTTAAGCACTGGAATAAAGTGCCTGGGGAGGTTGTGGAATCTCCATCATTGCAAATTTTTAAGAGTAGGTTGGACAAACACCTGTCAGGCATGGTCTATAGAATACTTAGTCCTGCCTTGAGAGCAGGGGACTAAACTAGATGACCTCTCAAGGTCCCTTCCAGTTCTATGATTCTATGACAGTGATATCACATCATCAGACGATCTCCTCATACAGCAGGCTATATTGGATTTAGGACTAGCTTTGCTCTGGAAGAGCACTGCAAAATGCACCAAACCCAGGAGAAAAATCTGACCAGTGTCTAAAACAATCACATACTATTTCTCAAGCACAATGCACTTTCTACAGTTTAGATGCACAACTAGCAATTTATACTATTTTGTTCTTCTGTCTGTGCAAGATAGTCCATATGTTTGTTTTTTAAAATACTCTAATGTATACAAGATATGATTTACAACGTTTTAGAAAAGGTTTTGCATGCCCCAAGGTTTTGCATGGCCCTCCCCCACAACATCAAGGTACCTCACAAGCCCCTTAAACTACTTGTTCCTTGTTCCTGAAGTTCCGGGTCTGATGTGGGAAATGGGAAAGGAGTCTGCTGCAGGTTACCAGCACACCAACAAAGAACATTACAAGGAAAACAGAAGACAACTTTCTCAGATCAAATGTGATATCACTCCAGGAGCAGTGGGTTTGGTTGACATTTGCCAACATTGGTATCTGTTAATCCTCCAATGGAAGTGGGATACACATAGGTTAGTTAAGTGGACTGGTCCAAAAGTATCTGCCTTTGGGCACTAGAATTTCAAGCCATCTATAATCATTTATACCCCAATCCTGCAAGCTGATCCAATCTGCAGAACTGGAACCTAAAATAGATTTAACATATAGCAGTAATTTTTGTAAGCAATTCACTTGAAATGTGGCAAAGTCTGACCACCCAGATCTAATATGAATTTGATAATGCTAGAATACAGTATTTTAAGATGGGAATAGACTCCATGCTAGCATAGATTAAGTAAACTTTTGTAAAGCACAGCGAAAAACAATTTGCAATTAACTCCTTACCTTGTCCTAAGAGCCACCCAAGCAGCATCAACATCAGCATACAGGTTCTTCTCTGTCGGTTTCCCAGAACTTGCGCCATATCCAGAATAATCATATGAGAATATGTTGCAGTTAATCCGTGAACCCAGTCCTATGTAAAAACTGCTCATCTGACCTAGGTCAACGGCATTTCCATGTGAGAAGAGCAAAGTATATTTGGCATTAGGTGAGCAACGCACAAACATACAGGCAATCCTGTTACCTTTGCTGGTTCTAGTCATGAAACACTCAATGGCATCTTTTTCTCTAGAGGAGTATTGCCAGTCTGCTCGTTCTGAAAGATGCAGAGTCCAGCGACTACCACTTTCATCACACATCAGTGTGTAAGTAGGATCTGGAGGTAAAAACGCCAGTTTGGAAGCAATTTTCCCTGGGCATGGTGGACAACAGAACAGGCAACACAGTTCACTAAAGGAAAGATTATTCATCTTCTATTCTGAAATAGGAAAAGAGAAAAATTTCTAATTACAATTCCATAGAAGAACATGGAGTAAAATTAAACATGTCATTGTAATTACAGACTACAGGCGCATGTTGGAAGAATGTTTTACAACAAAGGTTACTCTTTATAATCTTAAATTTAAAACAGACTATCAACTTGTAACTAAGAAAATTTGTGTACAACAATTTTTAACATCTTAAAATATAACTTTAGATTATTAGAGGTGAAATTTGAAAACCAATAGAGGAAAATTAATGTCATTAATCATGAGAATTTATTTTTATTAAAAGAATAATTATATTCCTTAAGACAAGTACAAAAATTTTGACGTTAGAAATCAACTATTCACATGATGTATTCTGGCCCAGAAAGCATGGTACTGATCCTTCCAAAAACTTCAAGTTAGAATGACAATCACTGAAAAGCCAACAACATTAAACAGAACACGGTTTCCAATGCGCTAAAGGAATAAGGATCTCGTTAGCCAAGAATCACTACTGTGTCATCAACCATTTCAAACTTATCGTAACGTGATTTTGGCCCCTACTGCAGGGAATCTCATGACATGAAAATCTCCAGCCTTCAGACTATTTTAAGGATGCAAAACCAGAGACAGGCTCCCCATACAGAGAGTACTGTAGCTTAGCAGAATTTACAACTAAACTGCAAGCCCAGAGTCCAATCCCAGTTCTTCTGCCAACTGCCAGTTGTGACGGGTTTGGTCACAGGGACCCCCTTGGGACTGTCACCTGATGTGCTGAAACTACCCCTGAGCCCATCTTCCTTGCCAGCTTGGGACTCCAGAACGCTGTCTTGTTGAGCCAGACACGCAAGCCGGCTGCAACGCAGACCCAGGGTCTGAACCACGCCCCCAAAGCTACAGACTTTAACCAAAAACTGCTCAGCAAGTCACCTATCTTCAGCACACAGACACCCAGTTCCAAATGGGATCCAAACCCCAAATAAGTCTGTTTTACTCCATATAAAGCTTATTGTCCACCCTCTATAACACTAATAGAGAGACATGCACCGCTGTTTGCTCCCCCAGGTAACAGTCCCTTACTCTGGGTTAATAAAAAAAAAGTGATTTTATTAAGTATAAAATGTAGGATTTAAGGGGATTTAAGTAATAACAGACAGCACAAAGTAAGTTACCAAGCAAAATAAAACACAAACACACATGCCTAATACATTAAGAAACTGAATACAGGTAAATCTCTTCCTCAGATGTTCCAATAAGCTTCTTTCACAGACTAGACTCCTTCCTACTCTGAGCCCAATCCTTTCCCCTGGTATGGTCTTTGTCAGCTCCATCTTAGGTGGTAACTAGGGGATTCCTCATGTCTGGCCACCCCTCTGTTCTGTTCCACCCCCTTTTATATCTTTGGCACAAGGCAGGAATCCTTTGTCTGAGTTCCCACCCTTCCTTCTAAATGGAAAAGTCCCAGGTTTAAGATGGATTCCAGTATCATGTGACATGTTCACATGTCCGGTGAGACTTCATTACCCACTGGCTGACACACAGGTATACAAGAAGGCTTACAAGTAAACAGTCATTTACCACCAATTGTTCTAGTTAATGGGAGCCATCAAGATTCCAAGCCACCATTAATGGCCCACACGTTGCATAGTTAGAATAGAACTTCAGAGTAACACTTCATATTTCTTGCTTCAGATACAAGAATGATACATTCATACAAATAGGATGAACACACTCAGTAGATGATAAATTTTGTAATGATACCTTACAAAAGACCTTTTGCATAAAGCATATTCCAGTTACATTAAATTTACACTCATGAGCATATTTCCATAAACATATGGAGTGCAATGTCACTTTACAAACTTTATTAGCAGCAAAGGCTTTGTACCTTGTGGGGCGATAACGGTCAGTCACCAATTTTACAAATAAAATGACAGTTTGCATGTGTCACTTCAGGCAGAGCTAGGAACAGAACCCACCTACTCTGCCACAAAGACTTTCAACAGGAACATGACAAATCAGATGCTTGTGTAACCCCCCACTAACTCGGGCAACATATAGTGAGTTCGCAAAAAGAAAAGGAGTACTTGTGGCACCTTAGAGACTAACCAATTTATTTGAGCATAAGCTTTCATGAGCTACAGCTCACTTCATAGTGGGTTATGACTCTGATGGTACTTCCATGCTAAGAGATTTGGTTCTTTAGCTCAAGCAATAGACACCTTTAGAAACAAGCCAAACTCAGAGGTCCTGGGTTCAAAGCCCTCAAATGACCCAAATAAGAGCATTGTTACAGTTTTCTATGCTATTTGTAACTAGACCACCATCTAATGACGGACCCTGGAATAGAAAACAAGAATCCTGATGCTAACCGTTCCCATTGCTATCTCACAAATACTTGTGTAACCCACTGGCTGTGTCCAAATTTACTTCTAAATATAATGCTTTGCAGTATAAAATTATTTCAACAGTTACTCCAGGATACTTACACTATCCATTATACATGTAAATATTTTTCACTCCCACATGGGTTGTCAGTGGGATATCACATCCCTCACCTTGCTTTTGTAAGGCTTTACATGCGACGATCCTAAGTGTGGTTGAATCCAGTATAATAACCAGGTACCCACATCTTGGACATGAGTATTCCCCATTCCAGGTCAAATATTTAGCGATATATGTTACCACAATGTGTTGAAAGAGGTACCCTTCTCTTCAGGTGATCGATACAGATGCCTTCAGAGCTGGTTGGGAGCACCACTATCACTGTCCAATAGTTTTTGCAGTATGTACTCCTGGGGGAATTCGGCTCCAAAATACTAAAAATTCTACACACAATATTTAAAATTCTGCATATTTTATTTGTCACAACACAATATAATCATGCCAGTTTCAATTACGTTGGTATTTTTTATTTCAAAATACCTGTCAGAAAGTATGTCTGTATCAATACAGGCAACAAAAAAGATTCGAGAATTGTTTTATGACAAACAGATTCCTTACTAGGCATATTAATACAGAACTTTGAGTAATAATTCATTTAAACTACAATACAGAAACACATTTCCCACACCCCTCACAAGCAGTGCAAACACTTGGGGGAGTCAGGGGTAACATAGGAGCGGAGGGAGAGGGAAGTAATTGCTGGGAAGGATCCTGGGAGGGAATCTGGAAGGTTGTTGGGTGTGGAAAGTATGGAACAGGTGTTTTGGGGTGATGGGAGAGAGGGATTGTTAGCGAGTTGGGGAGCCTCCCTCAGGCTCTCCCATTCAGTCAGACACATCTACTGCTGTACCCATGTGTTCCTGCATTCCCTTTCCTGATTCAGTCAGGCGTAGCTGCACATGTCCCCATGTGACCCTGCACCCCAACTCAGCAACCCCCTGCCCACATCCCTGAACCCCCACTCTTCCTCATCCCCATGCGGCCCTGCACCCTTCTCCCCATCTCCATGTGGTTCTGCACCCCTACTCCCATTCAGCCCCTGGGCTCAATGTTACCCCACTAGCTCCTCTGCCTCTCCCCCTCCCACTAGCCCTTCTGAATCCCAGTTTGTGTGACCCTCCCCCCCCCCGCACATCCGTCCATCCCTCCCATATCCCATGCCTCCTCATCTGTCCCTGCGGGCAGGGTGCTGTGAGGAAGACAGCCTCTGCCCCCTCCCTCTCTGCAGCTGGCTGCTCCAGCTCATGAGCCAGCTACCCTCTCTTCTGGAACCTCAGTAGTGCCTGGTGGACAAAAGGTGTAATTGCAATGTGACCCCTCTCAGCTTCCCTTCATCTCCCAGTCAGAATCAATTACTCTGTCATGGGATGTAAAAAAAGGGGACATTGATTCTGTGCTTGCGCAGTGGTGTAGAATTCCCCCAGGAGTAAGTATGGATACCTAGCACAGGAGAAACATTGTACTTGTCACTGGCAAGTTAAGATATAGAGCTCAAGGAAGTTCAACAAGGTACAAGTATGTTTGCAGTGTCAGCATTTCCAAGATACGTGCTCAAAGTTCAGAACAATAAGAAACTAAATATATTTAAAAATATGAGAAAAATCTAAGGTTTAGGTTTATCTTACTACAAAGTAGAAATTTCTGAGGTATAGTTTAAAACTTCACTGCATAAGCTTGCACTATTGCACCAGTATAGGCTCAGAATCATAGAACTAACTTGCCCACCCCCCTCTTTACTGGACAGTTTTTAAAGCATAAATAGCCTGCTTGTTAAAACTAATCTCTTCTAAGCTTCAGATGAATTATAAACTGTTATACCAAAGCAGAACATTCAAATTGCCTTGCCAGCTAAAATCTAATCCAATCTTCAGCAATTAACCTTTTCAGTAGAGCTGGAGAAAGGGGAAAAAGAGATAGATCAGTCTAATGAGTGACAACATCCCAAGTGTTTATCTTGGGCTCTTAGAACACTTCAAGTGTAATTGCTTTACATAGTCAATTTCTTTCCTCCCAGACCCATAAAAAGTAGCACACCCACTATCTCCTTCCCTAAAAGCTTAACTAAGGGTATGTCTACACTGCAAAGTTGTCTTGTCTTTCGTGGGTACTTAAAGCCCCCCCCCCGAAAGACAGAAGGTTTGCCAACACAAGTGGCAGTGTGAACGTGTCAGCAAGAGTGCTCTCCTGCCAACAAAGCTAACGCTGCTCGCGAGGCTGGAAATATTTTGTCGGCAAAAGTGCCGACAAAGAGCGTTTACACACGCTGACTGTTAGCAACAAGGCTGAGTCGACACAGCCTTGTTGCTAAAAGCTGTGTGGTGAGGCAAGCCCAAAGTCTACATCTCCCAAATACTGTAAACACCCGTGTTGTGCATAACCTTATTCATGTGAGTAGTCCCACTGGCTACTTCAGAAGGACTACTGATATGAATAAAGTTAAGCATCTGAATATCTGTTTGCAATGTTCTTGGTGGGGGAACTAAGACAATACTAAAAATATGCAATAGTTACACTGTGCAACATATATAAACGGTTTTCATTCCCCTCCCCCATTCTTATTTTAGCAGCATAGATTTAGACTATTCTACAACTTCCTTCACCGTTTCCTAAAATTTTGAAAGCAGACAAATGAGGACTAAAAACTACAACAGAATTTACACAACAATCCAATAGTTAAAATCCCTTTCCAGTTACATAATGAATTACTGTGGAACAAATATATATGAACAAACATCCTTAAACTAATTTGACTGGAAAGGGGATAAGATATTTGAAAATGTAATGAGAAATAACTATAGGAAATTAGTGCCCAATTAAAAAGATAGAGGACATTATACCAACAGAGCTGTAAAGAATGAACGAACACAATGGATGCAGAGAAGAACATGGAGGAAGCCTGAAAACTAAAGTTAAAAATAAATACACACACACACAATGTAAAGATATGTACTATCCTATACTAAAAACTGATCACTATAAAGGATTAGACTAATTTTTTTTGCCTTTAAATGAAAATATTCCTGGAAAACTATTTAGAATCATCATAGCTAAAGAAGCACTCGAGGAAGACAAGGCCATTGTGAAGCTAAATGAATTATTTGTATCAATCTTCATTGCAGAGGATGTGGGGAGAGTCTCACCCTTGGGCCATTCTCATTAGGTGAAGAATCTGAGGAACTGTTCCAGATTGAAGTGTCAGTAGAGGTTTTGGAACAAATGATAAAATTAACCACTAAGAAGTCACTAGATGGTAGTCACCCAAGTGTTCTGAAGGAAGTCATATATGAAATGGCAGAACTATTATCACTAAAATCAGCCTCTCGTACCAGATGACTGGAGGATAGCGACTATAACTCTGATTTTTAAAAAAGGCTCCAGAAGCAAGTCAGGCAATTACACATCACTGAGCATAACTTCAGTACCAGGCAAATTGGTTGAAAGTGTAGTAAAGAACAGAATGATCAGACATAGCTATGAACATGGTATGTTGGGGAAGAGTCAACATAACTTTTGCAAACAGAAACCATGCCTCACCAATTAGAGGTATTTGAGGGAGTCAAAACCAGATGAACAATGAACCTTGGTATTAGGAAAGGGATAGATAAGACCGAATAGATCATAATATCACTATACAAATCCATGGTACACCCATACCTTGAATACTGCATATGGCGCTGGTCGCCCCATCTCGAAAAAGATACATTAGAACTGGAAAAGGTAAAAGAAGGGCAACAAGAGAGACTAGGATATGAAATAGCTTCCATATGAGGAGAGATTTAAAATACTTCAATTTAGAGAAAAAAAATTACTAAGGTGGGGATATGTTAGAGGTCTATAAAATCATAAATAGCATGGAGAAAGTGTATAAGGAAGTGTTATGTATGCCTTCACATAACACAAGAACTGCTGTCACCCAATGAAATTAATAGGCAGAAGTTTTAAAACACACACAAATAAGTACCTCTTCACACAACACACAGTCAACCTGTAGAATTCGTTGCTAGGGAAGGCTGTAAAGACTAAAACTTTAACTGGGCTTGAAACCAAAATAGATAATCATGAGGGACAGGTCCACCAACAGTTATGAGCCAAGATGGTCAGAGACAACCACACTCTCTGGGTGTCCCTAAAACTGTGACTGTCAGAAACTAGGATTGATCACTCGATAACTACCCTGTTCATTTCTCTCTGAAGCATGGCATTGGCCCCTGTCAGAATATAGGGGGGAGATGGACCTTTGGTTTGACCCAGTATGGCCATTATGTTCTTGTGGCTGTATGGTTTTACTATACTCAGTATTATTAAAAAATATGAGAAAAAGCCTATCTTGCATTGACTGTCCAATAAAGAATTCCCTAACTGGTAGCAGCCACTCTTGCTGGATATTTCATATGTTTTAAACAGCTCTAGGGGTCTATTTTGAGAGGGGGAGGGGGAGAGAGTCAGAACAAACAATAGATAGCAACAACAAACAGAAAAACAATCCCCAGAAGATCCCAGATATACACAAATGTGGGATTAAGTCAGATTACATAATGTTTGTGTTCTGTATGCAAGACACTACTCTATAGTATTCTTCTACTTAAAACAATCTGCACATTGACAGCCACTGAAACACTGCATTGTTGGCGATTCAGTGCCTCAAACTGATACCTCATCACACCATTTAAGGCACAAATACTAAAGAAAAATATAACTATTTAAAACGGATTTGTGTTTTTGCATTTATATTTTGGTTTTAGTATGGTTAATTGTTTAAATATTCTGAAAGTAACTGAAATCTGTCTGCAAGATGGGTTATTTTGCCACCATTCTGTTCATACTTTTTCTTCCACAGAAAATTAACAAATCTAAAAAACGGTCAAATCAGGACAACCGAAGAGTGATCTTCACATTTTCCAAACAAATATCCATTTTTTAGTTACTCCATAAAAACAAGAAACTTAGTTTTATTTATATATATAAAAACTATCTGAACCTACTAAAAGAAAAATCAGATATGCATTTTAGGGTCATTCTCCCAATTCATGGACTTTAAAAATAAAGTATTTGATTTCTCTCCATCCATAGTAGCACGTTTCATAGCTCAATTTACTTAGAAATGAGGTACTAAAACACTACAGCACTCCCACCCACCCCCAACACACACAGTTTAGAAATACCTCGCCTCCCCCACCCACCCACCCAGCAGATGAGATAAGCAGCAGCTGTGTTTCAAATATTGATTTAGAATCTTTCCGCATAACCGTAGGACCTGCTCTCGCACCAGAGGGTGGAGGCAGTCGGCTCCCCAGTTCCGGCGGCCAAGGAGAAGAAAGAGGGAGGCTGTGCCCCTTTAGATTGGCCCCATCCGCCCACGGGGCCGCAGAGAGGCGACAACAGCCCGTGGCCGGGAGTGTGGGAGAGCACCTAGGGATCGCACATAGCTGCGAAGCCTCCCTCCCGTTCACCCTGGCGCCGGTGCCTCTGCAGCAACCTGCAGGGCCCCATTCCCCGGGCCCCCGAGACCTCCACACCTCCCCCCGGCCGCAGCGAGACGAAGCCAACTCGCTTCACGCTACCGCCCGGCACGGGTCGCTAGAGACGCGCCACCAGCCCACCCCTCCGCTGTGCCCCGGCAGTGACCCCGCTGCCCCCCCACAGACCGACCAGAGACCAAACTCCCCTCGGGACACGGGCCGCCCGGCCCCGCGCACGGAGCTCCCGCCGCCGCCGAGACGCGGCGCTCCGCCCGGGACCCGCTCGGAACTGGAACCTGGGCCCCGCGCTGCAGGAGCGATCCGTGAGTCCGGGGTCGGAGCACGCACCTGTCTCCGTCTCACGCTGGTTCTGTAGCGTGGCCGCGTCCGGTTCCTTCTGGGGGCTGCGGCCCCGTCAGGCGCCCCCTAACCGCCGCCGTTCGAACGCCGGGGACGTGCTGAGTAACGGCTCCGCTTGGCTCGGTCAGCGCGGCGGCCTGCAGCAGCGCGCGGAGCCCGAGTCGCTCGCACCCCCGGCGGGACACTACGAGGACGAGGGCCGGACTTCTCAGCGGCCCTCACCAGACTCCGTCCCCGCCTCCCTGACTGGACTGAATTAATTTGGGCTTGGGCAGAGCAGGGCAGAGGGCGGTTCAGCGGCCAAGGGGCGGTAGGGTGAGGACAGGCCCTCATTGACCGGCAACCGGCCACAACGCACCAATGAGCTTGCAGCCCGGCTAGGGCCAATGAGGAAGCACAAGAAATCCACAGGGGAGCAAATCCCAGCATACAGAGCAACCGATTGACAACGAGTCCCAGCCAATGGGAGAGCTCGATTGCCTTTGGCGCCGCAGCCAATCCGGTTACGAGGCCGGCAGTAGGGGGTGGGGCGAGAGGTTCCGGGTCAGGGGGCGGGCCAGGGAGCCACGTGCGGCAGCGGTGGCCCCAGGTGCGGGAGGATGAGTTCCCAGAGGGGGAACGTGGCCCGCTCGCGGCCCCAGAGACATCAGAACTCGCGAGTCTTCAAAAATGACAAGTATGACACAAGCGCCCAGCGCAAGGTACGGAGCGGCCGGGCCGAGGGGGAGGCGCTGCTAGGGCCCCTGCGCCGAGGGCTTCCCCCGGCAGAGCGCTGAAGCGCCTCCGTGACCCCGGGCCGTCTGCAGAGCCAGCCCCTACGGGAGCTGACGAGCGGGCCCGGCGGCGGGATGAGGCGCGCCCCGGTGTCGGGCGGGGCGGAAGTGGGGAACTTGAGCAGGGGTGCACGTGAGGTGCTGCGGCAAGCCCGTCACGTGCCCGTCCACTGGACCGTGCTGAGCAATCGTCGTTAACGTGCGATAAACAGCAGTTAAACCTCTAACCCGAGCACGGGCGATCGGGGAAGCGCTTGTTTGTGCTGGGCGGCTGGGGAGTGGGAGGGGTGCTGCTGGGAACCCCATAGCTGATAACTGTGGGTTGGGGGCCGAGGAGGTGGCGCGTTGTTTGTACAAGGGAGGTTTAGGGTTATGGGCAGCTGCCTGACAAGCTGAAATGACTAATAACTTCAACTGGCATCATTAAAAACCAGGCATGGGGCTGAACGCTCTCTCCAGCCCGCTAATAGGGGAGGGGATAGCTCCTGGTCTCCGCTTCAGCTGCTTTTGGCCTTCAGTTCTCAGCGTGTTGGCTCAGTATCAACCTGCCTAAACTGGAATGTAAAGGGGCCTTGTGTCAGCCTCGCTTACGCCAAAATGTAGGGTTTGTGTAATAATACTGTTATAGCTCAAGGTCTCAGCACTTTAGAAACATATGCCTTAATTTATTAACACCACCTCTGGAAGCTAGGTAGATATCCCCATTTTACAGATGGGAAACTTTGCCATTAGATCATTTACTTGTTTGTTACAGATGCAGACCAAAGTCTTTGAATGATTTCTGAACTTTATGAGAGGCTCTGGCCTTCTTAAGTCGCATAAAACCATGCAAGAGTCACAGGTTTGCTTAATGCTGAACTGACAAACTTCTTGTTTGGGATTTACTTTCAGTTTTAGGATTAATTCAAAACAAAAACTCATGTACACGTGTCAGAGTAATAGCCGTGTTAGTCTGTATTCGCAAAAAGAAAAGGAGTACTTGTGGCACCTTAGAGACTAACCAATTTATTTGAGCATAAGCTTTCGTGAGCTACAGCTCACTTCATCGGATGCATACATGTGTGTACATCCCTGTAACAGAACACTGAATCAAACATTCAGATGGACCCTGATCATTATAACCTGACAGTTTCACATAGCTCTAGTTCACCACCCTGCGATAAATATTTAACTACTCATAACTAATTTCATTGACATTTATATAAAAACTGTTTCCTTATGATTTTTTGTAGTTACTGGTTATATACACATGTAACATTTCAATTGTTTGTAGTAATTTTTGAGTTGTGCAGCACTGAGCACCTTAATTAGGACTGTTTATTTTGATGATGATGTTGATCTTCTAGATAATGCATGGACTGAGAATCAACAATCTGAATTCTGGTCTTGACTGTTATTAAACTTGTTTGTGCCAGTGCATCACAACCAAAATATGCTGGCTCAAAAACAAAACTGGCTACTCTAATCTCTTTCTCTAAACCAGCAGTTCTCAAACTATGGGGTGGCGCAAACTGTGTGCTGTCTTTTTTTTTTTAAAGAAAAAAACAGCTCTGGCTGTCAGCCCCAGGTGGTTGGGGCTTGTGCAGAAAGTCTGTGCACACCTGGGAGGCAGGGATAAAGGGGACAGCTAGAGCCCTGCCACCTCAGGCTCTCCTCCCTCTCCCATTCCCTCACTGGGAGGCAGCCCGGCCTCAGGTTTTCCTTCCCCGCCCCCTCAATCCCTCACCTGGAGGCAGTGTGTCTCCAGCTGTTAGCTCCTTGGGTGGCAGCAGCAGCAGAGAAATAAGGATGGCAATAGGGTGCTAAGTTTGTTGTGAAAAGTGATATTGACTCTTCACATTGCCACCCTTACTTCGATGCTGCTGCTGGCATGGCGCTGCCTTCAGAGCTGGGTGCCCAGCCAGCAGCTGCTGCTCTCTGCTCTGCCTTCAGATCTGGGTGGTGGTACGTGTGTGAGGAGAGGGGTGTAAATGACTACAGACACAAAGGGGAGGGTGGATGATCAAATAAGTTTGAGAACTACTGCTCTAAACTGAAGTTAATTAGTATAGAGTTGTAAAAAAAAAAAATCATATTACTAATTTCTGGTGGCATTAAGAACAAAGGATTTATATTTCTTGTCAATATCTCAAGCCTACTTGAATGGATTTTGGAAAGGAAATAAGAAAAGGGAGATAATTAAATTAATACAAGGTGTTAGGTATAGTAGGTTGTAGGGAAAGCTCTGCAGGCAGTACAGGTGACTTTTCTGGGGCATCCAGCAGTTCTGACGATGATTGTTAGGAGCGGGGGGGGGGGGGGGGGGTGGTGGTGTCACTGCAGGAGTTGGGTGTACATTTTCCAGTTTGTCTAGGACACCAAAAATTCTAGAGAGCTAGACCTCAAGGAGTTCTGCACTAAACACAGTTTTAGGATCATTAGGAAAATTGTATTTGAATGTATGTCAAACATCTTTTTAATGTTTTCTAAAATTAAACTATATTTTATTAAAGTGGCAGATAAGTTACCCTTGTCACCAAAATCCCATGAACAAAGACTCATTCTTTCCAAAAACTTTTTAAAAAAGAAATTGGATTCATATTCCTGACCCATGCAACCTCTGAGCTGCTCCTTATTCATGTACATTTAGCCTATTATTATAGAACATTCACATATTGCAATAATGTATAGGCTCTAGAATTGCTTAAGTCTTCTGAATAAAGCACATTTTTCAGATCTGATTAATGTTCTGTTAATCATTTCTTGCTTCACCTTCCTTTGTTTTAGTGACATAGGCCCCAATTAATTAATCTCACCTCATATGGCAGGCATTCCATACCCCTATTAATTTTTGTTGTCCTTTTCTGAACCTTTTCCAATTCCAGTATATCTTTTTTGAGATGGGGCACTCACATCTGCACACAGTATTCAAGATGTGGGCATACCATGGATTTATATAGAGGCAATATGATATTTTCTGTCTTATTATCTATCCCTTTCTTAATGATTCCCAAAATTCTGTTCACTTTTTTGACTGCTGCTGCATATTGAGTGGATATTTTCAGAGAACTTTCCACAATGACTCCAGTTCTCTTTCGTGAGTGGTAATTAATTTAGACCCCATCATTTTATATGTATGGTTGGGATAATGTTTTCCAATGTTCATTACTTTGGATTTATCAACATTGAATTTCATCTGCCATTTTGTTGCCCAGTCATCCAGTTTTGAGAGATCCTTTTGTAGCTCTTTGCAGTGCCAACTTTCTTAAGTAGTTTTGTATCTGAAAATTTTGCCACCTCACTGTTTACCCCTTTGTCCAGATCCTTTATGAATATATTGTATAGGCCTGGTTCCACTACAGACCCCTGGGAGACACCACTATTTACCTCTCTCCATACTGAAAACTATTCATTTATTCCTACCCTTTGTGTCCTGTCTTTTAACCAATTACCAGTCTTATCTCATGACAGCTTACTTTGCTTAAGGGCCTTTGGTGAGGGACCTTGTCAAAAGCTTTCTGAAAATTTAAGTATACTGATGATTCTTTTCAGAGTAGCAGCTGTGTTAGTCTGTATCCGCAAAAAGCAAAGGAGTACTTGTGGCACCTTAGAGACTAACAAATATATTTGAGCATAAGCTTTCGTGAGCTACAGCTCACTTCATCGGATGCATCCGATGATTCTTTGAGACTCATCTCCAGCGAGGTTCAGATGACAGCAAGTCTGAGATGGGAACTTCCAGCTGTTACTTTGCCAACATGTAAATTTCTCGCTCACACTCGTTTTTCCTACAGAGAATGGTCTCTTAATCAGGTGATAGTCCACTTGATTATGACGACACCGGACTGGATAACAAAAGCCTGGAATGTAAAATGAAGTAAAGAGTAAGTCAAGCAGGGACAGGATAGACCATGCTGTCCAAGGATTGGTTCCTACACAGTGACCAACCCAAACCCAAAACATGTTATGCAATGTACAGTAAATGCAATGTAACATGTAAATGTATATAAAGGAAGAGTTTTGCTGTGTAACTTTAGATGAGTGATATGCCCCACACCCACCCATATTCTTTTTCCTACTAAAGAATGGCTTCTTAATCAGGTGATAGTTCACTTGATTATGTTGACCCCTGACTGAGGTGCTGGCTAGCCTTTTGTCTCTGGGGAACTGGTTTCAAGCGGTTTTCCTAGGCTTGGAACATGTCTTATACAGTGGAATTTCATAACTTTACATACAGTGTTGCCACGCATTTTACCAGGGCAATAATATTCAGTAGATTCTGAATTTTCAGATGATACCTCATAAGGCATACTTTGTACAACATTTATCGGAGTCTTGTAAAAAAGGATGAAATTAAGGGTACGGCCTGTCACAGCAAGTAAATTGCTTGTTTGGATATTTATCCTTAGGTTAGCATGATTATTAAATAATAGTACAAATATCTAGATATTCAGGATGGGCACTCAAGAAAAATTTGAAGAAAAATAAATATTTTGGTTCTAGTTGCATTGAAGTCTACACTGACCTTTATTTTTTATGGTGCCGTCCTAATTATATAAAATGCAACCAATAACTGTCAGGAAGACCTTGAGAACTGCATCAAGCTATTTAAGGATATTTCACTGTGGGTAGAAATGAGGCAATATCAATACACCAAGTGGAGGTTGCCACTGTGTCACAATGTTCCTCTAACTTTTTACATCCATGTGTGGAATAAATTTTGTTATGTGCACCAATATGGAGGTGATGCGGGGTGGGGCCGAGGGGTTCAGAGTGTGGGAGGGGACTCAGGGCTGGGGCAGAGGGTTGTGGAGTGGGGGGTGAGGGCTCTGGAGCAGAGAATTAGGATGCGGGGCCTGAGGGTTCCGGCTGGGAGTTTGGGGTGGAGGCTACCCTGGGGATGGGGGAGAAGCACCTCTCCCCACCTGTGCAGCCCTTGATAGCCTGCTGCGCAGTTCAGAGGGAATTTAGGTGTTAAGACTATCTAATCAGATTAGATAAGCAAATATGGGACCTCACAGTTTGAGCTAAAGTGCCTAATCAGAACCCCAAATGCAACTGCTCTGCATTGTACAGTTGTGTATTTAATATTTTGAAATATAAGGTCAGAACCTTTGTGAATTGCTTTGTATTTATATTCTGGAATTAGTTTTTTTTTTTTTTCAAGATGGGATTAGGAAAAGTCTTCAACATACACAATCTTACGTGTTTTTTTTTTTTTGGATGGCCAGGTGGTTCATCTCTGGAGTTGACATTGCATCTATGCAAACAGTATTCTAGTGGTGTGGTTCCAAGGTTACAATATATGAAGCACAGAATTATGTCAGTCACACAAAATCAGACCACCTCATGCAAACATTGCTAGGACCTTTTGAAATATTGTATCTTTCCTTTAAGTGCCTTAATGCTAGCTTGATAGAGATTTTATGAGCTGAGTTAATAAGTGTACTACATGTATTTGTAGCTAGATGACTTAATATTGATGACATGAATATTACTGAGGTCACCATTTCTAGAAACACATTTGATTTTATCGGAGTTTATGTGAATGTAATGTTCATTTAATATGTACTTACAAGTTTTTCCATAAAACTTGCAGATGTTAGATAATATATTTTAGGATACGTTTGTGAAAAATAGTGCAATTGGCATTAGCCGTTTAATGCCAGTTGTCCTTGGGTAGGAAGTGTGGCAGTGGGGAATGGAATGAGAAGTAGTAAACAAGGAAAATAGAGAAATAGTGGGGGAAGTTATTGTTCTGGAGACAGCGACCCTTATCATTCACAGACCAGCAGGACGGCTGTCAGGAAAGCCAACCCGATTCCTGAAATGGCAAATGAGATGGCTGAAGGTTGAATCACTTGAGATCTGATAAGAGATTAAACAGGCAGACCCAGTTTGTCAGATTTATTTGAAAATTATTTAGATTCTATGCATCTTCTAGTAAATCTCCCCCAAATACTCAGGTATTTTCATAGGCCAGTTATTAACTAAACCTTTAGCCACTCTCAAAAAGTAACCATACCAAACCGAACTCACAGAAAACTGGTCTGTTTATTTGAGGTGTTTTAGTAGCATGAAAATCCATCATTTAAACGTTTAAAGATTCAATATTCATCTTTTCAATCAATAGGGTATTATTTTCCTACCTATAAACTCCTCTCTCTTTAGTATAATACATATATATTTTCCATTGGGTGCTAAATAAGACCCCACCCCTTCAACTGGGTATCTGCCAGTGGGACCAGAAGTTTGCCTGCATTGATCCAGTTGCAGGATCAGGACGCAAATCTTGCCTGTCATTTTATAATTGAGCTCTCAATAGATGTGATCTGATTTGGTGTCCTTTATTTTCTGTTATTAGTACCTTAAATTGACATGGGACCAGTTTACACTTGGACAAATTTCTTGAATTAATCTTGTTACTGATGTGGTGTAAGTTTATATTGCTATCAACATTTAATATCCAGGTGTGTATGAAAGGAAAGCTGCTGCTGTTTTATACTACAAAGTACTTTAGTTATGGCTAGCAAATGTACTATGAGACTCTGCCACTTATACACTACATAAATACTACAGTTCTTACTCAGAGTGTTACACATTCACATTCTTTGATTACATATTGAGAGTTTGTCACTGCTGTGCAATTTTTTGTTGTTGTGGACTGACTTTTTATCCTGAGTCTGCAGATTCTGTAGTGAAATTTTAGTGTGTATCTTTATTTATAGCTCTCATATTTTAATTATGAAGGGTAGGGCTGTTAGTTTGCCTTTTGTGAGTTTTACTAGAGGATGTTAGTTTGAAGTCATTGTTTATAGTGGCATAGGAGAGAGTGGCTTGGGAATAGGTTGTGGTCTCAGTTGTGATTATATCTACTTCTGTTCTGTATCATGGGAACCACTGCCAGATGTAAAAACAAAAGGTTAAACTGAATTTTGCATAGCAATGAGTACATTACCTTTCAGAACCCATACCTGACACGTCAAACAGCTACCTGAGATTAATGCACACTGACAATTTGTTCCTTGCTACTGCACCCAATCTCAGATCAGCATTTTGTAGTGCACTTCAAGAATGCCTGCCCCCAACAACTTTCAGTTCTACTCTTTAAGGAAGTTGCTCTTCATTCTAAAGTTTAAAAGGGTATCCCCAGAACATCTACTTGCTATAACTAATAAAATAGGGAGTGTACCCCAAAGAGGGCTATAACTTCATTGTCTCCACACTTTTTCCAAAGAGATGTGCCTGTATTAATCTACTCTTGCTCCTCCTCTTGATGTTTCTTCTCCCCTGCCCTTCATAATTTCCACATTGAGTCAATACTACTAGTGGGGGAAGGCTTTATCAAAAGATTGTTTTGTTTGGATTTGAACACACTTATGGGTGTAATCAGTCTAATCACCTCTGCCAGAGCGTTCTTTAGCTGGTGACTACTACATTGCAAATGTTTCCTGCTCTGAGAAACTGACACGGACCAGTTAGCTATACTCACAGGGACACCACAACCTGTCTTTCTGGTTCATGAATGTGTATGAAGCCATTGGGAGTTTTAGTCCATTAATAATCTTATAGGCAGCCAGTGGAGCTTGTAAAGTACCGAACAACGTTCACTCCTGCCTTTGTTGATCAATAAACATAGTACACAAATTTGAATTGCATTCAACCCCCTGTTTTAATAGAATAACTGAGTTAAACAATTGAAAATGGAAGAAGTCATTCCATGCTCACTGCTTCTGCGCATTGATGAAGGCCAGCGTGAGTCTGAGGCTTCATGGTGCAGTGGTCAGATGCCCTCAGTTGACAGCAAGGTCACAGTTCTAGCATGGCTCTAGAATGTTTTGTTTTTAGCAGTATCACTTAGGTCTTCACCTGGATTATGTTTTTAGCTAAAAAAAGTCCCCTAAATAGAAAAAACTAAAAAAATCCCCATATTGCAGTCTAGATGTGTTTAAATAATAATAAAAACTCCAAAAAACCCTGCACTTGACAATGTGGTAATTTTTGGCTGGTTAAAATTCTTAAACCTTGACTGTAAACTAGGGCTTCTGACCTTTGGTTGTAGCTGATAAAAACCCTCCATACAAACAAAAAATTGGTGTTTATCCAATAAATACTGGAAATGGTTATGTGTAGACAAGCCCTAAGATGCAAGTGATGTGTAGAGTCACAACGTGGACTACAGAGATGTGATTTCTGAAGCACACTAAATGTGTTGAATATTAGTTAGTCGCTGTAGACCCTGCTGCTGCAAAGTAGAGATTCCCAAATGCACTTCAACATAGTGCTGTTTGAAACAGCAGTAATGTTAAAGGACACAAGAGTATATTACGAAGACATTACTCAATACAGTACATAAGTTCCAAAACCCTCTGATTTTTGGGCATCTACAGAAAACTTCAAAATTGCTAAAAAAAATAACCCCCCAAAAGTGAAACTAACAAACCTCGAAAGCCAGAAGTCCTATAAATAACACATACAGTAGCTGGCAACTGCTCCCACATGTTTAGCTCTCTTGTGGTTCCACTCAACCCAGCCCTCTTACGGATTACTACATTTCACTTTGTCTGCTGCACAAACACAACAGGTTGGAATGGCATAGGAGATGCTGGCAAGGCATCAGAGGACAGGGGACAGACAGACTTACAAGCACAGGCAAGCTGCTATTCTCTTCCATTTCTGTATTGGATTTGAAATTGCCCTTTTGATTTTCAAAGCTTTGGATTGCTTCTGCCTTTCATGGACTGCAAATCCAGCTACACATCTGTGGGCTCACTTTGGTTTTATAATACAGGTCTCTTCTCTTTATTCATGTGTTTCACTATAGGTCTGGTAGGGGTTTCCACTTGCACAGCTCAGTCTGTTGAAAACGTTTTCCTGCCCCTATTCCAAACTACTTCTACTCTTTAAATCTGCTCTACTCAAAAAAAAAAAAAAAAAAAAAAAAAGTGGTATTTGTGTTTTAGGGACCCAAGGTGATAAAATTACTTTCTTGTTTAGGCATCATGCATTTATTTCCATTGTATTTTATCATAAGTTGACTAAAAATATTTGAAAATTGTTAATGGTTATTAACAGTGGACAGTTTTCCTGCGGTTTTTTTTTTTTTTAAAAGCTTTGAATGGAGTATCAAATGTCAGAGAAATCACACACGTTGAATGCCAATCTTAAATCCAAAAGAAAAAGGAATCTTCAAATATAACTAAATATTAATTATGCCAGTGAAGATGAGATAATTAGACAAATGTTAATGATACTTTAGCTATTAAGAAATTGGACTAGTTCTTCAAATTGTAGAGTGATTTGCTGCAAAACAAAATTCAATTGTATTAAATTTATATTACCCTTTATTAAAGGTTCTCATGTGTACTGTTCATTTTAAATAAAAATCACTGGTACTACTCAGTGCATGTCTTTGTGGGAGAGGACCTTAGATGGGAGCTCTGTAGTTTCATATTATTCAAGCATATGTTGCTGGAAATGCAGAAGATTGGGCATATGAGGCATAGCTTTTTTTTGTCACCTGATCTTAACTTAAGGTGAACTTTGGAGTTTCAGTGTAAAAAGGAAAAGTTAAACTATGACTAATATGGGCAGGGCTGGGCACCCACTAATGAAGTAGAGGGATGGGGGAAGAGTTTATCTTTAACCGGTACGCCTGTGTTACTTGTATAAAACTAAATGTACTTCAGAAAAGAAAAAAATATATACAATACGCTGATTGCTTTCATTGCTGTATGCCAGTTGGTTTCTGCACGAACAGAGCTAATACAGGAAACCTGCTGCCAACAGGAAATGAGCATCATTCTTTTGTTTGGTAATTATAGTGTTCAGTGCTTTATGTCTCCATTAAAATGAACTCAGGGTTTCTCATAGCTTCACAAACAGGTATTTATCCATCAATTATGAATTATTTCCAACTAGTACTTGGAAAAGTATGTGTTCTTCAGCATTATTACATACATTGCAATTCTCTTGGGTATGGCCTTTTGCATTCCAAGTACATTACACATTGCTGAGCTGATCTTTGTCATCACTCCAGTAATAAATGTTTTTTTCCAGTACCAGTCACAGCGTATTATTGGAAATTAGTGAAGTATCTGTAAGAGAGGCCGACTCCTTGTTTAAAAGTACACTGCTTAACAATAATGAGCTTCCTTCAACTCAGAAGTGTAGTGTTGTACCTCCATAACATACTAAAAATGGTTAACGATACTAAAATGCTCTGCCAAATTTTGTGTACATGCTCCAAAGCATGAAGGCACTACAGCTTCTCAATGAAACGGTTGTAAATAAAAAAAAACCATGGATTGAACAATAGTGTTTTTCCCTAATCTTCCTAGAAATGGCTGAACTCTTAGTTGAAACTTTTTCAAAACATTCTGACTTAGGCAAACACTCAGCATGGAAAACAGACTCATCGGTTTGTTTGGCAAAGTTGGAAGCATCTGAAAGCTAGGTCTTATAATGTGAAGTTTTGGGCAAACTTGACCATAAGTGGCGCTGCCTGCGCTACTAATATAATTAGTTTAGAATAAAAACCCACTATATTTTGAGACCAAGTTTTTATGTTTACTGTACTAAGGTGGAAAGTTAATCGTAGAATGAAGATAGATAAACTGCTTTTCAGAAGTTTAAAAAGCCATTGTATATAATAGATACTTAAATACAAATATATTCCATGTTAAGAAAATAAGGGTTAGTTGCAGTTCCATTAAAGAGAATGGTGAAATGGATGTTGATTTAAGTTGAGCAGGATCAGGCCTGAAAAGCTTTAGTTAATCCAAACATGACAATTAGATGAATTGCTTAGATGTGTCCATTCTCCAATCATTTTATGCTGCAGTAGTTATTTGCATAATTTTAATTAAAACCTGTAGTATTTAAGTGTTTCTCATTTGCATAGGAACAATCCCTTCTAACTCCATGATATTATTTTCAGCTGTAATGGCAGATCCTGGGGGAAAGACTGAGTTTAAGAACTGCCCTTCATGTGAGACAAATGTCTGTAAGGCTACTATACATAATACCTTTGATGCATTGATGAGGAGCATTTACTCACCAGATGTTCAGTCCGCCTGAAGTTCACCACTTGGGCCTGCGAGGATCACAAGTAACCTCCAGTCTGTGAAGATGTAAGAAACTTACAGCTTCCAGGGTGGAGTTGGAGTGGCTCCAGTCCCTTTAAGTCCTGTTTTGGAGCATGTTAAAATCCAGTTCAGAGAGGTTTTTTTTTGTTTTGAGGTGGTAGGGGGAGCATGGTCTGGGAAGCCAAGGATTTTTGGACTTGGTACAGAAAAGTTTTTCCATTTAAAAAAAAAAATAAAAAAAAATTGAAAAGTAGAGGAAGAGGCATTGCCATCACTCCAAGTCCCCTTTTAAGAAGTTTAGAGGTAGCAATTCTAGGAGGGAATCAGCACTGAAGACTTGAGTGAATAGTTAGATATCATGGTTCAAAGTTTGTGTCTGGGGCAGCCTGAGACCAAGGAAAACAATGGATTAGATTTCATGGTGACTAAAAACATTAGCTTCTTGTCTACATTTGTTTAGATTACTTTTACTGCTGGTGGAGCTACCTCAGTCCAAAACAATCACCATGTATACAAATTTCCCAAAGTAAATAAGGCCTCAGGCAAAAGGAGGAGGAGATGAAGGTAAGGGTAGGGCCTCTATGTCACATCTGTGATGTGTGGGAGAGCCAAGAATTGTACCCATCAGGAGGAGATATGAATAGTAATAAAATCGATTTTGGGTGTGGGGGAGTGCTCTCCAGTTGGTCAGTTGCAATGGAAGACTGAAGGGAAATAGCTGTCTGGGTCTTATTTCTCAACTTGTTTGCAGGACTGTGGGAAAAATTGTTACTAAAGAGGTAGGGGTTATTATAGTGTAGAATATTTGCAAAAATATTCAAAACTACTAAGTAAATTGATTGGGCTTAAAGCAGGTAGGAAGGAAGGTAAGCTTCTTGTATTCAGGTAGAATAAAAATGGCTAAGGAGGTCAGAGAACTTAGAGTTGGTATTCCTGAAAGTGTGACGATTCAGTAGATAAAATGGACATGCACTCATCCTGAGGCTTATTAAAAGATCGAACAACCTATACTAAGGAAACTACTACTTTGCACTCTTAACGAGGACATCTATCTTAAGTAGGTAGGTATGGAAGATTAAATTATGAGTGTTAGAATACACAACTTACTCTACATATTTAATATTTTAACCCCACAGGTAAGGTGACTCATTACAACTTGTGCAACCTTACTTCAGTCCCACCTTGTGCATATGCATTATGATACATGATATCTAGTTACTAGGGTTGCCAATTTTGGTTGGACATATTCCTGGAGGTTTCGTTACATGATTAATCTTTAATTAAAGATTAATCTTCAATTCCTGGAGACTCCAGGACAATCCTGGACCGTTGGCAACCATACTAGTTACAGGATACTGTTTTTTCACAGAACCCTTGCCTTGCTCAGTGTGTAGGATGGACTGTGCTTTTGGGTTGAAGCAGAATTGTGTAGTAAAGGAGGCAGTTGTCTGTAAGAACCACGTCATGGTGCAGAAGTTGAGAGAGATGAGAATGAGGTAGTGAAATGTCAGAAAAGGATAGTCTCATGCTTAAGGCAGTTAAACGTTGCCCTGGAGCACTGGATTTTATCCCTGAGTCTATCACAGAGTTCCTTTAGGATGCTTGGCAAATCATTTAAACTGAACTTTTCAGTTGGCCACAAATTGTATGTTACTCACTTTCTGGGTCACCTTGAGACATCTGGGGACAGATATACAGAAGTGGTGAGTTCTCACAATCATAGCTGGAGTCTGGCTTTGAACATATTAGAGTGCTATAAAAATGTTAAGTATGCTGGAAAAAAAAATCAGCCCATTGCCATCTTCAAATTAGACACCCCACCCCACCCCCCAAAAAAACAGTGGACTCTTGACTACTTTTGCCTTACTCTGCCTCAGTTCCCCAGCTATAAAAAGAATAATCCCAGTTACTTACCAGTGGGGTGTTGTGAAGATGAATTACTTTTTGTGATGCACTCAGCTACTATGTGGGACTGCCACAGAAAACTTCAATGAGGAAATTAAAGACTTTGTAATAAGGATAAGGTGGATGGCATACATTAAGACCTATCCAGGGGCCACACATTTTATGTGAAGGATTTAAGGGGATGGGGAGTTGAATGACTATCCATTCACTGAATGAGGCAGCAGGTCCCATGGGAAAAAAGTGTCATTTAAGGACTGGATCAAAATGCATATGCACAGGCAATCTTAATTAGGGCATTTGCTAACTTTTGAGTGCTTGACATTGTAATATTAAAATGTAGAATTTGTTGGTGGTTTGAAAGAAGAAGTATACAAAATGTTAAATTGTGTAGTCCTAGAGTAGCTATTCTGATGACAGGCACTATAGCTAATATAATGGAACTTAATAGCTACTTATTTTATATTGTGCCTATTACCAGGACAGCTACTCTAGGCCTACCTCATTTTAAAAATCATTACATGTGCATACACAGTTAGTGTTGTGAATTAACATAAATGGAGAAAAGGCCTGTATACCTTGTGACTACTGGGATGAAACCAAGAGGCTAAATTGTATAAGTCTGTCACTTATGCCCATCTTTCCATTTTATAATGGTAACATCTTGGAACATAGAGAACCTGAAGTACCCAATTTTTACTTTAAAAACCCCAAAACAAGACAACCCCAAAACCTTAAAATAGGCAGAGGACACAGGGAGATTGGGGAACAATTACTACATCTGAATTGCTTTATGAAATACTACTATTGCAAGAAATTCTTCAACATAGCATACCACTTTTTATAACCTCACGTTTTTGGCATGATATACATTTATGTGAGAGAACAGTCATTTACACGCTCTGTCTAAAGTAGGGCAGTTTTGGTGGGGCGGGGGCACACAATGGGTCTGGGGCTTCTTGGCACTATCACAGTAGAAACAACAATAGGATCCTTTTCACTCTGTTGGCGGAGGATGTGAAGAGTGAGAACTCTGCTCTAAGCTCTACTAATGCGCTCTATGAAATAGAAGCAGGTAGAAAGAAAGGAGCCCAGGCTAGAGATACTGTTCCATAGCTCCACTGGGGAGACTGCTAGTGTGCTCTTCTGTTCCATCATGAGTAGATGCTTCTGAACTGTAATATTTAGAGGTGGTTCAATAGTCAATTGACTTTGTTGCCATTATTTCCAGTTTAATATAATTGAATATAGCAATTGTCATTTAAATGGTTGCCATTGTCTCCTTTTGAAGCTGCTTACAGCAAACGTATGAAAACTATTCAAAAGCATAAGTGTTCAGTATTCTGAAAAAAACCTTAAATTTTTCATTGTTTTCTTCATATAGCTTGTAGCATTCATGGCTAATATAATTATCCACTCAAATATTTCAAACATGATATCTTACTCTTGTGTTTAGAAATAGTATTGACACTTTATTGAACATAAAAGATAAGAAAATCTGTGGTCAGTCTTTCATGGAGACTGGCTTCTATAATGAAACTGCTCATGAACAAGAAATAAGTAGCATACTTCTGTGTGATACCCATTATTCAGTCTCTCCATTTAAAAATATTAACAGATTTGATTTCTCAGTTCAGTTCTTAGTGGATTGATGTCTGTCATAAATATAAAGGGAAGGGTAAACCCCTTTGAAATCACTCCTGGCCAGGGGAAAGCTCCTCTCACCTGTAAAGGGTTAAGAAGCTAAAGGTAACCTCGCTGGCACCTGACCAAAATGACCAATGAGACGACAAGATACTTTCAAAAGCTGGGAGGAGGGAGAGAAACAAAGGGTCTGTGTCTGTCTGTATGCTGCTTTTGCCAGGGACAGAACAGGAATGGAGTCTTAGAACTTTTAGTAAGTAATCTAGCTAGGTATGTGTTAGATTATGATTTCTTTAAATGGCTGAGAAAAGAATTGTGCTGAATAGAATAACTATTTCTGTCTGTGTATCTTTTTTGTAACTTAAGGTTTTGCCTAGAGGGGTTCTCTATGTTTTTGAATCTAATTACCCTGTAAGATAGCTACTATCCTGATTTTACAGGGGGGATTTCTTTATTTCTATTTACTTCTATTTTTTATTAAAAGTCTTCTTGTAAAAAACTGAATGCTTTTTCATTGTTCTCAGATCCAAGGGTTTGGGTCTGTGGTCACCTATGCAAATTGGTGAAGCTTTTTATCCAACATTTCCCAGGAAAGGGGGGGTGCAAGTGTTGGGAGGATTGTTCATTGTTCTTAAGATCCAAGGGTCTGTAGTCACCTAGGCAAATTGGTGAGGCTTTTTACCAAACCTTGTCCAGGAAGTGGGGTGCAAGGTTTTGGGAAGTATTTTGGGGGGAAGGACGTGTCCAAACAGCTCTTCCCCAGTAACCAGTATTAGTTTGGTGGTGGTAGCGGCCAGTCCAAGGACAACGGATGTAATATTTTGTACCTTGGGGAAGTTTTGACCTAAGCTGGTAAAGATAAGCTTAGGAGGTTTTCATGCAGGTCCCCACATCTGTACCCTAGAGTTCAGAGTGGGGGAGGAACCTTGACAATGTCATTACCAGAATTAATGTCATTGACAGTCCAAGGTGAAGGAATGAATATAAAGAATGTGCCTGATTCAGTCTAAGAAAGGGGAGCTGTTTAAGGAAGCCAAGGTTTCCTATGCCCTGGATAATTACTTTCTAGGGCAACCAGTGTTGTTTCATGTGTACTGTATTCTCACCTAATTCAGTGAATAGGACAACTTTCTTTTGCAACATGTACCTATACTAAGCTTTCCCTTATCATGGAAACACTTCTCTAGTTCAACTGATTCATTCCTTCTTAAAAATGAAATTAAATGTGGAAGGAAAGCAGAAGGAACTCTTTATAGGAATGAAGTTCATAATATGGAAGACGTGTCCTCCTGATGGTATAAGATGTGGCACTTCCATTTCCTCTGTGCTTTTAGAAAAAAGTTTGAGGCTACCCACTTAATATACATTATCATTGCTAAAGCCTAATATAGTGTAAATTATAGGTATTAAACTTGTAACGGTCTTCAGTGAGCAAAGCTGGTCTCTCAAAATCCATTTCTGTACCAAACACATGCATTTTACTCTGAATGGAAGTACTCTGGCAACATTTACCTTTACTGATTTTTAGGAATGCTTGGAAGTGTTCAGTCTCTTTATTACTAACATAAGAACAGGTAAATAGATGAACTCCTTGTTCTTGCACTGCCATTAGAATACATCTTCCCCCAGTACTGTAGCTGCAGGATATCAAAAGATGATGGGTGGAATTACTTCATAAGAGGCTTTTTTTTTTTTTAAACTAAACTGATGAATAGTTGCTAATTGGTTGGTTTGTAAAAGATGACACTTCAAGCACAACTTTTTTTTTTTAGAAAATTAATGCAAAGCTTCATGATGGAGTGTGTCAGCACTGTAAGGAGGTCTTGGAGTGGCGTGTAAAATTCAGCAAATACAAACCACTATCAAAACCGAAGAAATGGTGAGTCAACAATTACTTCACAGCAAATCACTGTATACTTTGTACACCTCTTTTGGGGGGTGTATTACCATTTTTGGAAATTTCATTTTCGTGTGTAGAAGAGATATAATCCATATTGTATTGAGCTCTAAATTCAGTAGTCTGAAGTTCTAGGAAAGCTTATAATGTTTTTACTTTTTAAAAAAAAATTTTAAGTGTGTTCTCTTAAAAATGCAAACCATTGGGTGTCTTTTTTTTTTTTTAAACTACATATATAGCACCTTTCATTAAAATACCTAAACAGCCTTACGCATCATAGTGCTTGTTATCCTAATCCTCTAAATAGACAAACCTGAGGCACAGAAACATAAGTGATTGTCCCAAGATTGCAAAGTCAGTCAGGGACAGGGAAACATCTCTATTTTTCCAGTACACAAGATAAACTGGGGGGGAAAGGGGTGGAATTTTTAACCAAATGAATTTATTTTTTCAATCTTGGACCCTATCAAACCTCATTCAGTACCACCAAATGAATAGGCATCTGACCGCTATTGGACAGGGGCCTAAAGAAACCCTTTTAGGGCTTAATTCCACTTTGTTAATGCAGGCAGAACTTTTGTTTGTAATCAGGCTTTAAAATAAAGTGTTTTGTTTCATAGGAATATATTGTATAAAATACAAATGGCCTCTATGCAGGTGACAAACCGTTTTCACTAGTAGATTTTTCTAGTCATTCATGGAGATGGAAGACCATTAAATCAACTTTATTTTCAAAAATTCTCTTCAGTATCTGAGATAGAATAGATGGTTCTGGCATTTATCAGATCTTCGTTATTCTCAACATCTACAAATAAAGGCTGCCACTATTACAAACTGCTCCTTATAAATGGATGTCACTGAAGCTCTGTGAGGGTGCAGAGCTCAGCCTATGTAGATCTAATTGCAGGATCAGGCCAAAATATATAATTTTAGCTAATAGAATGCTTACTGATGTGCAGGTCACATTAAACAGATTAAAAGAAAAAGGAATGTTTTAAGAATATTTTTGGTGGAGTTGCACTGATGTGTGTTATTATGGGGGAACATTTAAGATTACAGTAACTAAATTCAGTTAAAACAAATTCTTTTGTTTTAATTTTCCAAAACTGACATTTAAAAGGTTAGAGAAATATGATAGTAGAGTCAATTAGTTAACATTTCTTTAATATTACATATGAGATTGGCATATACATAGGACTTTATTATTACGGAAAGTAGTCTTCTCCCACTTTGGGGTCTATGAAACAATTAGACTTGTTATTGGAAAGTTTTAAGAATTAATTGAACATTCCAATTTGCTAACTAGCCAATCATTCTAATATTTTCCTTCTTAATAGCGTGAAGTGCCTCCAAAAGACTGTAAAGGATTCTTACCATATTATTTGCAGATCCTGTGCTTGTGAATTAGAAGTGTGCGCTAAATGTGGAAAGAAGGAAGAAATTGTAGTTCCGTAAGTACTTCTCAGAAAGTTTGATTACATACCTGCACTAGTTGTATCTCATGCATTCTTTTAACAAAATAGGTTTGGAAATTTTCATTGTTCTGTTGTATTTCAGGGCACATTTCCTTATGTTAGTATGCACCTTAAGTAATCGGGACAGGATTCAGTAGAAGACAGCAACCTCAGTCCTACAGAAATCAGGGGTGAAACTCCCATTGTCGTTAGTGGGAATGAGATCAGACCCAATAAGACTTTATTTTAAGTTGCAAAGGGTAATTGCATATACTTTGGAACTAAGCCCTCTAAAATGGACTAAAGTTAATTACCATAAAATATGCACAAGCTAATTTACTGTTTGAATTTAATTTGTCATCTGATTATTCAGTATTACAGTAAGCAGAAAAAAGAAACCAAACAAGGGTTGATAGAGAGCATAGCAACTATGCTATTTAGTGTTTTTATTGCTCGGGCCAGCAGTTTCCCTTTACTGAGCATCATGTATTAATTTGCTGGTATGTGGCTTATGGCAAACAACAGTTGATTAGATAGATGGATAGATCTGTCGTCCCCGTGTTCCCCCCCCATAGAATGGTTTTATTTTTATTAAAACCACAAAACCAAAAGTTCCCCCTGCTCCACTCCCAGTTTAATAATTAGATCCTGAAAGTCTGTCAAATAAGACTTCTGTGTTTCCTTTTAGGCTCAGTAAAGGACCAGAGAAGACGGAGAATGAGACTACTGGAAATTGCCAAAGAACGCTCCGTAGAAGAGATGAGTCAGAGGAAAGTGATGAACTGGATTTTGATATTGACTTAGATGGCATGGATGATAAGAATCCTGACATGCTCGAGGAACATTTTAAAATTATGAAGTTTGAAAGGACAGACGTCTGAAACTGTTCCTGTAGAATCTTATATGAAAGGCTAAAGTTCTAGTCAGGAGACTGTACAACTGAAGAAAAAAGTCAAAGTGATACCTACCTAGTATTTCCACGAGGACAGTTCAGTCTGACATTTGAGTGCTTGACACACTGCTAATATAAATATTCCATTTTATATTTGAATTTTATCACAAATCTTTATGCAAGAGTGGGATTCCGCAAGAAAAAATTGTCAATTTCTGGTATACAGGGAGTTATGGAGCCTTTCCACTTCCAGGTCACTGGTTTTAAAAATCATCCTGATCGGAAATGTCTGTCATGTGGTGACTATTCTGTTGTTTGTGCAAAGTGAGTTACAGATCTCAGGCCAAAGTATTATGGACAAATGGCCCTAGCACAGGAAGGAAAGGTAAACTGTCAAAAATAGTGCTAATGAATGAGTCTAGAGACTAAGCTACTTTCTTAGTCATGTTAATATGCTCCAGAACAGGGTTCTGTGGAGTACTACCACTACTCCCACATTTGCTGCTCATCTCTTGTGCGTAAATAGAGGATCTGTATGCTGTTCGGGTACCTCTCGTAAGCAATAGTACTTCAACTGAAGTCATGTCATTAACATTTAAAATGTTAAGGGACAAGTTTGTATCTTTAGAAGATTCTCGGTGTGTAAAGACCACAGGCCTATTGTTTTTGGTTAGGGTATAGTTTCACACAACTGATTTTTCCTTTGAGCTGTATTTCTAATTCAGTTTGCGTTATGATTTGAGAAATAAATAAATAGTGTCCTCTAGTGACAGTCACATATAACTGCATTTATTTTTCAGCTGCACTATTGCCAGGTTTGAACTCTAATCTAGTTCACGCGTGTGTTTTTGTAGGAACAGCCTTTCTGAAATTAAAGCAAATCAGTTTTCTACATTATGGAGAAATAACTAACTATAAAATATGGACTAGAACATCTTAATGGGGAATGCTTAACTAAATGTATTGGACTAGAATAACCCTTTTATTACTTGAATTCAGTAGCACCTCTTGGTTGTGTGCTTTGCACCCGGAAATACTGCTGGAATTAGCAAGTGTTTCATCTGCTATGGCAATAGATTCCAAGGACAGAAGGGATAAAGTATTAACCACAATTTTTACACTAGAGAGCATTTAAGTTAACCACATATGGCTCATTATAGAATTGCCCAGTTCTAAGGGACCTTGCTCAGTGTACACAACTGACCTACCAAACAAAGTGCCATCCCAGATGCCCTGTCCGATTATAGTAGCAGTGAGCCAGAGGTTGAACTTCCTCACACCCCACTTGGAAAGTTAAGAGGTGGAGCCCAAAGCATGTGTGGTTTTTTTAGCCCAGGTAAGGCAATAAGGGCTGGCTCCCAGTAAGTGGGAACTACTACCATGGATTTTTTTTAGCCAAGCAATTGCCATAGAATCTAAATTGTAAAAGAAATTGCATGCAGGCTGCCAGGGAGCGCTGAGCATAGAAAGGGCAAAAAATGAGGAATAAAGAGCAGCAGCATTCAGAACCAACCTATTCTGTGTGGCCAACCACATTATATTGTATGGAAACATTTCCCAGCCTTGTAGAAGATTCTCTTCCCTAACTTGAAGATTCTGTTTAAACAATAGTTTAAATTTGCATTTAAACACAAGTAAGAGAGGAAGTAGTAGTATAAAGAGGGAAATGCTTTTAAAAGCTCTGAGTGCTTTGGAGACTGCATTGTCCTCCTCAGTAGGGAAGTGAGACTTACTGGATTGGATAGTAACTTCTGGCGAGCTAGTCAGTGTGGCCATGACACCTTCTGGTGGGGGGGTTGGGAGGGGGGGCAGAAATGAGAAGACAGTAAAAGCAGGTATTTTATTTGGCTCTATAAACAGAAAGTAGATAGTCCCTCCATACCTGTGCTGGAGTCAGAAGACAGGATACTGGACAGTAAAGCATATATGTGGGGTGTTGGTAAGGAGTAGGTTATTGTAGTTCTTACCCAGTTTTGATGCAGAAACTAATTGCAAAACTTGTAATTATTAAATTGGAGAAGGAGATGAGCTTTTTTGTTATACATGGAACTCCACACTGGATTCCAAAAAATGTTTTGAGGAAAGTAGGAGAATTGCATGGAAGAGGAGAAAAGTTGGGAGAGGCATAAAAAGACTTCCATGCAAGGAGAGGTTGAAAGGATTAGGGGATGATAGATATCCCAGTGCAAAAATGGCAAGGGGTTTGGAGAAGGTAAAATAGGTGCTCCTTCATAACACAAGTCTGACAGTCCCAGGCAAAATAATGGAATGGCTCATGTGGCACTGTTAAAGAAGGGTAATATAATTAATGTCAATCAACATGGGTTTGTGGGAAATAGTTCTTGTAATCTCATGCAAAAAAAAAAAGAGGATTCAAAGAAAAGCCAGGAGAATGATTAAAGGATTGGAAGATATGCTCTCTCATGAGTGAGCTCCTTGAGTCTATTTAGCTTGTCATTCCCATAACTGTTTGCTAAGGATCCCTATGAAGGTACTTATAGAGTGAACAGAATTTTGATGAAGGGTCTTCAAACTATCAGAGATAATATAGTCCAGGGGCTGGAAGTTGAAACTAGACAGACAAATTTTAGACTGGAAATAAGGTGCAGAATTTTAACAGTAAGGGTAATTAACCATTGCAGCAACTTGCAAAGGGTTGTGATGGATTCTCCATCATTCAGAATTCTTAAAATCAAGACTCCTGAAGATGCGCTTACCTGAATCATACCTATTGAACTTGAAGCAGGAAACTCCTATGGCCTGTGTTGTGCAGGAGGAGAGACTAGGCTATCATTTCTGGTGTTAAAGTCTGATACTAGCCACTCAGAATACAAGACTAGATGAATGTCTGGTCTGTTCCAGTAAGATAGTTCCTGTCTTACCTAGTATTCCTGCAAATATGCATATACTGTTTCTCGATGGTTTTATATAGATATGTACGGGGGTTTAAACTTTGTCTTGACCACAGAGGAAATACTTTGATGCTGGACAATTTTTTTTATTGCACTTTGCACAAGCACCACTGCTAACAATCACAAGACTGATTGCCTCATGCAAAAGATCACTTGGGGCCTGATCCTGAGTTGTGCTGAATTCAGGAGCCAGGCTCATTTGATGATTAGCATCAGGTTTGGATAAAGTAGTGTGAGAATTAATCATACACTCTAACTTCATAACTCCAGCAGCTGGAGTTATGAAGATGCCCTGTAGTTAATTTGTCTGCAGTAAAAAAAACACGTTTTTAAACGCAGCTACATAAAGTTGTCTTTAAAAGGATATTCTGTAGTGTGTGTGTTGCATTTGAAAATCTGGAGATCGTAATTGCATGTTTTGACATGACTAACTCCCATTTACTTTACATTCTTATAGCAGGAGAAAAAGAAATCTTAAGCATCTAGGACAGTAAAATATGAGGTATTTGCTGGGGTTAAACTTAAGAGTGCCTGTTTCAGATACATGTGAAGTATGAGCTCTTTTCTGAATTTAGTCAAGAACACTAGTGTAATAGGCAACTCCGCTGACGTGAATGGAATTACTTCTAGTGGTCTCACACTGGTATGAGCTGAATCAGGCCCTGTGGAAGAGGTTTTAAGTCAGGACTCAGTCTAGGGGATGAAGGGCTAAGACAGCTTTAAGCCACTTTGCACCCTCTGAACCTGGGCTTCTTCTAGAGCTGGAGAGACCGAGGGCCTGCCTAAATTATGCTGGGAGCGTCTAAGATACAGCAGCCTTCTTAGGCCTTCTGGATTGCAGACTGGGATGTGTGTTACACTACATAAGGAGTGTATACACTCCTTAGGTGTCCCTCTGCCACTCTGGCATGCCCCCTATACCAGGTGTATTATGGAATTCTTATGGCTGTCTTTCACAATGCACACACTAGGGGGATATTCCCTATAGTTTTTAAGGGCCCTTTATTCTGCTCTGACCCATTTACCCAGCATAAAAAGAGACCAGACTGAGTGTGAGAATCTTTCACTGAACTTCATATACATAGTGGGCGAGTAACAGAACATGAAGCTGTATCTACTGTCAGTAACCTTTTTAAAGAAAAAAAAAACAACACACAGTTTGAAAATGTGTTTCAAAGCCAAGGCACTAATACTTACTTTATTTTCTGTTCCACTAGAGCTCTTTCATGTAATGGTTTTACAAATAAACTACAAACTCTGTAGTTTAAGAAAAATATTCAGCACACAGTGATATTCGAAGACTGTGTGGCAGAAGTGGAAAACAGATTTGAAACTTTTGATGTACAGTCTAATGGGAAATGAGTAGATGGTGTTTGAAGTCTGGGCTATAGGTCAAACCACACTGTTGTCAGAGGACGTCCCTCCATTGACAGCACTGACGTCTGCTTCAGTATGACACTGCCTTCCTTCCTGCTCGCTGACGGCAATACAGGTATAGAGAAAACAAGGATTTGAAAACCCCCTAGTTTTCATAGGTAATTTGGAATTAATTACAGAATAGGGTTTTTTGAAATGGAAACAAGGAAGTTCATTGGATATGAAATTCACTCAGGAGAGTGATTTAAGTATGACAAAACATCCTTTCAGTAAGCAACAGTATTGTTGGGAAAAAACTCACTAATGGTCTGGCCCTTTAGCCTAAGGTGAGAGGAAATCCTGAAGTTGTAGGAAAGTACGTCATGGAACTGGCAGTCTCCACAAGACTGAAAATTAGTGGAAGGTTTCTGCTCTTGTGGTGACAGCCTATCAATGCTGGGGACAAGCCCCAGTGAGCCGATGGGTGATGGACAGGGCAAAACAAGAATACAAAAAAAAAAAGGGGGACTTGTTCTTTAGTTCTACTTCTTTCAAACATTTAACTGATTTATGGTTGGGAAGCTACATTTGACTCTCACCTAGGCCATACCATCTGACATACATTGTTACACTGAGGCCTTTTTTACACCATTGCCAGCACTGATTTCATTGCACTAGTGTTGAAAGTGTGGGGAGTTGCTATTTAGACAGCTTTGGCAACCATTTTCCATGCCTTGTTGATTAGACTTGCCTAGAATGGGGGTTTATTGATAATGGTGTGAAAACTGCCACAACCAAAGCTATCATGCTTCAGTTCCCAAAATTGCTATCCACAGTATAAAAATTCCTTATGGTAGACATGATCTGAAAAGTTACCACTTCACTCTAGGCGAGACTAACAGGATAGATACATTTACATCAAAATCATCATTTCAAAATCTTGTAAAGAAAAAGTAAACCAGACTAATTGCCATGTTAGTCTAGACTGAAGTATGAATTGAGTACATTGAAGCAAGAGTCTCTAAAAATGCAGTTTTCCTAGGAGTTGGATTCTTTGTAAAGAAATTGTTTAGTTGAAGGGAGGGAGGCAGGCAACTGGTTATACCTGGATATTTCCAGGTATAACACACCATTATGGGGCTCCCAAGTAAATTTAGACAAGGATGCAAAGAAGGGGAGAAATACACTCTCCTCTTTGAAGTGTAAGTCTTGTGCAAGACCTCTGAAGTGACCAAATTAGGATTACAAAAGAAGGGACAGTCTTCAGATTTTTTCTATGGCAGTTGTGTCTAGGTACCTACACGTGGAGATAATTTTGTGATGGCAACTATGCCTCACATTAATTTATACTCATGTCACTGATCCATAAGATCTGTGCCACACTACATTTTAAGTAGTCCCTTGGAGGAACCTCTTCTGTGTAACAGACTCCCCCAGGGTTGGCCATGTGGCCTCAATGGCTCCAAG
This sequence comes from Caretta caretta, assembly GCF_965140235.1. Taxonomy (NCBI): domain Eukaryota; kingdom Metazoa; phylum Chordata; order Testudines; family Cheloniidae; genus Caretta; species Caretta caretta. The sequence continues at coordinate 99,296,774 of NC_134210.1, read as the reverse complement.
ACAGCCTCTGGGCACCAGCACTGCTGTTTCACACAGTGAGCTCTGTCCAGTGGTTCTGCTGAGCTAGACTCCTGGTCAGAGACTTTTGCCCTTTTCAGGGGCCAGTGCATCTCACTAAGTATTTGTAGTGAGATCAGGCAGCCTTCTCAAGACATAAGAATGGCTATACTGGGTCAGACCAAAGGTCCATCCAGCCCAGTATCCTGTCTACTGACAGTGGCCAGTGCCAGGTGCCCCACAGGGAGTGAACCTAACAGGTACCGATCTAGTGATCTCTCTCCTGCCATCCATCTCCACCCTCTGACAAACAGAGGCTGGGGACACCATTCCTTACCCATCCTGGCTAATAGCCATTAATGGACTTAACCTCCATGAATTTATCCAGTTCTCTTTTAAACCCTGTTATAGTCCTAGCCTTCACAACCTCCTCAGGCAAGGAGTTCCACAGGTTGACTGTGCACTGAGTGAAGAACTTCTTCCTTTTGTTTTAAACCTGCTACCCATTAATTTCATTTGGTTGCCCCTACTTCTTATATTATGGGAACAAGTAAATAACTTTTCCTTATTCACTTTCTCCACACCACTCATGATTTTATATACCTCTATCATATCCCCCCTTAGTCTCCTCTTTTCCAAGCCGAAAAGTCCTAGCCTCTTTAATCTCTCCTCATATGGGACCCATTCCTAATCATTTTAGTTGCCCTTTTCTGAACCTTTTCTAATGCCAGTATGTCTTTTTTTGAGATGAGGGGATCACATCTGTACGCAGTATTCAAGATGTGGGTGTACCATGGATTTACATAAGGGCAATATAATACTCTCCTTCTTATTCTTTATCCCTTTAATGATTCCTAACATCCCGTTTGCTTTTTTGACTGCCGCTGCACACTGCATGGACGTCTTCAGAGAACTATCCACAATGACTAAGATCTTTCTCTTGATTAGTTGTAGCTAAATTAGCCCCCATCATATTGTATATATAGTTAAGGTTATTTTTTTCCAATGTGCATTACTTTACATTTATCCACATGAAATTTCATTTGCCATTTTCTTGCCCAATCACTTAGTTTTGTGAGATCTTTTTGAAGTTCTTCACAGTCTGCTTTGGTCTTAACTATCTTGAGCAGTTTAGTATTGTCTGCAAACTTTGCCACCTCATTGTTTATCCCTTTCTCCAGATCATTTATGAATAAGTTCATTAGGATTGGTCCTAGGACTGACCCTTGGAGAACACTACTAGTTACCCCTCTCCATTCTGAAAATTTACCATTTATTCCTAACCTTTGTTCCTTGTCTTTTAACCAGTTCTCAGTCCATGAAAGGATCTTCCCTTTTATCCCATGACAACTTAATTTACGCAAGAGCCTTTGGTGAGGGACCTTGTCAAAGGCTTTCTGGAAATCTAAATACACTATGTCCTTTGGATCCCCCTTGTCCACATGTTTGTTGACCCCCCTCAAAGAGCTCTAATAGATTAGTAAGACATGATCTCCCTTTACAGAAACTATGTTGACTTTTGCGAAACAATTTACGCTCTGTATCTGGCAATTTTATTTTTTACTATGGTTTCAACTAATTTGCCTGGTACTGATGTTAGACTTACCAGTCTGTAATTGCCAGGATCACCTCTAGAGCCCTTCTTAAATATTGGCCTTACATTAGCTATCTTCCTGTCATTGGGCACAGTAGCTGATTTAAAGGACAGGTTACAAACCATAGTTAATAGTTCTGCAATTTCACATTTGAGTTCTTTCAGAACTCTTGGGTGAATGCCATCTGGTCCCAGTGACTTGTTACTGTTAAGTTTCTCACTTAAATTTCAAAACCTCCTCTAGTGACACTTCAATCTGTGACAATTCCTCAAATTTGTCACCTACAAAAGATGGCTCAGGTTTGGGAATCTCCCTAACATGCTCAGCCGTGAAGACTGAAGCAAATTCATTTAGTTTCTCTGCAATTACTATCGTCTTTAAGTGCTCCTTTTGTATCTTGATTGTCCAGAGGCCCCACTGGTTGTTTAGCAGGCTTTCTGCTTCTGATGTACTTAAAACATTTTGTTATTACCTTTTGAGTTTTTGGCTAGCTGTTCCTCAAACTCCTTTTTGGCTTTTCTTATTATATTTTTACATTTGTCAGTGTTTATGCTCCTTTCTATTTACCTCACTAGGATTTGACTTTCACTTTTTAAAAGATAAGGAGTACTTGTGGCTCAGGTGCCACAAGTACTCCTTTTCTTTTTGCGAATACAGACTAACACGGCTGTTCCTCTGAAACCTGTTTTTAAAAGATGCCTTTTTATCTCTCACTGCTTCTTTTACATGGTTAAGCCAAGCCACGGTGGCTCTTTTATAGGGTATGTCTACACTACGAAATTAGGTCGAATTTAAAGAAGTCGGTTTTTTAGAAATCGGTTTTATATTTTCGAGTGTGTGTGTCCCCACAGAAAATGCTCTAAGTGCATTAACTCGGCGGAGTGCTTCCACAGTACCGAGGCTAAAGTCGACTTCCAGAGCATTGCACTGTGGGTAGCTATCCCACAGTTCCCGCAGTCTCTGCTGCCCATTGGAATTCTGGATTGAGATCCCAATGCCCAATGGGGCTAAAACATTGTTGCGGGTGGTTCTGGGTACATATCGTCAGGCCCCCGTTCCCTCCCTCCCTCCGTGAAAGCAAGGGCAGACAATCGTTTCGCGCCTTTTTTCCTGAATTACCTGTACAGATGCCATACCACGGCAAGCATGGAGCCTGCTCAGCTCACTGTCACCGTATGTCTCCTGGGTGCTGGCAGACGTGGTACTGCATTGCTACACAGCAGCAGCAACCCATTGCCTTGTGGCAGCAGATGGTGCAATAGGACTGGTAGCCGTCATCGTCATGTCCGAGGTGCTCCTGGTCGCCTGTGTGAGGTCGATCAGGAGCGCCTGGGCAGACATGGGCGCAGGGACTAAATTTGGAGTGACTTGATCAAGTCATTCTCTTTAGTCTTGCAGTCAGTCCTATTGAGCCATCTTATTGTGAGCAGGCAGGTGATATGGATTGCTAGCAGTCCTATTGCATCATCTTCTGCTGGGCAGGCAAGAGATGAGGATGGCTAGCAGTCCTATTGTACCATCTTCTACCGAGCAGCCATGAGATGTGGATGGCATGCAGTCCTTCTGCACTGTCTGCTGCCAGCCAAAGATGTAAAAGATAGATGGAGTGTATCAAAACAAAAAATAGACCAGATTTGTTTTGTACTCATTTGCAACCCTCCCCCTCGCCCCCCCGTCTAGGGGACTCATTCCTCTAGGTCACACTACAGTCACTCACAGAGAAGGTGCAGCGAGGTAAATCTAGCCATGTATCAATCAGAGGCCAGACTAACCTCCTTGTTCCAATAAGAACAATAACTTAGGTGCACCATTTCTTATTGGAACCCTTCGTGAAGTCCTGCCTGAAATACTCCTTGATGTAAAGCCACCCCCTTTGTTGATTTTAGCTCCCTGTAAACCAACCCTGCAAGCCGTGTCGTCAGTCGCCCCTCCCTGTGTCAGAGCAACGGCAAACAATCGTGCATCTGAGTTGAGAGTGCTGTCCAGAGCAGTCACACTGGAGCACTCTGGAATAGCTCCCGGAGGCCAATATCGTTGAATTGTGTCCACAGTACCCCAAATTCGACCCGGCAAGGCCGATTTAAGCGCTAATCCACTTGTCGGGGTGGAGTAAGGAAATCGATTTTAAGAGCCCTTTAAGTCGAAATAAAGGGCTTCATCGTGTGGACAGGTGCAGGTTTACATCGATTTAACGCAGCTAAATTTGACCTAAAGTCCTAGTGTAGACCAGGGCTTAGTTTTTACTGTGGTTTTTAATTTGGGGTATACATTTAAGTTGAGCCTCTATTATGGTGTCTTTGAAAAGTGTCCATGCAGCTTGCAGAGATTTCACTTTAGTTACTGTACCTTTTAATTTCTGTTTAACTAATGAAGGATTAATGTTTAGCTATTCCACCTGGAAGCAGGCGGGGCACACCCTGACTGTTTCGTAGAAGCAATGCACACATTGCTCTATCCAAGGACAAGGGCTAGATATGAACCATGAGAACTTGATTGTTTGGACAGCAACTGTGGGAGGTTTTCTTAGCCTGGGCTCAAGGCCTGAGAACCAGGATTGTAGTAGATAGGGGATGGTAACTAAGTATATGAATTAACATCATACATTCCTTTGTGTAGCAGTGTGTAATGCTTAGGGGGAGAAATATAATAAAAGGAGAAGGTGGAAGGCGGGGGGGGGGGCAGAACGGCCCATCTCAGCTGACCAGCCTGTTTGCTTGCATAAAGCTGTGTTCTGTCTCATCACTGAACCGCCACAAACTAACCTCATTTTTGCATAGTCCCCCTTTCTGTAATTAAATGCCACAGTGTTGGGCTGTTGAGGTCTTCTTCCCACCACAGGAATGTTAAATAATATATTATGGTCAATATTTCCAAGCGGTCCTGTTATAGTTACCTCTTGGACCAGATCCTGCGCTCCACTCAGGACTAGATTGAGAGTTGCCTCTCCCCTTGTGGGTTCCTGTACCAGTTGCTCCAAGAAGCAGTCATTTAAAATATCGAGAAAGTTTGTCTCTATATTTCATCCTAAGGCGACATGTACCCAGTCAATATGGGGATAATTGAAATCTCCCACTATTATTGAGTTTTTTATGTTGATAGCATATCATCACTATCACTGTCCTGGTCAGGTGGTCGATAATCGATCCCTACTGTTGTGTTCTTATGGAATTACTGTCCCTAGAGATTCTATGGAACATGTGGATTCATTTAAAATTTTTATTTCAGACCAGGATTTATTAGTCAACTGAAACATTGTCAGAAAATCCTTACATTAGCAAAGAGAAAAAGGTTAAAGCCAAGCCAGTGTTCCAGCCAGACATGGAATCCCTTTCTGGTTCTGCCTCTCAATTTGTGTCAGTCCCAGGTCATTGCTGCTAATTTGCTACAAACACCAACTGTTATCCCAGTACGGATACCTTTTGGTCCATTGTTTCTGAGCTGGGACCTGTGCTTTTCTGGTGAGAAGTGGGGTAGAAATCTCCTTCCTCTTTGTTGCTGCTACCTAGGTGTAAGTGTCCTGGCAATTGATAGGTCAGTTTCAGTCAGTCTTTTAGTGACCTATTCATTCCATCCCAGACACAACATGGCAACACCTTGTGTCTCCTGTTCTGCCCCAAGAACAGCTTTAACCCCTTTGTACCCACTGGGTACCAATGCAAAGTCCAGAGGTAAATGGATGCACGCGGAGCAATCAAAAGTGGCCTAGAAGATTCTCACGTCATCACAAAGTGCTACTCTGGTGAGGAGGAAATAGTATCCCAATTTTTCAGATGAGAAAATGGATACACACCAAGTGAATTGCCCAAAGTGATGAGTTCGGAGTCTTCAGCAGATCCAGGAACTGAACCTAGATCTTGTGAGTCAAGTCCAGTGCATTATTCAAATCCATATTTTTCTTCCCTATCAATTAATATGAAAAATTGGAGTGCCATGGTACTGCAGCCACTTGAATTCCTGTAACCAGATATTTGTACAGTAGGTGAGTTTTATCAATTTCTTGACTAGACAGAGCACTGTGAAGAGCTCTTAAAATGATAGGCCAGAAGTCTGGCATGCAGGGTGACTCTCCCTTCTACAATAGAATAATTTATGGAGACAGCAGTGATTCACATCAATTAGTCTGTTGACTTGAATAAAATAATTTTAAAAAAACCTTATGTGAAAAGGAATTTTTCTAACAATCAATTATGGATTCACTGCTTCTAGCCAGGGTACTTCTGTCAAACTTTGGATGATAGCTGCCTAACTACCTTGAGAGCTGTAAGTGCAAAAGCACAAATAGGCTTTTGTATCTCAATGTTGAAGCATCATGCCAACTGCACTACAGTCAGTTGTAATGGGGAGTCGAAAATGAAATCCACTGAAGAGTCAGGTAGCGGATTCACCCGTTAAAAGTTATAGATAGTCCTACTTCCACTGAAATCAATGGCAAAGTTCTTATTGATAGCCATGGGAAGAAGATCCAGAATTCAGTGCATGAAGAAAGGCCTGGATTGGAGGATGTCAGAACTTCGATCCAAGTACTCATACTTGTTGCTGAAGACTATACATCTAAATCTGTAGGCACCTAAATAAATGTCCTGATTTTCAGTGGTGCTCTGCACCTGCAGCGCCACTTACTTAGATATGGATTTTGGTACCTAACTTTAGGCACCCAAGTAAGAAAACTGGGGCATAAGTGACCTGCCTGCAGTCAAGAACAAAATCAAAAAAAGTCATCAAGTTCTGTGCTTTAGACACACAATTATTCATTATAATTAAGATACATAAAAAACAGACTATTGTAAGTAGATCTGAACCTTGCTGATAGCACTAGAACAAACACAAAATTACCTCCCTTCAACTGCACAATGAGGCTGGAGTTTCTAGGTACTGTTGCAATACACATAAGCATAATATATGCCCCAGTGTCCTTGCCATAATCCGCCTGGAAACAAGCTAGCATCTATTGCCCCCCAGCAGATTTTACAAGCATTGAAAGCAGGCTCCAGGATATTAATTTTTTAAAAAGCTGTTTTCAGAGAGGATCAACTAAGAGAAGCGATTCAATAGCTAGTGGTTCTTTTGCTGGATTCCAAGGGACAATGCGTCGGGGGGAAAAAACAAACAAACAACAACAGATTATTCCACTGAGTGAGAACCCAGTTTAAGCTCGATCCTCTAGGTAACAGTGTACTGTGTTACTTCTAGGTCATCAGACTGGCTCAACAGGTTTATTTATTTTATTTCTGTAATTTCACCCATGCTGAACCATAGCTGTAGCATTGTCAAACAAAATTCAGTTGTAAGAAAGTAATTGCTTTAATAGCCCTATAGAGTCATGTTATAATTGTACAACTGGGACTGCTTTTCACTTTGCCAAAGGTAAAATACTTTAAAATATAACTAGATTTACTCATCTTGGGGAGAGTTACAGAAGTTGTTAACTGGCTGTAACACTGAAGTAACATCAAGAGATTCCAGCAAGATTTTTACCTTTAATCTGCTTTCTGGTGTTCAACCAATTACTGTAATAGAAGTAATAATTCTCCACACTTTTTTTTTTAAATTTAATCAGTCAAGTTGAGGTCCCAATCAAGGTAAGGATCCCATTGTATTCAGCACTGTACAAACATACATGGAGAGACAGTCACTACCCCAAGGAGTTAACTATTTGCATAGACACAAATAGTAGGAGAAAACATGTAGCCTGCCCAATGGTCCATCCACAGGTCAGCAGCAGAACAGAGCCCTTCTGACTCCCAGTCCAATACTTCATCCACGAGACTTCACTGCCTTTCTATGATTTTGAACTGTATGCTAAACAAAAGGAAGACTGGATCGGTTAGGTAAGGGAGGTCTCTTTTCTATTTAAGGGGAATAGGAAATAGTATGTTGGGGAACAAAAAATAAAATCTAACCAAAAAATGGTTCAGTTTAAAGTACTGTACATATTTATATTTGCTTAGAGAGTTTTGTGGTGTATTGCTGGGAGGCCATGTTTGCTCAATATGAGAATTCTTTACTGCACTTACAGGTTATAACAAAAAAAAAAAAAAGTCAAAACCATCTGAAAAACCTTGTTGGTTTTGCATTTATCCACACTTATACTAGTGCCTTCCACAGAAATTCATTTAGGACACTAGGTGTCGCTAAAACAAAGAAGAGTTTGCAATAAAGAGGGGTCTTAATTGTATACAATAATTAAGGCCAGTGTTTTCTAGAGTGACTAGTGATTTGGGGTGTCTCAGTTGCTGGGTTTCAAACTGGAGATATCTTAAAGGAACCGGATTTTCATAAGGTGGACATTCAACACTTTCTGAAGAGTTGGGCCCTTTAAAGGGGCCTCAGGTTAAGCACCCAAGAAAACAGACATCCAACAAGCAATTTAGAGACTTTTAACACAACACCCCGCCCATATCATAGGTTGTGCTTTATGTTGTTTTACAGCTTGAAAAGGCAGATTAAAAACAAAGTATCCTTTTAAAGCTAGCTGGTTATATTTGATTTTGAAGTGACAAAATACTCAGATCTGTCAGACAACTCAGACTCTGCTCTCCCTACACATATGCAGCTTCACATGCCAGGAAGGCAGTTTATTAGATTTTTTTTAAATGCAACAAAAAGTACCGTGCCCATGCTCTAGCCATTTATCTCCTTAATTAAAAATAATCACAGCATGAACTTTATGTCTATGCTCTTCAGGCTCTAAGAGGAATCACAGGGTAAATTCAAGCAGGGGACAAAATTCCACAGAGTTTATTGAGGGAGTTCCCCACCTCCTTGGTCAGGGTTACCCATACAGTCTCATTAGGCCAGACCCAGGTAGCACAGAATACCCCAGTAGTCTTTTGAAACAAACAAACAAACATAATACTTCTATAGCCTGCCTGCCTACCTACCTACCTACCTACCTACCTACCTGCCTGCCTGCCTGCCTGCCTGCCTGCCGACCTTCCTTCCTTCCTTCCTTCCGACAGTCTCAGGAGCAGTTCCTCAAGGAGCAAAGGATAAGATACCTGCACTCAACCCCTGCTGAGTTGCCCTTTTCCCTTTTTAACCACCCCCTCATCACCTGACAGTGAGTTCAGGTATAACAGGGCAGGGCTGAGTGGGCCCACAGAAGCTCATTAACTCTTGCAGGCCCAAACAAAGGACTGCCCATCAATATACCCACTTCAGCCTACACCCTCAAGCGCCTTTGTCACGTGCCCAGCTGGTTGTGAATTTGGGCTCTGGCAAAGCAACTGTGGTAAGCAAGTTCCAAAAGACCTCCCAGAGAACACGCTGCCAGCAGCTCCTCACGTATACTGAGGGAGCTCCAGCTGAGCCACCTCTGTGGCAATACATCACAGGGAGAGAAAGAGATGATGTCTCAGGTCACTGGGTCTCCAGCCATTTCGGGCTCTACAGGTTAAAACTAGGAACTTTATGATGAGCAGAGCAGTGTCAAGATAAACCTTTTATTATGAACAGAACTATATATAGCAATGGAGCGACTACTCGTTCCGTTTTGAACTGGGACACTCCTCTTTTTGAGCGGTTTGTTCCCCCCCCTTCCGGTACTGAGACAAAACAAGACATAGTTTTGGCTCGCATCTGATGGGGGATGGCCTTTAGGAGAACTGATTTTTACGGTGCGTGTGAGATCACTGGCAGGGGTGAGATTACTCCAGCAGAGGCAGGCACATGCTAGTCCCGGAAGTACCAGAATGTCCAGTGTGAGAGGCTTCCCTATCGAACAGTGAGGTAACAAACTTCCTACTGCTCTGTGTAGCTGCAGCCTGTGACTCCCGTATCCTGGGCTTCTTTGTTTCTGGGCCCAGCAGGGAGGGTGACAGGGAAAACAAAGACGGCATCTACAGTGTACAGGAGGTGTGGCATCTTTGCAATACCTACATGATTTACTCTATCGCACATCTTCCCTTTTTTAGATCCCTTTACTGAACTAAAACACTATTAAATTAAGCTAATCACCTATGACCAATATAATAACTAACCTAACAGCCCCGCAAGTCGCTTTCACAAAACATAACATCTCAATCAGACTCTCAGGGCATTTCAGCAATCTTTCCAATCTGCTGCATTGCAAACCCTCATCAGACAAGTCCTTGTCTGTAACAGACTGTTCAGTCTCATGGTCAAAAACAGTGTCTGTCTGTGATCATACTTTCACTTTTCAAAAGTAGTCGCTGTATCCTAGGTGGTTTTTTCTGCTTTGAGGCTATGACCAAAGAGAAAGTCATAAAATCTGTACATCCATATGCCATACTTAGTTTCTCCTTTTCAATTTGTGCTTACAATTTCTCTGCAGCTATTATAGCCCAAGATGCATGTGAGACTGGCAATCATAGAATATCAGGGTTGGAAGGGACCTCAGGAGGTCATCTAGCCCAACCCCCTGCTCAAAGCAGGACCAATCCCCAATTGTTGCCCCAGATCCCTAAATGGCCCCCTCAAGGATTGAACTCACAACCCTGGGTTTAGCAGGCTAATGCTCAAACCACTGAGCTATCCATGACCAATCAGTTCCAAGACACTGTGATAGTACGGCTCCTAGCTCTCCTTTCAAGACATCTGTAGAGAGCTTGCTATCTTTCACTGGCTTCTCAGATGTGTATTTTTGGGGGAGATTGGAGTGAAAGGATGGTCATTTTCTGCATGAGCAGTGGGATTTACATTCACAGATACCTGTGTGTAGAAATGTAGAAGGTGCTAATTTACACGCTACTTTTTGAAAATGTGGTACTTTGCTTATTTTGCTCCCTTCACAACTTAGTTGTTTTATGCTATGGTCTGTGATCAATGGAGGTAACTACTTACCCAAGCTGAATCAGTATTACCAGCCTGTTCAGATTCACTTGGCATGTTCACTTTTTTAAAAAATAAATATTTGTACTTGCTTGAACAGCACAGCGCTGACTTTTCACTTTGGGAAGGAATGTGATTGTTTTCTCAGAATTACTGAGCTGTTCATTCATCGTGGGTCAAATCCAGGTCATACAAAAGTCAATGGGAATTTTGCCGCAGAATTCCGTGGGACTTGGAATTGGCAATGCTATTTATGCTGTGTTTATGGTTATTCCTGACTGTGTTGTCTTATGCTATTTTAAATATTTAAGGTGACATTGTGCAAGCCTTACTCACATTGGGGCATACTTAGTCAGCTGACTCAATGGGCTGACTCATGACAGTAACTGAGCATAAGGAGTTGACAATCTGGCATAAATAATCAAAGTACTAAAACAGAAGATGTTTGTAAGGACTCCCCCTCCCCACCCCCCCTCAGATTTATATTTTTCAGAATATAAATGCTTGGGGTGAAGTTTTGTTGGGAGCAGGAGTTATTGTAATACAGAGGGTCTCAAACTTTCACACTGTAAACTGCTTGCTGGGTAAAATTCACTTCTGTGCAGAGGACCAGCACGAGACTTATGCCCCACTAATTTTCTATGGGCCAGATCCTTAAGTCTGTCTAAACTGGGCTTGGTGCAAGACAAGGTACAAGACAGGTGGCTATAAATTTCCTTTCCATTTCCCCAGTGCTGTGGCCAGTTTGCCCCCCAGTGTAAATTAAGCCCCATGGGCACCATCCTGCTGGCACAGGATAAGCAGAGCACACTATGCTCTGGCCATGCCCCTCCCACTCTTGACCACACCCACAGATGCTCCCTTTACTGGAAAGTATGCCAGCTTCAGGCAACTGGTGATTTTCTTATGACAAGGGGGATCTCCAGCTGTCCTAATAGGGCAGCTTTGCAGTGCCAAGTCTGAGCTTGGGCCGGTTGTCAGCACAGGGGTGAATTTCATCCTTTCAACCCAACATGGTCACGTGGATTCCCTCTTCTCCCAACATCCCAGTCACAATTCTTGCTGTGTTCTCACACCATCCCTATGGCAACAATAGCACAGTATTTCTGTATTTATAACAGTCTCCAATTTGATGGGAGACTCTAATTCAACGCATTCATCTGATATCAGACATTTGTAAATGAACAATTATGTGAAAATCTAAGATATTGCTTTTTCAAACAAATGATACATTTATTAGCACTCAGATCTCTGGTGAAGATATACTACCCAAAAAGTAACCACTGTGCAAAATTCAGCACATGCCTTGACTTAGCTGACTTTTGTGGAGTGGGTATTATAGCAGAAGTTCAGCTATCAGAAGCACTGTTCCATTATGTTATGGAATGTGCAGAGGTGTCCAGATCAGATGTATGATCATCACACATGACGATGTCATTCTGCTTGTGCATGTGAATTAAGAAATAAACACATTTTCATCACGTCAAAAGCAATAAACCGCATAAATGAGGACAGACAAGTTAAGTTTACAAACATTTTAAATTAAAGACTCTATGGCATTATTAGTACCGAAAGAAAGTACATAAATATTTCAGTTAGCACAGTGTAAATCCTAATCTTTAAATAGGTAAGTGATGTGCTTAATGCTTTCTAAAAATCTGATTATGCAATGTACTGGATTGAGTATGTGATTATTCCTTTGTTAAACTTTGAAAGAGCGTTTCCTTTTCAGGATCGTTGACTTTGACTTTCTAGTGTCATGTCAACAATGCTTATGATCCTTTGAGATACATAACTCCTCAATGTCAACAGCCAGAAAGGTAAGATTAAAATTGCATGTTTTTACAAGCTAAGTCTAATTTATGATCAGACACAAAGGGCTAGAAAATAACACCTCAGAATGCGAGAAATAGCATTGGACATCACATTGGTGTAGAGTGTGTAGAACAAAATAACGTTTGGGGTTTTACCTCATTGCATAAGAACCGGCCAACACTTTTAAAAAATGTGTCTTTTCCTCTTTTAAAAAGGGCCATTGAATGAAGATAGGAATGAATTTGGACTTCAGGTATTGTACGTACCATGAAATTGATGATTAAAAAGAAAGTAGGGATGGGTGAATTGGCTTGGGAAATGTCCCAAAGAGTCTAAACCATGCCCTCTTTGCACTCAGTGTGTGTGCACCAGTCTTCTGTAACCGTACCCTGCGTTTCAAACTTCCACCAGTCTGCTGTGCTATTGCTCTGCCCCTCAATGGTTTCCTCTGCACAGGTGAGCAAACAGGAAGTAGCAAACGTCTACTTCCTGTGTAAATCACTCTTTGCTTAGGTAAGAGAACAAACGACAGAGGGACCATTTTGGATGGACAAATGTTTTTAATAGCATTTAGCATAGCAAAATAGTAGGCAGGCCAGATCACAGAGTCGGCTGGGAGAATTTTGTTACTTCTACAGACGAGTGGCAAACGTGCTGTACGAATATATTAATCAGGCTTTAAACAATATTTGTTTTTTCCAAAGCATCAACTAGCTTCTATGCAGACTCTCAAGAACTTTCAAAGCTCAAACTGAATTAGAACGGAAGAAAATTGCTTTCTTAGAGTTACTGTCTTTGACTCCCTCTTAGTCACAGGTTGCTTTTCAGAGGAGAAAACAGAATTATAGGGAGAGAAAAGAGAAAGAGGGGAAAAAGGCATCAGTCTGGTTGGGTGATAGAAAAAAGAAAACAACAAACTTATGCTCTTGTCTCACACTTTCCCTTTTCCTCACCATTCTGCATCCTTAGTGTCCTTCCAGATAGTTTTCTAAGCATGCAGTTGCTAATCATAGGCAGCGACTATTAATGGGGATGCATTGCTTGTGTTCTGGATCCTTTTAATTGGTACAGCTTATTCCATCAGGGGTTTTCATGCCCTTTGCCCCTGAAAGATATTGTGCTGGCCAGTGTCAGAGACAAGACCCTGGACTACCTCAGCTAGTGGTCTAACAATTATTTTGTATTACAAAGTGTGGCTATCGGGTGAAATTCACCCCAGTGCAGAGGGCTTGCAGAATGCTCTAAGCACCACTTGAGAGCTACATTAGGGGCAGAAGTGGTGCTCAGGGACTTGGTTTCTTCTATTTCATTATTTCTATCTGCAGGTCAGCAAAGATTTGATTAGTTTCTATGTTTTTCCACATCTAAAACCAGACCTATGCAATAAAGCAGTTGGAATCATAATGTTGTCAAGCACAAGTGTAACATACAATATCACTGGGACAGGCCAATTATACTCCAGTGTTGGGTAGCATTCCCTATTTTTGGCTGTGGGAGTAGGTAACCATGGTGATTGCAGCAGTGCTCCTTCTGCATACGAAGATTTCAGTGGAAAGTCTACAATTGCCAGCACTCACAGCCATGCTGCTTCCTTAACCCAGCAGGAGAACACACTCTCCTGCTCAGCCATGGGGTAAGTAATCGTGCTTGTCAGTGCATGGTAGCCTACCCCATTACTGTGCTAATCTATTCTGCCATTATACCTCCCAACCTTGTTAACACTGGATGTGGACACGACAAGCAGTACAGCTATCTGGGCTGATAGCCTGAGATTCATATTGCTACGATTCCATGTTCACTTTCTAAGCTCACATTCACAACATGTTGTTTTTGTCTGTTCACTCTCGGGATTATTGGGAAGAAATGGTCTAAGCCAGCAAAATTCATTTCCTGGCAGAGATGCAGCTGGTGTGGTGGTGCGCTGCTTCATGCTGATGTTATGCCTCCTCCGCTGCTTAATTACCAGGACTGAGAACTGCTGCTTTTTTAGGAGGAAGTGTCTTTTCTTGTGCCTTTTGCCAGAAAACATTTTTAAAGCCTGCGAAGAGAGGGATGGTGAATTACTGCTCGGAGAGGCATAACAGTTACTGACTAGGACTTTGTGGATGTGGAGGTATGGACTGAGCTGAAGCTGTTTTTAATGGCAGATGACCCCCATGTAGACTGCCACTCTTGGGCCAGGAACACAAGCACACACTGGTGGGACCACACTGTGATGGAAACATCGGATGAGCAGCAATGGGCCCAGAACTTTCCATGAGGAAAGGCCATAGGCACTGGCTTCCTCTGGGCCCAGGGAGTGCTCAACCCCCTGCTCCGCCCCAGGGCCCACCCCCACCTGACCCCTTCCCCTGACTCCCTCACCCCCATCCTGCCTCTTCCCGTGCCTGCTCTGCCCACCCACCCTATCTCCCAAGGCCCCACCCTCACCCTGCCTCTTCCCGCCCAGTTCCACCCCCTCTCCTGAGTATGCCCCATGCCGACTCCTCCCCCTTCCTCCCAGAGCCACCTGCACTGGGAGGGAGGGGGAGGAGTTGATTGGCGGGGCTGCTGATGGGTGGGAGGCACTGTGCAGGGACGGGTGGAGCTGGCTGCCAGTGGCTGCTAAGCATCCGCTAATTTTTTTCTGTGGGTGCTCCAGCCCTGGAGTCGGCGCCTATGGGAAAGGCACATTCATGGAGTTGTGTGAGCTTATCTCAGCACTTGAGATGCAGCACACCCAGATGAGCGAGTCACTAATTGTCCAGCAGTCTGTTGCTGTCGTTCCTAACTGCTACAAACCTGTTGGCAATCAGGTTGAGGCTGGAAAAATCTACAGCTGACACAGTGGTCACAGCAGTTAATGCTGCACTGTCCCCTAGGCTTGTCAGAATTGAAAATAGTCCTGAAATAATTGTTGGATTTGAATAGATGGGATTCACAACCTGTGCAGGTGTGATTGATGGGACGCATGTACCCTCTTACACCCGCCATTTGAAGTAAGTGAGTATATTAACAGGAAAGGATACTATTTGATCATCATGTAGGCGCTTGTGGACCACAATGGCATATTCATGGACACCTACACCAGGTGCACTGTCAGGGTCTTTGATGCCATGGAGTTCCACAAGTTGGGCCAATTTCAACATGGGCAAACTGGTACATTGTTTCCCGACTAAAAACACATTAATCAGTGGGGTGTCCTTGGCAAGTGTGATTTTAGGTGGTCCAACATATCTCTACAGCTCTGGTTGATGAAGCCTTCTCCTAACATGAGCCAACAGGACAAGATGCAGTTCAACTACGGCATGAGGAAGTGCAGGATGGTGGTAGAATGTGCCTTGGCTGACTAAAAGCAAGATGACACAATTTATTGACTCGTCTGGCCTGTGGCATGTTGAACGTTATGCGCGTGATTGGGGCATGTTGTGTGCTTCACAATGTTTGTCAGCTTACAGTGCTTTGGGCTAGAGTGGATTCCTGGTCATTTGAATTGGCATGTAATTAAAGACAACCAACAAAAGAACCCATTATGGCTGCAAGGTCTGCTACAGCAAAGGCTGTAAGGGATGCTGTTTGTGCTCACATATTTGAGCTGCATGGCAACTATACTGGGGCAGAATAATGGGGCTGTTGCATAGTGCACTGACAAGCTCCTTTCCAAGGCTATGACCACTCCCCTCTTCCTCTTTCTCTCCTTGCTGTCTGACTGTGGGGGTGGGGTCATGTCTTTGCAGATATCCTGGTTCCAAATGCACACCTGTCCCAAACAGATGCCTCCATGCTGAAATGAGGCTGTGTGCTCAGAATATGGTCCA